>NC_091844.1:88944951-89669117 GCF_037783145.1 Equus przewalskii
ACGTAGGACTGCTTCCTCTGAGAACTCGGGCTGGCTTTGGGATCAAACAGTTGTGTTTGGATCCAGGACCTGCTGCTTGCGAGCTGGGGGGGATCTTCGGTCAGCACTTAGCTTCTCTAAGCCGTTGTTCTCGCACCAAAGGAGTTATGTTTGTGTCTGCTGTGTGGGCTTCTTGTGAGGGCTATGTGCACAAAGTGCCTGGCAGGTGTCTGACACATAGTAGGACCTCAGCTGAGGGTGGTGAGGGGTAGCTGTGGTGATGAGGGTCCTGAGACAGCCTGTAGATTATAACAGAGCAGAACCTTCTCCTTTAAGAAATGCAAG
Source organism: Equus przewalskii (assembly GCF_037783145.1). Lineage (NCBI taxonomy): Eukaryota > Metazoa > Chordata > Mammalia > Perissodactyla > Equidae > Equus > Equus przewalskii. The sequence goes on from NC_091844.1 coordinate 88,945,276, forward strand.
TGGTCAGGCTCCGTTTCCACAGAAGGAGCTTCTGGCCGCTTGTCATGGCCGTTTTCTAGTTATGCCGCATATGCTTGATGACAGCATTTTCCACTCATGCCCTGCCAGAATGGCCATGGCTTTCTTAGCATTCTAAGGAGCATGTTTAGGGTCTCCAGCGCAGAGGTAGCTCCTGACACACGCCTCAGAGGAGCAGTGAGAAAATTAATGAGCTCCTTACAGCAGAGCCTCGTGATCTGCTTTGAAGACACTTGAAGCCTTTTGTTTTATTCAAGTGGAGGAGGCGGAGATATCATCTTTGCAGAAGCAGCTTCTAAAGCAGATCAGGGAGAGGACACAGCGGCTTCAAATCATAAACGAGAGAGGTATCCCCCATGACTGGGTTCTGCTCCGGGTAGGGTGTGTCAGTGGGAAAATTTTCTGGATGTGTGCGTTATGAGAGGACAAACAGATGGGAGAGTGATCTTGCCCTTCTTGGGACTGGAGGCTGTGTGAGGACAGACAGGTAGGGGCAGGGGAGCTGGGCTTAGGAGGAGGCAGGGTGGTAAGTGAAAGGTTGGAAACACACACCCTGTTCATGGCGCGACGAGTGAGAAAGTCCTTGGCCAGGAGAGAAGAGAGAGGCGGAGAAGGAGCAGGTCAGGGTCGTGGGGTCAGGAGCAGGTGAGCTGTGTTCTTGTGCCAGCATCAAGCAGGCCATATACCTGCAGGGCACAGCTGCTGGAGCAGCTGCACAGCCAGGGATGAAAGCACGCAGCCTCCCCCCGGCCCTGGTGGACCATTTCCTCCTCTCCCAGGTAAGCCCAGGGACTAGTCAGTGCTGCAGTTTCTATTTCTGGGTGTGTGTTCCTGTTGCCTTCCTTGCAAAGCTCCCTGCCGGGCCTCTGAGGAGGAGAGTCTGATTTGGCTTACCCAGGGAGGCATGTGAATCCTGAATGCATCGTTCTGAGCTGAGCCCCAGTCTCAAAGATGAGCTCGGGTTTCAGTGTGTTCTTTGCTGTTTTAGATTCAGTGCTTTGGAGATGCTGTGGTTGTAAAATGGCTGTTAAAACTCAAGACCAATGTATACAGGAGCAAGTCCAAAAGCACCCAGTCCAACCTAAACTAAACTCGGTTCACTTAAAGGGTGCCTGCTGTCCCATGTGCATTTCGCAGCTGACCTACACAAAACTCCACTCCAGTCAAATGAATCTCCTCACTCTCCCCAAACAGTTTTCTGTATTTTCTCCTCCACTGCTTGCCTGGTGGTGGGTCCCTCTCTCTATTATTTTTTTTTTTTTACCCAGATTCCACACATCCTGCCAGCACTAGCTCAAGCCCCTCAAATCCAGTCTACACTCCAGTGTTTTCCCCCACATCTGAAATATGTGCCTACTTGTTCATACCAGATTTTTTGTTCTTAATCCCATAAAAATGTGGGATAGCCCCTAGCTGTGATGGCAGGTCTATTACCTGTATGGTCCCCTGTTCCTTCCAAGGGCCTGCTCGATAGCACCTTTGTAGGCACCCTTACAACAGCCGACAGCTTCCTTGTTTTCCTAAACAGAGGACTTGGGCAGCTGTGGCCGGTCCATCCCGTTTGACCTGCAAGATGAAACCTACGTTGCCAACACCGTTCTATGATATCTTGTGAGTTATGTAAGGCGCGTGATTTTATTTAATTTCTGTATATTCTTTTGCCATCTAATTAGACCGATAGCCTGAAATGGGTTTGGAACTCTTCAAACTGTCTTCAACTGGTTGACCACCAGGGCTGAAGCCCCACCATTACAGACGCATTCTTTTATTAGGGGACCAGTCTCCAGGAGACTGCTCCTAAAAGGCAATGCCCTTCTGAGGGACAGCCTGTTCATTCCTTACCACCTTAAACTGAAGATTGGCTAGCAGGAGCTCCGTGCTAGAACGGTGGACAGGCGCGGTTTGTTTTGGGTGGTAAGGGGGCAAGGAGTGGGGAGGTAGGGTAGGTATGAGGAGTAGCGTTTATCACAAATAAATGATTGGTGCTCTGGGCTGTATTGCCCTTGCTATACATAATTTTCATTATTCCTAATAATTGCATAAGAGAGATTTTACCACCCTCAATTTAAAGATGAGGAAACAGACCCAGAGGGGTTAACAGGTTAGCTGTGTTTGCCCAGCAAGGTCATGGCAGAGGTGGATCCCAGTGTGGGTGAGGATGGAGAAGGTGCTGGGAAAGGGTTCTGTTAGGGGGCTGAGGCCGGATGTGGCTAGAGGCACCTTAGCTCCGTTCTCAGAGAGAGCTCCCCTTTTTCCTCCCTGGGCCCACACCAGCTGTGTGTGTTCGCTCACCTGCAATCCACAGTGGAACTGCCAAGCCCTGCTGTGGTGGGCTCCAGAGGTCAGGGATGCCATGAGACCCGCTGCAGCTCCCACCACAAAGCAGTCACAAAACTAAACTAGGGAGCTGGCAAATACAGAGTTGGTGTGAAGCATGCCCAAGTACGTGACTATCAGTCAGTTTGAAGACCATTAGACAGTCCTTCCTGTGTGTCCATGAAGGATTGGTTCCAGGACGCCCGAGAACACCAAAATCTGGGGATGTTCAAGCCCCTTATATAAAATGGCATAACATTTACATATAACCTACACTCATCCTCCCGTATACTTTAAACCATTTCTACATTACTTATGATACCTGATACAATGTAAATAGTTGTTACACTGTATTGTTTAGGGAATAATGAGAAGAAAAATGTTTACATGTTCAATACAGATGCAACAATCACAGACCTTTCCATCCATACGCTGAATCTGCAGATGAGGAACCTGTGGATATGAAGGACTGAGTACATATATTATTCGTGGTGCAAAGGATGCTCCTGGTTTGCTGTCTTTCAGCAGGATTCTAGAATGGATAAACTAACAGAATACAAGTATAATGTATGTTTAATCCAATTGAAATTTTACTTTCAAAATTAGATCGGATTGCTTTGATGTAAACAGGAAACGAACGCTGCTGTCTGGACCACTATATAAAATAAATCTTGCCTAAGTGGCCAGCGCTCAGCCAGGAGACAGACATTCAGCCAATTTTGGCATTTGGTTTGACCTTCAAGCATCTTGCTTATATTTGCCCACCAAGACAGAGCACATAGCTTGTTTATGAAATTTGTAAATGTGGAAACATTACTGAATGTGAAGATCTAAGCACTGGGGCCAGTTTTTAGAAATAGTGTTGTATTTCTCAGCTCTCCAAGATATTCAGGTGTCTTTATATGAGGGCACTTAACCCCATGTCCAGATGCACAGATTCTAAATGGAAATCTTCTTGTAGAGAAAACTTAGGAAATGTGATAAATGCAAATGTAAATTAGCTGTCAATCAGACATTAAAATGGATTTTTAAGAAGAATTTATCTACTTTAAAAGAGAGTAAAGATGATCCTTCTGCTAAATGATTTGAGAGTGTAATTGGCTGATGAGGGTGTAGAAAAACAGTAATAAAAGGGAAGTGCATTTAATTTTAGCTTGTCACTTTCAGCTTTATAAACTGGTTTATTCCAAATGAATACACACAGTTTCCAAAATTAAATTCCCCTGTTTTTTCATTTATTTAATGTTTTTCTTCTCTAACCTGTTTGTGTGACCCTTTACATATACCAGCCAGTGGGCAGAAGCAGAAAACGTGCGTCTCCTGTGTGCATGTGTGTGGGTTAAGGTCTGTTAAGGTGGAGCGTTAGAGTTAATGAAATTGTGTTGCGTTGTCACTAACTGGCAAAGCTGCTGAAATGCTGGGCCCTGGGTGTGTCTTCTCAGATAAACACTGCTTTGGATGAATTGGGAGTCCTATTTCCATCATGACCTTTTAACCAAAAGTATGAACTCCCCTGCCCCCGAATGAGAAAACCTTAACAAGTTTCTCATCACCAGGAGAAGCAATTAGCTGTCTTCAGTCAGCTGTGCTACCAAATGCACGCGGGACCCACAGCCATCTTGTTGTTGCGGATCCGCCCAGCCAGATCCCCAGGAAAGCCCAACCTGGGCTGGCATCTCCGGGTGAAAATATCAGTCCACGTAAGAAACTGGCTGGGAATGACTGCTTCGCAGGTCCCTGGAAGAGGAAGAGAGAGGGGAAAACGTTCATAGGGAAGGTAGGTTAGTCTAGTGCAGTGGTTCTCAAAGCCAGGTCCTCCGACCACCAGCAGCATCCCCACTTGGGAACGTGTTGGAATGCAGATTCTCAAGCTCCGCCCCAGACCTGCTGATCAGAAGCTCTGGGGTGGGGGAGGCTGGTGATCTGCACTTCACCCGTCTCTCCAGGTGTGTGTGATGCTTGCTCAAGGTCGAGAATCACAGTCTCGCGCACGGGAGGGATATGGAGTTGGCTATTCTTGGGGCTGAATCTCAACTCTGCCACTTGTTACCTGCGCGAACTGGAGCAAATTACCTAACTTCTCCAGTCCCAAGTTCTTTATATGTGAATGGAGATAATTAAACTACCTAGGCGGGTTGCTGTTAAATATATTATGTATTATGTTAAATATATTTCATGAGAGATTATGCCTTGTATATGAAGCAGAGTGTTAAAATGGAAATCTTCCTGCTTCCGTGTCACCGGAAGCATCCACGTGATAGCTATCCAGTGCCAGGCGAGGGTAACACAAGCGCCATAAGCAGACTTAACAAGGAAATCTTTCAAAACCCTCCTACACTCGTGAACTTCCTCCACAACTCTGAATACGAAACCGAAACCGCTGGGCTGAGGGCAGAGGAACAGGTGTGAAGAAATGTTGTAGCGTCATTATGCGTTTCCAGCCCTAGTGAGAGGGGACTTCAAAGGGAGCTTGGATGTGTCCCCTGCAGTTGAGAAGAGATTCTGCTGCGCCTGCCTCAGGCTTGAGGAAGTTCCCGCAGCTTCTGCAGCTGTGTTGAGATTGGCTCACACACTCCCAGAGTTTATCTCAGTAAGAATTGAGTTTAGCATGCAGTGTGGGGACAAGAGAGAGCTGAGATGGGGTGGTTGACGGATGTCTCTAGAAGGTCGGCCAAGAGGACACAGGGACTCCAGCGCCGAGAAGATGGAGGTGGACACCAGCTTCCTAGGGCCTGTGTGGGGAGCCAGAAGCAACCTCCTGGCACAGAGAGTCATCCACCAGGTAGAAGGAACGGCAGAAGTCCTGTCCAGGCTAAATTCAAAAAAATACTCGAAAGTGTCCACTGGGGAAAGAATCGGTTTCAAATATGTACCAAACAGTGAGTGGGAAGCCAGTTTATGACAGTATAAGTTTAATGAAAATGGTATCCATTCTTTGCCACTCTTGCTTCTCCCTGCTCTGGTACTGGAGGGGGTCACCGTCATGTATAACTTGGTTGAAGGGGAAGGGAGACGCACCAGACAGAGAAGCAGAGAAGCCAAACACAGACCACACTGTGGGAGTGGAGAAGATTGTGATGTTAAATCAGATTTGCAGTTTTGATTAACATTTGGTCTCAACATCCTAACTTCTGAATTGAGATTCTTTGTGACTTACATGATCCTCAACTTGTCTGTTACTTGAAAATGAGCAAAATAGCCATGGCCTTCTGGAGGTTTCCTCTAGGAGGAATGAAGATTATTCTCACTGAATAACTCTTAAAGGGGCAAAGATAGACCATGGAAGTAAATTAGAGTTAATTTTATGATATGAGTTGTGCTTGTGCAATGCACACGAGCATGCACACGAGCACACACACGTCAAATGGTCGAGCCTTAACAAGTGGAAGCCATTTGCTTTTACAAGGAAATATAACATTTTGACTCTTTTTAGAATCAATAAGATTTTATTAAGTCAGATTTTATAGGTCTAAGTACATAGACCTATCAAAAGGCAATATTTTAATGAACACTCGCATGAACCAGCGCAAGTTTCTGGCAACAACAGTGTTTTCATAGACTCATGGAATGAGGGGGCTATAAAGTAGCTTAGAGATCTTCAAATGGTGTAATAATGAAATTAGAGATTCTCAAGGATAGGAGAGAGCCAACTGTTCTGGCAGCCATGTTGCACAACTTCAGGGGGTTCCGTGACACGGCAAACTTGGAGAGGAGCTCCCCAGGCGTTCTGTACTGTGTAGCCTGTATGACCACCATTGTACCCCTGCAAATGGTCCGCAAACTCCAGAGTCTATTTAAAGTTCAAATCCCTTGAAATGGTCCTGCAATGTGTCTGAATGCTCCCTGTAACAGAGGACTCTGCCTCCCGTCAGAGACCATTCCACTGTGGAATAGATATGATCACGAAGGGATTTTCACTTACATATTAGCCACTTAGATATTAGTCACATATATTACCATAAAATTGGAGCTTCTTGCTCCTGTATCTTTGATCCAGTCTGTGGAGCCGCAGAACATGTCTGCCCTCTAACCCTCGTGGCAGCCCTTCAGAAACAAAGGGACAGCTGATGAGTTCCTCCGAGTCTGATTCCTTCATCCTCTCTCACCTGAATTGTCTTTCTTCCTGCATCCTTCCCAATCTTATCTAAACATGCTCCACAGGGCATGCATTCTCTTTTAAGTGAAGGCAATGCCCCAAACAACCAGACTGCCTTTTCTCTTTTCAGATGAGAAAAAATAAGGCCAGGGAGGATGGTGGCATGTCTGAAACCAGATACTGTGTGAGTGACAGGAAGAATAGACACAGCAGCCTCCCGAATGGCCAGCTCTGGGGTTTCCCCACCATGCCATCCTCCCTCCAAAGCACAGTGCACAGGATGTCTCTCTGTTATTTTTGTTGAGATGGAATGCTTTTTCCAGGAAACACCTTTCTACCTCTTTCTGTGTTTGATGTGATTGTTACTGATGACTCACTGGGGCCAACCAGACCACAGTGTAAAGAAAGCATCCACTGGGTAACTTTCCCCAGAAAGAGCTACAATAGGCCCAATTAGCGCAGACTGACAAGGCAGCTGCCATGGCTGGAGGTGTCAAGATGGACTCTGGCCACATGGAATAGTCACGATCATCAAAGGAAACATGGAAACATGACCTCGTGAAGTCAGTGACTCGGTAATCATAGTGACCATCACTCAAAGTTGTAGAATGCCAAGGACTTTTCAGACACATTACTCCATTTTAATATTTTAATTACAGCATAAATAAATGTATGAGAGTGAGAAGGGAAATACCTATTGATCTGTTGAGTATTGATCACCTACTAAGTGCCAGGTACTCTGCAGGTACTGTAGTGCAAATTCTCATTGAGTCCGCAGTCACACTATGAGATCAGAAGATGTAACAGGCTCATAGAGATAGGTCGCATCCTCAGGCTTACAAAGCTGATGGTGATACAGGCAAGGCTCCAGCCCAGCACTAAACTTCAGGTCCAGGCTCTTTCTTTCATTACACGCTGCTGTTTTAGTTATCCATGGCTACGTAACAATTTAATCCAAAACTTAGCAGCTTATAACAACACGCATTTATTATCGTCTCACACGGTTTCTGATGGCCAGGAATCTGGGGGCTGTGTAGGATGGTTCTGGCCCAGGGTTCTCAGGAGGCTGCAGTCAGGCTGTGGGCCAGGCATGCATCAGGCTCAGCTGGGGCTGCGACTTCTCTTGTAAGCTTGTCTCATGGCCATCGGCAGGCCCCCTTCCTCACCGCCTGTGGTCTGAAGGTTCCACACCACATGGGCCTCCCCAGAGCAGCTTGAGTGTCCTCACAACAGGGTGCTGGCTTTGCCTCAAGAAGAAGAGAGAGACAGACGCAGACAGAAGCGTAGTCTTTTATTACGTGATCTCAACAGTGATGTCAATGCCTTGGTTGTGTGCTGTCGGTCAGACCAACCTGACATGGTATTGGAGAGGACGGCAGAGGGTGTGACCTGGGACGTGGGGTCACTGAGGGCCATCCTGGAGGCTAGCTGCCACAACCAGCAAAACCCAGAGCAAAGGACCTTGTGTTTCCAGAAGATGTACCAAGAATGGACAATTCCTGTATCTATGCCATCAGCAGATTCATTATTTCATTTTTATTGTCATAAAACAAAGCGATGTAGAACAATTGTGAAATGATTGTTTTAATTTGATTGTTCTGATGTCTGTGATATCCACGTGCCAACTTGATGACGTGATAGATTCCACCACGTGGAAAGCCGACCGCGGTGAGTAGATGCTTTATTTTTCCATTCGTTCCTGTATTGGAGTTTTTGAGACAGTGGTACTTGAAGCACTTAGCAGAAGTAATGTGTGTACTTCTTGAAATTTTAAAGAGGTGATCGGGGAACCATATGGAGGGCAATTCTGTTCTCAATTGATTTATGGAGCTTTGCCTTTCTGAAGAAGTGATGTCCTTGCCATTTTATGGTAAAGTGCAACATGTTCAGTCTGTTTCAGTCACTGTGGCTTCAGAGGGAAAGATCACGAGCATGGGATCTAGCGGCAGGCAAGAATTTGGGTTCCCATGCCACGGGGGGGTGGAGGGCAGACTCTTAGTCCACATGGAGGTCAGAGGTTGGAGGTCAGCACCAGCTGGGCAGGGTCCAGGCTCTGATCTGACGGGCCTGTGGAAACCAGGCCGGGGCCCAGGGCGGGGAGGCCGAGGCCAGGGCCAGGGCCAGGGCAGCACACAGAGACTGGCAGGTTGAGGGACTCAGAGATGAGGGATGATGTTTGCAGGGACTGTTTGGTCTTTTTTCCTGTTAGATTCTGCGCCCCGCCCCCCGGCCCCCACAAGTGGGGGTGGGTGCAGCTAAGCCAGCGGTTTTAAAAGCATAGGATTGGGTTAAAAATTCATGATTTTTGTCCTTACTGCTGCCATTTCTTTGGGTTCCCTTCCAAACTTCAGCTCACCGGATATGTGAGATTATAAACCGCGGCCCAGACAAGTTCCTGCTACCTTCAGACAAAGCGTGTGGCCGTGCTCCACTAAGAAACCCAGACGTGTGGCCCTCTCTGGAGCAGCGCATCCCTTCAGGCACCGAAAAGGAGAGCACCTGGGAAAGGAGACATAGCTCAGACAAAACCGAGTGTTGTACAGGGTGCTAATCATTAGGTAGGAATCCCTTATTTTTTTCCAAAAAGTCCTAGATAAACCGGTGGAGGTTTGGGCCATAAAAGTGAGTTATGAGAGGACAGCAGAGTGGGGAGGACCCTGGGCAGGGATGGAGGTATGGGCCACACTGCAGGGTCTCCTTGGTCCTGGGCTCCCTGCCGGTGATGGCTTTGGCCGGGACTCCCTGTTCCGGCCTCTGGGGCCCCGCCCAGCTGCTGTCCTCTCTGCACCACTTGCAGTCGTCATCGGCCCTTCTCTGTGCAGCCAAGCCCAGGGCCGGGTCTTCTCTACCTTTCGTTCCTCTCGAATGACTTGCATCGCCTTGGAGCAGCTGCTCTGGCTTAGCGCAAATTCATGGTGTGATGCCAACCACAGGAGGCACGAGAGGTCTAAGAGAGAGAGAGAGGGAGATCCTACACAGGAAAGCTCAGTGTCTGAACCTCTCTCCAAACACCCAGAACTCTTCCCAGCACATCAGCTGGTCGTCTTCTTGCCCTCAACCTACACTGGCATCGGCTCCTCTTTCCAGTCTCTGCCATTCCACGCTCATTTCACCTGTCACCCAAACCAACACCAAGAGCCCCCAGGAGAGCAGGAGGAGGCCGGGCATACCCAGGTTTTGTCTTGTTTTTCAACAACAGTCTTTCACGAGAACCTGCAGTTTGCCAGAGGTCATGCTGGTGCTTCACGTATTTACCTCTAATCCTTGCCATAGGCCTGCACGTCGACTTCCATCATCCTCTTTCTACAGGTAGTGAAACTGCGGTTGAAGTCTCGAGGCCGCAGCACTAGGAAGGGGTGTAGCCTGGATTTAAGCTGCTGTCAGGGGGCTCTGACCGTGCCCAATGCCTCGGGCTGGGACCCCACATCTGCGTTCACGTCTTCTAAGGCAGGGCGGGCAGTGCTGAAGGGGATAAGAGTAGATAGACAGTGTGGACAGATCCAGGAGCTCAGAGGCAGGTGAGGTCACCGCAGGTGGTAGGACATCCAGGATGGCTCCCTGGAAGAGTGTCACTGAGTGTCACTTTGAAGGAGCCATAGGAATTGGGGGACAGAAATGTCCTGGATGTGGAGTGGGGTGGGAGAAGGAGGGTCTGGAGATGAGATGTTATTGTTAAGATTTGACGTATTCTCCTCTTCTCTTTCACTAAATGTTCATTGTCCTTCAATTATTGGAAATCTCTCTCAGTCTATGGACGTAGGAGGATGTAAGGCTTCATTTGAAACAGATGTGCAACTCTTTACTTTCTCTCCTGTGTTTTCATAGCCTTTTGGAGAGAAATCTGGAAAGGCTCTGTCAAGGGTGGTTAGCCAGACTCAATTTTTAAGTGGAAGGTTGACATTCTGTGCATTTGATGAAATCAAAGAGACTTTGAGAAATGGTTGGGTTAATCCTTGCTGTTTGGAACACGGCTTCTGTTTTACAAATATGCAGCACTGAAGGCTTGTGATAAATGGAAACGAGAGGGTAACGGTTCATTCGCTGCTGATCCATAGCCAAATAGGCTATAAAAATGGTAATGTATGTATTCATAATTAACACGCTAACCATAAATCATCTCGGAGCTAAATTATTAAAACAATGAAATACACACATCTCTATTAGGGATGAAAATTTATTTGTGGAAAAGTTAGAAAGTCAAAACTAAACCTGCTGAGGCAAACTTACCTCGGCCCATCTTCCTTCTCACGGAAAGAGGGAGCATGACGGGCACCTGAGGAAGCACGTCTCACCGCCACATGTGTTCCACTGCCAGAGGTGAAGCTCAGGGTAACGCCAACACCCCAGTTAGGTGGAAGGGGTGTGATCAGCGAGAGTTATGAGCACAGAACTGAGCTGAACAGAAAGAGAGTAGCCTGATTGTGACCACCATTTAATACCCACAGGCCTACATTTTATCCACAAAATTATGACACAAATTCCAGGTGACCTTGGGTGAGTCACTCACCTCTTGGCAAGTTCCTCATTAGGGCTGTGGGACTCCGGGTGTGCAAGACCGTCTCAGCCCCTTCTTGGCAGACACGAGCTCACACAGGCAGGGAGAGCCTAGTCCAGGCTGAGGTCTCGATTGTCAAGGAGGATGAATCCTCTGGCCTTTCGCTGCCTGATGGGCTGGCAGGCCTCACCCACGGGGAGCCGGCGCACTGAGTCTCTCAGAGGGGAGGGTCCTCATTCTTCCAGAGAAGGAAGTGGCACCGAGGACCTCCATTAGTGAGGACTCCACGGGATGGACCCTGAGGCCCAAGAGCCTCTTCTTGATCTGGACCCTGTCGGTGGGGCCCACGACCGCCTGGAGCCGTGACTAGAGAGCTCCTGTCTCACCTGGGAGATGGTGGACCCCACAGCAATGCCCCCAGGTGCTTTGGCAGGACACCCCTTCCTAGTGCCTTTGAAGAATTAAATCTACAGCACAAAGATGATGTCCAGGCATGAAGATGTCCTCCATGGACTGACATTTTTACATAAAGGAAAATAAAAACATATCAGGTATATGCTGGCGTTATGTGTGATAAGTGTTCCGTTCATTATCTTAGTTAATCCTCATGGTTGCTGGAGTGTAGACAGCTGGGCTGTTTGCTCTGCTTCCCAGTCAGGAAGTGGTGGGGTCAGGGTTTGAGTCCAAGTTATGAAGCTGATGCTCTTGCTTTCTTGTGCAAACACTTCACACGCACACGTACTCTAGTCAATGGAAGATTGTGCAGTCTTTTCTCCTGTTTTCACACCGGTCACTGTGTTACCCTTTCTCAGCTATACTCTGTGCTGTTCTTACCCTTCATTGGATTATGATCATCTCCCCTTAAGACTCTGTCGTCTGTGATCCAAAGATGAGGCAGGGATTCCTTGAGCAGCTTTGAGCTAAGAGAAAAGGGTTGAGCCGAGAGCCTGCATTCTAAATTTCTCTTCTCACCTTCTGAAAATACACCACATAAAGTAAGGTTCCTATGATTTAAGTAGCCAACAAGAAGCAGGAGCATCTGCCCTCAGAGACAGGAGAAAGTCAGTCCTGGAAAGTAACGATCAATAAAACACTGCGTGTTCAGTGTGCACCAGCTATGGTTCATCCATCGCTACCAGCCTCACAAAACTCTGCCATTAGGCATTATTATCCCCATTTTCCAGCTGAAGAAATTGAGAGGCGAGGGCTTGAGCGCCTTAGCCAAGGAAACACATCAGGAAAGTGGAAAAGCTGAGATTCATCTTCCGAATGCCTTTTGCTCTTCCTATTCTGCGGTTGTCTTCTCTTGTCAAGGAAATAACTTCTTTTTTTTAAGGATCTGGGATGAAATAGGAAGCTGTGGGAGGCGTGCCTCACACCCTCCCTCCCTTACTGGCTATGTCACAACCAGCCGCGTTGTTCCCTTCTGTAAAATGGGAGGGATGGCACCTAATCCCTTGCAGCTGCCCTCAAAACTGTTGTCTGAATCGAAACAGAATGAGGTCATGTGAGTGAAAGTAGTCTGAAAACTACAAAGGACCACGGCAATGTAAGGTTTGTGTTTTATTTGTTTAGGGGTAACCAAGTGTGTTGATGGATTTAGCTGTGCAGACCAACAGATGTTCAGATGAAGACTATTCAGATTTCAGCATCAATGGCCAATATTGCAAAATATTAGGAGATAGAGGGAGAAAAGAGTACAGCGTAAGTCGAAATGCTTAAGCCCTGCGTACTGATCTTTTCTGGGTCTTCCACACAGAAGAATCAAATGGAAGATGAGGAGACAAGAAAGAAATCGAATAGGTTTGCTTTGTGGGCAACTCTGGTTACAAGTCTGTATCAGCTTCGCAGTGTGAGGGAGGGAGTGGGAGACGGAGCTGAGGGAGGGTGGGGAGAAAGACAGAAAGAGAGAGGAGAGGGGAAAGGAAGGGAAGGGGAGGGGTGAGGGAGGGGATGGGTAGTATCTTGTCTCTTCTTCCTTAACTCTGCAAATGGAAATAACTGATCTGAAGTCCCAGAGCAAGCACCCCTCTCTGTTTAAAGTTTCTTCTTCTCCCAGCAAGGAACACCTCCGTCTCCTGAGCTTCCATTATCGTCTTGCAACTAGATCTTTATACGTGAGCATACAACTCCAGACCACGAGGCCCGAGAGTTGCAGATTGCTTACGAATGAGTGTCTAAATGGTTGGAGCAAGATAAGCGTTGATTGTGGTTATTAATCTTATGGTTATTAAACAAACTGCAACTGATACTTAACAAAAAAACGGGAAAGCCGGATCACATTCCTTATTATGCACACTTAGTAATCTTGGGCATATACCAATCGCACGAAGACCAAAGTGCATGCCAGTGGCAGTTGGTTGCAGATGCCAAGTAGAAATAAGGTCATCCAGATGTAGATACAGATGTAGCCACATGCGTGAACACACAAGTATATGTGTGCATACACACGCATATATACTTAGTAATACCAGACGTTGACTTACTCCCTGATTTTCAAATCCAATGCACCTGATTTTATTCAGCTGAAACTACAGCATAAAGTATAAGGACACCTGGTAGCTAAGAAAAGTCGTTCTGCAGAGGGCAGGTGGAACAGCTAATCAGTCCAGTCAGGGAACGTATCAATTGCATGCAGGTTCCGTTGTGAGTCTTTCTAAGCTCGTGTCCTCTAGTGGATGATAGCTTCTAGAGGATTTGCACAATATCGCATTCAGTCTGATCCCCCCAGGGCCAGCTGAGTTCCGGCACAGAGAAGACGATCAACGCATTTGCTTTACATCCCTAACTGTAAGTGGCACCATCATTGCAGGCAAATGTCTCTACCCCGTCTGTAGGCAGGTCTACTTTGAGCACCTCTAATTGTGCTTCCCACTCTTTTGTCCCCTGTCCCGCTCTGGGAACTCATTCTCTTTAAAGGCATCCTCTTCCTTCAGCCCTGAGAGCAGGGGAGAGGGTCACAGGGGCGCCGGCCCCTGGGTGTATAAAGGATGAGGTGCAGGCCCCCTGAACTCAGCACCTCCTCCAGAGAGCAGTGATCTTGTCCCTTCACACCAATCATCCTCCGTCACCTTTCCGCAGAGGAGGGATCCCCGTGTGCAGAATCCAAATGACGGCGCTTTCTTCTTCCTGCAGAACTTGTGTTCATGCCTCTTTCGAGAGTCCCCAGTGGCTGATGCTGGTATCAGCTGGGCGCTGACCCGTGCTGCCGTGTCATAATTTGAACTGACTTCTGCAGCTGCCTGGGGTGCTTCTCAAACCTGACATTTCTTTTTTTTTTTTTTTTAAGATTTTATTTTTTCCTTTTTCTCCCCAAAGCCCCCCGGTACATAGTTGTATATTCTTCGTTGTGGGTTCTTCTAGTTGTGGCATGTGGGACGCTGCCTCAGCGTGGTCTGATGAGCAGTGCCATGTCCGCGCCCAGGATTCGAACCAACGAAACACTGGGCTGCCTGCAGCGGAGCGCGCGAACTTAACCACTCGGCCACGGGGCCAGCCCCTCAAACCTGACATTTCTTTACAACTTTGGTAACTTCTCTTTCTTTCTTGTTTTTCCTCTTTCTAGCAAAATGGTCTTAGGTGAAAGGATTCCAAAGCATTCACAAAGAAATTAAAAGTGAAGGCAAAATGCTCAGAGTTGGATCAAACTGAATAGTCAAGGGCTTGCATGGCAAAGGATCAGTTATTCCAAGCAGGAAACTGGGTGAGCTTTGGTCAACACAGCCAAAGCTAATGGTACGAACACATCAGCATTTGCTCTCAGTTTGCCAATGCTGGGACAGTGGGTCTGAATCCCTTCCTCCATCCTGTTCTCCACCTGAGACGAGAGCAGGGGCCTCTGCCTTGGGAGAAGTAACAGAGCAGCCTGGCTCGGTGCCTGTGTTGGAAATCAGACGTCCTGGTTTGACTCTCATCTCTGACTTACTGTGTGTTAGGGATGAGGACTCCCCTATCTGTAGGGGGCCTTCAGTTTTCTCACGTAGGACGTGGGCATGGGAAAACCAGCGATGCCTAATTCAACGATTCCATCATTCTGCACATTGGAACCAGCTGGGTAGCTTTGAAAAGTCCCAAGTCCAGGCCACATCCTATTCCAGGCTTATGACAATGTGGGGCCAGCCATCAGCTTTTGTTCAAGGTCCCAGGTGAGTCCACAGTGCAGCAAAGTTTGGGAACCATAGGGCTGCTGGAAGGACTCAGTGCACACTGTGCATGAATGCACCGTGTCTGGTATGTTGTGAATCCCTGGGTGTTCCTGTTATGGCTGGGCCCTGCCAGCCTGAAAAGGTTCCCACTGGTGACCGATTCCTTCTCACTTTTACATTCTTTTAAATTTAAGTTGATAATGAACTTTGAAAGGTAGAAGTTCCCCAAATATCTCACAGTCTCAGTTAGTTGTAATTACACTAGTCTTTCATAAATAATTTCATAGTAAAATGGAATTTTAATAAATGTCCTAGATATTTATGCTTTTAGTGATTCTCGAATAAACAGCTGAGGATATTTTTTAAGAATTTGAAAAAATAAGAGGGACGTGGGACCTGCTCTGTCAGATATGAAAAGCTATTCCACAGCCACATTAATTTAAACAGCAGGTGCCGCTTCAGGGTCCCCCAATTCTCCTCCTGGCTGGTGGCTCCAGGCAGCCTGTGCTGTGCCACCCAGTGTGAGCAGGCGCCCCTCATCTCCCCTTGGCACCTTGTGCTGAGGTTGGTCTGTCGCAGATAAGATTTGCTATCCTATGTGGCAATTATCTCCTTAATATCCTCTTCCTGGGTTGTTGATCCTTCAGGAGGGTCCGTGTCCGGTTCACAGATGTGTTTCAGGGCTGTGAGCGGGCTTGGCGGGGAGGAGACACTCAAAGCATGTGTTTGGAAAGGCTAAAGGAAGAAGAGAGAGACGGAAGGAAGTAGACGGACCCAGACTCCCCTGTGTCATTGTTAGGACTCTCCGCCCACGTCTGTCCGCTCCTCTAAGCAGTCCTTCCTTCTGGGTCGGTCTCCCTTGTTGGTGCATCAGCTTCACAGCAGTAGTCTTTTTTGCAGGGGGAGGTACAAGTGGTTTATTAGGGAGATGACCCCAGGAAGCATGACAAGAGAGTGTGGACATGAGGCAGGGAAAGGAAGGAATACCATCCTTCTGGGGGCCCTCTGAGAGGTCCATAGAACAAAACCCAGAATTACCCCCTGAAGAATGAGGAAAGTGGGGTATATGCACCAATTCCCATCTCTCTTGGGCTGAAGGTTGCTCCTGGGCATGTTAACCACCTGGCACTTTCACTCCGCCCTACCTGCCACCCCAGCCCGCTCCCCCAGCGCTGTCCCCGGCAGAAGGATGCAGGTGCTTCAGGCAGGAAGCGTGGGACAGGTAAGGGAGCAATTCCCCAGCCTCAGGTGACCTCACGATGGGTCAGGCAGCATGGCCAGGGCAGCAGCAGCATCTGGTACAGCGGTAAATGGTGGAAAACTTACTGGGCTGTGCTTCCTGCCACGTGGAGGAGTCTGTTCTACAGTAAAGGGAAGGAAGTGGGCTTGCAAAGAAAGAGACAGGGTGGCAGCAATGGAAGCCCTGGTTTCAGCTGTTCTTTTTTTTTTTTTTTTTTTTAATTCATTTTGCTTTGTTTCTAGATATCTATTATCTTCTTGTAGATTTCCCTTGTACACCTTCACCTCCTCCATGTAGATGCCAAAAAAAAAAAAAACGCAGGGCAGGAATTTGGAACCCCATTTTCAAAATGTTGCTTATCCTTGAAACCCCATGTCTCACCCTGACTTTGTCCCCGGTCCCTGTAGATTCCTGAGACAGCTGGGACTCCCACAGACGGCGTGAAACTAGTTCACTTTCCCTTGTTTTTTCCCACTTCTTACTGTAGGTCATTAGCAGGGTTATATTTTAGGGCAGAAATGCTTCTCACTACCCCTCACGTCGTGCCAAAATAGGCACTCTTCTACGGAGTTGAGTGCACATGGCGATAAGCACAACTGGCTTCTTTGTTCTTTCAAGCAGCAGAGGGTCTTCCTCTTGGCCTGGCATTGCTCTTATCCCTGTACACCTTGCACTATGATATGGATGGTGGTGATTTTTATTTTCTATTTATATTTGGTTACCATTGATTGCATTTTACCTTAAGGATTACATATAAAAAGTTATGACAGTAGAGGAACTAAGTTTCCAAGAGTTTTCATTTATAAACAAATAAGGCAGAAAGTTAGATAATAATAATAGTGCTCTCAAAACATGGTACGGGCGGGCCCCGTGGCCAAGTGGTTAAGTGTGCGCTCCACTTTGGCGGCCCAGTGTTCAGATCCTGGCAGTGGACATGGCACTGCTCACTAGGCCATGTTGAGGCAGCATCCCACATGCCACAACTAGAAGGACCCACGACTAAAATATACAACTATGTACCTGGGGGATTTGGGGAGAAAAAAGCAGAAAAAAAAAAAAAAGAAGATTGGCAACAGTTGTTAGCTCAGGTGCCAATCTTTAAATTAAAAAATTTAAAAAAAATCTTGGTAAACAGTTCTTCATCTAATCCACTCAGGGCACAGGTTTTTGTTTTTTTTTTCTTTCAATCTAAATTTTATTAAAATTTTATTCAGGGGCCAGCCTGGTGGTGCAGCGGTTAAGTTTGCATGTTCTGCTTCTTGGTGGCGCAGGGTTCGCTGGTTCGGATTCCTGCTGTGGACATTGCACCACTTGGCAAAAGCCATGCTGTGGTAGACTTCCCACGTATAGTAGAGGAAGATGGGTATGGATGTCAGCTCAGGGCCAGTCTTTCTCAGCAAAAAGAGGAGAATTGGCAGTAGTTAGGGCTAATCTTCCTCAAAAAAATAAAAAAAATTCTATTCAATTTATTTAAACTAAAAAAAGAAAACAAAAACAGTTCACTCATTTCTCCCACCCCCTCAACCCCAGCCTCTGGCAACTACCAATCCATTTTCTGTATCTATGAGCTTGTTTATTTATTTATTTTTAGATTCCACATACAAGAGAGATCATACAGTCTTTCTCTTTCTCTATCTGACTTATTTTACTTAGTGTAATGCCCTCAAAGTTCATCCAAGTAGTCACAAAAGGCAAGATTTCTTTCTTTTTTTATGGCTGAAGTGTATTCCATTGTATACATATAGCACATTTTCTTTATCCATTCATCTGTCGATGAACATTTTGGTTATTTTCGTGTCATGGCTTTGTGAATAATGCTGCAATGAACATTGGGGTGCAGATACCTTTTTGAGTTAACCTTTTCATTTCCTTCAGGTAAATACCCAGAAGTGAAATTGTTGGATCATATGGTAGTTCTATTTTTAATTTTTTGAGGAAACTCCATAGTGTTTTCCATGGTGGCTGCCCCAGTTTGCATTCCTGCCAACAGTGCACAAGAGTTCCCTTTGCTCCACATCCTTGCCAGTGTTTGTTACCACTTGTCTTTTAAGATAGCCACTCTAACAGGTGTGAGGGGACATCTCATTCTGGTTTTGATTTGCATTTCCCTGATGATTAGGAATGTTGAACATGTTTTCATGTACCTGTTGGCTGCCTGTATGTCTCCTTCGGAAAAATGTCTGTTCAGATCCTTAATCCTTTAATTGGATTGTTTTTTGCTAGTGAGTTCTATGAGTGAGTTCTTTATATATTGTGGATATTAGTCCCTTCCACAAGAAAGTGGACGTTGATGCCATACTTTGAACTCTGCCAGCTTCTAATGCACTCTTTTTTTCCCTAGGGGAAGCACCGAGTTCTCTGACATTTTATCACATGAATACATATGTGTAATGGCCATACAGATGCCCCACCAGCTGGGGCCCCTGGGGCTGCCCCTGCATACTTGCAGCCTCGCCACAACACCACCCCTGAGGACCACAGACCTCCCTCAGTCAGGGAGATTCTGTCATTTTGAGGACACTTCACAAATGGAATCATGCAGACGTGACCATGTGAGATTGGGTTTTTCACTCAGCAAAATGACCTCAAGACCCACCCAAGTTGTCCTGGCACCGACAGTTTCGTCCTCTCTTTGTAGAGTGGCATCCTTCAAGTGGACGTGCCAGTTTGTTTATCCATTCACCTGTTGAAGAACAATTGTTTTCTTTTCCCCCAGGTTTTGATGATTATGATCACAGCTACCGTAAACTTTCATTTACAGATTTTTGTGTTAACATTAAGTTTTTCTTTCTCTGGGTTATATGCTCAGGAGCCAGGTTGCTGGATTATATGGTAAGGGTACATTTAATTATATAAGAAACTGCCCAGCTGTTTCCTACTGTGGCTGTGCCATTCTGCATTCCCACTACTGATGGACAGGAAATCAAAGCACTCCACATCCTTGTCAACACTTGCTGTTGTCAGTATTTTTAATTTTTGCCATTCTGATAGGTGTGTGGGGATGTCTTGTTGTGGTTTTAGCTTGCATTTCCTTAATGACCAAGGATGTGGACCGTCTTTCCATGTGCCTGTCTGCCATCTGTACATCTTCTGCGAAGTGTCCATTCTTGTCTTTTGCCCATTTTGTAATTAGATTATCTCTTTCTGCTCAGTTTCAAGAGATCTCTGTGTATTCTGGAAATAATCCTTTATTGGATTTGTGAATTGCAAATATTTTATTTCAAGTCTGTAGCTGGTCTTTTTCTCTACTGAGTAGTTTTAATTTTAAATTTTAATTAAATTTCTTTTGTGCCTCATGCTTTGGGTACCACGTCAAGAAGCTAACCCTTGGCCACAAAGATTGTCTCCTGTGCTCTAAAAGTTTTATGTTCTACATTTAAATCTCTATATATTTTTGGTTATCTTCTGTGTAAGGGGTGTGAAGAATTTGATTTCAGAGAGATCCCCCTGGCATACAAGATGGATCAGAAGAGGCTGAGTGTGGAGGTAGAGGAACCAGAAATGCACATGACAGAGATGAGGGCTGTGGTACCCAAGATGAGGAGCATGGAATCACAGGTCACTCAACAGTGGGTTGACCCTGATCAAAATGGCATGTATGTGGGAATGCACACATGTATACATATGCACATAAATGTGTATGCATAAATGTGCACGTCCACATGTGTGTATGCACACATGCATGTGTTTCTATGCGTATGCATATATGAATGTGTGTGTGTGTGTGTGTGTTGTGTTCACATCTTTATAGTCATGTGGAGAAACCCCCTTCACGCCATCTCCTGAAACTTTCTTAAACCTTTAAGGAAAATATTTTAGTGTTTGAAAAATTTAACTTGAAATACGAGTTTTTTTTTTAATATAAATTATTAGTACGCATGCATGTTTTGTTTTGTTAATGCTGTCGTGTCAGTTATGACTTGGCGATGCTGTAGACTGCAGAGCGGAACACTGCCTGGGCTTTTGCGCCATCCTCTCACCTGCTGGCGATCTATCAGACGATGCTCCACTACTATTCATAGTGCTTTCATGGCCAGTTTTTCTGGAAATAGGTGGCCAGGTCCTTCTTCCTAGTCTGTAAGTCTTGCTGAAACCTGCCCACCATGGGTGACCCTGCTGGTTTGAAATACCGGTGGCATAGCTTTCAGTATCACAGCCACGTGCAGCTGTTGTAGTGTGACAACCAGCAGACTGGTGGGGTGGTTCCTTGACCTGGAAACAAACCCGGGCCACTGCACCAAATCTTAACCACTAGGCTACCAGGACTCCCTGTGTATGCATGTACACACCACAATTTAGGGACTCATAGTTTAAAATACGGTTATTTACTAATTACTGTTAAATCAGGCTATCCATCAGGATATTTCATGAAAGGAAAAAGTTGTATATGCCTGGTCTTGACTGGTCTACATTGGATGTGACACTAATTGTATGCAGTGGTTTCTGGCTTCTTGCCTTGGGCATTAAAAGAAAAAAAAGAGTGTCTTTCCATCTGAGAAATTAGGCTTTGAATCTTGTGCTAGAGAAGAACAGAAGCAGCTTTCAAGTGATCTCAGTGAAACACCCCAGAACCCACGATGGATCGGCGAGTTGCAGGGAAGAGGAAATGAAAGCTATAAAGGCAGGAGAAAAGATTCAAAGCCGACTGGAACGTGCACCTTTTGAACGATGAATTGCTGGTGTTCAAACCCCGGCGCGGTGTGTCGAGTAGCTGTTTGCCGACATTGATTTAACAGCCTCCCGTGTGGACTCGGTGCTGCTGGGCCGCCTTCCTGCAAACAACAGTGATATTTCAGGGCTCTGTGCGTGCGAGGCAGCGCCCGAGCCAGGCAGTTTAACCCGCTGCATGGACGGTGACTTTTGCTAAAAGCAGTACTATACTTTCTGCAATGCACATTTTAAAAATCTCCATGTTTTTCACCTTCTGAACTTACACTTAACGTTCATGATATTGATGATTCTAGGCTAGAGATGCTTCAAGCAGTTTTCTGGATTGTTCAGCCCAAGCGTGTGTGTATTTTCTCATATTATCATTCTCTTTTCCATCTTATGGGAAAAGGCAAATGGGC
The DNA here is from genome assembly GCF_037783145.1 of Equus przewalskii. NCBI lineage: Eukaryota > Metazoa > Chordata > Mammalia > Perissodactyla > Equidae > Equus > Equus przewalskii. Next base: position 88,966,655 of record NC_091844.1, read on the forward strand.
TGTAATGCACGTCAGTCAGCACAGGCCTCTATACTCCCTCGAATTCCTGAATGCCCTTTCTCCCAGGTCAGCCTAAAATATCAGACGTCCGGTTCTAATCGCACCATTTTTGTCTTTTTGTTTGTTGTGAGTTGGGGTACTGTGGACACCGTTCCTAGATGTCTGGGGCATCCATCTTAGGAAGTTTCACTGATTTATCAACTTTTATTTTGCTCCTGTTGGGAACTGATCCGAGTGTATTTGTTAGGTATAAGTATTTGCATTAACTGGGGGATTAATGAGGGGAAGAAGTCAGGCCTGTATGTGTGTGTGTGTGCGTGCGCGCATGAGCGCACATGAGAAAGCGAGACAGAGGGAGACAGGGAGAGAATCTCTTTTTCCTATACCAAGTTCAATATTTCACTCTCTTTGATCTCAGGGGAAAAAAAAAACCTCTAAATTTTTCAGAAAAGATTCTGAAATATACTTATGACTCTTTTAAATTTAAGAATTTGTTTTTCATCATTTTCTTTAAAAACAAGAGAAAAGAAGTTCTTCTTAACTCCCACCCTAAATCTTTCTTGTCGCAGTAAAGCTTAATTTCTTCTATTTTCTCTTCTATTTCCTTCTTGTCTTGTCTTTTCATTCTTCAGGCTCAGGTGGAACAGTGTATCTGATGAGTATCTTCTATGGGATGGCTCGCTGACGTTTAAACAGAGCTGTCCATTGTATCCGTCACCTCTGGATCTTGAGTTCATTCATTCATTTATTCAACAAGAAATTATTTAGTCCTACATTGTTCTCAGCTGTCCTGGGTGCCAGGGAGACAAAAATGAAAACCACATGGGAAACCCTTACGGAGTTCACCAGCCTGTTAGGAAATCAGAGAGGCGAACAAGCCACCCTGCGGGGGAGGCCGCTGCTTTAAGCACGTCTGTGCTGTTTGCGCTTGTCCAGGAGCTCCCCACAGACCGGGACTGGAGGTTTGGAAGAGCTGGAAAAGCACCAAGCAGAGCAGGGGTGACCACCCTGATGAAGGCTTACGTCATCGTACGTCAATGCTTACGTCGTGGAGGTCACTGCTACCGCCCACTGTCCACCATTAGAACTGTGTATCACGGTTCTTCACTCAGGAGTAAATAAGCAGTTATAACACACCATGGCCCTTGACCAAGGCATTCTCAAGGTGTTAGGGGAGGAGAAGCTTCTAGAATGGGGTGTATGAGGGCAGTTGTGGAGGTCAGAGAAGGCTTCCTAGGAGGGAAGATGTCTGCCGTCCTTCGTGGTCTAGAGGACCTCCATATGCCCAGCACTGAGGTCTGAATGTCTGTGCCCAGTAAATTCATGTGATGGAAAGCTAACCCCAAGGGTGAGGGTATTAGGAGGCAGGGCTTTTGGGGAGGTGCTCAGGTCACGAAGTGGAGCCCTCACGATGCGATCAGTGCTCTTGTAAGAGACCTCAGAGAGCTCCCTGACTCTCCCGTCGTGTGAGGACACAGCGAGAAGTCCATAGTCCGGAAGAGCATGCTCTCTCCACCACGCTGGCACCGATTCTGGGCGTCCGGCCTCCAGAACTGAGGAGTGGACGTCTGTTGTTTATAAACCCTCTAGTCTGTGGTGTTTTGTGAACCCAGAGAGACCCCAGTGCCGGGCTCACTTCCAGGCACGTGCTCTGCTCTTGAGGTTCTGAAGCTAAGAGTGACCTACTCAGGAGAAGGAATTAATCCTTATTTATCTTAAGTGTATCCTCAGTGTTAGGTCAGTGCCCGGCACATCACTGTCAGTTAGAAAAGAATCACTGCTCAATAGTCCTCTTAATGGGTGGGCCTAATAAGTGATGTGCTGGTAAGTGCCTGATAACCGGCTACCCCAAAAAAGCCCTGATTTCAGCATTTGTCGGTTTCTGTGGTGTCAATATTCCTATCATGGGTGATTTCAAGCTGCCAAAGTGACGTCAACCGACTCACAAAATCCCTGAAAATGTACTCGTTTCTCCCGTGAACAAGCGGCTCCAGGAAACCCCTGGCGGTTTGCTGTTGTCCAGTGCCCCAGGATGGTGACTTGTAAACACAGCGAATGCAGGGTCCTTCCAGACGGCTCAGCCGAGCGCACACGAAGGGCAGTCTTCCTGGACACTCTGAAAGCCCCTTCAGCGGAGGACGCAGATCTGTCCCCTTTGAATTCCCGCAGTGCCAATTCTCTGTACCGCGTGGCGCAGACGCTGCAACCGCGCATAGGTCTGACTTACTTCACTGGCTCTGGAAGAGGTTTTTTTTTTTTTTGAGGAAGATTAGCCCTGAGCTAACAGCTGCCATTCCTCCTCATTTTTCTGAGGAAGACTGGCCCTGAGCTAACATCCGTGCCCATCTTCCTCTACTTATTTTAATATGTGGGATGCCTACCACAGCATGGTGTGACGAGCGGTGCCATATCCACACCTGGGATTCGAACTGGCGAACCCCGGGCTGTCAAAGCGGAATGTGCGCACTTAACTGCTGCACCACTGGGCTGGCCCCTGGAAGAGTTTTCTGATTTTGAGAGATTCTTTTCTCAAAACTACAGGTCTCCTGAGGACAGATACCACCCAGGCCAGTTGGGGTCAGGGGCCAGAGGCCCAGATGAGCGCAGCACACCTACCCTCCAGGAGCCCTGTGCACGTCAAACAATGGCTAGTGAATGAACCGTGCAGGAGCCCAGGGTCAGACAGGGAGTGGAGTCTGAGCTGGTCTTAAGGGACACCAAGCCCCGGGAGGGGGGCAGCCCAGGCGCAGGCAGGAGGATGTGTGAGTCCAGGGCCAGGGCAGGGCCAGTGGCTGCCAGCTGCCCTCGAGTCAGGAGCGGTGTCCTGAGGCCTTGGGGCTGAGAGGCCTGCAGGTGCCGATGAGTGAGTTGGACGGAGTTCTGTAGGTGGAGGGGCCTCTAAGGAATGATGAGCACAGCGGGGACCCCCAGGTAAGACCTTCGTTATCTCTAAACACTTTGACGTCACTTAGGTGGCAGCCAGCTTAGACGGGGCCGGACAGAAGAGCTTCCCCCAGCTGGGAGGGTCTGGGGCCCAGCTCTACCCAGGGCACCGTCGGCTCCTGTTCTCTGCTGTGGTAACGCACTCTGCGCCCCTGGGTCCCTTTAGAAACTGGATAGTCTCCTTGCAGGGTCTCGGACTTTCCTGAGCTTTGTCCTGACCAGTGGCCCATGCTGCTGCCTCGGCTCCCAGCTAGGGGCTCTGAAACCCCCGGGCTTGGGCTCTGCTCACCGATGCTCTCCCCCATTGCTCACCTGCTGCTCCTGGGTGGCTCCCCAAACCTCCCAGTCCTGAGTCAGGACTCAAGCAGCTTCTCTCCATGCCTGGACGGTCGCAGCGCCTGCTGCAGGAGGAAGGGCCGTCCTGCTCAGGTGACTGGACACCCTAGGCCACGACAATGCAAGGTCCCGTCTCAAAGCCAACTTCAAACCAGGCATCTTGGCTCCGAGCTGTCAGGGTGTGTCTGCCGAGAACCCAGGAGTCCTCGCCCTCCCATTGAACCCGCTCCCCAGGGGTCACCGAACTCACAGAGATACAGCCCACAATGGGCTGGCGAAAGGGGTGTCTGAACCCTCCCCCGTCTAGTTATTGTAATGTTACCTGTCACTGTGACACACAGAGGGACGGTTTCCTGGTATAGAATAACGTGTGCCAGGATTTGGTAGGAAATGTTCAATCTTAGAAATGTTAGCAAAAAATTTCTCTCTCTATATTTTTAAAGGAGTTTATACAGTGGGGGATGTGTGTATACATATCTGTGTCTTTGGGATGTGTGTGTGGTGTGTGTCTGTGTGTTTGGTGTATATGTGTGTGTGTGGTGTGTGTCTGTGTCTTTGGTGCATACATGTGTGTGTGTGGTTTGTGTCTGCATGTTTGGTGTATACACGTGTGTGTGGGGTGTGTCTGTGTGTTTGGTGTATATATGTGTGTGGTGTGTGTCTGTGTGTTTGGTGCATGTACTTGTGTGTGTGGTGTGTGTGTGGTCTGTGTCTATGTCTTTGGTGTATATGTGTGTGTGTAGCTTGTTTGGTGTATACGTGTGTGTGTCTGGTGTGTGTGTGTGTCTGGTGCATATATGTGCATGTCTGGTACACATGTCTGTGGTATGTTTTCATGTTTGGTGTATATACATGTGTGTGTCTGCGTGTTTGGTTCATGTGTGTGTGTTTGTTGTATATATGTGTGTGTGCATGGTGTGTCTGCGTGTTTGGTGTATATATGTGTGAGTGCACGGTGTGTCTGTGTGTTTGGTGTATACATGTGTGTGGTGTCTGTTGTATATATGTGTGTGTGTGTCTGTGTTTGTTGTATATATGTGTGTGTGCATGGTGTGTCTGCGTGTTTGGTGTATACATGTGTGTGTACATAGTGTGTCTGTGTGTTTGGTGTATACATGTGTGTGGTGTCGGCATGTCTGGTGTATATATGTGTGTGTGTGTCTGTGTTTGGTGTATACACATGTCTGTGGTATGTTTTTTCATGTTTGGTGTATATACGTGTGTGTGTCTGCGTGTTTGGTTCATGTGTGTGTGTTTGTTGTATATATGTGTGTGTGCATGGTGTGTCTGCGTGTTTGGTGTATATACGTGTGTGGTGTCTGCGTGTCTGGTGTACACATGCGTGTGGCGTGTGTCTGCCTGTTTGGTATGTTCATGTTTTCCTTTCTCCGTTCATAGGAAAGGTCTGGGAATCGGATCACTCAGAGGCATTTCCGAATTGACCTTGATCTCTCCGTCTCTCCTAAAGATGCCCATTTCATGGTCTCTGAAGCCATTGCTGAGCCTTTCTGTCACTGCGAGGGAGCCACAGGCTCTCTCTGAAGTGAATGGGGTTCGTCCACTTTGCTTCCACCCCTGTGGGCTCCCTGCCCTCTGTCCTGCGTGCGGAGACCGTGGGGAAGCAGAAGGCACCTCGGGTGGCCAGAGCTGCCGCTGTCAGGCTGCAGGGCCCCTGGACTTCTGGACAGGTGTCCAATTGTGGCTCCAGGTCCAATTCGTGGGAGTAAGTCGGGGGCAGAGGATGAGGCTTGTTGCTACTGCTCACCTGACAGTGACCATGCCCACCACCCACACAGGGTCAAGTGGCTGTGCCAGGAAGAAAGCTGGGGAAGTGCGGTGCCTGTGGAGAGCTGCAGGCAGCCTTGACGGAGAAAAGGGCATCTCTGCAGTCAGAGGTCACAGCTGCAGAAACTGTGGCCTCAGGGAAAGGTGGTGGCCGGGAGGAGCCAAGAGGAAGTGCTGCAGAGGAGGGCAAGCAAAGGAAGGGAGAAGAGCCAAAGGCCTTGTCTGCGCTGCTGCTTCCCCTGAGCATGAGAGGCACAGCGTGAGGGCTCTGGAAAGGAGCCTACAGCACGGCACCATGGTCCTGGTCACCCCAGACCACCCATGGGGTCTCCTTTCTACGTGGAGCTGCCCAGACATCGGCTCCCCCCACAGCTCGGTTCCCCATCTGCAGATGTGGCAGGGGAGGGCAAGGCTCCTCCCAGCCCCAGCCGCCTGAGGAGGAATCTCCTCCCGTCGGGGGAAGGGCCCACTGTCAGCACGGAGCCCCCATCATGCTCCCTCCTCGTGGAGTCCTGGTGGTGGTCAGCCTGCTCCTGCTCCTGTCCTTGCACACTGGACACTGGACTGCTGAGCGAGTGGCTGTGGGATGCCCAGGGAGCCACAGCCGTCTTTTCTGGGAGCAAAGTGTCCACAGGCAGAGGCATCCCACCTTGGCTCTCAGAGTGCGGAGCAGCCAAAGTGTCTGGCCAGCCCCGTGGCCCCCTCATCCCCCCCGCCCCGCAACCTGCCTGCTGTGCGTCAGTCTCACGGCTCTGGTGTACCTGTCTCATCCCCAGGTCCCCACATCTGCCCCATTGTGTCTGTCCCAACCCTTCTGTTCATTTCTGGTTTCCTCCATTTCTTCCAAATCCAACGTGAATTTTGCTGGGCATGGGGGTGCTTCTCTCTCTAAAGCCCGTCCAGCAGGGCCTCGTCCACGGGGTAGTACTGGGCTTCCTGCTGCGGCCGAGCCTGGTTTTCTGCACCGGGCACCTGACCCTGTCTGTGGCCCACTGCCAAGTGCTCCTCATTCTCACCACGGCTATGGAACTCCTCCTCCCAGGCGGGGCGTGGTCAGAACCTCGACATACACACCCCAGCGCCCGTGCACACCACTGGAAACCCACGTGAAGCCACTCACCCTCCCAGCGCAGCCACAATAGCACTTGGGGTTTGAGACCACATCTGATCCCTGATGCTATTTCCCGTAAAATTCCTATTAATTGCCGTCGCTTCTCCATCTACTGGTCCCTAGAACATTTTGGTGGTAGTGTTACAACCACAACTCAACGTCCTCTTATTGACTGGTCGCCAGTCTGGAGTGCAGAGCCTGGACCAGCTGCCGCCATGCCTTCGAGGGGGAGCCGGCCCAGAGCGGCCGCCCGGCCTGCGGGGCCTCGGCTCCATCATCACGGCCACATGGCTCTGCACCAGCCCACACCTGCCAGCCACAGACGGCCTTTCTCCTCCCAGGAAAACAGCCAGTGTCTGAGTGTGCGTGCGAGCTGAGTGCAGAGTGAACTTCAACCTGCTCTTCCCTGGAGGGCCCTCTGAAACGCTTGCTCTAGGAAGCTCCCACGAACTCTGACTTTCTGGCTGAAACTTTCCATCTCAGACCAGGAAATGACCCAGAGGGCCACAGTAACAGGGTCAGGAGGTGACGGTTTCCCTCTGATCTTGGGTAATCTTGTTGGCCCTCCCAGCTCAGATTGCATCAGTGTCCCTCCCCACCCACCAGCCCTCCTCAGCAGTCAGGGAGGGACTAGGGATGAGGCCCGGATCCGGGGAGAGGACTGGTGTGCAGGCACACTGGCTTGACATCGAAATTCAAAGATGGGGCTTTACCTGAGAGCTGTAACAGCTGCGTCCACAGCCGGGAGCAGTTGTGCGTTCCATCACGTTCCCACAAATCCCAGACTGTTTTCCTCTTAGTCCGTTAGGCCTCTGTGCTGCCTTGGTTCTGCCTTGCACTGCCTGCCATGAAACCTCTGGATTCAGTCCCTCCTACCTCAGGGCACTTGTCACAGGGAGGGACTTGCCTGGGGCTCCCCTCACACTCTGGGGGCTTCCAAAGCAAGGATTCCTCATGTGAGCCAGCCCCTCCCATCTGTGTTGTGACATCAACAAAGTGGCATCTCCCCACGTCTCCAGGGCTCTGTCTTCACCCTCAGCACAGTCTGAGATGGTACAGAATTGATATCCCAAAGCTCACCTTTACGATAGGCCCTGGTGAGCAAAGAGCTGCCCCCGACAGGCCAGCCCGGCTCTACATGAGTCTGACAGGAGGTGGAGACCCAAGCCGGAAATGCTCCTGGATTCCCCCATCATTGCCTACAGCTGCCGGAAATACTCGTCCTAGATGTCCCTTTCTTATGTACAGTACAGACTCCACCTTGCTGTCCCCCTGAACTTTCAAATTCCCCAAGGATGGGCCAGCCATTAAGAAGTGGATACTTTCCTCTGATGGCCAGAGAAGCCCTGGTTCCAGCCCAGGGGGGCCCTGAGAACCTGGGAAAGGAGAAGGACATCATAATCCACTTGAACAAGTCCCCTGGGCTCTCCAGTCTCTTCCTCACCGCCCCTCCCGGTGGCTTCACCATTACTCTCCTGGATGCCCAATTGTATCACCTGCCATGTAGCTCCAGCCACACGGGCCTCTGCGTGGAAGTGACCGGGCTCCTTTCTAGATGAGACCTTTGCCCAGCAGTCCCTCTGTCCAGGTATCTCCTGCTCCAGATTTCCTCCCTCCAGGCAGGCTGGTGTCAAGTCAGAGGCCATATCCTCAGAGGTAACTTCTATGCCCTCTGGTTTAAACAAACGCCTGCTTCACGTCAATCATTTTATTGTCATCATAGCATTTATCAGAAGTAGATGTGATGTTTTAAATGTATTTTATCCCTTCTTCTATCTGACAGTCCTATTGGAAAGTGAGCTTTATGGAATCTTATCTCGCTCACTGAATTGCTGGTGTCTAGAACGCTGCCGGTCACAGAGTGGACACGTGGAGGGTATCTGTAGGTCGAAGAGCAGAGGAGGCTGGAGGGCCCTTATGTTCCTCTGCTGCTGGAGACACCTCCGTCCCACAGAGCAACCTGGCGTGGTCGAAACAACAGGTAAAGAGAGAGGCAACGAGAAATGAAGGTGCAGAGCTCCAGGCAGGGAGGGTAGGACTGGGTGCAGGATCGCTGTGCACCTGGGAGGGCCGAGGGGTCTGGTGCTTCTCTATTGGGAAGGCAGAGTCCATCCATCCGGACCCCTGTTACTTCTCCTGAAGACCACGCTGCCCACCTCGCTTTAAGGGTCAGCACTCTGTCCCAACCCCCAGGCCTGCTTTTCCTTGTCAGACTCACTGATGTCCCTCATTCAGCACTAGGTCCCCTCACCCTGGGGGTCCCCTCACCCTGGGCCCACCTCCTCCACCATCAGCTCATTTGTTTGAGAATAAGACCCGGTCATCAGCTCTATTGTCGCTGAGGTGTTCAGCACGACAGAGGCAAAGACAGCGCCCTAGGGCAGCAGGTAAAATCAAAACGACGTCCGCACACGGTGGGAATTCGCAGAGTTCAACCGAAAAGCGCCAGGCCATCTTCTTTCCCGGAGTCGAGGATCAGAAGTTCCCAGTGCAGAGCAGCATCTTGTGTTAACGTGGTGACTTGTACCTAAGCAACACTTAGCTGATTCTGCAAGGTGGTCGTTTGGAATAAGCTTCAACAGGAGTGGTAGCAAGAAAAAATTTATTCCACAAATATTTATTAAATCATTGATATTTCATACTAGATTGACAAGAATAAGAGAAAATACATCTTATAGGAAAACAATAGGAAAACTCAAACAACCAGATGATATTTTTCCTGTAATGTTTTTGTCAAGAAACAAAAAGTAACCTATGAAAGATTTTCGCATGCTGCATAGAAGTGATGAGAAGGAACTGTCTGAGGTCCCTGCAGAATCGGCCCAGAAACCTGGGCCTGTGGTATCCACCTGGTCTTCACGAGCTTTCAGGTCAGGTCCCAGTTACAACCTAGGAGGCCAAGGCCCCGGGGGCCCAGGTCCATTGCCTGTGGTCTCCAAGCGGGTGGGTGGCAGGTTGGGTGGACATGCAGCCTACTTCTCCAGAAGCTCACCTGAGAATACCGGCCTGAACAGTCCAACTCACTCCCACGATGATGACTTCGAGGCCTGGCAAAGCCAGTTCATTAAGGATGTTTTAATGCTGTGTTTGGACAGAGTAGCGCCAAGTGCATGTGGCAATAACCTGCATCTGTTGAAGGAACCGGCCTCTGCCTGTCTGTTTACCGCGTGTCGGTGAACATTGGACATCGCTCAGCCCTGCCGCCCCACCGTCACTTGACAGCCCTGGAGGGACCCTGCTCTGATCTTGCAGGTCTGCAGGGGACTGAGTTTCCTGCAAACTCCCCAGGCTTCCAGGTGTACCGGAAGCTAGACCCCTCCCCACTCTACAGCCCAGAACCCAGGCTCACCGTGGAGGGACTCAGGGTGAAGGGCTCTGCAGTCCCCTGGCTCTTGGCCTCGCACTCCCTCTGTGCCACCCCAGTGCTAGTCCCCACAGCCATCACGCCCCACATGCCGTGAATTGATTACAGAGGATGGTGAATGGCAAATCCTTAGCCTCGTACAAAGAAGAATCAGGCTCATTTATTTATAAGCTGCAAATTGGCGGAAAGCCGTGCCGCATGCACAGATCCAACCTACATCTGCACATCAGCAAAACAGCCCACCCGCCGCCCCAGGGAGCTCTGCTGTGGAAGCAGGGGTCTCAAGGAACGCGACGGAAAAATGACCTTATTGTTCAATAATGACGTCAAAATTTACAGTTAATTGAACAAAAAATATCCTCAGGTTAAAAAAATGAGACAAATTTATCACCTTATTTTCGTGAGACCATGTTTTTTCTGACTTGGTGTAAGCATTTGAAAATTTTCCTTTAAAAGTCATGATGCGACCACCTGTCTTTCCTAAAGGAGCTGACTCTGGCACGGGAACCACAAGGGGTGCTCACATCATGGGTCCTCACATCACGGGTGCCTACATCACAGGTGCCCACATGACAGGTGCCCACATGATGGGTGTCCATATCACAGGTGGTCACATAATGGGTACATCACAGGTGCTCATATCACTAGTGCCCACATCAGGGGTGCTCACATCATGGGTGTCCACCTCATGGAGTTCGCACCTCATCGGTGCCCTCCTAACATGGTGCCCACATCATGGGGTACCCACATCAGGTGGTACCCACCTCACGGAATGCCCCTATCACGGGGTGTCCATGTCACATGAGTCCAAATCACAGGATGCCTATGTCATGGGTGTCCACATCACAGAGTGCCCACATCATGGGGCACCCACATCACAGATGCCCATAGGTTGGAGAGAAGACCCCAGCCCACAGTATAACCAGTCTCCTACGAGATCCTGCTCCTTTTGGCCAAACCCTGCCCAGTTCACCCTCCATAAGGTGATGAGCCCTGGGCAGGCCCTGTGCCACGATTGAGACAAAGGGCAGGGTGGCATCCAGCATCGCCCCCGGCCCCACTGGGCCCTCTTCCACCTGGAGTGCACGGCTTTCAGAGGCAGCACCATCGATGTCTCTCCGTCTTTCCAACCTGCCATCCCCTGTGGAGAGGTGTGGCTCTCACTGCCTGACAGAGTCCCTGTGTCTCTCCAAGGGCCAATTGGACTGTCCCCTCTAAGAAGCCTTCCTCCAGCCCTCTCCACATGACAGTGACTCCTGTTTCTGTGTCCCAGCTAATGGGCAAGCTGTTCCTCTCAGTCAGCTCAGTGGCCACACAGAGCAGCACAGGCTGGGTGCTGCACCAGAGGTCTGTTTCTCACGGTTCTGGAGGCCGGCAGTCCCAGACCAAGGGGCCGGCTGACTCCGTTCCTGGTGAGGGCCCTTCCTGGCTTGCTGACAGCCTTCTTGCTGTGTCCTCATGTGATGAGAGGGAGTTCTGGTGTCTCCTTGTGAGGGTGCTAATCCTGTCATGGAGCCCCATCCACATAAGACCCCCTCATCTGGTCACGTTCCAGAGGCCCCGCCTCCTATACCATCGCACTGGGGGTTCGGCCTTCACACCTGAATTTTGGGAGGATGCAAACATTCGGTCCGTGACACCTCTTGTATTAGTCTGCTCGGGCTGCCATAACACAGTTCCACAGACTCAGTGGTGTACACAGCAGACATTTCTCTCTCACAGTCCTGGAGGCTGGACGCCTGAGACCAAGGAGTCAGCAGGGCTGGTTCCTCCGAGGCCTCTCTCTGCGGCTTGTGGACGCTGTCTCCTCCCTATGTCCTCAACTGGTCTTCCCCCCGTGCTTGTCTGTGTCTTGGTCTCCCCTCCCTGTGAGGACACCTATCCTATTGGATCAGGCCCCAGCCTGACAGTCTCATTTTAACCTTAATTATCTCCTTAAAGACCCTGTTTCCACCTAGAGCCACAGTCACTGGTGCTGGGGGTCAGGATTCAACACGTGAATTTGGGGGACACAGACTGTTCCATAACATCTCCTGTCTCACAACGCAGAGCCCCTCTGGGGTGTGTGAATGTGTGTGTATGTGTGTATGTCAATGTATGTCTGTGTGTCTGTGAACATCTGTGCATGTCTATGTGTGTGTTTATGTACATGTGTGTCAATGTGTTTTTGTGATTGTGTCTATGCATGTGTGAGCACCTGTGTGTGTCAAAGTATTGTGCATGTATATGTGTGTCAACATATGTATGTGTGTGTCGATGAGTTTTTGTGTCTTTGTGTGTATGTATGTGTTCATATCTGCATGTGTCAGTGTATTGTGTGTGTGTGTGTGCATGCACACACGTGTTTGCTTAATGTCTATCCCCCCTGTGGTGGGTGGGAACCTGTCCAGGACAGGGCGAGTGTTGGATGAGGAACACATGCTCTAAATATTCGCACCCGGGCTTGGGGAAAGGGGTGGGGGTGAGCAGTAGGCAGAGATGGGGTGAGGACGGGCAGCAATTAGCACCAATCACCACACAGGCTGCCCTAACTGCCAGCCCCCCCGGGACCTGATTAAGCACCAGGTGCCTCTTGCAGCCTCACCCGCTCTCTAAAAATGGAGACTGCAGCTTTGTTTTGACTGTGGCTCCTTTGTGTCTGCTTTCGCTCCCTCCCCCTCCCCAGCTAATGAAGAGACTGCAGTCTATATGCACAGATGAGTACTCTGCTAGACGACGTGAGTCTTGCACGTTCCATATGGGAAACAGGTTCTGATCTGTAAGGATGCAGTAATGGCAGCAAGAGGGAGAGACCGATGACAACGGCTCCTGTAAGTGCCCTGAGCAGAAGGGACTGTGTGTAAACAGACAAATAGACGGCACTCTGTCTTCCGCCAAGAACTCAGCTCTCCTGCTCAGGGTGGAGCTTCCTGGCGCTCAGACGTGGGTGACCTTGGAGAGTCCCTGGTCTTTGAACCCACTGTCCCCAGCTCTGGGGAGCAGGTGATAGAAGGCGGGGTCCTGCATGCCCCTCCCATCTGTACAGGCTCTGGGGCAGGAGCCACCTGAGAGTGCTCTGAGCTTTCTGGTTCATTTTTTTCTTAAGTAATGGTAACAACAATAGCGACTATATTTTAGGGTCAGCTATGTCTTGAACCTTATGCTATTTGGATCATGCACATCATTTAGTCTAATCTCTACAACAACCCTGCACACCAGGTCCCGACCTCACCCCAGGCTACATGTGGGGGCTGAGAACAGTGCTTTTCTCTAATGCCCAAGGTCGCACCGCCTGCAAGGGTGGAGGGGGACTCTGAACGATGCTCGTCACCTTCACATGTCACGTTCGGGGTGACTGACCTGGCACTTGGTGGCTTCAGAGAAGGGACAGGTATTCATGGCCAGTTGGTGTTTGCTGGTGGACAGCAGCAGGGGCGCCAGCCCGAGACTCACCCTGACCCCGACCCTGGCCGCTGCCCCCGCCTGTGACCCATGGAAAGGTCAGAGCTCCCAAGAGTCTGCTGAACACCAGTCCCTCCCTCCGACTGTCTCTGTGGAGGCTTCTTCCTCTCAGGGATCCAGCTGCGTGGCAGGCTGGCATGGCCTTTGCGGAACTGGCCTCAGCCACTCCCAACACGGCACCACGGTTGGGGCAGAGCCCTACCCCTGCGCGGGCAGCATCTTCATGCCCCTCCACAGCGAGAGAACTGTACAAAGGTCGGCTCTCCCAGGGGGCAGCCTGTGTGAGGCCTCTTCAGCACCGAAACGGGGGAAGCTGCACCTGGCGGGGACGGGGCTCGAAGCTGTCTGGGGGCACAGAGAGGGCTAAGCCTTCCCCGGTGGGCTGAATGGGAGGAGCCGAGATGCTTAGATGGAAAGAAGCAGGCACAGCTCTGGATTCTGCACTGAGAGATGGGAAGTGGGCGCCTATAGAGCTGCAGTGCGACCTGACCACCCCCCGATGTCCACCTTGTGGCCCTGGGTATTCTTCCCCAGGGGCTCACCCAGAGGGCTGCCAAAGCTCGGGGCAGCTGTGAGCAGACCCAGTGACAATGAGGACTGATACCCTTGCAGACGTGCTCTGAGCCCCACTCCCACAAACCACAGTCTGTGGCAGAGCTCCACCCTTTGAATGTCACAGACCATGGTCCCGACCAGCTCAGAAGTAAGCGGGGCTCTACCTTCCAGCTCAAGGCTGCTCCCATGCCCTCTGGCTCAGGAGCCAGGTAAATAATAAGAGAGACATCCAGACCACTGTGTACCCAGCTGACGCAAAACCCACCACAGCTGAGCTCAGAAATCTGGGCTTGGCTCTCCTTTAATGATCTGTGTAATTTGGGGCTGAAATGGGAAAATAAAAAAAAAAAGATCTCAGGGGGCTGGCCCCGTGGCTGACTAGTTGATGTTCCACACGCTCTGCTTTGGAGGCCTGGATTCACAGGTTCAGATCCCAGGTGTGGACCTACCCTACTCAGCAGCCATGCTGTGGAGGCATCCCACATGCAAAGTAGAGGAAGGTGGGTACAGATGTTAGCTCAGGGAGAATCTTCCTAACAGAAAACAAACAAATAAACTTCAGCAATTCCTTAAAGAAGGGGCTTTGTTGGCCCAGGCCTTGAGGAACAGAAAGATCACTCTATTTCCTCACCACCACTCTGATCACGGCAATATCAAACACGATGCACTTAATGAGTAACTACTGTTTACCCAGGAACAAGCTAGATGCTCCCAGGGAGGGAAGAAGGTGGGGCGTCCCTTGGTGGGAGCACATAAGTGCTGTGTGGAATTCTGCTGCAGCCTCCACCATCTCTGGGCCCATCCCCGAGGCCCATTTCCCCAGCTGGAGAAAGAGGTGGTGTCCCCTCAGAGGGTGGCTGATGTCCATGAAGGAGGCAGAACGGTCTGGCGTATGATGCAGCGAGCACTCCACCCATTGGATGGGGCAGGAAAGTCATGTAAACAGGGACGTCTACCACACGCTTCCCCATGCCACGCCTGTGCTAAGAGCTCACGTTGTTTCCTCGTCAGTCCTCCTGGACACCGGATGGGTAGTTACTGTCGCTTGTACTTAACAGATATAGGAATTAAGGAATTGGTTGTTCCTTGCCTTTAAACACATAGTTTTCTATATATTTAGGGAGTCAAAATTGACACACTCTAAATAGGGCCTGGGCGATGAGGCGTCTGGCACAGCCATGTCATAAATGTGAAGGTTGGAGCTCTGGAGGCACAGTGGGGCTTGGACCCCGGGTGCTGAGCACCACCGCACCCCCTCGGTCTCTAAGTGTCAGTCTCCCAGGGCTGCTGTCACAAGTCACCACAAACTGGGGGGCTGAGAATAAGCTTATTCTGTTGTTCTGCAGGAGAGACATCCAGAATCAAGGGATCAGAGGGGCCGTGCTCCCTCTGAAGGCTCTAGGGAGGCGTCCTTCCTGGCTCTTCCAGTCCGGGGTGCTCCTGCGATCCTGGATATTCCTTGACTTGTGGCTGCATCACTGTAGTCTCTGCCTCTGTCATCACATGAACATCTCCAGGTCTTCACATGGCACTCTGCTCTCTGTGTGTCTGTGTCCAAATTTCCTTCATCTTATAAAGTCACCAGTCACTGGACTAGGGCCCACCCTAATCCAGTGTGACCTCATCCGAACTTAGTTACATCTACAAAGACCCTATTTCCAAATAAGGTCCCATTCGCAGGTACCAGGGATTAAAACTTGAGCGTATCTTTTAGGAGGACACAATTCACCCCACAGCACTGACCATATCAAGATAGTAATAGCTAACGCGTATGGCTGCTATAAGATTAAATGAGGTCACAGAGACAACAGACATGTTGTCTTCCCTTCATTCAGCTCCATTTTAGTCTACTGCATGCCAGGCCCTGCAGCAGGACTACGAATGCTGTGCGATGGAGTTCATCACGAGCGCCTGCTCAGTGTGGGCTACCGGAAACAGCCGGCCCAGAAATTGCCGGGTAAAGGGAGCCCTCCTCACACTGACATGACATCTGGCTGCCTTCTCCTCGAGGCTCCACCACGTCCCAGAGGCAGGCAGTGCCAGGCTCCTCTGGGGTGCCCACCGGTGTGCTTGCTGGCCGAGGCTTCACGTGGGGAGCCAGCAGCACTGCCTGGGGCCGAGACCAACACTTCAACCCTAAACATGCAGGCACAGTCTCCCGGGGAGGAGCCTGTGCCAGCGCCCATCTGTCTGTGTGGCCAGCTGCCCACTGACGATTGATAGATCTGGCCAGGGCTCTGCGACATAGGTGGGCATCTGCACTCCACAGCCGGCCTCCCCTGCCAGCCCCCTCCCTGAGCTTCTACCAGTTCAGCCCCTCAGAAGGTCGACGGCTGAATCTTTGTCTTCAGGAAGTTTACCTGCCAAAGGGAAGCATTTGGGAACCGAGGAGGACTGGGGAGCATATGAGGGGAGATGGGGAGAGGAGGCCAGCTTCCAAAGGACAAACGTTGTCACTGGCAGAGATGTGACAACTGTCGAAAGTACGTGAGGTCAGCCACATGAGGTTTGAGCAAGCTCATGTGCTGCTTGTTTTCCCGCTTTGCTATAAATATAGGGGATCTCCTGCCTTGGGGAGTGCCCTGTACGGTTTTATTTATGATCCGCTCATGGTCCAGTTATCCGCCAACAGCCTCTGAGAGACTGAACAGTGCTGCAGCCACTTCAACAGGTCTCCGCAGTGGAGGCCGAGAGCTGCCTTGACTCACTTTCCTGACGTTATTTGAGTGTCTATTTTGTGCCAGCTTCCAGGAGCTCGGAATACGCCCAGGAGCCTCCTGCCCCTCCACACAGCACTTTGAATCTGGAGGCCACCACACTAGAGTGACCTGCTCCCCGGTCACAGTGCTCGACGGGGTGACAGGTGCAGTGGGACTAGAGAGGAAGCTCCATTGTCCCTGCTCTCTAGATACTTGAATCTCGTTAGAGAAGGGAACGAAATGTTGGCTCTGGGGGCAAGCCTCAAAAACTTATAAAGCCAGAAGGATCCCAGGCTGATTTTGCCTCCTGCCCATCATACAGTTGGCAAACCTGGGAGCCAGACAGACACGAAGACGTTCATGGGCTCAACCATCAGACGCACAGGTTTAGAACAAAACGAGATTTCCCTGCATCTATGGAGTAGATTTTTATTGCCCATGGAGTGGTAGAGGGAAGGTGGGGACCTGGAAGAGGGGCTCCCAGGGCGGGCACTGTCGCCCGAGACAGGGAGGGCAGCACCTGGCACTCGGCAGGCTCAGAGAGGGCTCACGATAAACACCCCAACCAAACAAGAGGGCTGAGGAGTGTGTGAGTGAGCGATTGCCGCTGTGGAGGGCTGCGTGAGGCCCAGAAAGGCGCGTCTGTGTCCCACCTCCCAGAATCTGCGAACATGAACTTGTTTGGTAAAAGGGTCTTTGCAGATGTGTTAAGCTAAGAAGCTCAAGATAAGATCCTCCTAGATTATCTGGATGGGTCTTAATCCATTAACAAATGTCCTCATAAGAAACAGAAGAGGAAATGGCCCTGAGAAGATGGAGGAGAGACTGGAGGGATGCAGCCACAAGCCAAGGATCACCTGGGGCCATCAGAAGCTGGAAGAGGTAAGGAAGGGCCTCCATGACAAAATGCCACAGACTGGGCGGCTCAAACAGCAGAAACTTATTTTCCCGTAGTTCTCGAGGCTGGAAGTCTGAGATCCAGGCGTCAACAGGGTTGATTTCGGCTGAGGCCTCTCTCCTGGGCTTGCAGGTGGCCGTCCTCTCCCTGTGTCCTCACGTGGTCTTCCTCCTTGTGTGTCTGAGCCCAATTTCCTCTTCTTGCAAGGACATCAATCATATTGGACTAGGACCCACGCTTATGACCTCATTTAACCTTAATTACCCCCTTCACAGCCCATCTCCAAATACTGTCACACCGGGGGCTGGGGCTTCAGCATATGAATTTTGGAGAGACACATTCAGTCCATGACTGGAGACAGCACGGCGCTGCCGACACTGTTGCTGGACTTCTGGCCTCCAGAATCAGCAAAGAATAAGTGTGGTTTTAAACCACCTAATTTCCTTAATTACATACATGCATGCATTTATATGTGTGTCTATATACACACAACATGCATGTATGTCATAGATAGATAATAACTATGATTCATATATGTGTACATTATAAACACATGGATACATAATTATACATTTACATGTAAATGTGCTACATTTAAGTATCACAGATAACGCGCGAACACGCGAGCTCGTGTGACCGCGTCACTGCTCCTTGGAGAAGCCTCTCTCTTGTTCTCACTCAGCAGAGTTTACGGAGCACTCACTTGGTGACAAACTCTCGGAATAAACAAGCTCTTCACTTCCTTCAAGGAGTTGAAGGTCGTGGAGGAGAAAATAGACATGAAAACAAACACCTGCCAGACCGTGTGCAGGCTGTTCCCCTGGGGCCTTGTAGAAGCTGTGATGGGATGGAGGAGGAGGAGACGGAAGAGATGCTCCAGCTGGGTGAGTGGCTGGGGGCGGGGAGCCGGGGACACTGGGGCAGGCCTAGGGACAGATATGACACTTTGTGCCCAGTCAGTCATCCCCAATACTTTATCTCCTTTCTTCCAAGTTGATGATTCCTTGGTTTGGGGAAAAAAGGAGGAGGGAGCTGAGAGCTGATCCTGAAAGTCTCTGACTCTGAACGTGGTCCCCTGAGCGGCCGACAGTGAACGTCAGCCGCATCTAAGACAGGAGCCTTGAACCTTCTCTGTGAAGGCCCAGACAGTAACCGTCCCGGCTTTGTGGGCACATGGGTCTCTGTCGTATATTCTTCTCTGTTGTCTTTTATAGTCTTGTACATCAAAAAAGCCATTCTCAGCTCTCTGCAGACAAGATCCTGGGCCTGGGCTTGGTCCTCGGGTGGTTTGTGGAGTCTGGCCTAAGGGTAGTTGGAGATGCCCGATCGCGGGCCTATCCCACACTGATGGAGTCAGAACTTGCATTTTAACAGGATCCCCGGGAGACTCCTGTGCATGTTACAGTTTGAGAAGCAGGCGGCTGACTAACCCATGTCAACCAGGGCAGAGGCTGTGCGATTTTCACGTTGTCATCAGAGGATTCTATCGCGCTGTTCTGCACCGCCCTCGCTACAGTCTGTGCCCTGAACCACATTATGAAGTGCTTTAAAGACACAGACACGCAAATCTGGGCGTTTCATTCTCAGTGAGCAATTCGCAGGGCCCAGAACCCCCCAGCCGAGCCACGTCTCCTCCGCTGAGAGCAACGGAAAGCTACTGACCTGCTGTGCTTAACTGACCCGGAAATGGCACTGCACTTAATTTTAATTTGCTGTGGGTGGCAACGGCGTTCTTTTTCTGGAGAGAAAACAGCAAGCCCTGCTCTGGTGAGGGCTGCAGCTGCGATTGATTGCAGAGCTAGCGAGCAGGGAGGGAGGCAGGGCCTGTGCGGGCCCAGACGCCGGCTTCCTGCACAAAGGGAGGGAGGCACAGGCATCCTGGGATGCTGTGGAGGCTGCTGTCCCCCTTGATGGGACCTGGGGCCTGGCCAGAGCGGGCTGCCCCCTGGGCTTGGCTTCCAGAACTGGGAGCTGCTGGGACCCTGTGGAAGAGGCCCAGAAAAGGGATATCCTCCATGCCCTGGGGGATTGAATCTCTCTTCTATGTCTCTGCCCACCCACGGCAGAACGGAGAATTCCTCAAAGGAGAGCTCCGGGCTCCCATGGGTCCCCACTTTGCCCCCCTCACTGACCCCCAGCTCCCTTTTCTCTCATCCTTGGCCCTGGGCACAGGCAACCTCTGTGATCCCCTCCCACTTTAAAACCCACTCTCAGCACAGATGTCTGGGAGCCCCTGTATGCCAGCACCCAGCCCCACACACCAGCCCCTGAGGGCTCTTCACAGGTTCCCTGTCCCAGCAGACTGATCCAATGGACCAGAATCCCAGCCTGACCTCACTGTACAACCATCTTTCTGTATCCGGAGTTGTGCAGTACATTGCCTGAACAGCCATACACAGGAGCCCAGACCCAGCCTCAAGCCGGTTCAAGGTTGTTCAGAACAGGACCAATGCCAAAAAGCAAGGGAGACACCCCAGCCTCCTCTCTGATGCCCTCATAGGAGCATTAACGATTACTAAGCCTTTGTAAGCACTTCCTACAGGCCCAGTACAGTCCTAAGCCACTAATGGATATTCATTCATTTAATGCTAGAGAGGTGCTATCATTACCCTCACCGTATAGATGAAAGCATGAGGCCTGGGGCAGTCACACAGCCTCCTGAGGTGGCAAAGGCAGGCAATATATCCTGAACCCCTGAGTCTGGCCGCATCTCAACCGTCATCCTAATCCACTTCCTAATCAATAGAGGCCTTCACCTCTTTCAACTTCGCATCCTAGACGACATGTGCAGTAACCTGGCCCACTTCAGGCCCTCACGTCTCTGTACCTCTGTCCCCAGCACCCATCCCTCCTGGTTGCTGGGGAAGACCTTGGGCATCCCTAGCTCTTGGAGGAAGAAGCTGAAGAGGCCTCTGAAATCTTCCTTGCAGATGCCGTCCTCCCCGGGAGGGAAGGTGCTGAGTCCCCGTGGAGACAGAGCTATCTCTGCTGACGAGAGGCATCACCCACCCAAGAGGACGTTTCATGCATCTGCAACCCACAGACAACCCTTAAGGAGACTTTGTTCCTGGGTCCCATCGAGTGCGTCAACAGCACTTGTCTGCGAGCTGGGAGAGGGTGTGGCTTTTGGTGTTGCAGGGCTTTACAAGAGGGCCTGAAAAGCAAGAGGGAGTGAGGCAAGGGTGTCTGGGCTCTTTGTCCCTAAGTTGGCCTACAGCTGAGCCCTCCCAACTGCAATCTCCAAGGGTGTTGACATCTAGGAGGTGCCAAGGTCAGCAGACAAAGCACAGGAGGTCCAGGCAGGCATCTGGCTGTGGCCTGGAACAGCCCAGGTGGGACAGGAGGCCCCGCTGGACATGGCATTTTGAGGGAGTGACCCTGCAGGGGGGTGGCCTCCTGGAGACACACCCTCACTTGAGGTGCTGCTCATCATACCCAGGGACACCCTAGATTCTCCAGAGTTCTAGGTCACCTTCTGGGAATTTTGGAGTGGGTGGTAGTGTGACTCCACTGTTGTCTTTGTCCTGTGGGGACCAAGCTGCCCTGCCCTCTGAGACGGAAAGGCTCGTTGGGGATGAATCGCCTGCTGAGGTTCCTGCTCTTCCCCATGGGGCCAAGGCTTCCCTGGGCACAGTGGGGAGGCCCCACCCTCCCCACCTTCCCAAGATGCAGGGGACACTGGTGATGGACAAGCACAGGGGCTGGAGCACGTGGTGCTCGGGCAGGAGCCAGGGCAGGCTGCGGGGTCAGGCGGCAGGGAGATTGCTCAGGCCACGTGCCCGTGGCAGCACTATCTTCACTCAGGAAGAGGCTCGTGGGAGGGAAGCAGCTCCCCTACGGCTTCCAGTGGACTGGGCTCCTGCAGGTCCTGAGGCCCCTCTCTGGCAATAGCTGTGCCCCTTAAATCCACAGGGCTGGGAGAAGGGAAGACTGTTCTAGATAAGCATGAAGCGCTAGAAGAATTTAGTGAGTTTTCAATCTGCTTCTTAGGACAGAGCAGAGTCAGGGGGATAAAAAGAAGTGAAATTGAAATATGGTCACAAAAGTCAAAGCGTGGCTTCCTACTGATCAGAGGGCCCTCCTACTGGAGACCAGCGAAGATGCTTATGGAACTTTCAGTTATAAACTGGGTCCTAAGCAGGTGCCCTAAAAGTTGCATTTAAGGAAAAAAATATACAAAGGGGTCCAGCCTTATCTCTGGCCAGGAGGGTGCAATGCAGAAGGAGAGTGTGTGTGGAGGGGCCACCTGGGGCATGTGTCCAGAGCTGTGAGGATGGGAAGGAGGTCCCTGTGGGCTGCGTTGTCCAGGGGCCTGGAGGTCCAGGAAGGAGTGAACCTGGGGAGGGGATGTGGCTGGGCAGTGTGATGGAGGTGGGCACACTCAGGGTGGGGCCGACTTGTGCCCCAGGCTGGAGCAGGGCTTCCCAGCCCACGCTGGAGGCCTCATGGGATGATGTAAGTGATGAGGATGGGTTTCAGGGCAGTGACCGTGGCTGCAGCATCCAGATAAACAGACAGGCGGGCAGGGCAGGAACCTGCCTGGGGGATCTGCCGTGGTCCTCCTACAAGGGGACATTATGGGGTCAAGGCAGAAGGACGGAAAACAAGGAATGGGCATCTGAACCTGCAGCCATGAGACTCTTTGCAGAATTGAGCGCCACTCTGACAGGTGGAGACCAGCACCCGCCTGGAGCCCCCATGGCTGAGTCCTGGGTGCCTCGCACACTGCTTGCTCCATTGAATTTGTTCAGTGTTAGAAATGACTAACTCCACCAGAGCTATCGGTTTAGGTAGCAGATATCGAAAACTGTGCTATGCACTTGACCTAAATTATCCCAATTTAATCCCCATAGGAACTCTCAAAACTAACTATTATTATTCCCATTTTATGGCCGAGGATACTGAGGTTTACTTCTCCATAGATGATAACCTTCCCAAGGTCACTCAGCTACCCAGAGGCAGAGTTAGAATTCAAATCCACGCTTTTCTGACATCAGATCCCTTCTCCTAATGACTAAACGATATTGCTTCTTCTTGCAAAAGTGGTCTCAAAATCAAGTGGCAGCAATTGTGAAGAACACCAGCTTTTCTGTGTGTCATGGGTCGTTGCTTTCTTACGGAGGTGAATGTTATACAGACGTTTTAGTTAAAGGCGGGACTTTGACACAAAGTCTGGAAGTTGTATGTCTATACTTGATGCCCTGTTTCCTGGTCCTTAGCGTCATGTAAAGCTTCTTTTGTAGTACAGAATGTTGATTGCTCCTCTATAGCAATTTTCCACTTTTTCCTTGGTAAAAAGAACCCCAACATTTAGCTAGTACATTACCCCTCAGCTGGAAGAGACCTCCTCCCTCCGTGTCTGTGCAACAGGCGAAGCCCAGAGGACTCGGTTTGGGCTAACAAGATGTAAGCAGAAGAGCTGTGCTGACATGTGGAAACGTCTTCAAAGATAGGGACAACCTCCCTCGTCCTTCCTGCTTCTAGAATGTGAATGGAATGGGCAAAGGTGGATTTCAGGCTGCCATCTGGGACCTGAAGCGTGTGCCACGGCAGAGCAGCAGGACAGGAGTGCTTGCATCCCTGCCCCTCATGGCTGCCACTTGAGCCCCAGCCTCCCTGTTCCTTTGATGGGGGGATAAGCTTGTGTTTTGTTTAGTAATTCAAATACTGACTTTCCTATCAAACACAATTGAAATGGTCAACGTGTCCCCCTTAGGACAGTTGGAATGAAGGACGGTGTCTCGGATGAATGACTCAGAGAGATCCTCTCTCTGGACCCTGAATCATGATCTCTGTGGACTCCGGGGTCCAGAGAGAACGCAGAGGTCACACAATCCTACTTCTTACCCAAAGCAGACCTCCTTTCCGACAGGGCTCCTGATAGGTGACGATGTGGTGACAGTTTGAAAGGACTTGCTAATTGTTCTCTGCGCCTGCCTCCTTCTCCTTCTCTTTGAACTTGACAACTAGGAAGTGATCTAAGGGCAACATTGTTTCCTGAGCATTTCTTCCACCCTCTCCTTTGTCTCAGCCTCTGTGATCATCTCCCTTTCCCTCCACCTGTACCCAAAGCCCTGTAACGTCCCCATGGTGGCATCGGTCTTCCCCCAACCCGGAGTGGTCTGAAAACTCGGCCCCTCCCTGGTATCGCCTCCCACGTCCACGTGGATGTACGTTCCATCGCAGTGGTCCTCCTGGACCAGATCTCAGAATGCCTCCGGCTGAATCAGTTTGTGTTCACAATAGCGACAGATGAAGGACGTTTGCACTAGGTCATTCCTGACGCAAAGGCATCCATTTATAACGGGAGAATGTTAGACAGGAGGGGCTGGCTGGGAGATAGGGGGCATTTGGGGTTGGATTTCCCAGTACCTGAAATGAATTTTCCTGACCACCTTTTCTATCCACAATAGGAGCTAAATCTAAAACATTAAAGGGGGCTTGCGGAAGAACCATTGTTATCCCAGAAGATTGTCTCTGATTGCGGGGGTGGTTCTCTACCCAGTAGAGATGAGAATATACAAAGGCATCCTGCCACTCAGGCTGAGAGCTTCAGGAGGAGCCCCAGGGCATGTCCCAGGAAGCAGGAGCTCCCAGCACAGCGTGCCTTGGGTTTCCTCTAACGCCGCCCCCTCTGCTAGGGTCGGCTGGTCTACAGAACGTGCGCCAAGGCCAGCCACTGTGGTGTGCCTCTGCTGTCCTCCCAGGCCCTCCGTCCAAGGCGGCAGAGGGAGGGGAGGAGGGGGGCGTGGAGCTGATGAGACTGGCTCCCCATGCATGATCGCAGGCAAATTGGTTACCTAAACTTCACAGGCTGAGATCGCCTCGACTGTAGGTTGCAGGTAGTCACAGCTGTCTGAAGGACTCCACTAACATCGAATGAGGGGACATCAGCAAGTGGCCAGCACAGTTCCCGTTGAAGGTGACTATCAACAAGTCCCCTCCAGACCCTGGGACCCCTCCCTTTCTCCTTCTCTGCCTCCACTGCTCTCCACTCCTCCAATGGGCACTGGAGATTCCCCACCAGGGAATTCATTAGCAATTCACTGGGAATTCCAGTAGATAAATGCAGTGACAATTTTCTTGAGGGTGTTATAAAAAGGATCTTAGAAATCTAGCCAGAGCAGATGA
The DNA here is from genome assembly GCF_037783145.1 of Equus przewalskii. Classification (NCBI taxonomy): domain Eukaryota; kingdom Metazoa; phylum Chordata; class Mammalia; order Perissodactyla; family Equidae; genus Equus; species Equus przewalskii. Next base: position 88,990,918 of record NC_091844.1, read on the forward strand.
GGGAGAGACTGAGAGAGGAAGAAAATTAATGGGCCTAAGGCAGGAAAAAAGGAGACAGAGACCTGAGTCAGGCAGGAAAGCTGAGCTTTTTCTTCCCTTCCTCCAGCTTCCAGCAGCTCCCAGGAACACGCTCCTGGTACAGTTTTCTGGGGCATCCTAACTGCACAGCTGTGGATGGCTCCAGCCAGCATCCCTCACTTCAAACAGCTTCCTGGCCACTTATCTGCAGGCACTCTCCATCTTGCAGCACAATGAAGACTTGGCAACTTCAGCGGACTGGGCGGCTGCAAACCCTACCTCTGCAGACAGCCGGAGAACTCGCTCAGGATGCGGGCTGTGGGGCGCTGTGGGGGGCTGTGGGGGGCTGTGCCTACGACTGTTGTCAGTTGATGGATCTGAAGTTTTGTAGATAAATGGAACATTCACTGGCCACTTTGATGCGCAGCCCCTGTGCTGTGCGCTGGAGATGCAATGAGAAGCCAAAGAGACCTGGTCCCCAGGGCTCCTTGCTGAGGTGAACCTGGCAGGACATTTCCAGGAGGGCTGGGCGGGGCACAGCAGGCTGCACCAGAACCGGAGATGTGCCGATGTCAGACCTGCTGACACCCCACCCCTGCTCTCACCTTGGCCCAGATTATTCTCACCATGAACTTCCTTTGGAAAGAGGAAGAATATAAATCACTGTGCTTGTCATTCTCTTACAGGGTCATTAGGACCCTGAGGAAAGTCTGGGTTCTTGGCGTGAAGGTTTCACAGACACCGCGACCTGCTTGCATCCAGCCATCTTTCCTGTCTCCACTCTGGACCTCACGGGAAGGCAGAGGCTAGTGGCTCTGTCTGGGAGAGTTTTGTGTAACGTGACATACATGTTCCTGGAAATCTCCATGATGTGCAAAATCATGCAATAAAGACCCCCGGGCTTATGGGATTAGAGACACAACACTCGGAAACCTCGTCAGTGACACATTTAAAAAAGAAAAAAGAAGAACCTAATAAAAATGGCAGCATAGCTTCACACCTGGTGAAGAACACAGAATACTGCAATAAATACTTTAGTTTAAGGAGACCTGAAGTGCGCTCGTGGAAGTGGCTGTCAGAAGGGTTGCCGCTTGGGGGTGGTTGGCGGAAGGAGGGCTGCACGAAATGAGGTGGAAAATCTGTAACACCGGGCGGGCGGGGCGGCTGCTGGCAGCCTGGGTGCTGAGGCAGCCTCCGTGTGGGGTACTTGCGGCTGTGTCCCCACCTGGCTCAGCTTAGGGGTGAGGCTTTGGGGGACGCCTAATATTTCTCGTGGACGAAATCACACATAAGTGAACTTGAAAGATCCATTTTGTGCTCAAACGGTTCCATAATTTATCAATCATGTCGGCACAGATTTGTGTTTTGAAACAAGGGATATAGTTGAACAGACCGTGTGTCCTGGTTTACAGGGGACGGCCCCACAGTATGCCTGGGGTCCAGGGTAGTCATTGCTAATGCCCCATTTCACTCTCAAAGTACCCTAGTTCCAACAAGAGGGCTCTCCGGTCACTGTGCATTTGTGGGGGGCCTGAGGACCTGCTGTACTGCCTGGAAAGGGCTGTCCTTCAGGGGAGCAGCCAGCCCTGGGCTGGGGCGGGGTGGGGGGACCAGCACGTGATTTCCGCCCCCCCCCCCGGTGCTCACCATGAAGAGGCCAGGCCCCCGTTATTGCCCGTCCTCAATCTGTCGTCCCAGCCCTCAGTCCCTCTTCAACAGACCCGTCTCCTGTCCAGCCAGAAGTCTGCTACGCCTCCTTTCCACCTCGGTCACTGTTCTGTCATCGCAGATACATCCTCATAGTTTATGTTCCCGTGTGTTGGAGCCGGGGCTCTCGGAGGAGTCAGAAACCATCAGGGCCGTAGCTGGAAATCTCAGCACCTCTCCCAATCATCTCTGCATTCAGAGTTGTCACATTTTGATACTGATAAAGGTCACCAGGAGTGCTCCTCCAAAAAGCAGACTTCTGGGCCCATTGACAGACGTGCTGATCCACGAGGTCTGAGGCCTCGAGGGAACCTGCATTTTAATTGAGCACCCGGGCTGTTTTGAGGAGGGTGCTCCAGAGCTCACATTTTTGGAAACACTGCTTGGAGCCTCAGCCTCTGGTCTCGTTTCACAGCAGAGTGCCCGGAAAGAGCAAGTGTTAAACAATGTTTTCTGAAAGAACGCAATTCTGCAGCTAGCCTGTCACTCCTGTAAGTTTTGCAGACATCTAGGGGTTCAGTGAAGGCCTCGTGCTCCGGGGAGAGGGCACCAGGCGGAGTTCTGCTGCCCTGGAACCCTGGAGCCCGCAGCCGCCATCTACTGGCTGAATAAACTTTTAAAAAGTAATTAAGAATCTTTGAGCCTCAGTCATCTCATCTGTAAAATGGTCTGCATAACTCATGCCTCTTTCGGTTGTTGCAAGACCCAAATAAAACTGTGCACCTGGCCTCGCTCTCAAAGGTGCATGTGTGGTGCATACCCAACCTCGTCATGGTGGTGGTGTTGTCATTGCTGTTTCAAAAGACAAATAACCCTCAGAGGGTTTCACAGGCCTGATCAGCAGGCACGAGCAGACAGAGAGCGGTGGGGCTGGGGCCCAGCCTGGTGCTGATGTGAAGAAGGAGATGCCGGGCAGGTGGAAGCACAAGGCAGACGGAGACTCCAGGGCCTGCCTCCCGCAGGCTCTGCAGGTAACCGCCCTCCCTCTCTGGCCTGACACCAAACCTGTCGCTCTATCCCTGCTGGTGGTGCAAACAACAGCACCGTTCATTCAAAGGACATGGGACAGAAGGAATCAAAGGGGATGTTCGCAAATGCACCCGGGAGTACGTGCTTCCGCAGGAAGAGAGACGGCAGCTCAGTCGCAGGGGACAGACATGGCTCTGCATCGGCCGCGTGTAGGCTTCCCTGTGCCATTAGGAACCACCTGGGGAAGAAGCGTGTGACAGCTTTTATGCTGGGAAGGCAGGCAGAGCAGGCAGGGAGAGTAATGAAGGATGGCACAGTGGAATTAACTGGGCGGGCTGGAATGGCCGGGGCGGGGAGCCAGTCTAGTGGAACTGGCATGGTCGAGGGTCCAGTCACCCGTCTTGGGGCACTGGGCCCTGCTGACTACAGGGGTTTTCAGTCTCCTGAGCTCCGAGCCTGGAATCGAAGAGGAAGGAGAGGCTTCCACACGCACACCTGTCCCACCACAAGGCAGCCTGCTGGAAGCGCTGCAGCCGTTTGGCTGTTCCCAAGTCCGCTCCTCAGCTCCCGCAGGGCCGGCCACCCGTCGCTGGTCCTGTTCTGGTTACCACACTGCGGGGTTAAGGACCCACAGGAGAGAGCTGTCCCAGGGTCCCAGGGTCAGCCTGGAGAGGCCTCTGCACCCCACGTGTGAGGAGCAATCGGAAAACCTGAGAATAAAGGCTTTTTTCTTGGAACAGTGGCAAGTCAAAAGAGATTGCCTTAAAATGGGTGAGGACAGGGACCACGTGGGGGAAGAGCAAGACTTGTGCAGTTGGGAAGGCAGAACAGTGCAAAAGGTCAAAGGTCCAAGAATGATGATTTGGGTTAAAGAAAGTAAAGCACTCTAAAATTCTAGCATGACTTTCTTGAATCCGAAAAAGTTGAGGCAAGTGCTCTGGTAAAAATCCCCAGAAAACCCAGGAGCTGCTGTCATGGTCCTGAGCACGCTTTTCAGCTGAGGGGTCCGTGATGCTCTGTCCTGCGTGCTGGATGGGCCGGTGACAGTTCCAAGGCAATTCTGGACACAAAAGTACCATCGGCTGTCAAGCCATATACGTACGTGAGGAGTGCTCCCCTTCAGAACGCAGGCGTCTGCAGATCAGCCGGCCCAGTGGCCACACTCCCAAGGCACCGGCTTGTTTATGGGGCTGACCAGCATTGGGTGTTCTGCTCTGTGTCAGTCATACAATTACCAGTAGGAAATAGGGAGGGAGGCTGTCACGTGGACAAAGTAAATACTTGGGAGATATGGGAGATGCAGATTTGTTGTGTCCTAGAGGCTAAAATAACCCACTAATTTTCAGAACTGCTGGCAACTGTTTCTGAAAATGCACAGAGAGACGGAGAGAAGCCATAACTTGCACAAGAGACAGGTGTGGGACTTTCTTTTTCTGAATATAAAAGTGGCCCTGCTCTTCGCTCTTCACCGTATCTGGGTTCACTCTTTAGTGGACAGCACAGGTGAATGCTTCAGGCAGGAAGTCTTGCGGGGCAGCTCTGTGCCTCTGGACCACATCCCCACCTGAGCGACGATCTATGCTTGATTGACCTTGATGAAGTGGACACGGTGATTGCAGCAAACAGGTCTGCCCAGCACCCAATCTAACTAACATAAATACTATTTTGGTTGCTTATATTAGTATATTTAAATGGTTGGCTAATATGAAATATTCTTAATATGTAAGAGGTTTTTCCAAATGTTATAGTGATTATTTTCTGCACCCCCTCCACTCAACACCTCTTGTCTCAACCTTCGCAGCTCTCCATCTGGGGATGGGGCTTCTGAGGCCGGGATGGTGGGGAGCCAGCCTGACTCGGCCCAGGGCAGCAGAGAGCAGGGAACGCCTGAAGGAGCGTGAGAGTGGTTGGAGGCCTGGAGAGGAGCAGGCATGACCCAGCTCCTCAGGAGCCTGGGCACTGGTGGTGAACTCGCCGGGGTGGGAGAGAAATGCATCAGGCAAAGGTGTGCTTCCGGAAACCGTATAGGATGCAGCAAGTTCATACAAACCAATTTCTGGACCATTTACTGAAGTCTGCCTTTCAGAGCCTGGTCCCAGCCGTCAGACCCTCTGGAGGGGCTGGTCCTGGGGTCTCGGCTCTGCAGCCACTCTTGGGCCACAGCTGCACAGCCATCAACTTGCCAGCATTTGGTGACTAACTCCTGCCCCTCGGCACTCTGACCTCTCCCCCCAGCTTCTTTGTTATCTCTGGGAGGTGGCTTGTCTCCACGCATCTGGCCTTTTTAGCATGCAGATCAGGGATCTCATACTGTGGGGTTTCCAAGATGTCATGGAAGCGTGTTGTCAAGGGAAAGGTTCGTTTCAGGGAAAAGGAAAGACTTAATGAGAACTCCTCTCTTTAACACAGTGAAAGGGAAGAGGAAAACTAGAGGTCTTCCTTGTGCCACGGCCCCACCCTGGGGTTGCTCATCCCAGGCCTGGAGCCAGGCTGCTTGAGCACCCAGCACAGGTGAAGACACTTCCTGCCATGGGCAACTATGCTTAGACGTGTACACTGATCTCGCTCTCAGAGTCCTGCCCTGGCAGAGAGGGTGCTGCGCACTGGCTGTGTAAGGCAGAGAGTTTGCAATCACGCATACCTGGACCACAACCTCCTGCGTGTGACTGTGGGCAGCGACTCCCCTTCCGTGTCCCACACTCGCCCACCCATCGTCCTGGGGAAGCCCACTTCTCCCCTTCAGCTCGGGGTGGCCTGCTTTCTATTAAACTCTGTGTGTGTGTGTGTGTGAGAGAGAGAGAGAGAGAGAGAGAGAGAGACAGAGAGACAGAGAGAGACAGAGAGAGAGAGTCTGCACATGCTTAGCAATAGGTATAGCAGGCATAAGTTTTGAATTTCCAGATACCTCCAATCTGGACTGTGCAGCACGCTCTCCAAACATGTACTCAATTCATTGAAAATCCCCTGAAATGAGAAATTCAATATTATCATCTTTGCACATGTAGCAGCATCTATTTTAATGAAGTTTAAGTATAAATTTTGCACATTTTAATTGTTTAAATATAAATGTCGCAATATTTTTTTTCTTATCAATTTTATAGAAACAGAATTCTACCCATGGAATAATGAGAGATATAGCACAGCATTTAAAACATTATCCAAAATAAAATGAACAACTAAAATTGCGGAAAACACATGTCCTACAAACTATACATCTCTTTCCAAAAGGATTACCAAATTGCATGATAAAGGGGAGTACAGTAGACATTTGGGGAATACAGTAGATATTTGAGGGCTTCACTAAAGTGTTTGATACACCATATTTTCTCAGATAGTCCACACTCATATAACTATGAATGTCAATTAAAAATGGACTTCTGCTAACATAGACCACAATGAGATACCACTACATACCTATTAGGATGTGCAGAATTTTTTGAAAAACTGACGCCACCAAGTGCCGTGGAGGGTGTGAGGACCTGGAATTCTCAGTCACTGCTGCTGGGAAGTGAAATGGTGCAACGAACTTAGGAAATAGCTTGTCAGTTTCTTAAAAAGTCAAGTGCACACCTAACCACATATATGATCTAGACATTCTTTTCCTAGGTATTTTCCCAAGAGATACAGAAACGCATATGCACGCCAAGACTTGCACACGAGCATCCACAGCAAGTTTGTCTGTGATAGCCCAAACCTGGAAGCAATCCAAATGTCAATGGGCAAATGGGCCCTCCATGTGGTGTGCCCATGGAACTGAGGGCGACCCAGCTATGGAAAGGCATAAAGTATTGACACACACTCAACATGGTTTTATTTCTAAATAATTAGGCTGAGTGAAATAAGCCAGACAGAAAGCTTCCATTTATATAAAACTTAAAAGATGTAGATTTACCTAAATTAACAGAAGACAGATGAGTGGTCGATGGGGGCTGGGGGGGCGGGGGCAGAGTAGCAGAGAGTGAGGAAACCTTGGGGTGAACACGCTCACTGTGCCGATTGTGGGAGTGGCTTCACAGTAGATGCAGGTGTTAAAATTGATCAGATTGTGCACTGGAAGTGTGTGTGGGCCATTCTATGTCAATTAATCCTTAATAAAACACTTCACAGTTTTCTGAAAAGGGAGAGTCCTGCTGTCATAAACAAGCAGCACCAACGTGTGGCTCAAGTCCATTAGCAGGATGACATCGTGTAATTAAAGGTTTTTGCTTTTTAGCTGCAACAGTTGACATATCGAGGAGGGAAAGGACACGGGGCTCTGATGGACGAGTGTTAAACGGTCCACTTTCTCTGAGGGCAGCTTGAAGATGTGCAGCCAAACCTCACAAATGGTTAGAGCCTCAGACCAGCCGGACACCTGCTGGGAGCTCATCCTCCAGACACAACGGAGGTGTGCGCAGGTGTGCATTTTCACCGAGGTCCGAAAGATTGTTCAAAATACTGACAAGTGGAAAGCAACCCAAAGTGGACACTCAGCGGTTAGTTAAGTTAATACGGGCCATGCGTTCACTGCCTCTCAGTCCTCCTCCACGTTCTCCCTCTTGCTCCCTCTCTTTCTCTGTCTCTGCTCCGTCTCTGTGTCTCTGTCTCTGTATCTCTCTCTCTCATACACACACAAAGACCTTTGAAAGTAAAAAAAGCACAAATCAGATTCTACTTAAATATCATTAAGCAACGAGTTCATCTGTAACATAGCTTGTGAATATTCCCACATCAGTGGCAGAAGAATGAACTTGTTCTTTTTCTGACTTCATTGTATGTGTGTGCCTCAAGGAATTTAACACGCCGTCAATTGAAAAATATTTAGATTTTTCCCATTGTTTTAAAATTTTCCATTACTTTAACAACTTAAAAATAAAAAAAATTTCCAATAATACAGAAATAAACATATATATATATATTTTTTTTTCCCACACTTTTGAGAAAGTATCCATCTGTAGGATAAATTCTAAGAAGTGGAACTTCTGAGTTAAAGTACATATTCATTCAAAGAATTGATAGGTATTTGGTCTCCAAAAATTGTGCTCCAGGATACATTTACCCCAACGAGCTGTCCACACATCCTGCCCCATAACGTGTATTATAGATGTGTTAACTCTGCGATCTGAGAGGTCACAGTGGGTTTTGTCATTGGCATAGCATCGTTCAAGTTCCAGTTTGGTGAACCTGAGTGTTTGTTGACCCCTGGGCTTCCTGTTTAAGCCTGCTGTGCTATGGGCTGGTTCTGTTTGCCCCAAGGGGAAAGGTTTCCGTTTCCTAAGGGGAAAGGCACACCCACCAGCACTCAGTAAAATCCTGTGATGCTGTGAATCTCCTTTGCTTACCTTCCCAGCCTGAGGAGTGGAGATGTGGAGGGACTCGGGCTGGCCCACACCCCTGGAGGCCCCTTGAGTCAGTGTTCCCAACAGTGACCCCAACAAGCCAGCTTTTCCTGAGAACTTTCCAACCTGCAGCATGAAGCATAGCTTTCTCTTACTTTGTGACCATAAGATATAGGAAATTTAGCCTTTGTTTAGGTATTTCTTCTGCCATGTGGATTGGTTGTGGTCACAGCAGAGGAGAATAATTTCAAATTAGAAAGACCGTCAGAGACCAATGGCTCCGAAAGGAAATCAATTTGTTGATGTTGTTAGAACTGGATTCAGCCACGCCTGCAGCAGGCCCTCTCATCTTTCTAGTTGCCTATGCCAATCTATTTCTTCCCATTTGAGCCAGTGGAACTTGGATTTCCATCCATCCCATGATACCAAATGTCCTTTCATCATTTTTTAAAAGCTGGTTGTTCTTTTCTTATTGATAAAATAACTTGGAGGAAATCAGCCGCTTGTTTACAATTCCTTAATTAAAAAAATATAACCTGAGTGCCAGAAAAGTTAAGGCTTTCTGGATGTCACTGAGTCAATTACTGTAACTTTTACCAAGTGTCTACCTTGTCACATGACAAACTAAACATAGTTTAAAGAGAAAGAAGTCCAAATAGATTCAGCCTGAAGCTCTAGCTAGCTGGTAACGTGGGAGAAAATGTGGACAGATTTCAACAGATCTAACTGGTTTTGAAGCTGAATAGATAGTCACGTTAGTGTGAGCAGCAAAAACTGCAGGTGTGTGAGCAACCTTGGAGTATCTGACTTCCACTGCTAACCAGGTCAAACCTGGGACCAGTTGGTGGCCGTCCCAGCCAGAAAGAGCATATGCAAAATGAATTAGCTGTTAGTCAGCTCCTAAGAAGTTCAGGTCCCCCCCATCCAGGCTGGATGGACGGCCAGCGGAGATAGCCAAGCGTTCTGAGATGAGGGGCGGGCAGCCGGCTCCCGCCAGGAGGCCAGCAGAGCCTTCTCTACCAGCTGTGGCCGCCATGTGGCTGTCGGTGTCCGTGCCAGGCTGGAGGAGGCTTCAAAACAGACCCTGGCTAAATGTGACTCAAAGGACGCATCCTTGCAGAGTGACCTCAGACTCTCCTTCCGCCCCAAGCTTCTATGTGACACTGGTGTGCACAAGCATGCACATACAGACACGCATTCACTCATACGGCATGTGTCTATATTCCAGGCCATAGGGGCTCCAAGTGTACAGCTGCCTGGACCCCAGGGGAGAGCGGGATCTGGGCCAGGTGTCAGTGCAAGTAGGCGCTCTTCTGCAGCAGGGGACTGACGTGCCTTTGTCGGAACTTCCACCTTGACACTCTGGTGAACGACAGAGCCTGATGCCGATCATCGTGGCCGACTTCTTCCTCTTCCTGCCCAGGGTGGGCTGAGACAGGAGCCAGTTTGACCCCAGATGAAAGCAGTCAGACAATTGGGTAAGCGTTTTTTCTTTTGGAAAAGATTTCCAGAAACTCTGCAGCTGGCATCATTAGCATCCTGGGGCAGAGGCTGGCTCATATCGCACCATTTCTCCCAGGGTCCATCTTTAGTGACAGTGTGGCAGGGGGAGATGCACTTGCCAAGATGCTCAGCAGAAAAAAATGTAAAAGAACACTCTGTAAGAACAATCCCCGAGAAGTGTGGGTTGGTAGATAGGATGGAATGCACATGGGCCTTATTTTCTGATTCTGAGCTAGTCTTGACCAAACCGTCCGCCTTGAGAGCCTCTCCCCTCCATTGCACTACGGCTTCCACCAGCGTCCCCGGGAGGGGCCCTCTCTCTTGTCCCTACCTGCTAGCAGGTCAGGCACCCCCTAGTCGGGCACACTTTACCCATCCTTGGCTGTGTCCTAGGCTGGTAGTTCCCAAATTTTCGTATTAAAGGGACTAGTAAAATTCCATAAAAATACAATGGGGGAAGGTGGACATTGAGTTGATGGCTTTAAAAACATTACCATCTCTAATTGTCATTATTTCATAAAAGGAAAGTCCTATACACACCCAAACAGAGGACTACGTCACATCAAAATAGAGTCATTTAGTCCAGTGAAAGGTGTCTAGCTTCAGAAGTCCTTGCTGTCTTGTACACATTTCCCTCCATTGGCCTCAGACCACGGGCCACGGCAGCCAGTGCCCCAGTCCTGCTCCTCGTCAGCCCAGCCTCACCTCTGCTCACGGTCAGGTGGGGGAGGACTGGTGTGCTGCCTAACCAGGAGGGCCACTATCTTCCCCAGGGCTTTGTATTTATTAACAAGAGATTGGGCCTGATCCTGAGTAAGTTAATTATCCAAGGTGAAATCTCAGACAGGGTGGCAGGCCAGTAGGAGCCAATATTTCCAGGGTTCTTATAGGATCCCCTGCACACGTGCCTTGCCCCACGCCTGGACAGCAGGATGCCTGCAAGCTCTTAGCTCCTGGGCGTGAGGCCTTGGCTCAGCACTATTCCTTTCCCATCTGTGGACCAGAGGCCACAGACGCACCACGCTCCACCTGTATATGGCTCCCTTGAGAGCTAGCGCTAAACTCTTCAAATTTACCATCTTTTTTAAGTTAAAAGTCTTTCAATTCTGGTTAAGAAAGGGCAAATCTAGAGGAAGGTAGCTATCCAAATAGAATAAATTAAAATATACGTTCTCACCCTGGGCCCATGCGAGACGCATCATTTGAAACAAAGGGGCTGTGGCAGCAATCCTGAGGTCACCTCTTCTAGCCATGGTGACACGACCGAGGTGGCTGCTTGCTCTCGGCGGCCCTCTGGACACAGGACACTGACTCAGGGAGAATGTCCCTCCTGGGAATTCAGAGCCAGGACAGACGGAAGGAGACAGAATCTCCTCGTGAGAGTGTCCTGCACGGAGGACCCGGGGACAGGAAATACTGCCCTTCAGCTCTGTGATGAGCCCAGAATTCTCCCGAATCTCCACTTACTCATTCACTCTTCTTCCGTTCATTCATTCCTTTTTCTCGGTTTACCCGGTCAGCTCTGTGACGTTCAGCTTCCGACTCTCCACGGACGTGTTAGCCAGATATCTTGGAAAAGTTGCTTACCTGACTCTGGGCAAATAACAAGCTTTCTGACCCTCCACTTCCTCTAAAATGAATATTGGGTCAATACCTTCTCGCAGGGTGTGGGGAAGACTAAATGACATAAACATGGGAAACCAGTTAGAAATGGTAACTCTCAATGCTGATGTTCACTATTCCCTATAGATTTTGTGTGGAGGCAGCCACTTTTCTTCTTTTTTTAAACCCATGATATTGTTCCCGAAGTCTCAAATAAGCATCAAATATGAAGGAGGCAAGCCCTGAATCACTGGTGATGGGGAGCCCACAGTTCCGTTATCCCCACCTCATGGGTGATAATGACGACAATAATAACTACAATAATGTCTACGACTTGTTTGGCATCTACCTCACCTAAAATGTGCCTATGATCTCTGCTTTCACTACAGAGTTAAAGAAAGTGAGGTCCCACAACTAAGTGACATTTCTGGGATCCCTCAGACAGTGCTGGATTTCCACCATGCTCCACACATTTTCTACCTAATCATATTGACTCCTTGTCAAAAAAAGAGAAAATGTTAAAAAGTAAAAGCATGGCATCGCCAGTGGGGCTTCTGGAGAGGTGGAAGGGATTGAAATGAAGAACTTTGCATCTTCATCTGGTCTCACAGCAGCTGCAGGACCAAATTCAGCATAGAATTGTGCAAGTAGGAATCACAGCCACTCTTTGAAGGTAAATTTGGAGAGATTGTGAACATCAATGAACAAAGCAACAGTAGGGAGGCTCGAGAGCTCAAAGTAGGAAGAATTTCTACTTCCATAGAAGGAATCAGGAGACAAAGACCCCAAACAAGTAGTCAAGAGACTTGCAATTCTGTAAAAAGTGGGTGCTGTTTCTTGAGACCCCTCATTAAGGAATGAGTGTTTCAGTTGATGCGGCAGAAATAATCTTTGCACATGAGCTCGTGTTGGTGATGTAATATACTCACACACTCGGAGTCACAGTGATGCTTCCGGCTACGTAACACAGTCCATCACCTTTGGTCTTTATGTTAGCAATCCCAGACATGACTTTAGAATCTGAGCTGGGAAAGAGGGCTCATTTAGCCAGAAGGAATCTTTGATGGAACTCTTCTACTGATATTGTAAAGTACAGACAAAGCACCAGGGAGGCAGCACCATCACTAATGAGATCTATGTCCTTGGTCAAGATTCTTACCTTCTCTGGGCATTGATGATCACATTTGCAAAACAGAAACAATAGCAGTCATCTCCTTCTCAAAGGGTTTTCATAAAAATCTGAGAACATATATGGGAACATCTTGTATACTGTAAATGGCATTTTTGAAGGATCCAATATTGACAAAATTAAATGCAATTATTATTTACTTTTTAATCATATGTGTGCAGCACGTTCACAGGCTGAGGAATAGGGAAACTTGGGCGGAGAACTCACTGTGGAGGGAGACTATGTTTAGCTCAGGGCACCCTCTGTGTCAGGTGGTAAGACGGGGATGGGGAGGAGATGCCGGAGAGGAGGGTGAGGCCGGATGAAGGTCAGGCAAAGCTGCAGGCCCTTCTTCTCTTGTTCTGCAGGGGCAGGACAAAGAGGAGCGGCTGAGAGGACTGCGTACACGGGGGAAGCACAGAGAGCCACAGCTGACCCTTGGCCCTTGCCCACACTCAGCAAACCAGAGACATAAGGAGAAAATCTACCAATGAAGAAATGAACCAACCACTGAAAAGGCCAGAGGAAGACTCAGGCAGTACAATCCCCTGGAAGCAAAAAAAAATGTTTCTCCAGGAGAGGACATGACAAAATGTGAGGCAGAAGAGATGCCAAGGGCAATGAGGGCCCAAAGCAAGGCCTTGGATTTAGCAGTAAGAAGTCAATGGTGACCTTGCAGAGGCAACTGTGGTGCCGTTTGGGAGCTGTGGGAAAGGGCACATTATGAGGTACACAGGCTTCCTCTGCCCCAAAGGTTCTCCCGTAAGACCACTCACAAAAGAGTCACCTGTGGATTAAATATTAGAGACTGTTTTATTTTTAAAAAATTGTCACTTCGTTCTTTACTTCACCTGTTCGTATTGCTGGCCTAGGAAAACTAAAAACAAAAAGTAATGCTAGCAAATTCTCACCTGAAATTTGTATAATGTTATAAACAGTGTTACCTAAATAAAAAAAAAATTCTCATAAGCAAATTTAGAATATGAAATCATACCTTCAGGTTTTTCAAATGCTTGAAGAATTCACACAATCTGATTTTTATGCTTCACTGTATTATTGTGTTGTATCACGTTGATTGATTTACAGGTTTTGAACCATTCTTGCATCCTTGGAATAAATCCCACTTGATCGTGGTGAATGGTCCTTTTAATGTGTTGTTGAATTTGGCTTGCTAATATTTTATTGACGACTTTTGCATCTATATTCACCAGAGATATTAGCCCATGATTTTCTTTTCTTGTGGCGTCCTTGTCTGGTTTTGGATTCAGGATAAGGCTGGCCTCGTGAAATAAGTCTAGAAGTGTTCCCTTCTTTTCTATTTCTGGGAAGAGTTTGAGAAGGATGAGTGTTAATTCTTTGAATGTTTGGTAGAATTCCTCAGTGAAGCGTCTGATAAGGCTAGGGCAATGGTTTAGGAAATAGTGATGTGCTATCCACCGCTAGTATTTTGTCATCAGACAGGATTTACCAGTCACTAGGCAGACACAGCCCCATGGCGAGACTGTGTACATCAAGATGCCTTCTAAAAATATGTATTCTGCAGATATGCAATAGATCCTGCCTCGAGGGACAAGAAGTTGACATGCAAAGTTCATTAAACAGAGGAAACATCGTTAGCTACCAACTGAAGCTGGAAGGCAAAAGCACAATGTCCAGAACAGAATTCAAGAGCATGAGTTTCATTTTGGGTTTTGACACAGAAATCACTTCTACCTCAGCATGACGGCAAGGCTGGAGCCTCACGGTATCTCTGGACGACTCTGCAGACAGCTTCTCTCTGCTCCCAGGAAGGCCACTTTCCCAGGAGTCTTTGCACTTTAAAATCTTAATTCCAAGGATGAATGAAAAATGATTTCAATTAGTGGAGCTGAGGGGGAAGTTTTTGGCCGAGGGATGGAGCCCTGCCTGGATTCATGAAATCAGTCCAAATGGGTGGACTCCTGCTGTCCCAGGAACTAAGCCCTGTCCCCTGTGCCCAGATCAGCCATGGACGTCTCTTCTGTTACAAAGGCTGCAGAATTTGGGGTGGGGAATACACACTTTAGATTGTCGTTTGCATCAGAGTGTGAAACTATAAATATTCCTTTCTCTTTAAGGCTGTTGAGGAAAACAAAAACCAATCTTATGAGTAAATGCTGGAGAGTAAGCTGTGGGTTCTCAGGTGCCTGTCAGGTCTGTCACACCTGGCTCGCAGCAGGTTGCCGGGGAGCAGAGAGCGCTCAGGTAAGAGTCTGTGCTCCTCTGCAGCTATACCTCTGTTCTGCATAATAATGGGCAAACCACTGGACTTCTCTGGGTCCTTTCTTCATCTGCAAAATGGGGCAAACTATGTCTTTGGAAATCAGTTCCACAGAGTGGTGGTGAGGCTCAGAGAGACCAACGTGCACGATGTGCTGTGGGAACACACAGTGGTCTTCCGGGGCACAGCCGTGTTAACATTGCTCCCCACTGATGAAATGCCGTCCTCCACAAGCGTAGAGCTTTCTGAAGACCCATTTCCTTAGGCCTCCTCACCCTTCCAGTCATAGAGGAGCCAGAGGTGAAGGGGGAATGAGGCTCAACCAGAGGCAGAGGTGGCCTGCTAGGAGCACCGGGAGCAGACGTGGGTCATCTGTTGTCCTGGGTCTCCTGCTCTGGCTGCCTGTCACACAGCCTCGGGGATGCACGGTGCATGGCACACAGCTGGGAAGAGCTCTGGAGCTTGGGGCTGGTGAGTTTCCCTTCTGCTCCATCATGGTGCATTTCCCCATATCTGGCTTGTGTTAGAGAGGAGAGGCACTTTTAAGCACATTCTGATCTTGGCGATCCATGCAGCTCCCCACACAGGCACAGGTACTTTCCTTTTGTTAAAACCCAAGGATGCAGTCACCACGCACAGTGCTCGGTCAGGAGCCAGAGTGTGCTGGTGTTTCCTGCATTTATAGACTGTTCACTGGGCTGAGACAGAAGAGCTCCAAGATGTGTTCCCTCCCACGCTTTTTAATTTAAGAACCCCAGGCGATCAGCGTGGGGGTGACAAATGGCAGTGGCTTTACTGCTGTTGGTATTCTGAGGTCAGAATGTGGTTGGAGCCGGAAGCCCAGGGATGAAGTATAGCATTAAAAATAATAAAGATTAAAAATATGTAGCCTCCCAAGTCAGCAGAGCAGAGCTAACAACCCCATATAAAGAAGCTTCGTGTGGGATGAGCCGGTGTCTGGGAGGCAGGAGCAGAGCATGCAGCCACCATAAATCTTCTTCCTGCACCCACTGCAGAGCTGGGGCTGGGAGGGATGCAGACAGCAGAGAGATGAGGGCGCTGAGGTGGGGGTGGGGAGTGTGTGTGTCTGAGTGTAAGAGACAGACAGACACAGAGACAGAAGGAGACAGAGAAATACAGAGAGATGAAAGGGAGGGAAGGAGGCAGGAGAGGCACTTCGGGAGGGCTGGGGAGGGAAAGCAAGGTGGGCACACAGACTGATCTAGTGGCGAATGAAGGTGTTCATTTCTCTCTTATGTAACCTGAAATGGCAGCTCTGCTTTCCCCACTTCAGCCTATGCATTTATCTCATAAAATTGCATTTTGCTATAAATCAAGATTCCACAACATGATGTGTTTTTTTTTTGTCTGAAACCTCTAGCAAATCTCCCCCCTTTCTGTCTCTATGTCTTTCTCCCTCTGTCTCTCTCTCCCTTTCTCTCTCTCTCTCTTTTCCTCCCTCCATCCCTCGGTCTCTGTCCCCCTGTGTCTCTCTCTCCCCTCTTCTCCCCTTCTTCATCTCCATCTTCCATCCCCTTCCACACTCTTAGTTCATAGACCATTTCCAGCAGGCTCGCTTCTCTTCAACTCCTGCTATAAATAATTTTTCGGGTGAACACTTTCTCCTTTAGGAGTAGAAATCTATATTCCATTCCACAAACATGTACTAAATACCTGTTATGTGTTAGTCTGTATGTTAGCTGCTGTGTATATGTGGTGGGGAGGATACTAAGAAATGGAAATGGATTTGTAAACTTGATGCTCAAGGAGCTCTCGATCCAACATGGCGAGGGAGGAGGTGGGGGCTGGGGTTAGGCAGGGAAGTGTACATAGGTGACTGTAATGTGGTTCAAATAGAATAATTGCATCGAGAGTTTAAATTAAAGAAGGGGAGAGTGTGTGGAGCTGGGAAGGGCAGGGAAGACAGTGCAGCGTGTTGTAGCCTTGCCTTCACAGGGACTGTCATCGATTTGTACCACCCCGGTGTTCCTCATGAATGCTTATTAAATTCATTCGTTCATTCATTGGAGAGTCAAGTAAATTAATAAAAGACAGGCATTTTAGTTTTCAAATTCTCAGAGGGACAAGGGTTAGACTGTTGCCTTCATCATAATTAATTCAGGAAAATAAAGCTCTCTGCCTCCAAGGAGATGTCCCCACGGCCAATCTGCCCCACCCCCTACTTGAGACTTGCCTTTGCTGAGCAGACAGACCTCTGCTTCCCGGGCCGGGAGAAGGGGTGCCCCTGGAAGGCAAAACAAGGGTCACTGTCCATCTCCTGGTACTGAATCCTGCCTGTCATTTTCTGGCTGAGTAAATGCAGGCAAGTTGTTTGGCACATTTTTCAATTTCCTCATCTTAAATCATGGATTACAAAAGTACCTTCCTGGCAAAGTTGCTGTGAGAATGAAATGAGATGATAAATTAGGTGTGTTAGAATAGAACCACATGACCCGGACTCTGTTAGCACTGTTAGTGTGTCATCAGGAGTCCTTCCAGTGTGATTCCTACAATTCCATCATTAGTGCATTATCTTAAGTGTGCCTGCCTGTGGGGGCTAACCATCTTTCTCCAATTTTAAGCTCCTTGCAGGCAGAAAGGAGACATACAGAGTTATCTACTGGGTGGAGCACAGCCCCTGTGTTACAGATCTTTTTGGTGAAGATGCCTTTTTGATGTTCTTTGATGAGGATGATGAAAGTGCTATAGAGCTTTCAAGCAGGAAGGGGCATTACAGCCCCCCAGTCAAAGCTTTTCCTTTTGCATGTGAAGAATCAATGGGTCAAAGAGGTTTCGTGGTTTGTCCTGCTCACCTTTGAGTTCTTTGTAATGGCTGGTGCAGGGCTGGGCTCTCAGATGTTTCTCAGTACAAGACTGCTGGAGAATGAATGGAGGGATGGGCGGATGGGTGGATGGGTGCTTTAAGTTTTATTTGCTATGGTGAAAAAATACTGGAAGATATTATTCTGGTCTGCAATTTGGCAAAAGGCTTCTGAGGAGGAAGTCCAGACAAGATTTATAGGTAATTCTTTGTAGGGAAGGGTAATGTGAGGTCCACAGAGTTATTTGCAGAAGAGTAGGAATTCAAGAGGGACAAGGACAAGGGGGAGCCTGGGGAGTTGGATGCCATGAGCTGGATTGTGCCCCCAATTTCCTATGTTGAAGTCGTAACCACCAGCACCTCAGAATGTGACTGTATTTGGACATAGAGCCTTTATAGCGATAATTAAGTTAAAATAAAGCCATTAGGATGAAGCCTAATCAAATCTGACCAGTGTGCTTATAAGAAAAGGAAATTGAGACATACAGAGAGATAGCAGGGCTGCGTGTGTGCAGAGGAAAGACCATGTGAGGACACAGTCAAAAGGCAGCCACCTGCAAGCCAAGGAGAGAGGCCGAAGGTGAAACCAACCCTCCTGACTCCTTGAGCTCAGATTTCCAGCCTCCAGAGCAGTGAGAGAACAGATGTCTGCTGTTTAATTCCCCAGTCTCTGGTGTCTGTTACAGCAGCCCAAGCTGGCTGATACGCTGCAGAGGGGATGGGAAGGGAAGGTGGTGAACACGGCGCTCTTCCAGACGCATACGTGCAGGGCCTCCGCTGCACATCCTGTACGTCGTTCGGCTAATCCTCCCAGCTGCCTGACGGGGGAGAGCTTATGATTTTCTTTTTAAATAAATGAAATAATAGAGGTAAGCCAATAGCTCAGAGAGTGTGAACAACTCCTGTGAGCACACACGCAGGTGCGTTTCCGAGCTGGGACTCATGCCCAGGACGGCGAGTCTCTACGGTGAAGCACTGGCTGTCAGGGGCACTGCCCCAGGAAGGCAGACACCAGTGGCCAGGCCTTGGGAGGAAGACAGCGTTGGGTTTTGGGGAAAGGGCAGGTGGTACTGGGGAGGCAGGAGGGCCCTCAGTGTTACCAGCTTTGAGATGGCATCTGTGCCTGCGTGTGGGTTTGGGAAGGGTGAAGTCGTCTGAAAACTCGCTTCTAGCCTTCTAAGAAGAAAGGTTGTCGCCATCTGTCTGGGTGCAAACCACTTCCTGCATAGCCCCAAATGTCCCCCAGGCTGCACTTGATTCTCTAGGCTCCCTGCCCTTGGTCCCAGGGATCAGGAAGGAGCAGTCCGCTGACAGGAGCAGGAGCCCAGACCACCCCCATCCTCAAGGACGAGGAGCAGCCACTCCTCCCATCTGGAAGACTCCTGGGCTTGCGGGCCAAGTGCCTGCTGGAATGAAATGCCAGCCCAGCACCAGGTGCCGCAGCTCAGAACCTGCAATTTGCACAGGGGTAGTCAAGATATTTCAGACACCTGAGGTGCTTGTAATATCTGAGTGGAGGGGAAAATATGGACGCCTTCACTCCTCCTCCCATGTACACTCAGAATCCGGGGCAGTGCAGGGAGAACTTTCCATCAAGGTGACATTGGTTTAAAGTAGAAAAATGGTACTAATTTGTTTAGAGCCTGGACAGGGAAGTGGTGAGACCAAAGGCAAATCAAATCCCCACCTACCCAGGCCTTGCGGAGAATGGCAGCAGCACGTCCAGGCCAGTCTTCCAAGACTTTGACCTGCTCTCCTGGGATGCGGTTAACCTGCAGATAAGATGGAGTTCTGGGGCGGGGCTGGGACTCTGTGTCTCTAAAAGCTTCCTGGTGACAGGTGACAGGGAGGTCACCCTCTCTCAGGGCACTTCCTCTCCACACAGCCATCCTGCAGGCTCCAGTGTCTGGTGAGGCCAGTGAAAACAACGCTCTGTGGTCCAGGGAAGCAGCTGTGCCCCTGAGGGACCACTCTGATGGCCAGCTGCCAGCGGGCACTGGTTACTGGCAGACTGGGCTCGCGTGTTTCTTCCGAGAAAGAAGTCCTTCTGTGGGCAGCCCCTGAAGCATGTGGGGCCCCCTGGGCCTCCAGGGAAAGGCTCGTGTTGGCCTGACCCCTGAGCTGCTCCCGCCTTCCCAGGGAAAGGAGCCTCCGGGACGGCTGCAGCAGGGGCTGCTCCTGCTCAGACCACCGCAGGGGCTGTCAGAGGGAACTCGACCTCTGGAGAAGGCAGGCCCTTGGACATGGCTCGTTTCCTAAGCAAACCATCCAGAGTTAGTGGTTCTGTCTCATCTGAAAGAATGTGAATCTCAACAGAGCTTAATGAGGGCCCTTGGGTGGCGCCAGGTAGGACCCAGGAGGTTGGAGGAGTCTCCACATCCCAGTCCAGAGCCCCACGGCGTGCCCGACTGTGCGCTCACAGGCACAAGGACACTGTTGGACCCTGTCCTTCCAATGAGGTCATGGGACTTCTTATTTTTCAGATAGTTTTTAGGGAGATTCTATCCCAAGTCGGCTTGAGAACAGCTGCCATTATGAATGACTGGGTGTGTGTCCCAGGAAATCCCATGGCCACTGGATTCCATTAGTAAAGGAAATGTTCTCCTGTGTTTACCTCTCTGAAACATTTCTGTTCCAGGATCCTGAAAGGGAGGACAGAGAGAAAACATTAATTCCCAGTCAAATGCCACATCTTCAGAAACATGAATATCAGAAAGTCTGGTGTCTTCTGAGCTGAGTGCTGTCCCTCGCCCAGGCTCCCGGCCTGGAACCTGGTGTGTCTGGGAAGCAGGTCCGACATGCAAATCTGTGCACAGGATGCAGCAGACTCCACAACCAGATAAACATGGCCAGTGGTCAGCAGGCTGGGCTCACTCCAGAGCAGCCCACAGTTTCCATGCTAGCTAAGGGCTGTCACACACATTATAGTCTTGAATCTTCACAACAGCTTCACAGCAAGAGACGGGAGGTTATTCCCATTTTCCACATGAACTTCACGAAGGTGGACAGTTCCCATGACTTTCCCAAGAGCCAATCACCGGGCAGCAGCCCAGCTGGGACTTGAACAAGCTGCTTGGTGCTGTAATTACATTCCCTCTGCAGGACAGGACACACCCAATCCCATTCGGGGCCCTACAGGATGCTTTCACGTGTGCTGTCTTCTGTGATCTGAACACCCTCATGAAGTCTCCGTGCCCTTTTATGGACCAGGAAAGTCGCTACAGCAAGGAGCAAAGGCGAATAGAGCTCATGTTTCTTGAATCAAATGGCCTGCTTGCTTTGAAGGAGTCTCCAATAAGGACACAGCCTCTACTGGCACTGACAACCCCTTCAGAAGTTCATTCTTACAGTTTAAATGTCCCTGATCCAAGTGCCCATTTAAAGTGCAAATCTCCCTTGGAGGGGCAAAGGGCCACAGCACCACACTGTGGGCTGAATCCTTTCCTTGGATCTAGTTCTAGAAATGATGCGTTGTGGTCTAGGGGCCCACCCATGAGACTGAAGAAGCCAAGCAAACCTCAGAGTTGAGCAACTTACTCTCAAGAGACTTCTCAAGGGGTTTTCTCCAGTGAGCCCCTGGCTTCGAACCTCACACCCACAGGGCATTCAGCAAACGTCTGCAGCTATAAATGGCATTAACTCAACTCAGATAATTAGTATCCACTGAGTATGTGCCGATGCTTCAAAAGCTTCATGTTAAGCGTGGGTCTTTGAAAATTCCAGTGACACCCATAGTTTCATTTTATCTCTGTAGGCAGAAGACAGGGTTTTGTTGTCCTTCTCTTCCATATAGAAAATGAAGGGACACAATTAGTTAACAAGCGACTAGCACATAATTTAAGAATGGACAGTCCCAGAACCAGGCAGGGACACCTTTGTCCCTTCATGAGAGGTACCAGACCGCCTGCTGCCCCACACCCAGCTCCACCTCCCTGTCTATGGGCCCTGTGTTATTAGAAGGGGAAATGCACACATGCAGGTGGAAATGAATATTCCCGGCCTCTCTCACAGGAAAGATTGTAATGACATACAGAGGCAAGTCACTTGTCCTGGTCCCAGGTCCACCTCCTCTCCCTCCACTCTCCTTCCTTCTTGCTGTGGGAACATGGGAATAATTGGCAAAGCCCCAGGGCCATCTCAGCACCACAGAGAAAGGACAAGGGATTCATCCCAGAGGCTTTCACCCCAATGCCCTTGAGCACTGGGACCAAGGCCAGCCACCACCCAGCTGTGGACTTCTCGTTATACAAAAGTAAACGCACAAACACGTAAATAAACAAATAAAGAAAAAGCACACGTTTCAGCCTCTAGAGTCAAGTCTTTACTGCCAACAGGCAAACCTGTTCCTAACTGGTGCTCGTCTCTGCATCCTGCACTGCTCAGAAATGGGCCAGGACAGTGGCCACAAAGCAGAGCAGCAGGCTTGTCCCTAAAGAGGTCAGAAGACTGGCTGCAGCCTTCTTTGGAGGCAGGCACTGCCAGCCTTGGTCTCGGGGTACAGGCCAGAAGATGAGAAGCCCGTTGGGTGGAAGGACGGACAAGTCTTTCTTTGCATTCTCGAAGCATCAGTCAAGAGGGACACTGATACTTCATGCTTGGGGAAGTAGCCATCATTCCAGAAGCCTCTTGAGCAATAACCACGGTGAAGTGAATGAGCTTTAATTAAAGTCTCAGAACAAGGAAAGGTGATCGGATGCTTCTCCCTTCGGATGCTGATGCTCCCAATGGCACAGGCTGCATATCGTAGGGGGAGCAGGGCAGCCAGGCAGGGAGGAGAGCGGCTGCCCCAGATGGCCAGGACAGGCATGCCCTCAGGCCTCGCTGACCCACTGACCCTCCTGGGCTGCTCATTCCCTTTATCCTGCTCCCTGGCCTGATCCACTTCTTCTTTCTGGGCCTTGCACATCTGCCCTCTCAGAAATGGGCCTTTTACTCAGCACGTTCCATTCAGCGTAGACCCTCAGATCCCCTCCAATTTCAGGTAAAGGATGAGCATGTCTATGTGTATAAAAATCTTTTGCAAAACAGGTTGCCAGAGTGATTTATGGCCAGTGGGCCTGGATTTTAGTCTGACTCCACACGGAGACCTTGGAAAACCACTCAATTTCTCTGTGGCTCAGTTTCCCAACCCATAGAATGGGAACCACACTACCTTCCCCTACCTCCTGTAATTATTAGGATCAAACAAGATGAGAGCAAAAGAATCATGAATCAAAATGAAGCCCTGGGGCAACAGAAAGTACTATTCTCCAATTGACACATTTTTCTTAGATTAGCACTGCATGAGGACTAGCAACAGAATTAGAAATGTAATTTCTCAGGTCTTGGAAGAAAGCTCAACTTGGGTGCCCCGAAGGAGGCTGACAACAATCATGCGACATCGGAACGTTAAGGGTCGGGGCCGGCCCGGTGGTGCAGTGGTTAAGTTTGCACGTTCCACTTCTCAGAGGTCCGGGGTTCGCCGGTTCGGATCCTGGGTACAGACATGGCACCGCTTGGCAAAAGCCATACTGTGGCAGGCATCCCACGTATAAAGTAGAGGAAGATGGGCATGGATGTTAGGTCAGGGGCAGTCTTCCTCAGCAAAAATGTTAAGGGTCATTGGAAAGAACTCAGCACCACGTCTTCACTTTACAGACAAGGAAACAGAGGCCAGAGGGAGAAAGGACTTGTCCAGGGCCACAGCTCGGGAGCGATGCTTTGTTTCTGTTTCAGATCTGCTTCCCTCTGCAGGCTGTTGCCCCATGCTGTGCTGGTGACAGCCATGTCAGCCACACACCGCACCCCCTCCACAGCACAGGCTGCCTGCCTGGCACCCTCCTGAGCCGTCCATCTCTGCAGAGAACGAGATCCTGTCATTAATAGCAACAACTATTTTTAAACAAACAAATGGCTATAGGCACTATATTCAGGACAAAAATCCAGGCAAGATAAAGTGCCTGTGGACCAGAAGAGGTTGCTTATGGAGAGGTAAACTGCCTTGAAAATAGATGTGAAAATAAAAGTGGGCCTGGTCAGAAGCCAGAATTGAAGCTGTACCTTTTTATTGTTAAAACCGCGTCCTCTGCACACCCGGGTGGAAGGGACTGTGATGAATAATCACTTCCAATTATGTGGATATTCTGTTTGTGTTCCCATTTGGCTGAAATGAAAGTTGTCTTAAATGTGATCGGTTAATGTGTTTGTATAATGCTAACTTTTAAGGACCAAGGGCTGGTGGGCAGAAGCAGGAATATGAAGACAGGATCCTGAGGCAAGAGAGACAGTGCTTCAGGAAAGCAACATAAACTAACACAAGGCATGACCTATTTTGATTGTGGTGAAGGCGGGTGCTTCACAGAAGGGAGGCCTACAAGAGACGCACGGAGACAAGGGACTCAGGCCAGCAGGGCCGAGGGTAGCTCCTGGTTAAATGCACTCAAGTCTCCAAGCTGAGGAGAGAGGCCGATGTTGGATTTCAACCTAATTTGGGGAGCCCCTAGATTGGGGAAGACGTAAGAAAAAGAGTTTATCGAGGGTTCAGAGCCACCAACACGGGCTGGAACAGAGAAGAAAGCAGCTCTCGAGAGTGATGAGAGAGCTGATGTTCACACAGGAGTTTGTCTGTGCAGGGCCATCATTACTCAGTTTAAATTCACTTGAATGAGACCTTAGACTTGTCAGGCTGGGGAATTCTGGGACAAGTGAAAACCTGTGTTTTATTCATCTCTCCCCAATTCTTCACCTGTAGTAAGTGTATTTTGTGCTCTCATTTGTCCACTGAAGAAACCATAATGTAGATGGTGCTGCAAAGCAAAGGTAACAGTTACGCATCACTTTTTTGGGGGGCGGGGGTGATGAGGAAGATTAGCCCTGATCCAAAACCAGTTGCCAATCCTCTTCATTTTACTTGAGGAAGATTTGTCCTGAGCTAACATCTGTGCCAATCTTCCTCTGCTTTGTATATGGGATGCTGCCACAGCATGGCTTGAAGAGTGGAGTGTAGGTCTGTGCCCAGGATCTGAACCCCCGAACCCAGGGCCGTCAAAGTGGGGCATGCAAACTCAACCACTATGCCACCTGGCCAGCCCCCACAGCACACTTTTTTATTTCTAGAATTTATAAAGAAGTTTCGATCCTATTACTCCATGTCATGATCCCAACCACCTCTCCAGGTGGATATCACCATCTCCTTTCATAGGTGATGGAATTCAGATGATGAGAAGTCACACCATTTTCCCAAACTGCTAGCAATGGGCTGCGCTGAACCAACACCTGCTCTGGATTACAGACGCTGCGTTCTCTCCTACCCCAGTAACGCCTAAGAGGCCAGAGGGCAGCCTCAAGGAAGTCATGGATCTTGTGGGTGATGGCAGCAGGAGAAGAAACTTCTGTCTAGCAGAAACAGTTCCTCTTTTGTCACTGAGGCCATTCTAATCAGCACGTGGGCAACACAGGACTGGCGCACCGACTCAGGCAAGTGTGTTCTAAAGAGCAAATAAAACTTGGGGAGATGGGGTGGACCTGTGGTAAGAAGCTCTGTTAGACTCAAACGCTGTGAGAGGCCAGAGTCATGAAAAGGTAAAACTTCAATTCTGGCTTCTGACGACACATACATATTTTCACATCTATTTTAAGGCAGTGTAGTTCTCCATAAGCGACCCTTTCTGGTCCACGGGCACTTTATCTTCCCTGGATTTTTGTCCTGGATGTAGTGCCTACAGCCATTTGTTTGTTTAAAAATAGTTTTAGCTATTAATGACAGAGCTTTGAGCAGAATTGCTATTGATGTCTTGTGTAACTTCTATATGTCACTTACAAGACCATGCTCTGGATGCCAGATATAACAAAATAAGTCTGAAAATAATGACTTTCAGGAAAATGGTCAATCCACAGAAAAGTTCTTATATTGGCTAAATTTTCTCTTGGCTGGGCCTTATCTCCTCCTCTTCCACCCTGTAAGCTCCTTGGAGTCAGGCGTCCTATCTCTTTCTTTCTTAGTATTCCCTACGTTCCTACCTTTGTACTATAAGACCAATAATTCCTCACCAACTTCCTGATGAATTAATGTGTATTCCACCTGTATGATGGTAAATAAAATTAAGTCTGTAAAACCCTACGCTTGGCATCAGACTGATGTGGATTCAAATTCTCCATCTGTCTATGTCTTTCTATAAATCATTAATCCAGTCAAGCCTCAATTTTCATAGCTAAGCTGTGGGGATGAGACCCTCTCATAGTATGGAGGATGTGTTCATGTATATAACACATCTAGCAAAATGTTTAGCACAAAATAAATGCTGTGTAAAGGGTGGACAAAAATAATAGTATTAATAATAAGCTTTAGAATATTAGATATGGAAGAAAAATAATGTCAGCAGACCACACAATCATTATCTGAAGGAGATAACCACACCCCTAAAATAAATGCAAAGAGAAATCAAAGATGTGAGAAAAAGAAGCAACTAAATTGTGGAACTGGTATATAAGATCACCTTTTAGCAGTGGCCAAAGGTTCTTGCAAGCTGAGATCAGGTCTTATTTATTCTAATGTCAAACTCATTGTAAGAATAATAATGGTTTGTTGAATGAATGAGTGGAAAAATAAGTCAAAACTTCTGGCAACTGGATTAATTTTACATGGAAGACCATCCAAGGTGAGGCTCTGCTTTTAGCTAAGGTATGAGTGTATAACAATGATCACACACTGCCTATATTCATAGACGTCTATTGCCAAAATAATCCCTAGAATATGCATAATTAATTTGAATGTGTGCGTCTGATATTGGCAACTTGTCTTGCTAACTACTCTTCAAAATCTAAGGGGCATATATGCATATACGTATCCATCTACCCATTCACCTATCCATCCATCCACCCTTCCATCCGTTCATTCATCCACCCACTTTCCCATCCATCCATCCACCCTTCCATCCGTTCATTCATCCACCCACTTTCCCATCCATCCATCCACCCTTCCATCCGTTCATTCATCCACCCACTTTCCCATCCATCCATCCACCCTTCCATCCGTTCATTCATCCACCCACTTTCCCATCCATCCATCCACCCATTTATCCATCCATCTATCCATTCCTCCATCATCCATCGACACATCCATCCACGCACCTAATGTTTATTGAGAACCCACACACACCAAGAAATATGCTAGCTGCTGGAAGATACAACATGAATAAGGTAAGGATGATCCCAGGCCTCCAAAATTCACTTTGTAACTGAGTCGACCTATAATGTCAAAGACACTAATTATGCACATAGATTCTGTTTAGCAAGGAAGTAACTTTCCTGGAAATAGTAGTTCTAATAATCCACCCTAACATTGGCAATAACTTTTCCTTTCCTTCAAATTTCCAATAATATGAAAATTTCTGAGTCCATAGCTTTATCCAGCTAGCATTCATTTATATAATTGTTGGTCAATACTCCCAGGCTGAAAGATGTTTATGATGCTTTTCATATTATTAAGGCAATTTTTCCAATTCCTAATTGCTTACTGATTGCTCTATCTTTCACTCTTTGATCATTTATTTGAAGCCATCTCAAGTTATAAAGCTAGAATTTTATCATTCAGGTTACTAATCTTTCTTCATTTCATGTTGGTACATTCAAAAAATCACTTGTGCAACTTCTTCTTTTCAGCCATCATGGATCAAAACTGCCACCCTGACACAAAATACTTGGCAGGAATGGAGAAGACACCGTGGTGCAGGACATGCTCATTTCGCGACCTATTGAGAGTGTGGAGAAACTGTGTGTATCTGCTAGAACGGCAAACATTTCTGCAACAATTTGTGTTTTGATGAGTCAGTGCTGCATGGTGGCCATAAATGAAGCTCTGCATAGCTGCTGAGGGGTGGTTGTTACGACTGGGGACACAGGAGAGCTGATGGAGCACAGTGGGGGTGCGCCAGATACAGGCTTCCTCGTGTCAGCTTCCTTGAGGTGGCGAATGTATGCTGGGTCCTAAAGCAGTCGAGGATGCCTGACAGAGGATGTGTCCTCGTCGAGTGTCACAGGTTGGCTTCCTGGGAAAGAGATTTTAGGATGGAGCGACCTTGAGATGAAGCCCTGTGGGGAGTGGACGCAGCAGGATAGACAAAGTGGGCGTCGGCTGCCATGCAGTTGCAACAGAGCCCATCAGCTGCCCCTGGGGAGCTCTGCAGTAGGGACCGCCCTTCAGAGTCTCCTTCATTAAAGGAAGGGAACTGGGCCTTTTTAGCCTTGCAATGACCAGTCACTGCTGAGGACGCCCCCAGAGAAGGGGAGTGAGTTTGATCAAGACAGCTGTCCTCAGTCAAGGACAGTGCCTGGAGAGGGACACAAGTGAGAACATCAGCCACCAGCCCTCCCAGCAAGCCCAGTAATGTGTGTTTAGTTCCTGAGTGGGCGTAGGGGATGGGAAGGAACTGGGTGATTCCCACAACATCTCTTCCATCCCGTATCACCTTTCTCATGAACAGGTAAATAAAATAGCCAAAACTGTTCTCCCTTGACCCCACATCTACCTCCAGCTTTCATTCTCTTCCTCTGTCCTGGCTCAAAGGCACGCTGCCTGAAAGAGGTCACAGTCCGTGCCGTCTCCACTTCTTCCCTCCCATTCACTCCTCAGTATGTTCCAATCTGGCTTCTGCCCCCACCCATGACTCGGTAATAGCTGTTGCCAAAATGAACCAGGACCTCCAAGTTGCTAAAGACAGTGGAGAGCTCTCAGTCCCAGCAGACAGAGGTTGATCACCTTCTCTTGCTTTCCAGGATTCCTGACTCCTGCTTTCCCCCAAAACACGGGCTGAGCCTTCCCAGTCCCCTTGGGTGCCCAGCCTGCTCTGTGGAGACTTCAAGCATCGGAGATTCTCAGGGCTCTGGTCTGTGCCCTCGCTCTGTGCTCTCTCCCTGGACAACCTCTTCATACAACTGAAAACACTCCCTGCACAGCATTTCCTCACTCACCTGGATCTCCAGACCCTGTCCGTGAACCTCATATTCAACTCCCTGGACATCTCTAGTATGTGTCAAGTGCACGGCTGCTTCTTTTGTCCAAACCCCTCCCAGACTCCTTTGCTGGGATTGCTCTCCATCCAACAAACCTGGAACCCGACAATCATTTGATACCTTTCTCTTTCCTACTTTTGAAATTCAACCCCTCACCACAGTGTGTAGTTTTAGTTCCTCACGTGTCTCAGAAACTTCTATCCATCTCTGCAGTTTTCCCACCACAGCTCTGGTGGAAGCTGCCATCACCACTTGCCAGGACCATGTGATACTCAATGGTTACCTGCATCTCTTCATTTTGACCTCTCTAACGATTCACCATAAGTAGTCAGAGTGATTTATTATTTGATGTAAAAGTCTTATAATGTCACCCCTACTTAAAGCCCTTCAATGGGCTCCTATTACTTTTCCCAAGACGAAAAATACCCTCACTGTGTCCTCAATGCCTCCAGCTGCTTCTACAGCCCTTACTCTCCTCGAGCACCCAAACCCTGCTCTCACACAAGCTCTTCTCTCAGGCGGAGCATTGTCCTCTCCCCTCTGTGCCCATTTGCCTCCTCCTCATCTTTCCTCAAGGTCACTTCCTCAAGCTAATACTGGATAATAAAAACTATACTAACCTAATACACTAAAACTAATACTGAAATCTTCCCTGTCTGCCGTAGACTGGCCAAACCTCCCTGGTACATACCATCCTATGTCTGTCAATCTCTCCCTCCTAATGCTTATTGCAGATGAAATTTTTCATTGGTTCATGAAATTATCTAATTAAAATCTGACATTCTCATTCTACTGTAAGCTCTGTGAGTGTGAAGATGGTTCAGACATCATGCCCAATAAATATTTTTTGGATGGATAGATGGGTGGTAGATTAATACATAAATAAATTCATTACGATATGAAATACAGAAAAAAGAACAGACACAAACTTTAGAGGAAATATGTTCACTTTAGTGTTGACAGTGTTGAGTTTAAGACGCTTGTGTGACATCCAAGAGCTCCGTCCAGCATATGCTTGAATATACGGTGATAGAGATCATGGATGGGGACAGAGCCACCCAGGACTAGAGTCCAGGACAGCACCCTGGGAATCAGCAGCCAGGGGCAGAGGGTCATAAAGAAGACTGGAGGGTAAGGGCTGGATAGTGTCTCCCAAAATTCCTATGCTGAACCCCTAAGTCCCAGTACTTCAGAATGTGACTGTCTTTGGAAATAGGTCCTTTAATGTGGTGATTATGTTAAAGTAAGGCTGTTAGGTGGGTCCTAATTCAATCTGAATGCTCTCTTATAAGAAAAGGAAATTCGGACACACACAGAGACACCAGGGATATGCACACACAGAGGGACGACCATATGAGGACACAGAGAGAAGACATCTGTCTCCAAGCCAAGGAGAGAGGCCTCCGGAGAAACCAAGCCTGCAGGTACCCTGATCGCGAACTTCCAGCCTCCAAAACTGTGAGAAAATAAGTTTCTGCTGTTTAAACCTCCAGTCTATGGCATTTTGCTACAGCACCCTGAGCAGATTAATACACTGGCCAAGGTGAAACCCCTGACATTTGGTGTCAAGGAATCCTCGAGAAGAGATTTTTTAATAAACAAGAGAGTAATCACTATTCTCACGTTGCTAAAAGATTCAGTAAAATAAGAACTGAAAATCTTGCATTCAGTTTAACAATAGGAGCCCATGGTTCTCGTGAGAACATTTCCAGAGGACTAGTTCTGAAGAATTAATGGGACAAGGGAAACGCAGATGCCATGGGAGGTCAAATTTCTCAAGATGGTGGTGAAGAGCAGGACAAGATAGGACAGCTGTTGGAGGTGAATGTGGAGTTGAGAGAATTGTCACTGCTGTTGGGATGACACGCAAACAGGTGTGTGCCCTGACGGGTGCTGGTAGAGAGAAGAGGTGAGAGGGAGGAGAGGCATGAGGTGGCGACAGAGGGGGCTCCTGAGGGGGCAAGGACCCCAGCACCAGCACAGGTGGAAAGGCAAGCAGAGCGAAGGAGGGAGACGGATAGAGGGGTGGAGGGAGATCGGTGGGTCTTTAAGCTTGGTGGTCAGAGAGTGAAGAGGGCCTGAGCTGAAGGCTTCTATTTTCACTGTGAGTTTGAGGGATTCCATTTCTTCATTCTGGGTGGCTCCCCATGACACAGCTAGGATTGGGGAAAATTCAGCAGATTTAAGTTTAATAATGAGAATATCTCAATAATAAAAATTGCTTCCAGCAATAATAATAATAATAATATTTAAGTTTTGTTGAGTATATGTCATACACCAGGTAATATCCTAAAAACTTTAAATTGATTATCTCAATTCTCTCAGTAACCCAGTCAGGTCAGTATCATTATTATTTTTAAATAATAAATTGTAGATAAAAAAAGTAAGATTCAAAAAAGGAAAGTAACTTCCTCAAGGTCACGCAATCAGAACCTGATCTCTACACAGAAAGGAATGGCTTGACTGGTAGTGAGCTCCTCATCTCTGGTGGTGTTTTTGCCTAAAATGTATGATGTATAGATCACAGGTAGAAGATAAAGGGGAAGGCTGGTCACCCCGCCCTCCAAATACTTAACCTCTTGTTAGGTTTGCAACAAAGAGTAATTCAAGCAATAAAGGTGGGATTACAATAACTTGGTTTTAAAACTGTGCACCTTGGAATCCTGGGGGTCCATGAAGGTATCGCAAGATCATGCAAGAGGCTCTGGGTTTTTCTCCCCTCCCCCACAGAGTTCACCCAGCTGAACCTCGAAGCCCCACACCTCCACCTGCTCCAGTGCATATTGGGGTCGCATATAAAATTTCATATTAAAAAGATCCTGTGGCTAAGAACACGGATAAAAGCCATGCGATTCTGTGGAAAGAATTTTCTGGTAGAAAGGGATGTCACGGTGACTGGCACAGCTGTCTTTTCCGTGCAGCTTTACCACCTGGGCTCGCGCCTGCCCTTGAATCCCCACGCCTGGCTCCCGGCAAGCCTCCCCTCTCCTCTGGGAAGATCAGTCGGAGATTCTCACACTGGAGCGCCCGATGTAATCCCCAGGGCATGTTAAACTCCAGAGGGCTGAGCCCACCCCAGGAGTTTCTGACTCAGTGGGTCTGCATTTCTAACAGGGGATGGGGACGAAGGTCTGAGTCAGGGAAGCAATATCTGGCATCAGGTCCAGGGGCAATGCTGATGGGGCGGCGTCCAGACCCCGCTCTGAGCAGCCCTGATCTGTGTGGCCCACCAGACACGGGAAGAACCCGCTGCTCCACTGCTTGCCCTCTCCCCTCCCCATCCTCTGAAGATGTCAGCTGTGAAAGCAGAACTGGCAGACATGCTCTGTGCTCACACAGGAAGTGCCTGACTCAGCCGTTCTTGCTGATTCTAGCTGAGTCCCTGGGGAAGGGGAGGGCAGCAGCGGGCAGCCTCCGCTACGGATGAGCTGTTTACCACCGGTCATTTGGGTGGGTCTCCGGCTGATGAGCGATGGGACACCCGAACATGCATCTCTTCGGGGCTGGAATCTGGGGAGGCATTGGGCAAACCCGTTCCCATGGTGACTCACAGGCACCCCACATACCCTGGGCTCTCACCTCCTGGGGTTCTCTGTAACCTCCATTAAGTAGAACAAAAGATGAACACACAGGAGCCATTTAATGAAATCCACTGGGGCGCAGGCTTCAGCTCTCCCAGGTGGCAGGTCCTGGAGCCCACGCAGCCGCCTTCCCGAATCTCATGGGCGCACAGCTGGGCTCCCAGATCCCATCTCGCCCTCTTGTCAGACATCACTGCAGCGAACGCCTGCAGGAAGGTCGACTGGTGTGGAGCAGGCCCCATGTCTTCACCTCTGTGTGTAACTCATCTCTCCACACCAGGAAGGAGAGAGAGCAGGCTATCAAGGGACGTAATGACTGAACACAATCCTCGCGGGCAGGGGAGCCAGCACTGGGGAGTCTGGAGCCCTGCAGTCTCCTCTGGCCTGGGTGGGTGGTCCTCCCCCTCTGAATGGGAGTGCTCAGGGGCCACGGAGCTAGTGAGAGAGTCTCCCTCGGGAACCCTTCCTCCCTCTTGCCTTCCGGCTCTGTGCCGTCTGACCGGGGGTCTGGGCCTCTGTGTGCACCTGCTCATCTTGCTCTCCTGGGCTCTATCATCACGGCTTGCACCTGCCCCTTCTCTACCCCACCGGAGCAGCAGGGCCACCAGGCCAACACCCTAGGATCTGCCCTCCCGTTTAGAAAGCCAACCCCAGAGCTGCTCCCACTGTGGTGGTCCCTTCAGGAGCATCATCAAACCTTCTGTCGGGGGGTGTCCCCCAAGGTGATTTACAGAACCTCCTTTCCCAGAACGATCCGGGGGCCACTTGAGGGAATTTCTCAGCAGCACGTAACAGCAATAAAAGTAAAGAGGTCATCATTGTGAAGGCGAAACAGGAGGACCCAAGATCGAGTCTCATTAGGAAAGGGACAAGGGGCACCAGCTCACGGCGCAAGCTCGCCTGCCTTCTCAGCCTGGTGGGAGGCGGACGCTGATGGGAAGAGGTCTCAGGGCCCGAAATCCGGCTTCACTCCACACCGGGCTTCGCGGGCTTGGCTCCACCGCCCTGTGTGAGCGGTGGTTGGAGCGTCCCTGTGCTGGGCCTGCGCACAGCGCTCAGCGAGCCATCAGGGTGGTCGGCTGTCCCCCCCTGCCGGGGCCTCTTTCTCCCTCCTCTGACTCCCCTCGACAGAATGGCTTTGCAGGGAAAGGGCACCATCCGATACCCTCCGGGCTGCCCCACGGCCTCTGCTCCGCATAGGCGGGTCTCTCATGGCCTTTCCCTGGTTCCCCTCTGGGACTCCAACCTGTGGGCGGCGCTGAGGAGGCCCTGGAGCTGGGCGTGAACCCTTCGGGGGCTGGTTCCCAGAACAATAGGGGGACCCTCTCCAGTGGTAATCAGACTTTGTGGCTGAGCAGGGGACGGAGGTGAGAATCAGGGAAGTGACAGGGGCGCGGCTCAGTCTGGGAGACAAGGAGGTGCTGAGAAGGAAGAACATGGGCCATGACCTGGGGTTCTGCGCCCCAGCAGCGGCGCCTCGCGAACCCCTGGGGCAGGCCCCACAGAGTGTCCGTTGGACCTGGGGGTGGAGCCTTCAAGAAGGACAAGCAGGTGGGGATGGCTGTCTCAGGGCTCTGCCTTTTCCTCCGGCCCCTTGATTCTGTACCCAGACTAGGTTCACCTTGGTTGCCGTCAGATTTGTTTCTAGTTCCAAACTCAACTCCCTATTATTTTTTAAATTGCAACACAGCTTCACGTTTTACTTTACGGAATACAGTTGTCTGTTGAGCTGAAAGCACTGAGAGTAATAGAAGTGCGGTTTTGAGACAGAGTCGGGGGACGCGGCCAACCTCAGGGGCCAACCTCCGGGCCACCGCTGCAGCACGAGGGCGCAGTCAGGGAGCAGGTCTGCATCTGTGCGCACCTGTTTGGTTCATCAGACCTGAAGCTGCTCAGTAACACGGACAGCTTCTCCAGTCCCTCCCAGAAGGGCTAACAGGTAGGTACATGGGAGACTTACATGATTAGCGCATTATACACGTAAAGTCACATATTCACAAAAAAAAGGCAGAAGAAAATAAATTAAAATGCAACTTCTGCATTTTTCTTGCACTTTGAATTAAATTCAGATATCTTTTCCTACAGAACACGAAACAGACACCGTTCCTCAACCCACCATGGTTAAATTGCTAATTCCTAGATGTTAGATTCTTCTGAAGGTGAATGTGCTTACTTTTGTTTTAGGAACATATTTACCATTGAATCTAAATTTAGCAAGAGCCTGATTTTTCACATTCATTTCCAGTTCAATTATAGGACTCAGAGTTTGTCCCTAGGGACCCCACCTGGCAGGAAGGACAAATGATGTCAGAGCCCACGCACAACTAAGCCACCCAGAGGCCCCACTGAGTCTGTTACACAAGCCTGGTCTAGAGCTCCTTGCGGGCTGGGTGGGATGGAGTGTGTCTGCCTCGCTCTGAAGCTCCATTTCCTCACCAGTAGGATGGGGTTGCTCTCTCGTCAGAGAGGGTTGTTATAAGGATTTATTGAGATAGCACAGCAACCGTGTTACCTTTTAGGGACCATCCTGCACTGCTCAAGGGTCTGAGAGCAGTTGCCCCTTGCTCTCCTGAGCCTGGCTCCAGCTGAGCCACAGAACGTGGTGGGAGCAGGGCAAACACTATCTCGTGGACCTGAAATTCACAGCCTGCTGGGGACAGGGCAAGAGATTCTCATACTTTTCCTGTTTTCCCTGGAATAGAAACAGTGATGCTGACCTCTGGATATGGCTTCACACCTAAGAATCCTGGAAAGCACACAGGTTTGGGTTTGGGCAGATGGTATGAAATAATGGCTGAAGTAGGGCTTTGGCATCAGGCAAGCCAGTGGCACTTCGGGCAAGTAAATGTCTCTGGGCCTCCATTTCCGCCTCCATAAAACTGAATTTTTAAAAGTCAGTCTCACAAGCGTGTTTTGCAAACTAGAGATAGTGTCTGTAAAGGCGCTAGTCCTGAAAAGCACTAGATAAAAAAAAAAAAAAAAAAAAAATCTATTCTCGCTGTAACCTGAATAAACCTGAGCCTCTGCTCCAGCCTGAGGACCTGGCTCAGCACCATGGCATCCACAAGGAGCAGAAGGCAACTCTGCCAATGCCAGAGGCACAGAAACGGTTCCCACCTGCTTTCTGGAGAGAACCATGCAGAGGGCGGGTCAGAGCGCACGGCTCACAGGCAGGATCCCGGGCCTCCCCACCCCTTCTCTCTCCTCACAGCAGCTGTTCATCTCCTCGCCAGCTCCTGCCACTCATAAAACTCCCTGCTCCTTGTCCCGCTTCCCTCTTGCATCCCAAGCAGACTTGTAAAACAGCTTGATTTGCTCTCATCCTCTGCCGTTCTCGTCTTCATCCCCTAGTCACTGAGCACAACAGGGTTCTGATGCTGACCAGGCAAGCAACGGATCTCACCTCCTGGGGAGCTGGCAGGTGGGTAGTCCCTACCAATACATGCATGTGTGTGCATACATGTATGTGTATATGTGTACGGTTACATGCAGGAACACCCATGTATCTGTGCATGCATATGCATATGTGTACATGTGTGCATGTGTGCATATACGCACATGAGTCTTATGCACATGTGTGTGTTGTATATGTGCAAATGTGTGTGTGTGTGTTTGTCACATTATCATTCCTTTTTATTTTTCACCTACTGGCCTGACATCTACATCTGTCATCAAAATTCTGTATCTCCATCCCTCACTCAGATATCACTCCCTCTACTGCCTTTGGCCAATGTTCTGCCTGATAATGACGCCTTTCTCTTGGCCCCTCTGGTGCCCTGCTGGTCCCTCACACACAGCACTTGTGACAGCTTATGCAATTGTCTGTTCATCTGACTCCATGACTAGAGAGTGAGTTTCAAAGGCAGGAAACAGGTCTGAGTCATTTTTGCATCTTCAGCAATTACTACAATATCTGGGGCATAGTAGACTCTCAGAGAATGAATAAAATCACAAATAAATGAAGTTAATAAAATTACTGTATAAATAATAGATGGGAAAAAGAACATTACTGATAAACCATTAACTTGAGTGTATGTACATAATTAACTCAAGAATTAATTGCTATATGTTAGCACAAGGCATCATGTAAGTCAGAGAGTGGTGTGGTTCAGTGGCAGACCAGGGGATTTGTGAATTCCTGTCATACACAAGCCATAGAAAAACGTGTGCTAGACGTGGCCCAGAAACATTTTTGAATCATCTTTGAGATATCATTGACACACAGTATAATAGCAATCTTAACTGTACAGCTTGATGGATTTTTACAGATGTGTATACCAATGTAACAACCACTAGATGAGATACAAAATATGTCCACTCCCCCACCCCCACAAAAAAAGGAGAGCTTACCTCTTGCTTCTTCTAAGAGATACCACAGCAGAGTAACATTTCTAGCAATCAAGGGCTATCATGGCGAAGGAAAGCTTCAGCAAGGGTGGGGCTGGGGTGTGGTGAGCCCCGTCAGTACTCCACACTCATCATAGTGCCCTGAGGACCAGGCTAGCACCCTGCTATGAGTTGAACTGCGTCTCCCAAAAAGGTATGTTGAAGTCCTAACCCCCAGTACCTGTGAATATGACCTTATTTTGAAATAGGGTCTTTACAGGTATAATCAAGTTAAGATGAGGTCATTAGGATGGCCCCAATTCCAATATGACTGGTGTCCTTATAAGAAGAGACCCAGACGCGCACACAAGGAAGACCATGTGATGATGAAGGCAGAGGTAGGAGTGAGGCATCTACAAGCTAAGCAATGCTGAGAATTGCCATCTGTCACCAGAAGCTGGGAGAGAGGCATGGAACAGACTCCCCCTCAGAGCCTCAGAAGGAGCCAACCCTGCAGACACCTTGATTTAGGACTTCAGGACCCTAAGACTGTGGGAGAATACATTTCTGTTAAGGTAAGCCACCCAGCTTGTAGCGCTTTGTTATTCCAGCCACAGGAAACTACTACACATCCATAATCCACGCCAATGACAGCTGACACCTCTCTTTTCTTTCTTTCTTTCTTTTTTTTTTTTTTTTATTAAGGTTATGAAAGTTAACATCCTTGTGAAATTACAGTTGTACATCATTATTAGTCATGTTGTAGGTACACCACTTCACCCCTAGTGCCCTCCCCCCACCCCCCTTTCCCCTGGCAACCACTGATCAGTTCTCTTTGTCCATATGTTAACTACCACCTATGAGTGGAGTCATACAGAGCTCGTCTTTCTCTGTCTGGCTTATTTCACTCAACATAATACCCTCAAGGTCTATCCATGTTGTTGTGAATGGGACAACTTTGTCCTTTTTTATGGCTGAGTAGTATTCCATTGTACATATATACACCATATCTTCTTTATCCAATCATCACTTGCTGGGCACTTAGGTTGGTTCCATGACTTGGCTATTGTGAATAATGCTGCGACGAACATAGGGGTGCATGGAACTTTTGGAATTGCTGATTTCAGGTTCTTAGGATAGATACCCTGTAGTGGGATGGCTGGGTCACAAGGTATTTCTATTCTTAACTCTTTGAGGAATCTCTATACTGTTTTCCGTAGTGGCTCCACCAGTTTGCATTCCCACCAACAGTGTATGAGGGTTCCCTTTTATCCACAGCCTCTCCAACATTTGTCACTCTTGGTTTTGGATATTTTTGCCATTCTAACAGGTGTAAGGTGATATCTTAGTGTAGTTTTGATTTGCATTTCCCTGATGATTAGTGATGATGAGCATCTTTTCATGTGTCTATTGGTCATCCTTATATCTTCTTTGGAGAAATGTCTGTTCATGTCCCCTGCCCATTTTGTAATTGGGTTGTTTGATTTTTTATTGTTGAGTTGTGTGAGTTCTTTGTATATTATGGAGATTAACCCTTTGTCGGATAAATAACTTGTGAATATTTTTTCCCAATTAGTGGGCTGTTTTTTTGTTTCAATCCTGTTTTC
This sequence comes from Equus przewalskii, assembly GCF_037783145.1. Classification (NCBI taxonomy): domain Eukaryota; kingdom Metazoa; phylum Chordata; class Mammalia; order Perissodactyla; family Equidae; genus Equus; species Equus przewalskii. The sequence continues at coordinate 89,028,766 of NC_091844.1, forward strand.
CCTTGCCTTGAAGAAGCTCTTTAGTCTGATGAAGTCCCATTTGTTTATTCTTTCTATTATTTCCCTCATGTGAGGGGTTATGGTGTCTGAAAAGATTCTTTTGAAGCTGATGTCAAAGAGTGTACTGCCGATATTCTCTTCTAGAAGACTTATTGTTTCAGGCCTAATCTTTAGGTCTTTGATCCATTTTGAGTTTTTTATTTTAGTGAATGGTGAAAAAGAATGGTTGATTTTCATTCTTTTACATGTGGCTGTCCAGTTTTCCCGGCACCATTTGTTGAAGAGACTTTCTTTTCTCCATTGTAGGCCCTCAGCTCCTTTGTCAAAGATTAGCTGTCCATAGATGTGTGGTTTTATTTCTGGGCTTTCGATTCTGTTCCATTGATCTGTACATCTGTTTTTGTACCAGTACCATGCTGTTTTGATTACTGTAGCTTTGTAGTATGTTTTGAAGTCAGGGATTGTGATGCCTCCAGCTTTGTTCTTCTTTCTCAGGATTGCTTTAGCAATTCGGCGTCTTTTGTTGCCCCATATGAATTTTAGGATTCTTTGTTCAATTTCTGTAAAGAATGACATTGGAATTCTGATTGGGATAGCATTGAATCTGTAGATTGCTTTAGGTAGTATGGACATTTTAACTATGTTTATTCTTCCAATCCATGTGCATGGAATGTCTTTCCATCTCTTTATGTCGTCATCAATTTCTTTCAAGAAGGTCTTGTAGCTTTCATTGTATAGATCTTTCACTTCCTTGGTTAAATTTATCCCAAGGTATTTTATTCTTTTTGTTGCGATCGTGAATTGGATTGAGTTCTTGAGATCTTTTTCTGTTAGTTCATTGTTAACATAAAGAAATGCTACTGATTTATGTATGTTGATTTTATACCCTGCAACTTTGCTGTAGTTGTTGATTGTTTCTAATAGTTTTTCTATGGATTCTTTGGGGTTTTCTATATATAAGATCATGTCATCTGCAAACAGCGAGAGTTTTACTTCTTCGTTGCCTATTTGGATGCCTTTTATTTCTTTTTCCTGCAGAATTGCTCTGGCCAAAACCTCCAGTACTATGTTGAATAAGAGTGGTGAAAGTGGGCACCCTTGTCTTGTTCCTGTTCTGAGAGGGATGGGTTTCGGCTTTTGTCCTTTGAGTATGATGTTGGCTGTGGGTTTGTCATATATGGCCTTTGTTATGTTGAGGTACTTTCCTTCTATACCTATTTTATTGAGGATTATTATCATAAATGGATATTGGATCTTGTCGAATGCTTTCTCTGCATCTATTGAGATGATCATGTGGTTTTTGTTTCTCATTTTGTTAATGTGGTGTATCACGTTGATTGATTTGCAGAAGTTGAACCATCCCTGTGCCCCTGGTATAAATCCCGCTTGATCATGGTGTATAATCTTTTTGATATATTGCTGTATTCAGTTTGCCAAAATTTTGTTGAGGATTTTTGCGTCTATGTTCATCAGTGATATTGGCCTGTAGTTTTCCTTCTTTGTGTTGTCCTTGTCAGGTTTGGGGATCAGGGTGATGTTGGCTTCATAGAATGTATTAGGGAGTGCTCCATCTTCCTCTATTTTCTGGAACAGTTTGAGAAGGATAGGTATTAAATCTTCTTTGAATGTTTGGTAGAATTCTCCAGAGAAGCCATCTGGTTCTGGACTCTTATTTTGGGGGAGGTTTTTGATTACTGTTTCTATTTCTTTACTTGTGATTGGTCTATTCAGATTCTCTATTTCTTCCTGATTCAGTTTGGGTAGGTTGCATGAGTCTAGGAATTTATCCATTTCTTCTAGGTTGTTCAATTTGTTGGCATATAGTTTTTCATAGTATTCTCTTATGATCCTTTGTATTTCTTCAGTATCTTTTGTGATTTCTCCTCTCTCGTTTCTAATTTTATTTATTTGAGACTTCTCTCTTTTTCTTTTAGTGAGTCTGGCTAAGGGTTTGTCAATTTTGTTAATTTTTTCAAAGAACCAACTGTTTGTTTCATTGATCCTTTCTACTGACTTTTTGGTTTTAATATCATTTATTTCTGCTGTAATTTTTATTATTTCCCTCCTTCTACTGACTTTGGGCTTTGTTTGTTCTTCTTTTTCTAATTCTGTTAGGTGTTGTTTGAGGTTGTTTATGTATGATTTTCCTTGCTTATTGAGGTGAGCCTGTATTGCAATGAATTTCCCTCTTAGGACTGCCTTTGCTGCGTCCCAAATCATTTGGTATGGTGTGTTTTCATTTGCATTTGTCTCCAGATAATGTTTGATTTCTTCTTTAATTTCTTCAATAATCCATTGTTTGTTCAGTAGCATGTTGTTTACTCTCCACATTTTTGGCCCTTTCCCAGCTTTATTCTTGTAGTTGATTTCTAGTTTCATAGAATTATGATCAGAAAAGATGCTCGATATTATTTCAACCCTCTTGAACTTATTGATGCTTGCTTTGTTTCCAAAGATATGGTCTATCCTTGAGAATGTTCCATGCGCACTTGAGAAGAATGTGTAACCTGCTGTTTTTGGATGAAGTGTCTTCTATATATCTATTAGATCCATCTGATCTAATTTTTCATTTAATTCTGTAATTTCCTTGTTGATTTTCTGTCTGGATGACCTGTCCATTGGTGTTAATGGGGTGTTGAGGTCCCCTACTATTATTGTCTTGCTGTTGATGTCTCCTTTTAGTTTTGTTAATACTTTCTTTACGAATTTTGGTGCTCCTGTATTAGGTGCGTATATATTTATAAGTGTTATGTCATCTTGGTGGAGCGTCCCTTTTATCATTATATACTACCCCTCTTTGTCATTCTTTATCTGTTTTGCTTTGAAGTCTACTTTGTCTGATATAACTATGGCAACACCTGCTTTCTTTTGTTCATTATTAGCTTGGGGTATTGTCTTCCATCCCTTCAGTTTGAGTCTGTGTTTGTCTTTGGGGCTGAGATGTGTTTCCTGGAGGCAGGATATTGTTGGATCTTGTTCTTTGATCCATCCTGCCACTCTGTGCCTTTTGATTGGAGAGTTCAATCCATTCACATTTAGAGTGATTATTGAAACATGGGGGCCTACTGTTGCCATTTTATCACTTGTTTTCTGGTTCTTTTGCATTTTGTCCTGATGGAGAACTTTTACTTTGTGTTATTGTCCTTCTGCTTCTCTCCTTTGTTCTGGATTTTGTAACCCCTTTCCTTTTTTTGATTTTTCAGGAATGAGCATTTCTTGAAGAGGAGGTTTTGTGGCAATGAGCACCCTTAACTTTTGTTTATCTGGGAAAGTTTTTATTTCTCCATTGTATTTGAAGGATATTTTTGCTAGGTAGAGTATTCTTGGCTGCAGGTTTTTGTCCTTCAGAGTTTTGAATATTTCATTCCAATCTCTTCTAGCATGAAAGGTCTGTCCTGAGAAATCTGCTGATAGCCTTATGGGGTTTCCTTTGTAAGTTATTTTCTTCTGCCTGGCTGCCCTTAGTATTTTCTCTTTGTCGTTGACTTTTGCTAGTTTCACTACTATATACCTTGGGGTTGGTCTTCTTGCATTAATAAAGTTTTGAGATCTATTGGCTTCTGTCACGTGAAGTTCCATCTCTCTTCCCAAGCTTAGAAAGTTCTCAGCTATTATTTCTTTGAACAGGCCTTCTGCCCCCTTCACCTTCTCTTCTCCCTCTGGTATACCTATAATCCTTATGTTGCATCTCCTAATTGAGTCGGATAATTCTCGGAGAGTTTCTTCATTTCTTTTTAGTCTTAGTTCTCTCTCCTCCTCTGTCTGCAGCATTTCTATATTCCTATCCTCCATATTGCTAATTCTGTCCTCCATATTATCGACCCTACTGTTCTGAGAGTCCAGATTTTTCTTAATCTCCTCCATGTGTTCTTCATCTCCAATATTTCTAATTGGTTCTTCTTTATAGTGTCAAGCTCTTTTGTGACATAGCTCCTGAACTCATTGAGTTGTCTATCTGAATCCTCTTTTAACTCGTTGAGTTTTTAAATAATGGCAGTTTTGAAATCATCGTCATTTAGGTTATTGATTTCATTGTCTTTGGGATTGTTTTCTGGGTGCTTATCATTTTCCTTCTGTTCTGGAGATTCAGTATATTTTTTCATAGTGCTTGATGGCGTGGATTTGTGCCTCCGCATAGAGATAGAGTTTAGTTGCTGCTTCCACTTGTTGCAACTGGTGTGTGGCGGGGGGCTGCTGTTTAGACTGCACCAACCAGGAACCCTACCAGCTGTTACTGACTGGACCTGGACCCCTCCTCGTAGTCACAGTGGTCCTGTGGGGTCCCTCGTCGGTTGTGGGGGCAATCACAAGGGAGCCTCAGACTGCTGGTGCTTACTGTTGCAGCCCACATAGACGCGCTCCCTCCTTGTGGTCTGCAGTGGTGTTGTGGGCTTTCCCAGCAGTCAGGAGCAGGATCACCTATAATTGCTGCTTTGTCCCTAACAGAGCCCACAAGATCACACTTGTCCACTATAGGTCCCAGCAGAGCTATGGGTATCTTCTGCAGTCTGTCGTTAGCTCACCTAGCTGTGCTGCTTTTGCCCCAGGGCCTTCCTGCCTTGCAATTGCCATTCAGGACCTCTCCACTAGTGCTGTGCAGAGGCTTTCACTGAGGCTGCTGTAAGAACCTGGAGTTCCCCCCTGGGCTATGTAACTGTTTCACCAGAGCTCCACCCTGCCCCACTCCACTCTCACGGGATCTCTGGGAGCCCCTTGCCTCATCTGGGACATGGCCAGAGTCCGTGGGCCTGGTGGTGGCTTGTAAGCTGCTGCCTTGTGGGGAATTCTGTTCTAGGGAGCTTCCTGGTGTTCCGAATGCTGGGCGGGGCCTCCCTGCCAATGGTGAGCAGAGGCCCTCCCTGCTGTGGGTTGCAGGACCGTGAAGCGTTCCCCCGGGCCACAGAGCCGGGTGTTGGACCTCCATCCAGTCCCCAAGCACGTCCATGGGAAGTCCGGGCACCCCCTGCACTGACCCATGCGCCAGAGACTGTGGGCCCAGCAGCAGCTGGCAGTCTGGAGCAGTGCCAGGGAATCCACCCGCTGGGAGCTTCCCTTCGTCCTGGATTCTGGGCATGGCCTCCTTGCTAATGGCAAGCAGAGGCTTTCCCTGCCAGGGAGGTGCGGGACCCTGGAGCCTCCCCCCGGGCCGCAGAGCCGGGCATTGGACCTCCAACTGTGTCGTCAAGCACGTCCATGGGAAGTCCGGATGCCCCCTGCACCGACCCGTGCACCGGAGACTGTGGGCCCAGCCGCAGCTTGCAGTCTGGTGCCATGCTGGGGAATCCGCCCGCTGGGAGCTTCCCTTTGTTCTGGACTCTGGGCAGGGCCTCCCTACTAATGGCGAGTGGAGGCCTTCCTTGCTGGTGGGTGCGGGACCCTGGGGATTCCCCCTGGGCTTATGTGTAATTGCGGGGGACTGGAGTAGGGCTCTTGTCACCTGTTTCCACCGTCGCTCCTCTGGTGAGTGCACACTCCCGCCCTTGGTGTGTGGTGATGCTATGGGGGAGTCTGCTGGAAGAGAGCCTCCTGCAGGAACTGGGCTGTCTGGGGGTTGGGGGTCGGAGGTCAGAGAGTTTTCACCTATTTCCACCTCCTCCCAGGGGGATGTCCGTCTGTATAGTAGCACGAGACTCTTAGGCATCTTGAGATGCTATCTGGATATCCTTAGGTTGGCTCCCACCTGGCCAGCTGAGAAGCTCTGCTGCTCCCAAAGGTGGCTTTTTTCCTCTCTGGCAGGAGTTACTGCATCTTCTGCTTTCATCAGGACTGTCCCTTGTTGTGGGGGTTCTTTTTATCCAGTTTTCAGTTTTCAATCCAGGGTGATTCTTCCTAAAATTGTTGTAACCTGGTTGTGTTTGTGGGAGGAGGCGAGTTCAACGTCTGCTCACAGCGCCATCTTGATGAGAACTCCCACCTCTTTTTTATTTCTTAAGAATTGTCTCACAGACTTTTTCTTTGCTCAAACTCATGAACAACTGATAATTGCAGATACAATGAAACATTCAACACTCGTGAGCTAAGAGCCTAAGGTAGCCCTTGTGTTGTCTCGCCCCAACATCCCAATGTTCCTGAATAGTCTCTGAGTTTAGGACTTGGGTTTGATACCTATTTTGTACCTATTTTGATGATGCTGTTGCACCAAGGATTTACTTGTAACAAAAGTAATGAACTTCTACACTTTTTTGATTCAGTAGGTATCTGAAAGAAAGGAAAGGAATGAGAAATTCACGTCCTCAGTGTCACCTTCTTAAGCCCCTAAGGCACACTATTGCTACAACATTATTTTCTAGTTATCTATATGTAATCACTTCCACTGATCCTTCTCTTCCTCATTAAATAGATTTGCTTTTCATTTTGAAGGAGAGTGGTCACACTCTAATCACTTTGCATGGTCTAGTAACATCATTCATTCTTTCTATAGGACACATTCTCTAAAGCTCATTGGCTGTAAGCATGGATATAATTCATTTCTTAGGTGATTTAGCAAATATCTATTGAGTGTCTACCAAGACCCTGGAACACTATTCAACAATGGAGAGAATATCAAAAAATATTTATGACCTTTATTCTTAGAAAGCACATACTACAGTTGAAATGGGACCAATTATTAAGCACATAGAGAGAGAATATTTAAACAACAATTCTAGAATTTTCTGTGGATTTCAGAAGCTCATCTTTGAAATCTCTTCAGATCTTACTGGTACTATTCAATTTATAACACATTTTCTTCCTTGAAAAGAAATTTCCACTGGAAATTTCCATTATCTACTGGAAAGGGAATTTCATGGAGTTGGAATCACCATCGGTTGAAGGGCACAGTTCAGAGTGTTACAGTGGGGATCTCTTTGTCATCATGATGCTATTATAAACATCAGTCAGACTTTCATACTTCCAAGGCTATATGTGGTTCTGTAACTACGTTTATCCTGAAGATGTTGAATCATACTGAGGTACAGAGAGCTTATTAGTCAAGAACAAATGTTTATAGAATAGAATTTGCACAACTGGCAAAGAAGCTCTTGTTCTTATCTTAAGAGTCAAGAAGTTCCATAACTCTGTCTGTGCTTCGTAGTCATGCCTTACAGCATGTACTGGTCACAGCCCTCACTGGCAACATTTTTCTGAATTTAACCCTCTGTTCTCCCTATGTCATCAAGAACGCAGTACATACTATCTCTAGTGGAAGGCAGTTTGATTAGCAGAACTTTCCAAACCTCCTTTTCACATGGATCAAAGTCTCAGTTAACTGTACAGAATCCATAGCTGAGAATTAAATTAAAATATGTCAGATGGGCTATCCTACAGCATGATTGTCTGAAGAATTCAAATTACCCGTGAATTACCTGATTTTAAATGATCTTATGGGGAACTTATGTTCTTTCAGAAGATATATATGTTACTTTGCTCACAATACACTCAAGCATACCAGAAATTATTCACCTGAAAATATTGAATGGAAGTTGTATCTATTTGCCTGAAACATATTCTCATATTTAAAAGATCATACCAATAAAATTATTCAATTTCCTCTAACAAAGATAGATCCTTTCCTGTGAGTAATCCAGAAAGCCTTTTGAAATTGTATGAAGTTTCCAAGAAAAGCACATTACACGTTTCAGCTGTTGCTATGCTGCCTGCTCAGCTTGGGATGATGTCTCCCTTCCCGCATGTTCTCAAAACACCTGAAGATGATTTCACTGGCCCTGCTTCCTCTCATGCCCCTGATTCCTCTGCTCTCTCATTCTGCCCTGTGATCTTCTACTCCAGCACTTGGCTATGCATATCTGTTTATATATCCACATTTTGCTCTGGTTCTCTAAACACCTTATGGTGAAGATTATGTCTTAATGGCATAAGAGGCTCCAGCACCCATGATGATGTCTGACACAAGAGAGGAACCATATATATTTTCTCAGCAGATAGATGAATACATTGTTGGACTGTATTGACTCCCCAAATTGTCTTGCAATGACCTTAGCAAGTTAGTATTACATGAATATTTAAAAAATTTATAGACTAATCCATCATAATCATCTACTATGTGCCAGGCATGTGACTGACAATTCAATGAACATGTTTAACAATTTTCCTCTTCTGGGGTTAGTAAATATCTTGGAAGCAACTGTACTTCAACTTTCAACATTTTGTTCCATCATTTTCACATGAATGGTCCTGAGGCAGACTTCTTATCATGCTCTAACATTTGTGGAGGCAATGGCCAGGCTCTGATTCTTCAATATACCCCTTTGTGTCCCACCACAGAAATTGATCTCCAGTTCTAATTAATGTCAAGTGTATCCTACACTCTCTCAGTTATCTCTGCCTGGAATTAAATTGGAACCTACAAGACAGACGGGATCATTCGTTCTACATTTTTGTTCCCACTTATACTTCAGCCGGTTTTTCCCCAGGGATGGAACACCATGGAGCCAAGAGTTCCTACCTCTACCGCTGTGCTCCTATGACATCCAGGTCCCGAGAGCAGCACTCCTGCCATGAGGCCGCTGTGCTAGTAAGCCTCAGACGTGTTCTTCTGGGTGGCCTGACAATAGCTATACGAAGTTTTAGTTATCTAGCATTGGAATCCTGCAGGACTATCTTAGCACCAGTCAGAACAATAGAATGAAGTAAGAAAATGTTTCTTTTTTGATTCCCAGGAACAAATGAAGGGGAATATTCTTATATCTCTTCACTTAGTACCAAATCTGGAGAAAAATTCTCCTGAAAGAATCCTTTTCTGTAGTTAAAAATGACCTTTGCCAAGTAGGAAGGATGCTGTGTATATCAGTGGGTACTAGGGTTCTAGGAGGTTCTATGCTCTAGTGAATAAGGTGGAGTTGGCTCAGGGTAACCTTTTCAGTAGTGAAATAATATCAAGTATAGGCCCAGTGGTCTCTCGTCTGCTTTCACTTCCACCACAATATGCCGGGCAAATCACACTGCCTAGAAATTTCGAATAAGTTTATTTTTACAGTCTCTGAGCCAGGCCAGACCAGAACTGATATTTCATTTACATTTACTTTCTGTCGTTCAGGGTAATAACAATATTTGGAATGCTGAGGAAAATACTAGTTTTTAAAGTTTAGGGAAATTATGAAGAAAATCGTATAGATAAAACTTCGGGATCATAACAACTGACATAAACTCATCAATCATCTTTCCTGTGCACATTCTCTCACATGCAAAACCAAAAGAAACTCCCTTCCCAAAAAGCGTATCTCATTTTAGGTATTTGGTAAGTGCAAGGAGCCATCCCACATCATGCTAATCTTCATTGAAGTGACTACGAAGCTTAATGTTGTGTAAGCAATGGGAATTAGGAGGCTTCTGAGCCTGGTAAGAATTTAGAAATGATTGGATTCGTTGCTGACTAATTATATTGACTCATCAAAGTCTTTGTAGGAAAATTTCCCAGAGTGCCAAAATCAATCCATCAGCACGTTTTTAATCCCCATCATGTGCCTTACACTATGAGTCCATTGTTGTGGGTACCGAAGACATAGAGCTTCTCCTCCCAGTGGGGTTACAATTAATAGGAAGACACAAGGCATATACCTTAAATGAGCATTTAAAAAGTTACTAAATTTCATAGGATAGATCATTCTAAACTAAGGTACTACATTGTCAGTTGTAAATTGTGCACGTACCAAGAAATTAAACTATACAAAGATAAATGAGACAAGATCCTCTTCCCTGAGGAGTTGCCTTTTATTGGTTCATCCAACAAAGGCTGAACACCACTAGGTTCTGAGCACTGTGCAAGTTGGACACCATAAGACCAGTAGTCATGTAAAAATAATCGGTTTGAAAAAAGCATCAGCAAAAGTTTGTCCAGGCACAGGAAGGGTAGAGGGGGCCCTGAGAAGTCTTCCCAAAGCAGGGGACAGCCTGAGCTGGATTCTGAAGTTAATCAGGCCCACGGGGAAAGGTAGTGATGCACAGGGGTGAGGCCTCGTGGCATCTCCAGGAATGTACCCACTGTGTGGCAGGGCTGGAATGGGAAGTGCTGAGAGGAGCAGTGGTGATGGGGGCGCTGAGTCATGGATCTGACATAACAGGGCAGATGCTAGTGCTTGGTTCTCTAGTGATGGATGTGAGAGAATGTTACCAGGTTTGCGTGTGTGCAAGCTGACACTGGCTGCTTTGGAAAAGGTGGAATGAAGAAAACTACAAGAGGAACAAGTGACAGGAAAGATCAACACAGGGGAAAGTCCACTGGTGCCTTAGTCTGACATCACATCTGGATTGTTAGTACCTCCTGGGATCAGAAATTTTCTGCTTAAAAACTTTAAGTTTTATGCGGGGTGGGGCAGGAAAGGAATAGTGAGCAGACTTGAAGAAAAGCCAAATTGCCTGGAATTCAAAGAATGCAGCTTATCAAATGATAGAGACCAAGAGGAACTGGTGTAAGAAATATAGACAGAAATGTATACACACTATATTTATATAGTATATTTATATACAGTATGTATATAATTATTTCTATAAATATATATTGTTAATGTATATATAAATGTGTGTTTATATAGTACATTTGTATACATGTATATAAACATGTATATGCATACGCATTGCAATCCCTCCAAATCTTCTTAGTACCTTAGAATAGATAAGACTCGTCTCTGCTAAAATAATGCTGTTTCTGATGACTTTTGTCCTTCTGATAACTACTGTTTACTAAGAGCTTGGTATGTGCTAGACACTGCGATGAGGACTTTATGTTTATTTTCTTAGTTGACCCACACATCGAATGCAGGAAGTAAGTTATCCTCATCTCATAGTTAAGGACAGTGAGGTGTGTCCGGGAGTAAACCATTTTCCAAGCTAGCATGATAGTAGAAGCCACTGCAGGAGGGGAGTGCCCATGTGGACTTTGGGAGCCCTCCCACTCAAGCTAGAGGATCATGAAGTCTTCTGATTTGGGATGAATCCCCCAGATCGTTTACTCCAGGCTCAGCACTTCACAGGGGAGGAAACGGAGGCCTCGAGGGGACATGAGCTGCCCTGGGTTTTGCAGGTGGTCTGGTGAGACCTGGAGTTTGAACCAGGCAGCAGTGCTCTTGACATCCCCACACGAGAGTCCTCAATGTGGTAAATAACTAAACGTGAGCACACAGCGACTTAGACACAGTGTAAAAACAAGCATTTTGACCAAACTAGCAAAGAAGCAAATTTAAATCTCGCTTTATACAAAATAGAGGCCCCACAGAAGTCACACGGAAGTCATACCTTTGTAAGTGAAATTGTTGATGAACCTTCGCCTTGGGGCTGGTCGTGCGGCAGTGCCCATCAGTTCTTTGACTTCAAGTTCCTTTGCTTCTTCCTTCTTGTCAAAGAACTTACGATTTATCACTAAAATATCAAAAACCCTGAAGCAGAGCTGTGGGCTTTGGATGCACACAACTTCAGAGGTCTATGAACCCACCACAATTGCAGGGGAGATGGTAGACTACGGTGGTGTGTGTGTGTGTGTGTCTGTGTGTGGACTTGGGTTGCATGCTTATAAGTGCATTTTTTCTGGGAAACTAATTCATAGGTTTTATCAGTTTTTAAGAAAATGTACCAAAATGACAGGCAACACTAAAACATGGAAGCTTTCAGGCCAATAATCACTGACGGTGTAATGTAATTTTCAATAGTGATGGTTTTGACGAGCAAGTGGAGTTTTAATTTAGAGCAAAAGAAAATGTGGAGGTAAATGTGGAAATGGACTTCTAGGCTATTTCATGCACTTACCAGCAGCCCTGGAAGGGCTTCTAGGCTTGGGAGACTAAAAGCCCATCTCGCCCTCCCGTGGCACACATGCTGTCATGGGAGCTTCGTTGTGCTAGATCTTAACATTCACCTGTTTGTTTGTCTATCTGATACCCGTACTGTCATTACAACTCCACGTGCATCTATACACATTTCCTTCAAGGCTGCTCATCCAACCTTGGAAGGCTTTGATTATTAGTGACCCTTTCTTGAGGTGCACGCTGCCACTCTCTGTTGGTTAATTTTATGCATCAATTTGACTGGGCTAAGGGATGCTCAGATAACTGGGAAAATCATTATTTCTGGGTATGTCTGTGAGAGTGTTTCCAGAAGAGATTAGCATTTGAATATGTAGACTGAGTAAAGGAGATCATTCTCATCAATGTGAGTGGGCTGCACAAAGGGCCTGAATAGAACAAAAAGGCACAGAAAGAGGAAATTTGCTCCCTTGCTTGAGCTGGGACATCCACTCTTCTCCTGCCCTCAGACATCAGCATTCCTGCTTCTCGGCCTTCAGAGTTGGAATGGGACTTTCACTCTAGGCTGTTTGGGCCTCAGGCTTGTGATGTGGGATGGGAACTACACCACTGGCTTCCCCATTTCTTCAGCTTGCAGATGACAGATCATGGTACTTCTCAGCCTGCATAATCACGTGAGCCAATTCTATAATTAATCTCATCTATCTATCTATCTATCTATCTATCTATCATCTATCCATCCATCCTCTGGGTTCTGTTTTTCTGGAGAACCCTGACTACTGCATACCCTGTAACTATTTGTCCTGGTTCTCCCCCCCAGGGTTAGATAGATGAATCTAATGATGTGTCTTCCTCATGATAACCACAATTGCTCCCTGTGTCTGCCCACCTCCAGGCTCTTGTCCTTAACTTCCTCCCCTGATCCTCAAATGCCACGCTTTCTAGTCTCCCACTGATATCTAACCAGATGAAGACTCAGACCAGAGATGAGCCCTGACTAGCCCAAAGCAGCTAGGGGGCGTTGCCGCCCATTTTCCCATCACTCCACTTTCCTTAAAAAGATCTTGGGGCCGGCCTGGTAGCATAGTGTTTAAGTTTGCATGCTCTGCTTCTGTGGCCAGTGGTTTGTGGGTTTGGCTCCTGGGTGTAGACCTACACACTTGTCATCAAGCCATACTGTGGTGGCAACTGACATACAGAAGACTGGCACAGATGTTAGCTCAGAGTGAATCTTCCTCAAGCAAAAGGAGAATGATTGCCAATAGATGTTAGCTCAGGGTCAATCTTCCTCACCAAGAAAAAAAAACATTCTTAAAAAACAATAGCTTTCTTGGCACTAGTATCACACTGAAGGCTCAGAGCCAATAAAAAATCATTTTTCTTCACATGCTATCTTTAAACCATGACTTTTCCCCGATTCCTCAAATGTCCAGTTATTTTTATGGACAAAAGTAAAACATTTTCTATTTGGCCATAATAGATTTTATTATTTAAGATTCACGGCCTTCTGTGACAAGCTCCAGGGACATCTGATGGAAATGTTGTAGAAAACAATTTATAAGCCAGGTGGTGTAGTCTGGTGGCACCTTACTGTTGCCACAGATTCGACTGCTTTTATTTCCTGTATCTATATTTGATCAAATTATTGGTTTTGTTGTTGTTGTTGTTTTTGACTGTCTTCCATTTTCTACCATTTTCCACTCATAGTTGACTGTGGTGTTGGGTATATTTGAGAGAGAGATTGGGGAAACTGTAGAAGAGAGAAAAACAATATTCTCAATCTTTTGAAGTCACCATAGTTCCATTCACCTATTCTAAGAAGGTTTATTCCCTAACTTCCTCTGATTATTGTTATTTTCTACCTCCGACCTCTTTTATCTTTTGTCTTTCTTTTCTTCTCTCTTCAGACTGCGACTTCCCTTGAAATGGCATGTCAGGACCATGGACAGAAGCGCAGGAGTGGGTTATTCCAAGTCATTCGGCCCCACCTAGAACCCACAGTCCTGACCAGAGTGTAGAGAGGAATCTGCTTCACTATACTAAGGTTCTTGGTAAATAATATTTTTATAGAACACTAGGTAACATAATGATTTTAATATGTATTATTAGCCAGAATAGCATAGACATGTCACCCATTGAAATATTCTCATTTTATAACAGAAAGGTAAGGTTTTACGGTAACTTGAAAATGACTGTCCTTTTATCCTCCACTTTGTTTCCTAGTCCAGGGAATCTAGTCCAAAAAATACGCCTTGCTCCATATAAGGAAAAATTTCTGAAGCATTAAAACTCAGCCTTCTGGAACCTCTGGAAGCCCCTTGTTCTCTTCCAGTACAAGTCAGTATAATCACACACCAGTTCACAGCTAAGCTGTTGGCAATACTGATGGACATTTTTAAGTCTGTCTTGCTTAGGTCTTTGGCTACATCCAGTTTTTAAAAATTTTTTTAATTGAGGTATAATTGACGTATAACATTATATTAGTTTCAGATGTGCAATGTAATGATTAGATATTTGTATACATTGTGAAATAATCACCACAGTAAGTCTAGTTAACATCCATCAACATAGATAGTTGCAAAATTTTATTTTCTTGTGATGAGGACTTTTAAAATTTATTCTCTTAGCAACTCTCAAATTAGCAACACAGTATTACAGTCATGCACTGCATAACAATGTTTCAGCCAACAATGGACCACAGATATGACAGGGGTCCAGTCATATATGAAAGTATAAGATTAGTACCATATATAGCGTAGGTGTGTAGTAGGCTATACCATCTAGCTTTGTGTAAGTACACACTATGATGTTCGCACAACAACAAAATTGCCTAATGATGCATTTCTCAGAACATATCCCCATTGTTAAGCAACTCATGACTGTATTGACTATAGTCATCATGCTGTACATACATCCCCATGACCTATTTATTTTATAACTGGAAGTTTGTACCTTTTGACCTCCTTCACCCATTTCACCCCCTGCCTCCAGCCACCACCAATCTGTTCTCTGTATCTAGGAGCTTGAGTTTGTTTGTTTAAATTCCACATATAAGTGAGATCATACTGTATTTGTCTTTCTCTCTCTGACTTATTTCATTTAGCATACTGCCTTCAAGTTTCATCCATGTTATAACAAATAGCAAGATTTCATTCTTTTTATAATTAAATAATATTCCAGTGTGTGTGTGTGTGTGTGTGTATCACATCTTCTTTATCCATTCATCCATCAATGAACACTTAGGCTGTTTCCATATCTTGGCTATTATAAATAATGCTGCAATGAACATGAGAGTGCATATATCTCTTTGAATTAGTGTTTTAATTTTCTTCAGATGTATACTCAGAAGTGGAATTTCTGGATCATAAGGTAGTTCTATTTTTAATTTTTTGAGGGACCTCTATACCGTTCATCAGATATGTGATTTAAAAATATTTACTCCCATTCAATAAGTTGCCTTTTCATGTTGTTGATGATTTCTTTTGCTGTGCAGAAGCCTTTTAGTTTGATGTAGTCCCACTTGTTTATTTTTGCTTTTGTTGCCTTTGCTTTCAAAGTCAGATCCAAAAAATCACTTCCAAGACCAACATCAAAGAGCTTCCTGCCTATGCTTTCTTCTAGGAGTTTTAGGGTTTTAGGGGATACATTCAAGTCTTCTTTAATCAATTTTAAGTTAATTTTTGTGTAGGGTATAAAGTAGTGGTCTGCTTTCATTCTTTTTTCAGGTGGCTGTCCAGTTTTCCCAACATTATTTATTGAAGAGACTATTCTTTCCCTGTTGTATATTCTTAGCTCCTTTGTTGTAAATTAATTGACCGTATATATCTGGGTTTATTTCTGGGCTCTCTAGTCTATCCCATTGACCTATGTGTCTGTTTTTATGTCCATACCATACTGTTTGGATTATTATAGCTTTGTAATATAGTTTGAAATCAGGAAGCTTGTTGCCTTCTGCTTTGTTCTTCTTTCTCAGGAATGCTTTGGTTATTCAGAGTCTTTTGTAGTTCCATACAAATTTTAGAATTCTTTGTTTTGTTTCTGTGAAAAACGCCATTGGAACTTTGATAAGGATTGCATTGAATCTGTAGGTTGCTTTGGGTAGTATGGACATTTTCACAACGTTAATTCTTCCAATCCATGAGTATGGTATATCTTTCCATTTATTTATGTTTTCTTCAATTTCTTTCATCAATGTCTTATAGGTGGTCTTTATTGAAATTCAACAGTTTGTCTTTACTGTGGCTATAGTCCCATAGCATATTTATAAACTCCAAATATAAGTTATAGTCAGCCATTGTCTAAGAAGAGTGCAAATTAATATTTCATTTAATTTTAAATGAAAGACTATTGTCTTGTGTTTTTCTTTATATTGCTTTGCCATGAAAAGGCCAAAAAGACATTTCAATTAATAATAATAATAGGGATAATAATAAGAAGAAGAATGACTATAAAGTTATTAGCTACTCTGTTCATTTACAAGAAACAGAATAGTTTTCACGAGCAAATAAATCCGTTAAATAATCATTTTTATGGATATCAAAAGTAATTTGCAAATGCACAGCTTGATAGCATGCAGTTCTCACTCACACCACACATCGTTTAATTCACCTATAAAATGTTGCTGCATTTCTAATTCACTATACTCATAAAAGGTCATCAATAGAAAAGCCAAAGCTTCATTTAAACATGATAAATATTCATCTTCTTTGTCTGCTTTCTCTTCTCCTCTTCAGCCCTGTGTGCACCTATGTTTTGGATCCTCTTTGTGTGTCTCTTTAGTGTATTCTCTATGTTTTCAGGATGGAGAACAGATTCTAAAAGGAAATGTAGGCAGGAGAAAAAGAGTGAACTCTTTGCATCTTATATGTTTGCACAGTCTTCATCTAGAATCAAGCTGATGTATTTGGTGTGTTAAAACTAACTATTCTGCAGATACCATGATTCTGTATTTAGAAATTCCAAATACCACTGCAGATAAACTGTTAGAATTTAAAAGTCAAGTTAGCAAGGTTACTAGTTACAAGATCATGTATGTACAAGTTGAACAAATGCCTATATAGCAACAATAAACAGTAGAAAATAAAATCAAGGGCATCAAAACACATCAAACCATGTAAAAATAAATTGAGCAGAAGTGTGCGAGAGCTCTACCCTGAAACTACGCAATATGATTGAGAGAAATTAAGTAATTAAATATATGGAGGAATATACCACCTTCATGGCTTGGAAAAATCAGTATTATATTCATTTAAATTTTTCTTACATTGATCTATAGACATAATGTAACTACAATTAAAATTCTAGCAGAAATTTTTGGGGAATATTGAAAAACGATTTTTAAAATTCATATGCAAATACAAACGGTTGACACAATCTTACAGAACAAGAACTAACTAGAGGACTTAGGGTACCAGATGCCAAGACCTATTATAAAGCTATTGTAATTAAGACAGAATGGAAGGATAGAAAATGAACCAATAGAGAAAAGTCGAGTATAGAACCACCCCCACATGTGAAAGTTACCTGATTTATGAAAAAATGTGGTACCGCAATGTAGTGGGCAAATAAGAGTATTTTTAATGAATTGTGTTAGGTCAATTGGATACATACAAGAAAAAATTAATCTTAACCCTTACTTTACCAATTTGCAAAAATAAGTTCTTATGCACTGCAGATCTAAAAGTGAAATATTGACAAACAAACCTTTTAGAGGAAAACGATAGATCATCTTTACAACTTGGAGTAGGCAAAGATTTTATAAATTGGACAAAAACCTGCAAACAAAATATTGCTATATTTGACTATAAGATTAAGTACTTCTGTTCATCAAAATATACCATTAAAAGGGGCTGGCCCCGTGGCCGAGTGGTTAAGTTCGCGTGCTCCGCTGCAGGCGGCCCAGTGTTTCGTTGGTTCGAATCCTGGGCGCGGACATGGCACTGCTCATCAAACCACGCTGAGGCAGCGTCCCACATGCCACAACTAGAAGGACCCACAACGAAGAATATACAACTATGTACTGGGGGGCTTTGGGGAGAAAAAGGAAAAAATAAAATAAAATCTTTAAAAAAAAATATACCATTAAAAGCATGAAAAAACAAACTATATAGAGAAGG
The DNA here is from genome assembly GCF_037783145.1 of Equus przewalskii. Taxonomy (NCBI): domain Eukaryota; kingdom Metazoa; phylum Chordata; class Mammalia; order Perissodactyla; family Equidae; genus Equus; species Equus przewalskii. Next base: position 89,046,614 of record NC_091844.1, read on the forward strand.
AGAAGATATTTGTGACCCATCCATCCAACAAAACTCACATTCAGAATATGTGAAGAACCTGAAAAATCAATAAGAAAACAACAAAAAAGCCAAAAGAAAAATGTACAAGCAACTTAAATAGGCACTTCACAAAAGCATGTGAAAATAGCCAATAAACACACTATGAAAAGGTGCTTAACTTCATTTTTCATCAGGAACATGCAAATTAATTTACAATAGATAACCATCAGAAGAGCTAAAATGGAAAAAGTTTTCGATGTCAAGTTATGTCAAAGATGTGGAACAACCAGAACTCTCATACATTTCTGGTGGGCTTAAAAATTGGAACAACTTTGGGAAACAGTTGGGCAGTTTTTCAACAATATTGTTAGCAGCACTATTCATAATAGGTAAACACTGGAAACTAACCAAGTGCCCAGCACCAGTGCAGTGGATCCTGAATTGTGATCGCCACACAATGAGATTCTAAGATGACGAGGATGACTGCACCAAGGCTACACATGACAAGGCGGATGGATCGCCCAAGCTCAGTGTTGAGCAAAAGAAGCCAGACATGAGAGACTACATACTATACGATTCCATTATACAAACTCTAGAAACTGGCAAAATTAATCTATGATGTTTGAGTCAGGAAGTGTGTACCCTTGCAGGCAGAGTAGTAACAATGAAGGGACATAGGAGTGGCTTCCGGGACACTCATCATACTTGGGTTTCTGACTGAGGTTCAGGTAATTAGAGATGTGTTCTCTTTGTGGAATTTCGTTGCACTGTATGCTACAAAGCTATGATCTTATACTTTCACTAATGTGTGTTATACTGCAAAAATTCCCCCAAGTTATATCTCTTCATAAAAACAATTAACGATGAAATTGATGATTCTTCCAAACTTTTAATTTCTAAAGCTGAGTTTTGTGACTGACTGGAGTTCAGAATTCTTGACTTTGCATGATAACCTTGCTCGCATTAGCCATTTTAGCTCAGCAATATTAATTCAGATTCCTAGAGAGTCTTCAATATAAAATTCATGAAAACTTTTTTTATACTCTACTTTCAAGTCTCAATAATTTTGGCATGACTTATCCTGTGATGAGAGGTGTTTTCCTGTGAAATCTTTGATCAAGATCATCTCTCAGAGTGAAATGTGTATCATGGGCTCTCTTTATGTGAGTTTGGTTATACTGGGGTCTTTTTAGACCATTTTGGAAAAGTAGAGCTAATGAAAATGTAAGGAATTCTGAATATTTTGTAAATAAGACATTTTCCCTTCACATAGGTGCAAACTTATTTTTACCAAACTTGTTGTTTGCAGATATTCCTTTCTCCACTGTCACAGGAGGGTGTATCTGGGGAGGCACCACATCAGCTGTGCCCTGAACTGGGACAAATGGCCAAGGAGGTAAATGGGGCTTGGGGCCCAGCCTGCCCTCTGCTGGCAGAGCCCTGTACCCTGGTGTGGGGCTGCCTCTGCTCCAAGCAAGAGGTGAATTTTCTTATTGGCAAAAAGGTATGGTGGGGGCTAGCCAGATCTCATTAACTTTCAGCCAGATGTCTCCAAAATCTTTCTTCCTCAATTTCTGTCTCTGTCTCTCGTTAAACTAGTGATTCCAAGACTTTGGGGACAATATGAATGCCTGAATCCAATTTTTTTCAAGAATCACATGGTCCTGGTGTAGAATGATCTTATTATCTAAGAATATGTTATTCAAAAGAATGATGGCAAGCATACAGATGTAATCTATGTCCCCATCCCATGACATGATTTTGATGGCTGAAACAGTAAATAAGTATGTCCCTCAATCCCTCTTTGCTATTTGCCCTTGTTTCTTTAATACCTTGGGTCTCTTTAGCTACTCTCCCAATTCTCCCCACTCAACCCATGTATGCACACTCACACACACACTCTCACACGCACACCCTCACCCTCAGCTCCTACCCCAAATCATTTTATAAAGACTTCTATTCTTGCGTTTTTTTCCTGATCCTTTCACTTGATGTTTCTCACAGTCTGGTTTGCTGTTATATCTTCTGCACACGAATTGCTGAGTTGTCTTTATTCTCTGGACTTAGCTGTATGTACGACCACCCTGTGGAAAGGTAAACAAGCCATGTTGCATGGAGGCGAAGCCACCAATAGTTTCTTGTTCTTGTTCCTGTATGTTGGTTTAATGCTGTGTAGTGATGTGAACTGGAAGCCGTACTTGGGCTTGAGAAATGTCCTTGAGTGTGTTCTGCAATAAATTTTTTAAGTGAGATGTGGAGGAACTAATTAGTTAATAACCATAATTGGGATGAAAGAGTAATTTTGATTTTTAAAAGATGCTTAAAAAGGTAAATATTCAGTTGTCTCATTTTGCTATTAAAAAGAAGTAAACCTCCTTAAATGACTTCACATAATGGAAAGCATACGTGGGTTAAATACTACCCTTGGTGTTGAGGTGACAAGCCATTGTCAAACTCCGGCTGGTGGTGGGCTGCTGGGAGCAAGCTGCTTGCTTGTGCACTGCCCTGAGGACATGGACTATTATTATTTGTTTTGTGTTGCTCGGTAAATGTACATTGTGCACGACAATAGATTAAATCGTGCTGAACAAAGAACACGATTCCAGCCCCCAGGAGGGGACTTAAATTTTAGACGCTAAGTGACACAGCTCAGGATTTGCACAGAGTGGGTGTGGGGCAGGCTAAGTGCAAAGAATTAGGGAGGGGCTCCAGCTTTATCAGGAGCAGAAGAAAGACCAGCAATCTGTGAGTAAGGCAGTGCATGAAGAAAGTGCACTTCTGGCTCTAAGAGAAGAAAGGCAACAAGAGGAGAACAATTCAGATGACAAAGGGGGCACGACGCCCTGAGAATTTGCTCTACAGCTGTGTTCAGTCAAGCCTAGGCTTTCCGAAGCTGGCCTGAACTGTTTTTCTGGCGGGGGGGATCCTCACCCTTCAAATGGATGTTCCCTAAGTAGGGCTTGTGCCGTTTTCTCTATCAGTGATTTACAGGGTTTTATAGCGATTTGATTACCATGTAGCTTTGCTCATATTGAGGTCTGTGGGATTCCCAGAGCCACAGTGTCTTTGTGTGTCCTATAGCACAGTTCTTTACATATAGTAAGTGCTCAATAGATATTTATAGACTGCCTGAGAATAGAATTCAGGTTTCTCTCTCTGATTCCAAAAGGGAAGGAAAATATATTTTAGATTCTGACGTTGTGGGTATTTGACCTGGCAGTCTGTAGCCCACGCCTTGAGGGCTGTGATGACATGCGTGTGTAGGTACAGTGGAGGCAGGGAAATTGAATAGAGAGAGGTTTTAATTCAGGAGGATACTTCAGAATTGTACCTATAAATTCAGATGCATGCTGGGTCTAATTTGGAGGTAAGCAATCCTCTTCACCTGTGACAATATGTAGCACCTTTTCATGACCAAAATCTCACGTTTGCTTTCTTATTCCTTTTTGTTACTGAAGTCTTATTTCCTAACATGCCATTTCTTCCAAGAAATTCCTCACATGAAAAGCAGGTCCAGACTGGCACAGAGACAGCAACTTCGCGGGCACAAGTGACCAGTGAGATGGTAGTCTCCTGAGTATTCTCCAGGGACGGTGTGAGTAAAAGATGTCATACTTCTTCAATATGGGGCTGACACGGCTTTGCCATCAACCCAGCCCCAACCTCTGTCCTGTATCTGAGCTTCTGCCTCTCAATCGTTTCCCCTTCTGCTGAAATATTTATGTAGTGTGGCCTCGAAGGGCAAACCCAGACTCTAACTGGGCAGACACAGGGCCTTCACTGTGGGCTCCAATACACTATGCATCTTCAGGCCCACAGGTCACTGAGATTCTCTCCAGTCCTCGGGCTTTCAACACTGTTCCTTTCCAAGAAGGAATTCCTCAACTTCTTCATTCTGCAAGTGCTGAATGAGCGTCACATTTAGTAAATTCTGCAGGAGTTCAGAGAAAGAGTGATGCTTAATAAGCCTTATGGAAAAAAGATTTGAGCTGAATGCACTTCAAAAAGTCAAAATTATTTAATTTAATTATTAGTAGGTTTCCTTAAATTTCTCTTTTTGAAGTATTATTACAATATAAAAGCATTAGCGAAGGATATTGCTAATGATCTATGATTTCCTTACCTTAGCATAGTTGATTGTTTTCTTCTGTTTCCTTCTACTTTTTTAACTATATCATAGTTTCAATAATAATACACATTCAGTTTTATTTTGTTTCATTATCAGTATATTGCTGTATTTCTTTTCCCTGCCATAAGTATAATTTTAATGTGTTTATATACCATAGGTTTTTTTTACTGTGGATTTGCAGTCATTCTTTTGTTGCTGTATACTTAAGCTGATTCTAATGCTTTGTATATAACTAATGGTATAAAGAACATCTTCAGGCATCATAGTATTTGGGTTTGTTTTATTTCCTTAAAATAAATGTGTAAGAATTATGGGTTAAATAGTAAGTACAGTCAATGTCTGATAATATAATTGTTAAATAAATATTTTGATATTTAAGACCTTCATTAGCAAATTTCGATATCTGTAACAATTACCCTGGAAACTTGTTTAAAAAATACTTTTTCCCAAGTTTTACCCAGAGATATTCTGATACAAGGTGACTGAGACGGAGTCTAGGAATCCGAACTTTTACCCTCCCCTCAGGTGATTCCCATGAAGATATTTAAGTTATTGAATAAAATGTCAGAGGCAAATAGAAACAAAAGAAAGACTGAAAGACAAGCATAGCTTTACCTTGCCTCAACTGTGTGCCTACATACTGTCCTAAATGTTGTATTGCAGGAATTCTGGTTAACACGACATCTATAAGAATTATGTTTTAGTATTGTTTAAATGTTCCTTAATGTTTTCACTGAACGCATTTTTTATCTTATGGTATGAATAAGTTTATTTAAAATGTGATTTTTTTAAAAAAGAGAAAGTTAAAAACACTTGAAAGAAAATAGTGTTGTTTAGTAGACATTCCATATCTGAATAGACAAAGGATAAAGGCAGTCCTAATGGTGGACTATGAATGTCTGCAGATTCATGCACCTTTGTAAAGCTTGTGCCATGTAAACTTTAGCACCATAGAGAGCTTTTGCAAAAGCATGAGAGTCCCACACATCCTTTATGTGTTTCTTGCTGTGCTTGTACAACAACCTGCAAAACTTTATTACTGTTGTGGTTTAGAATGACAAGTTTGTGACTTTCTTTCCTGGAGACATTTTCATCCTTCCAGCTTTTTCATCGAAGAGAAGACAATATGACCAGCAAGGGGTGGTGTGGTTGGTTTGGGTGGCAGAGAAGCTGGAAATTTAAAGGGGAGATTTAAGAAGGAAGACAGCTGGAGAAGGGTTGAGATAAAGTCTCCACGATCCTTGGCTGATGGCTAAATGACACATCTGTGTGGAAGACTCCAGAGCCCAGCGGAAGCCTGGAGAGGCCTGCAGAGTTGTTGATTTTTAAAACGCACCCCTCAGTCCATACACAGCATGACTAGACAGTAGAGGCCTTCTTGGCCTGAGATGTCTGGTCATCGGCTGAGAATTAAACTGAACAGGGACAAGGGACACACCGAGCTGGGCAGGCTTCAGAAAGAACAGAGACACCTGTGATTGCATACTGCACAACAGGAAGACAGATCTTACAGTTTGGGTGCAGGCATGCTAATTGCCCAGTAAAACAAGACAAACAAACAAACAAAAACTCTCTGAAGAGAAAACAGAATCCAGAGTTGCTACAATGTATTAAAAGAAACAATGTTCTGTTTTCAACCAAAATTATTAGACTTGAAAGTAAAGAGGAGAATATAATCCAAATTAAGGAAAAGATACTATGAAATGGGCCTTGATGTTGGATTTCATAGTGAATAACTCAAAAGCAGCTATTATAAATATATTCAAACACTTAAAGAAAACTATGATGAAATAATTCAGTGAAAATATACTATTAATGAATGAGCAGATATGAAATCTTAAAAGAGAAATGAAAACTATATGAAAGAACCAGATAGAAATTCTAGAAGTAAAAAATACTATATCAAAAACAAAAATTTGCTGAATGGGTATATCAGCAGCATTGGGATGGCAGAAGAATCAACTTGAAGATAGATCAATAACAATTATCCAATTTAAAGAGCACAGAGAAACAAGATTGAATCAAAATGAAGAGAGACTTAGAGCTCTATCAAACATTTCAACAGCTGTGTAATTGGAGTTCCAAAAGGAGAGAAAGAGAATATGAATCATAAAAACATATATATTTAGGGTCCAGCCCCATGGCCTAGTGGTTAAGCTCCATGTGCTCCGCTCTGGTGGCCCGGGTTCAGTTCCTGGGCGTGGACGTACACCACTCTTCGGCAGCCATACTGTGGTGGCAACCCACATACAAAATAGAGGAAGTCTGGCACAGATGTTAGCTCAGGACGAATCTTCTTCAAGCAAAAAGGAAGATGGGCAATGGATGTTAGGCCAGTGCAAATCTTCCTCAGCAAATAAAATAAATATATATATTTAATGTCTGAAAATTTCCCAAATTTGATGAAAGCATTGATTTATAAATTCATGAAGCTCAAAAAGCCCCAAGTAAGATATGCACAAAGATAAATGCTTCTAGACATTATATTCAAACCACTAAAATCCAATGACCAAGCACAAATCTTGAAAGCAGTGAGTGTAAAATGACAATTCACATATGGAGAAATAATGATATAATTAATAGTTGGTTTCTCATGCAAAAGTATAAAATCCATAGAAATTAGAATGACATGTTCAAGTACTAGAAGAAAAAAAGCCTTCTTTATGTAATGAAAATATCCTTTCAAAATGAAGGGAAGATATTTTAGATAAACAAGCATTGATAGAATTCTTTGCTATCAGACCTGCACTACAAAAATTACTAAGGGAAGTCTTTCAAACTGAAGGCACCTGACAACAGATGAAACCTCAGAACCTCAGATCCATGAAAGGAGTAAAGAATACAAGTAATGGTAAAATGTGGGTAGTCATAAAAGATTGTATTCCTTTGATCTTAAAATAAAACATTATTTTATTTTATATATATTTTATATCTACAATTTTTATGTTATATTTTATATATATGTAGAATTTATATATAAATATATATTACATATAAATATCTAAATATAATATATAAATGTTTTTATATATTTTAAATTCATATATAAAATTATATATATAAATATATATCTCTCTTCGGTTCTCTTAATTATATTAAAAGGCATATGATGTTAAAAGATTATAAAACTGTATTTTGGGATTTATAACTAGTATTTATTGAATATATAGTGACAATAAAAGAACAAAGGAAAGAGAGGTAATGGGAATACATTGGCATAGATCATATTGGATGTAAATCAGTATTAACTTCAAGCTAAAGATGAATATTGTGTTACCCAGAACAAGAACAAAAACAATGAAAAATAATTAAACATTCAATACAGAAATTAAAATACATACTAAAATATATTTATTTAATGCAAAAGAAAGTAGTAATTGAATAAGGGAGGAACAAAAGGGAGATGAGATCAATACAAAGCAAAGAGCAAAGGGTAGACCTATGTCTGAACATATCAGCGGTTTTATCAGATGTAAAACCAGAGGTCATCAAACTACGGCCTGAAGGGAAATGTGGCCTGCAGCCTGTTCAGATGACACTCTTGACTTTAGGTTTTTCAGTTGACAAGAAAAAAGTTAAGACTTTTGGGATGGAATGAATATATTTTGCATGTGAGAAGGTCATGAATTTTGGAGGCTGTGGAGTAACTGTTTATGCTCCCCTCGGCACGTCCACAAGATTGACCTATATCCCTCTGGGTCCAGAAGGTAGATCATGGCCCCAGTGGACCTGGAGGACGTATATTGAGCGAAAGAAGATTATTCTCAAGGCTTAAGATTTTGGACTGGCTTGGAAACTGTCACATCTTCCTTCTCTCCTATTCCCCTCTTTTGGAATGGAAATGTCTGTCCTATGCCTGTCCTGCCCATTAACTGGTCAGAACATCTAACATTTCATATAACTACCAGAGGGATGATCACCTTTTATTCATCAAGTGGTCAAACGATGATCAGTGAGCATATAAGAAACATACAGGACACGTGGCTGCTTTGAAGAGAATGTGTGAGAGAAGGCAAATTCTTGGACCTGTTTGCATTGGGCACATTTTATAGTGGGTCAATGTTTGTGACATGATTGAGGGAAATCCTTCAAAGGTCTCCTTCTTCACTCTCTGTATGGCTTCATCAATGGTGCTCCCAAGCTCTTGAGTGAGTCCTACCCTAGGATACAATGCCAGCTCCAAATCCTTTAAAAATCTACCCCAGAGGATCTTGCTGATTTAGACAAATGCCCAGGCGTCCAATATCCATATTGTGAGTGTCTCCATCTGGGCAAAGCAACTGATATGGAAGATGATGGAAATGGCAGAAAAGGTCCAGGATCCTCTTGAGGTGGAAGGAATTATTTTTTAATAGGGTAGAAATTCCAAGAAATCCTCAAGGAAGGATAAGAACTGGGGAGGAAATGCCCCAGAACCATATCTCCTAGGGGTTCTTTACATCACTGAAGTGATTTGTTTTTTCCAGGTGTGGGAATAAATCCCCTGAGGCTGCCACGTCCAGTTCCCACTTCTTCTCTGTTTCCTTCCGGAAACGGTGCACAGAATCCCATGCGGTCAACTTCAGAAGTGTAGCCGGGGCCCAGTAAGTGTTTCGCCAGCTACTGAGACAAGAGTGACAAGGCATGCACATGTGTATTCATTCATTCAGCAGTCTTGGTAAATACTTTCCATAGCTCTGGCTCTAAGCTAGTGTGGAGGTTACATTGATAAATAAACATTGAGATCTTTTCTGCTAGGATCTAACAGAAACACATCTGTACATGGCAATGCCACATGTGGTTCACCACACAGACTGAGCACTTTATAAATGGTGTCCTTATTTGGTGCTGTGCTTGGAGCAAATGGGAGGGAGAGGAAGCTGGCTTTGGGCTAGAATAGTCAGGAAAACTTTCCTTGAAAAAGTAGAACCTGAGCTGAGTCTTAAAAGATGGATGGACTTTATCCAGAGAGAACAAGGTCAGCTCTCCAGTTTGAGGGAATGGCCTGTGTCGTGGTTCAGAGACAGAGCGCACCAGGAAGAGTAGGGAGCCAGACTGAACTTGAGGATGGCAGTGGGGTGGAAATGTTCTAGGAAAGTAGACAGAAAGCAGAGGAATGTGCAGCCAGACTGCAGAACGGAGACTTTGCCCTGAAAGAAGTTATGGACGTTAGAGGTGGAAAGCAGTGGTTTGGGAATTTGATTCTGAAAACTTTGTGGAGAGAGGGTTAGCGTGAGACACAGAGGAAGAGAAATAATTCAAGCCCTAGGCCAGATAGCGACAGCAGAACAAGTAGTCAAAATGAGAAATAGGGCTGGGAAGGAGAGATATGAAGATGCTTTTTTCTTTTTAAGCAGTTAGTAGGTCTCAGCAGCAGATTGAATTGGAAGATGAAGTAGAAAGGACAGAAGAATGGGAGGGCGCTTTAACCGGGCTTGAATTCAGATGACTGGGCAAAAAACGGAACCACAGAGGCAAGTAAGGAAATAAGTAGAAGGCCTATTGAGTGTGGTGGCTGTGGAGGAAGTGAGAGATCTCGGTGTTTGGGGTTTACAGTGAAATATACAGCTAGAAATTGTAGTAGGAAATGGAATACAAGTGTTCAAAACTTCCAGGAAAAGATAGCAAACTATCTCTTGGAATGACCAATACAGAAATTATGCTTAAAATCCAAGAATGGCCCAGGTATCTGAGAAGAAACTCATTTTAAAAAGATGCCTCATCAAGTACCCTGACATCTGCAAGTCTGCGCTAAGCAAATTACACTTATGCTCGACCCCTATTCTTGCAATCCATTCTCTTGCTCAGGGTTTAGATATTGCATCGGTCTTGCAGTGTGGACATCGATAGCTGCTGTGGATGCCAAATCAAATGGACTCTCATTTATTTATGGCTCTCACTGTGCATTTAAAAATTTTGTGAAGCCTACTCTAGATGTAAGATTCCCTTCTTTCCTGTCCATTGCTGCCACATCAATTGATATTTCATCCTTTAAGCATCTTTGACCTCACTGGAATGCAGAGGCTATCAAATTAACAATTATTTGTTGATTTCTGACTATGGGCCAAGCACTGTGCTAGGCACTGGAGATACCAAATAAGTAAATCATAGTCCATGCTCATAATTGATTAGGGGGAAGGCCACATAGGCAGTTACCCATTATAAAAATACATAATGAATGCACTAATAGAGATATAATCAATAATAGAGATATAATAGAGATATAAACCAATAAATTACTATGGAAGTAGAGATGTTGATAAGGAAATCTTCCTCTAGGATGTGACAATTGATCTGGGCCTTAAAGGATGAATAAGAGGAATGACAAAGCTTCCCAGGGAGGCGGAAACACATGAACAGAGTATGGCAGCATGAAATCACGTGTAATGTTTGCCTTTGTCATTCATGTTAAAAATGTCAATGGTTGGTTCTTGCAGAAATCAAATCATCTATGTGATGTGTGAGTGTTCAGTGGTCATTTTTGAGACCTAGATAGTGAAAGTGTCATATGACTCCTACAACTTGCTGTATCCAACATTTCCAGAGGGAACTGTATGTGCGCTAGCATTCAAATCACGCGTCACTTGTGACAGCCTTTCATCAGAAGTTTCCTTTGTGTGGAAGAACAGAAAGCACGTTGGTGTGTGAGAGGATGGTGGAACCTGGATCCACAGGGAGGACGTGCATCGCTTCCTGTTCTCAGGACACTTGAGAACCTTTGTTGCCTCCAAATGGAGGAAGCTGAAAGCCAAGCATTGTGAGATTCAATTGAATTGAATGCTGACGAGAATAAGTGTGTTCATTGTGATCGCTTAATAGCAGAGTAAATGTTGAACCAGTTTTTGTGTCTCTTAATTTCCTGACTTGCCAAAATTTTCCAGTTCATTTTGTGCAAGTAATTGAGGCTATTGAACCCCAGTCACTGGTATTTTTTTTCAGCACTATGACTCTTTGAACACGAGATCAATCTGTCTTTCTTGACTTCACTGTGGTTACCCTTGCACAAGAGATGAAGGCAATGTGGGAACTGCAGCTGTCAATCCATTGTTTGAACTCATGGCCCACGTGCCTCTTCTAGGAATGGAGAAACGATGGGCTTCTGTTGCAGCGAGCAGCAGCGGAGCTCCCACCTTGACATCTGGCTGCATTCCTGCTCCTCGATTTAAAACAACTGCAGTGACTCCCTGTTCTAACGACTTTCCTTATCACCTGACAATCTATCTGAACTATTGACTTATTTTTGACCTGCTCGTTCTCTCAAAAGTTGTGGAAATGGTCTTCAAACTGCAGCTTCAGCACCTCCTCCCCCACACACTGTCTGTGCATCGATAGATCCCAGCATTGACAAAGGGGAGAGCCAACTGATCATGCTGCGGACTCCCAGGTGCTGTGATTGGAGGAGATTGCTGCTGTCATTGGCTGACTTGAAAGCATCACGGCCACAGTGGGCCAAGGTCAAGAGCATCTGTCACTGGTCAACATCAGTGCTCTTTGACACTGGATTGGAAAGTGCAGGGAGAATTGGCCCCAATATATTTTATGTGCTATATAGTCTTCTGTCTTCCTTTCTGCTCTTGTTTTCCAAGAACCACTAATCTCACATTTTTGAAAAAGCTTGCCAATGCTTTCAAATTCTTTACTATGTCTTTCCCTCATTCAGGGAAATGAGGAATTTTCTCTTAGAGAATGTTGGAATCAGGATTTATAGGCCGTTCAATCATGCCAAGAACATCTTTTTACGTGAACTCATTAAACTCCACCTAGCCTGAACTGCTGCAGGAAGGGTGGGTGGGAGAGAGGGCAGAACACCAGCCCAAAGGTCAGAAGACTCGGAAGGCTTCGCTTTCTGCTCTCCCTTCTTGTGGACAGGCTGGGGAGCCACTAACACCCCTCTCCCCTTATCTGTAAGGAAGCCTAAGAATATCTTTCAACCTCCCACATTTATCTTCTAAATTAAAGAAGACAATATAAGTGAAAGTGTTTTGAAAATTGCAAAAGGAATGTACTAACTATATATTGTTATAATTATCGGTAATACACTATTAAAGGCTTAGTCTTTGCCCTCGGGGAGTTAACCTAGTTAAGAGAAAAAGCATGCATAACATGAATAATTAGAGTACAATTAAGTTCTCTCTACATAGAGCCACATTATTATTAAGTTCTCTCTGCATAGAACCACTTATATGTACATGAGGTACTCAGTAAAGAGAAATATAAAAGTTCTCATATTTAGTCATATTTTTTGAGACCTGGTTTAACAATTTCACCCTTAGATTGCCATTTAATGCAAGAAAATAGGAAATGGTTAAAAAGAAGACCAAACGTTAATAACACAAACTCACATCTTTGGGATGTAGCTTTTAATATTGGGTGCTTTTGTTTCTAGATTTACTTTATTAATCAGAAAGCCTGGACTCCTTTATAGGTTGGCCTCATTAAGCTGTTACAGGCAGCCTCTGCCCTGAATGATGAGCAAGCAGCCTACGGAAGTTGTGTAGTAATTCTGGCTGCATCAACTCGCTTGCTCTACCGTTGACTCCTCCCTCTGGGTGACTGTGACAATTTGTACATATCTTTCTTAATATTTATCATATTGGGTTGTAGTTGTGTAGTTGTTTCTTTTATAGGCCTAGCTCCCCAGTTAGAATCTGCATGACCTGAGATCAAGAAAATACATATTCTTTTAATCTTGTACACACAAAAAAACACTGTGTTTTACACACAAAGATAATAAGTATTGTGAAAAGAAGGGAAGGATGATGACAAGGAATGTCGGCAGTAAAGAATCTGACACAAACAAGAAGAAATTATGAATCAGGAACAAGTAATAAAATAGAAAATCAGGGAGCATATTCAGGGCTCAAAGAGTTTGAGAGCTAATATGGATATTTATGGGAAGACAACATCAAACGGTCTATACAAACTTAAAAAAGTTTTAACTTTTCATGTTGAAGTAATTTCAGACTTAAATAAACATTAGAAGATTAGTACACAGTGGAAGTTAGACATCCACCCTTGATTTTAGAAAAGATGGGTTTGAACTTTTCAAAATGTGAGCTCAATTCATCAGATTTTAATTTACTTCTATTTATTTCTGAAATGAAACACAAAACTGTGGTCAAATTATTCTTACACAGCATGACTTGACAAGCCGTGCGTAGGTCTGCGCCCAGGATTCAAACCAGAGAACCCCAGGCTGCCAAAGCAGAACGTGCAAACTTAACCGCTGCACCACCGGGCCAGCCCCACAAAAATACTTGTTTTTGTTAAAAATATTGACATAAAATTGTAGATTAATTTTGTAGATCAGAAAGATAAATAAATAAATGAAATGTAAGTTGTTTAAGAATTACAGTGCCGGGTACCACCTTGCTCACAACATTAATGGTTCTCGTCTTTCTATTGTCATGACATTTCCCTTACAAGGTACAGCTCAAACATCTCCTTTTCTTTTCGTATCCTTCAAATGGGCAACATAACTTTAATCAACTCAAAAGGTGTATTAAAGAGCCAGCCCTCACGGCCTAGTGGTTGAGGTTCAGCACACTCTGCTTTGGTGGCCCAGGTTCAGTTCCCAGGTGCGGAACCACATCACTCATCTGTCAGTAGCCATGCTGTGGTGGCAGCTCACATAGAGGAACTAGAAGCACCTACAACTAGAACATACAACTATTCACTGAGGCTTTGGGGAGAAAAAAAAGGAGGAAGATGGGCAACAGATATTAGCTCAGAGCGAATCTTTGCCAGTAAAAAGAAAAAAAAAAAGTTTTACTAAAGCCAGATTTTGAATGATTTCTTTTTGTTTATTTGTTTTGGTACTTCTTTTTGTTTTTTGTTATTTTTGATTTTTTTTAGTGCAGTAACATTGGATTATAACATTATATAACTTACAGATGTACGTCATAATATATTTTGAATTCTGTGTACATTACATCATGTTCACTACCCAAAGACTAATTATAATCCATCACCACACACATATGCCTAATCACCCCTTTTGCCCTCCTCCCTCCCTGCTTCCCCTCTGGTAACCACCAATCCAATCTCTGTTGCTATGTGTTTGTCATTGCTTTTTATCTTCTACTTATCAGTGAGATTATATGGTATTTGACTTTCTCCTTCTAACTTATTCCACTTAGCATAATACCCTCAAGTTCCATCCATGTTATCACAAATGGCCAGATTTCATCATTTCTTGTGGCTGAGTAGTATTCCATTGTGTATATATACCACATCTTCTTTATCCATTCGTCCTTTGATGGCCACCTAGGTTGGTTCCAAGTCTTGGTTATTGTGAATAATGCTGTGATGAACACAGGGGTGCATGTATCTTTATGCATTCGTGTTTTCAAGTTCTTTGGATAAATATCCAGCAGTAGAATAGCTGAATCATATGGTAGATCTATTCTTAATTTTCTGAGGATACTCCATACTGCTTTCCATAGTGGCTGCACCAGTTTGCACTCCCACCAGCAGTATACCAGGGTTCCCTTCTCTCCACATCCTCTCCAACACTTGTTGTTTCCTGTCTTGTTAGTTATAGGCTCTCTGACCAGAGTGAGAGGATATCACATTGTAGTTTTGATTTGCATTCCCCTGATAGTTAATTATGTTGCACATGTTTTCGTGTGCCTGTTGGCCATCTGTACATCTTCTTTGAAGAAATCTCTGTTCAGATCTTTTTCCTATTTTTTGATTTGGTTGTTGGGTTTTTTTTTGGTGTTGAGATGTATGAGTTCTTTGTATATTTTGGATATTAACCCCTTATCCAATATACGGTTTGCAAATATCTTCTCCCAATTGTTAGGTTGTCTTTTCATTTTGTTGATGGTTTCCCTTGCTGTGCAGAAACTTTTTAGTTTTATGTAGTCCCATTTGTTTATTTTTGCTTTTGTTTCCTTTGCCCGGTCAGACATGGTACTTGAAAATATGCTGCTAAGACCTAGGCCAAAGAGCATGGTGCCTATGTTTTCTCCTAGAAGTTTCATGCTTTCAGGTCTTACATTCAAGTCTTTAATACATTTTGAGTTGATTTTTGTGCATGGTGTAAGGGAATGGTCTACTTTCATTCTTTTGCATGTGGCTGTCCAGTTTTCCCAACACCATTTATTGAAGAGACTCTCCTTTCTCCATCGTATGCTCTAGGCTCCCTTGACGAAAATTATCTGTCCATAGATGTCTGGGTTTATTTCTGGGATCTTGATTCTGTTCCATTGATCTGTGTGTCTGTTTTTGTGCCAGTACCATGCTGTTTTGGTTACTATAGCTTTGTAGTATATTTTGAAATCAAGGAATGTGATACGTCCAGCTTTGTTCTTTTGCCTCAGGATTCCTTTGGCTATTCAGCGTCTTTTGTTGTTCCATATAAATTTTCGGGTTCTTTGTTCTATTTCTGTGAAAAATGTCGTTGGAACTTTGATAGGAATTGTGTTGAATCTGTAGATTGCTTTAGGAAGTATGGACATTTTAACTATGTTAATTCTTCCAATCCAAGAGCACGGAATATCTTCCCTTTTCTTTGTGTCTTCTTCAATTCCTTTCAACAATGTTTTATAGTTTTCAGTGTACAGATCTTTCACCTCTTTGGTTAAGGTTATTCCTAGGTATTCTATTCTTTTTGTTGCAATTGTAAATGGGATTATATTCTTAATTTCTCTTTCTGTTATTTTGTTGTTAGTGTATAGAAACGCAACTGATTCTTGTATGTTGATATTGTATCCTGGGACTTGACTGTATTCATTTATTATTTCTAAAACATTTTTAGTGGATTCTTTAGGGTTTCCTGTATATAAAATCATGTCATCTGCAAATACTGACAGTTTCACTTCTTATTTTCCAATTTGGATCCATTTTGTTTCTTTTCCTTGCCTGATTGCTCTGGCTAGGACTTCCAATACTATGTTAAATAAGTGGTGAAAGTGGGCATCCTTCTCTGGTTCCTGTTCTTAGAGGGATAACTTTCAATTTTTCTCCACTGAGAATGATATTAGCTGTGGGTTTTTCATATATGGCCTTTATTATGTTGAGTTACTTTCCTTATATACCCATTTTATTTAGAGTTTTTATCATAAATGGATGCTGTATCTTATCAAATGCTTTCTCTGCATCTATTGAGATGATCATGTGATTTTTATTCTCCATTTTGTTAATGTGGTGTATCGTGTGGATTGATTTGAGGATGTTGAGTTGTCCCTGCATCCCTGGAATCAAACCCACTTGATCATGATGTATGACCTTTTTAATGTATTGTTGTATTCGATTTGCTAGTATTTTGTTGAGGAGATTTGTGTCTAAGTTCATTAGTGATATTGGCCTGTAATTTTCTTTTTTTGTGTTGTCCTTATCAGGTTTGAGTATCAGAATAATGTTGGCTTCTTAGAATGAATTAGGCAGCCTCCCCTCCTCTTCAATTTTTTGAAACAGTTTGAGAAGGATAGGTATTAAGTCTTCTTTGAACGTTTGATAGAATTCACCAGGGAAGCCGTCTGGCCTTGGACTTTTATTTTTTGGGAGGTTTTTGATTACTGTTTTTATCTGCTTACTGGTGATTGGTCTATTCAAATTCTCTACTTCTTCTTGATCTCGTTTTGGGAGGTTGTATGATTCTAAGAATTTATCCATTTCTGCTAGATTATCCAATTTGTTGGCATATAGCTTTTGATAGTATTCTCTTATTATCTTTTGTATTTCTGAGTTGTCCATTGTAATTTCTCCTCTTTCATTTCTGATTTTATTATTTGAGCCTTCTCTCTTTTTGTCTTGGTGACTCTAGCTAAAGGTTTGTCAATTTTGTTTATCTTTTCAAAAAATCAGCTCTTGGTTTCGTTAATTTTTTTAAATGTTTGTTTAGTCTCTATTTCATTTATTTCTGCTCTGAATTTTATTATTTCCTTCCATTTGCTGATTTTGGGCTTTGTTTGTTCTTCTCTTTCCAGTTCCTTTAGGTGTACTGTTAGATTGTTTATTTGGGATTTTTCTTGTTTATTGAGGTAGGCCTGAATTGCTGTAAACTTCCCCCTTAGAACTGCTTTTGATGCTTCCCATAGATTTTGGCATGCCATATTTTCATTTTCATTTGCCTATACATATGTTTTGATTCATCCCTTGATTTCTACATTGATCCAATCTTTGTTCTGTAGCCTTTTGTTTAATCTCCACATTTTTGTGGCTTTTATGATTTTCTTCTTGTAGTTGATTTCTAGTTTCATATCTTTGTGGTCAGAAAAGATGCTTGGTATTATTTTGATCTTCTTAAATTTACTGAGACTTGTTTTGCAGCCTAATATGTGATCACTCCTGGAGAATGTTCCATGTGAATTTGAAAAGGATGTGTATTCTGTGGTTTTTGGATGGAATGTTCTATATATATCTACTAAGTCCATCGGATCTAATGTGTTGATTAAGGCCAATGTTTCCTTATTGATCTTCTGTTTGGATGATCTATCCATTGGCGTAAGCAGAGTGTTAAAGTCCCCTACTATTATTGTGCTATGGTCTATTTCTTCCTTTATGTCTGTTAATAATTGCTTTATATATTTAGGTGCTCCTATGTTGAATGCATAGATATTTACAAGTGTTATATCCTCTTCTTGGATTGTTCCCTTTATCATTATGTAGTGCCCTTCTTTGTCTCTTGTCACAGTTTTTGTTTTAAAATCTGTTTTGTCTGATATAAGTAGTGCTACCCTGGCTTTCTTTTTTTTTTTTTTTCTCACTATTTGCATGGAGTATCTTTTTGCATCCTTTCACTTCCGGATGTGAGTGTCTTTAGGTCTGAAGTGTGTCTCTTGTATGCAGCATATATATGGGTCTTGTTTTTCTTTTAATCCAATCAGCCATTCTATGTCTTTTGATTGGAGCATTTAGTCCATTGACGTGTAAAGTAGCCATTGATAAACATGTGTTTATTTCCATTTTGTTACTTTTTTTTTTTCTGGGTGTTTTAGTAGTTCTTCTCTGTACCTTTCTTCTTCTCTTGCTCTCTTCCCTTGTGGTTTGATGGCTTTCTCTGGTAATATGTTTGATTTCTTTCCTCTTACTTATTTGTTTACTTATTATAAGTTTCTGATTTGTGATTACCACGAGGTTCCTATATAATATTCTATGTATATAGAAATCTATATTGAGTTGATAGTCTCTTTAGCTTGACCTCCTTCTAAAAGCTTTTCTCTTTTACTCCTCTTCTCCCACATTTTATGTTTTTGAAATCATATCTAATCTCTTGTTTTGTGTGTGCCTATCTGTTACTGTCTTATCATTGAAATAGGTAATTTTAGTATTTTTGCCTTTTAACCTACATATTATCTTCATAGGTGGTTATCTGCTTCCTTTACAGTATTTTTGACTTTACCAGTGATTTTATTGCCTAGTTTTTGTTTTTTGGTTTTTTTTTTGGATAATTTTCTCATCCCTATTTGTAGCCTTCTCTTTCCCACTTAAATAAGTCCCCTCAGCATTTCTTGTAGAACTGGTTTCTTGGTGGCAAACTCCTTTAATTTTTGTTTGTCTGGGAAGCTCTTTATCTCTCCTTCCATTTTGAACGATAGCCTTGCTGGATAAAGTATTCTTGGCTGTCAGTTTTTTCTTTCAGAGCTTTAAATATGTCTTTCCAGTCTCTTCTAGCCTGTAGGGTTTCATCTGAGAAGTCCACTGATAGCCTTATGGGCTTTCCTTTGTATGTCACTTGTTACCTTTCTCTTGCTGCTTTTAAGATACTTTCTTTGTCTTTAATGTTGGACATTTTAATTATAATTTGTCTCAGTGTGGGCCTGTTGGTGTTCATTTTGTTTGATGCTCTCTATGCTTCCTGTACTTGGATGTCTGTTTCCTTCCATAGGTTAGGAAATTTTTGAGCTATGATTTCTTCAAATAGATTCTCTTCCCCTTTGTCTCTCTCTTCTCCTCCTGGGACACCTATAATATGAATGTTAGTGCACCTAATGTTGTCCCAGAGATGGCTTAGACTGTGATCATTCTGTCCAATTCTTTTTTTTTTTTTAAGATTGGCACCTGAGCTAACAACTGTTGCCAATCTTCTTTTTTTTCCTGCTTTTTTCTCCCCAAATCCCCCCAGTATATAGTTGTATATTTTAGTTGTTGGTCTCTAGTTGTGACATGTGGGATGCTGCCTCAATGTGGCCTGATGAGCAGTGCCATGTCCGTGCCCAGGATCTAAACCTGTGAAACCCTGAGCCACCGCAGTGGAGCATGCAAACTTAACCACTTAGCCATGGGTCCAGCCCCCAATTCTTTTTTTCTTTTATCTATTCAGCTTGGGTGATTTACTCTAGTCTTTCTTCCAGCTCACTGATCCATTCTTCTGTATCCTCTACTCTGCTATTGAGTCCCTCTAGTGGATTTTCCATTTCCAGTATTGTATTCCTCATTTCTTTTTTCTTTTTAAGATTGGCACCTGAGCTAACAACTGTTCCTAATATTTTTTTCCTGCTTTTTCTCCCCAAATCCCCCAAGTCCATAGTTATATATTTTAGTTGTGGGTCCTTCTAATTGTGGCATGTGGGATGTCACCTCAGCATGGCCTGATGAGTGTTGCCATGTCCATGCCCAGGATCCAAACTGGCAAAACCCTGGGCCTCTGAAGCAGAGCACACGAACTTGTCCACAGGTCCAGCCCCCCTATATTCTTCATTTTTGATTGGTTCTTTTTATATTTTCCAACTCTTTCTTGACATTCTCACTGTGTTCATCCAGTCTTCTCCCAGTATCAGTAGCATCCTTATGAATTTTTGTTTGAACTGTTTGTCAGGTAGATTGCTTATTTCTGTTTCATTTAGTTCTTTTTCTAGGGTTTTGTCCTATTCCCTTGCTTGGAATGTGTTCCTTTGCCTCATCATTATGCCTCTTTCTCTGTGCTTATATCTGTGTATTAGGTGAGTCAGCTATGTCTCCTGAACTTGGAGAAGTGGCCTTATATAAGAGATGCCTTTTGAGGCCCAGCAGTGTGCTTCCCTCTCATCACCAGTCCAGATGATCCAAGAGTGACCAATATGTGGGCTACTTGTGTCCTTCTGCTGTGGCAAGGTTGATCTTAATGCAGGTACCCAGGGAGTTAGGCTTTCCCTCCCTGGCCAGTTCTTTGTAAATTGGGTTCAGGGAGCCCCAGGACCATTGGCTAGAAGGTCTAATAGCACACTCCTGTTGCAGTTTTTCTGATAATTGGGTAGGTACCTAGTGTAGCTGGTTGCTAGGCTCAGGGGCTTACAGTGCTGTAGTTCTCAGGCATACAAGGCTGTTGTCAGCTCTCTTAGGATTGCAGGTGAGTGGGCCTGGCCCTAGGCATGGGAGCACCCAATTGTTTCAGGCTTTGGAAGGTGGGGCCAATCCTCTTTGTGGCTGTTTGTGAAGCACAGGTCTTCTGGCACTGATAAGCCCCACCCTTCACAGGTCCACACACACTGTCAACACAGCCTTGGTCTGTGCACACTTCCTGACCCCCTGGAGTGTACCTTGATGACCCACTGCAGAGGCCCCCACTTCCCCACCAACAGCCCCCCACAGTTCACCTGGTCCTCCCACAGGCCCTTTCCCACAGAGGTGGACACACTTTCCTGCCTGTAGAGGATCAAAGCACCCAGTCTATGCAGGCCAACAAGTCGCCTGAGGGCTTGCTGTTGGATGGGGCCTGTCCCTAAGGCAAGCTGCCTGCCCTGGCTGAAGTGGATTAAATCTGCACTCTAGTGGGTGTGGCAGGCCCCTGGGCTGACAGGACAGGGGAAGAACTCCAGCCGCATCTGCCAGTGATTGTGTCAGCACACCTGTACTAGATCACAACAATGGCCACCAACAATGTCTCAGTTTCTGGAGAGGTCTCACCTCTCACCAAGATGCACCCAGAGACTACCAGGTGAGTCTCTTTTCACCAAAGGCCTATCAGCCTTCTTTCTGGTGATTTTAGGTTGCTCTTTCAGACAGGTGAATTTGTTCATGGGCCCTTTAAGAACCGCATTTTTTTTAGCTTTCATCAAATAGCTTTTCTGGGGGTATTCCCCACTGCAGTTAATATCCAGGGAAGCCAGATAGTAGGGCCCTCGTCTCAGTCGTGCTGAGTCTGAAGAATGCTTATAGTAGTATCACGTGCCCACTCAGGACCTCACTCCTCCAGGGAGGGCTGCATACCTTAGGGTGGCTCCCACCCAGCTGACTGTGAAGCTCTGCCACTTGCAAATGTGGCTTTTTTCTCTCCAGAAGGAATTTCTACCTCTTCTGCCTCAGTCAGGACTGTCCCTTGTTGTGGGGGTTCTTTTTATCCAGTTTTCAGTGTTCTCTCCAGGGTAATTTTTCCAAGAATAGTTGTATCCTGGTTGTGTTCATGGGAGGAGGGGAGTTCAGAGTCTACCTATGTTGCCATCTTGATGAGATCTCTCTGAATTATTTCTGAGAAGAAGTCTTTTAAATATTCTACAGACATCCTGAACTCATAGTATGCAAAACCAAATGCATCACCTTTTCTATTCTACTTCTTTCTCCTTGTGTTTCCTACACGCATTCATTCATTCACTTATTCATTCATTCCATAAACATTTAAGCACGTAGTAGGCAGCAGAGCTCCAGCAGTGAAGAGATAGACACAGAGCTCACATTCCAACAGAGGGATGTAGAATAAAATAATTAATTACAATTTTAATTAATAGTATAAATAATTAAAGTAAGTATTTAATTCTTTTCTTGGGTATCCTACAAAGAAGGAATAGAAAAGCTCTGAGAGTGTTTCAACAGGGAACCGCACCTGGTCTGCTGGAAGTGCGAAAGCTCCCTAAGTTGTGGTTGAGTTGAGCTTGACAGGATAACTAGACATTAACTGGGAGAAGGACAGAGAGTGGAGAGAAGTTGTCATGCAAGAAGCTACGGAGTGTGAAGACCCAGAAGCAAAACATACCATCTACAAGGCATGTGCTGATGTGCAACCACCAAACTTTTCTAACTTGGTGGTACCATTTCATATTCCCACCAGCAACATAAAAGAATTACAGGTGCTCCACAGACTTTTCTCATTTTCATCACTGTAAGAAGTATATAGTGATATTTCAATATGGTTTTCATTTGAATTCATCCAATGACAGATATTGTTAAGCATCTTTGATGAACTTATTTGCTATTTGTATATATTTTTTCTGTGTGCAGTATCAGTTACTCCAGCACAGTCAGAAGTAGAATCTAGTAATCATGTGGGATACCTCATTCATCTCACCATACCATGTCTTCAGTAGCAGTCCACTGAGTCCTGTCCATTTTACTTCCAACTGTCTTTCAAATCTACTCTGCACTTCTCTTGTCCACTGCTGCCTCCCTGGGTCAAGCAACAGTCATCTCTAGTCTGGACCACTTCAATAACTTCCTGGCTAATGACTGCCTTCTCCTTTCCACCTGTCAGCACGTTCTCTAACATGCAACATAAATCGTCTGTTCAAACTAAACCCCTGATCATACCAAGCCTCTATGTCAAACTCTCCAGGCACTTTGGTCCTCCCAGGATGAAGACCAATTTCATCTGCAAGTCTCGTGTATCTCTGCAGGGTGTGGCCACTTCTTTCTGCTCTGGCCACATCTGGCAACACAAAACATCTCATTTCTGTGCAGCTGGTCACGCTGTTCTTTCTTTTCCTCAGATGAGACTACCTTCAGTCCCCAGACTTCCATGCTCTTCTCTTTCTCTTCTCCCCTCCTCTCTCCTCTTGGCCCTTTCACAACCTTCAGATGTGAGTCTGTATCATCATTATATTCTCAGGAAATTCTTCCCTGAGAACCAAGAACATGTCAAATACTCGGATCTTATTCGTTCACTAGTCCATGTACTTTTCACCCGTAGATCTTGTTGAAAACAGAATTTTACATTTATTGTGTGATTCTTTGATTCATATATATTGCCTCCACTGTAGCATTATCTATTCTTTCTGCCCCACAGGTGCAAAAAACGTGCCTGCTCTTGCTCACCCATATACCCAAGGTACCCAGTAGAGTGTCTGGCTCTCAGTAGGTGCTCAATAAGCATTTCTTTGTTGAATGAACAAATGTATTCAAAGAGAAATCTGGAACCTAGATTTTGTAAAGGTTTGGGGAATCTGAATCACTTTCATAAGAAAGTGGGATTTTTTTTTTTGCAGTTGCCAAGAGCAGGTGCAGGTGGGAGCAGTGAAAAGAGGGGTGTGCAACACTGTTGGGGCTGGACCAGGTGTTGGACAAAAGGGTCAATGGACTTTAAAAATATGGACTGTCAATGTGTTTTCATTTTTAATGTAAGTTCACTTAATCTTTCTAAACATTTATTAAAATGTGCTCCCATGGAAAGACCTGTGTGAGTGTGAGAGTGTGGGGAGGGAGCTGAGAAGGAGGAAGTGTTCCTCCTTGTTGTGCTCCCAGCCAGGTCAAGAGTTCCACTGAGACCGGAGACTGTCACCAGAGGTGAACACGTCAATATAAATTCTTCCTCCTCTTGCCTACCGTGGAATTTGTGGAAATACAAAGGAGACATTAGATTTTCCTTAATGAAGTAGAACTGAGATTTGAGACAATTTTATGTCAGATTGGAGGGTCAGGG
The DNA here is from genome assembly GCF_037783145.1 of Equus przewalskii. NCBI lineage: Eukaryota > Metazoa > Chordata > Mammalia > Perissodactyla > Equidae > Equus > Equus przewalskii. Next base: position 89,070,277 of record NC_091844.1, read on the forward strand.
TGTCATGGGTGACTCTCCCCATGAGACTGTGGGGTCCAGGGAGCAGAGAGCAGATCTCCTTCATGTTTATCTCACTCTCTACAACTTGCACAATGCTTTGCATATAAATGTGTCTGATAGAATTGAAATTCTTTAACTTATTTCCTTGTTATAGTTTGCATCAAGGATTTCCAATTTTGTCTTTCCAAAACAGAAATAAGGGAGTAATAGGTGTTACTTTTTGATTAGTTTTCTGTGGGAAAATACCAGGTTTTGTTTTGAAATTGCCGTAAGCAAACTTTCTAGACATTGAAGTAGTTTCCCTGCAGTGAGGAAGAATTATAGCTTATCACCCTCAGCCCCTCGTATTCAAGGGGCGTTGAGCTCCAAAAAGTGAACAACGCCCTCTCCATTTCCATGCCGGTCTCCCTCTTAGCTGGGGTGACCCCGTGACACAGTTCTGGCCCAGGCGACCTCCTGGGAGCTGCCTGGGAACTGTGTGAGCATGTGTTTGGGGGTTGTAGACTCACTGTCATCCTTTGTCACTTCCTTCTTTCTGCTGGGATATGAAGCTGCTGCTGGAAGGGCAGCAGACATCTTGTGTCTGAGAATGAGAGCGACATGCTGGGAATGATGAAGCAGAAAACTGACAGGGCTCAGTTGCTTGAAGACTGTGTAGAATCCTTCACCAGAGCTGGACTCCCATCTGTGGAGATACCTATCTACCTACATACCGAGAAACAATAAGCACCTTATTTAGTTATGCTTCTGTGGTTCAGTTCTTTTCATGTACAGCTGAAAGAAAATGTAACAGAAAAATGAAAATTGCCTGATTTTTTTCTGAGTATCCCGGCTCTTCCTCAAGGTGCCGTGTGCTTTGGGAGGATCCTCCAGCACGGGCAGCGAGTCCTCACTGGCCAAAGCAAGCCTCACTTCTCTCATCACTGTCGGGGGTGGGAACGCTGTTTAAGTCGCCCAACCAAGGTAATCTCAGAACACTTGCTCGAGTAGAAGTTGCAACAGTAGCTTGCTCTCTCTGCACTAAGCATGGACGAGGACTCAGGAAGCCTGACCCCTGACGCCAGCTCTCCGTCATCATGAGGACTGCCACCGGCCTCCTGAAGGGACTGACACTGGGAAGACAGAGCAGAGGGGTCTGTTAATTCAATTCCATACAAAACACAAGAGACAAGACGGTAAGGAATTTTTATCTTATTTTAAGTTAATGGGAGAGTTAGTGGATCAAATGATCACATTAATTTTTCACACAGAAAAGGTTCATTCTTACATGAGTGTGGGAAGTCTACTGGAGATGGGAGGGAGGAAGACCAGATGATTGCCGCGTTCTGTAATCCAGATGGAAGGCAAAGGCTGCAGCTTCAAGGGTAGACCTGCAGAGGCAGAGGAGGAACTCGAGGACCATGCCAGGAAGAGTGGACGGATCTGACGAGCCTCCTCCTGCTCCCAGTGGAGGACAAAGAAGGAGGACTCTTCTCAAACCTCTTCCCTAAGGGGGTTGGGACATGGGTTAACCTGGCTGATAAGAGGGATTGGGAGCAAGAGGGGAAGACCCCATCGAAGCTCTAGAGGATACCGGATTTAGGAGGACCTTAAAGATAGATCTTAAAGCTGAGTAGATACAATTTCATTAGCTAGTAAGGAAAGTCTACCCAGGTTTCAGAACTGAAGAAGCTAAAGGCCCAAATTGAGAGTGAAGCCCTCGAACCAGGAATCAAGGAGCAAGACTCCACGTTTAGAATGAAGGGGGCTGCGCTGGGGGCATGGGACGGCTGTCTATAGCTGCTCCATTCTTCAGGAGGTGAGCTATACGAGGCTTCAAAATAATGCTACCGATTCTAGTTTAGGTACTGGTAGGTGGTAATGCTACTAACAAATGAAGACTGGAATTCTGGGATGGGTTGTGAACAAGTCTGATTTGGGTTACAATGAATTGAAGGTGCCTTTGAGACAGTCAGGTGAAGCGGCCACATAAATAATCTGTTCAGGAGAGAAGCGGGACTGTAGACTTGGAGCCAAGACTCATTGCCAGGTACATCTAATTGAAGTCATGATAATAAAAGAGGACATTCATTCAACATTTATTGAGCAGTTACTACGTGTTAGTCATCTGAGCTATATAGTGTAGTCAGCAATGTAAAATGATCAGATTCAAAGCATCATCCGTGTCCTCAAGAAGCTCACGTTCCAGTGGCATCATAAGGATAAAATCTGGAGGCCATCCTAACAATCAAGCAGGTAAGAGAAGATATGATTAAATAAAGTGAGTTGGTAGGGGAAAAAAATTGATAATGGGGTTATAAGCCACTGATTAGTCAAGAAAACAGAAACCAAAACTTGCAGAAAGGACTGAGCAAGCAAGAGAGACAAAGAGTGCTGCTGGAGGAACTGGGGAGTGTCGCTGTCCAGAGCAGGAAGATGCAGTGCCCAGGGGTGAAGCCCACAAGCCTGAGCTCACCACGGCCGCCATGTTGAAATGCAGTACTCCACAGCTAGGAACTCTGGAGCCCACACTCCCACCATTGTTCTGGGAAATGTCATGGATGCTGCTGGAGCTTACTTTGTCTACAGTCACTGTTAGAGCCCAGTCATCTGCTGCTGTGGCTGCCAAAGAGCCTGCATTAAGAAGAAAAATATTTCTCTTTTTCGCCTTCCTAATCTTCATCGAGTGTCACCCACTCAGAACCTGAGCAGAAGCCATTTGGCAAGAGAGAGTGGGAACGGGGCTGAAGGCAGCAGAAGAGTGATCAGGCCAGCTCCTGTCATGGCGTCTCACCTCCAGAAACAGCATCTACCCATGGATGCACTTCCAGGCACCGTCAGTGAGGGCAACCTCCTGCTTCTGCCCACCCTGCTGCCAGATGCTCTCGTGTACTTCCTAAAGTGGGGGCACTGAATCTTATGTGTCACCATCTCTGTCTCTGGGTGACATAAATTCCAGTAAAAAAATTAAATAATAATTCATAAAGAGTGTGGGGGGAAACTTCTGGAGGTGATAGAAAGGTTTATGGCATAGATTGTGGTAATGGTTTCACAGGTGTATACTTATCTTCAAACTCATCAAGTTGTAGACATTAAATATATACAGGTTTCTGCATGCCAACCATACCTAACAAAGTGGTTAAAAACAAACAAACAAACAAATAACTATTCCACCTTCATATTCTCTATGCTAAACTCTAAATTGTAAAATTAGCTAAATTCAACCTCCTTAGATAAAATTGCAGGGGGAAAAATAAAGGGAAAATGAAAAGTAAGTAGTTTGTTAATTTTTATACATATGGATATATATATATAAAACAAAGAAGAAAATATGCACAGATGCTTCAGCCCTTGTTTCTTTAACTGATCTTGCAAGTGGAAGTTGCAATTGTGATATTTACAGCTTCTTCCATTATTCATCCCATTATCTTGCTGCCTTCAAATGGTATTCACTAGGTTGGGTTCTTTGTCAGGGGTGAGGGTTGCCTGGACCTTAGTTCGAATGGTATGAGTTCTTAGGGCTCTTGCTTTTGTTGAATTGCTGTTCCTATCTATTCATTTTTACTGAGATATGGTTGAGACACTCCAAAGAATTTCTTGCAATCTAGGATATGTTCCTCCCTGTCCCCATTGTATAGCAGCAACTCTATTTCCCCTTGATAATTGGGATAACTCACCCCAGGCAATGCAGTAATTCCTTTCTTTGCTGGATGATTCAATGGCATGAGGAGCCCAAAATGACAACATGGCCATGTCAGCTTCTGGTTCAACGGAACCATTTTTGTTTTCACAAGCAGAAGTGTTTTCACTTTAGGGAATTAATAATTCTAAACCAGGGGGACCTGAAGATCCAGAGACACACAGCACAACGTTTTTAGTAGGTTATTAGCAGCGCTCACAAGAGGGGCCACTCCTGCTTGTCATCCTTGACTCTGAGATCCCTGCTTTCAGGATCCTATCAGTTGCTGGTTCCAGGCACACATACCAGCCTGTAGGATAGCGCCCTAATCTCACAGGGAGTTGCCCCCTAGCTGCATGTAATTAAGTCTTAAGTAGGCCATTACCTGATTTCTGCAAGAGCCGCTGGGTGACGGAGTATGTGGTGATATCAGGAACGGGCCTGTGCCCACTGCTGCACTATTGTGCAGATCATTACTTTTTTGGTTGGAAGCAGCAGTGAATGGGATAACACGACAGTTGTAAAGCATTTTGAAGGTCCACAGATGGTGGTGCCGGCCAAACGATTTCCGGTAAATCCAGATGCAGAGCAAGTGCTATGTTTCAGTGAGGAGAAATGTCTTCTCACTCCGCGATGTAAATGCTCCTGTATGATCAACCTGCCAGCAGGTGACTGCTTGGTTCCCCTTCCCATCCAGAAATTGTGCGATATCTGGGGCTCAGGCTTGACCTCTTCCATTCAAGGACTAGGTGCTTGACAGGGGCAGTGTTGTGGGTTGAGTTATGTCCCCCAAAATGATATGTTCAAGTCTTAACCCCTGGTACCTGTGAAGGTGATCATATTTGGAAATAAGGTCTTTGCAGATGTAATCAATTTAAGATGAGGTCATTATAAGTGTTATGAGGTCATTATGCTGTCCTTATAAGATGAGGGAACTTTGAGCACACAGACACACCCAGAGGGAAGGACGCCACGTGATGATGGAGGCGGAGACTGGTGTGATGCAGCTACAAGCCAAGGAACACCAAGGATTTCCAGAAAGCACCAGAAGCTGGAAGAGGCAGAGAAGAATTCCCTTCTCGAGGAAGGGAACGTGGCCCTACCGACACCTGGAAGTCAGCCTTCCGGCCCCCAGAACTGGGAGGGAACACGTCTCTGTTGTTTTAGGTCATCCAGTTCATGGCCCTTCGTTCTAGCAGCTCCAGGACTCTAACACAGGCCGCGACCGGGCCAACCTTGGAGAGAAGAGAGTCCGCTTTGTTGACCCATGCATGGCCTCATCTCTGCTGCTGAGGTCACTCTGTCATTACACCCACCAAACAAGCACCAGGTGACTGGGGAAGGAGGTGAACTGAGCAGCCCACCTTGTCCTTGATTTATGATGAGACCACTCTGCAGTGGGATCTTCAATGAGCGTTCCCATGGGACACAGAAATCTCTCCGCTATCTGTCCATTCTGGGCGTTTCATCTACATACTTTTCCCACAGACTTTGTCATCAATCCTCCAGTCCTGTCCTTTCTGTGTTCTGACTACCAGGCTAAACAGTTAAACCCCTGCCCATAAATCCATGTACATCCACACTGCTGGCCATGTGTCCTTCCTGAAAAAGTTGATAACCGGTTGAAGGTTTCCATTTCTGCCCTCAGTAGGATTTTCTTTCCCCGTGCTCACTGGGAACACTCTCGCAAGGATCTACAAGATGCAGAAGCTCACTCCGCCTGGTGTCAGCACATCACACAATCCACCTGTACAGCAGGCCTACGGTTTTCTCTTTCCAAATCAATTGTTACAGACAACTCCCCATGTGGCCATGGGCAGGGGGTGGGGGGAGGCCGCGGAAGAGGAGGTTGTAATATGGCGTGAGTAGATTCTACCAGGATCTGGGCCACATGCTAATGAAATGGACTGGAGCTTCCTACTACCCACATACACACACATAATACGCAATATATTTTTTCTCAGTTGCATGCCAGTTGGGGTCCCATGGTCAGGTGTTCTGTATTTATTGTGGCCCAGAAGGAAGCCAGGACTTCTCAAACGACAATAATTTGCAGAAGAGGGCATGGTTTTCCTCAAACTTCAGGGGCCTGTGAAGTGATTTCCTGTGGGAGACTGTCAGAGCCTCCACACAGTGTCCCCGTCTGTCACAGACAATGGAGCTCTGCTGGATCTACCGGGCCATGTAGGACCCAAGCAACGTGGCAGCTTCATTATGGTTTGTAGCTGCTGCATCTTGATCTGGGTCCAACTCAAAATGAGCAGCTTTATGGGTTACTTGGAAAATGCCTCAGACACACACTCAAATGTGGCATATTTTGCCTACAAAATCTAAAGGGGCCCTAAAAACTTTGTCTTTTTTTTGTGGTGAGTGATATAAGGGACAACAATGTGTCTTCATCATTTGGGAAATATGCTGACACGTCCATGACCACTAGATCCTAGAAACATCTGTAAGGCCCAAGTCCTTGTTTCTGTGAGGTTTATCTCCCATCCTCTGACTTGTTCTGAGTAACTTATAAGTAATTCAGCGTATCTGAAGGGTATCATTTGCATGGGATATATATAAGATAATCTATATCTATGTCTGTCTATATATAGCTGCACAGATAAGCAGAGCATAAACTGTGAAAAGTATTGTGTACTATGCTAAAGAATTTGGAATACATTTTGAGAGTGGTGAAAGCTGTTAAAAACTTTAAAATAGGAATTTACATTATCAGGCTCGTGCTTAGTAGGACTTTTCTGGTCACCGTGTGGATAAGGGATGGGAGTGTCAAGACCAGGAGACTGGCTAGTGGCTGGTCTGGTTGTCTTTATGAGATTGAGGGGCCATGAATCAAGTGAGTGCCAGTGGGATGAAAAGATGTGGATGGATTTAAGAGATGTTAATAGTATAATAATGTCAGGTAGTATTATTAACTACCTGACATTATTCTAAGTGCTTGGGGTAGTATGAGGAGGAGGGAGGGGAGCACCCCTTTATGAAGCTTACAAGAGTGGAAGAGACACGTATAAAATAATTGCATAAATTGTTGTAAAATCACAAATATAAAAAGAGCAGCAAAGGAGGGGAGTGTCATGCTCCAGAAGCACAAGAAGGAGTAAGTCCCTCTCAGGGAGATCATGGAAGGGTCCTAGATGTTGCTGTGTTTGAGCACATGAGAGGGACTGAGAAAGTCCAGTGGCAAGGATGCGAGGAGATGGGGGCAGAGAGTCAGGCGAGTGAGGCGAGTGAGGGAAGCAGGGCCAGACCAGAAGGACAGTTGGAGATGTGTTTGAGGTTCGTTCCTGTCTTAAAACCAGTTGAAGTCACTGAGGATTTTATGTGGAGGTATGTCTTGTTTTACCTTGAAAAAGCTTCCTTTTACCCTCACTGCAAAGTGGAACCTAGTGAATAAACTGTAAAACGTGTAAAAAGTTAACGAATGAAAGTTATACATCTGGTAGAGGGGTGATACAGTCACTAAAGGAAGCTTGTGAAAATAAATGTATTCTACATTTGTTTTTTGTGCGTTATGAGAAAGAATATCACAAGATTAGGAGTTGTGACGTTTTGAAGCATTAGCTCTAATTCTATTATGCTAATGTTTAAAACAAATTAATAGGTACAAATTAACACAATACATCACAATTGTATTGTTTATTTATTTTTAAATTAAGTTTTACTTTTTAGAGCAGTTTTAAGTTTACAGAAAAATGAGCAGAAAGTGCAGACAGTTCCGGTATACCTCCCCTCCACCCCCGCTCCCATGGTTTCCCCCATTATTAACATCTTGAATTAGTGTAATACAATGTTAAAACTGAGGAACTGACATTGAAACATTGTTATTAACTAAAGTGTATAGCTCAGGTTAGAGTTCACTCTTTGTCGTGTGCATTCTGTGGGTTTTAACAAATGCGTAACGTCCCGTAACCATCATTATGGTATCACACAGAACAGCTCCACTGCCCTAAAATTCTCATGTCCATCCCCCACTTCCCTTCCACAATTCCCTGGCAACCACTGATCTTTATACTGTCTCCATAGTTTTGCCTTTTCCAGAATGTCATATGGTTGGAATCATACAGTATGTGGCCTTTTCAAATTGGCTTCTTTCACTTAGTAACATGCATTGAAGCTTCCTGCATGTTTTCCATGACTTGATAGCTCATTTCTTTTGAGAGCTGAATAATATTTCATTGTCTGGATGTACCAGTTTATTTATCCATTCACCTACTGAAGAACATCTTGGTTGCTATCAAGTTTTGGCAATTATGAATAAAGCTGCTATAAATATCTGTGGGCAAGTTTTTGTGTGGACATAAGTTTTCATCTCCTTTGGGTAAATACCAAGAAGCACGAGAGCTGGATCATATGGTAAGAATATGTTTAGTTTTGTGAGAAACTGTCTTCCAACGTGACTGTACCATTTTGCATTCCCACCAACAATGAATGAGAGTTCCTGTTGCTCCACATTCGTGCCAGTATTTGGTGTCAGTGTTCTGGATTTTGATCATTCTAATAGGTGTCTAGTGGTCTCTCATTGTCTTAAATTGCAATTGCTTAATGACAGATGCTGTTGAGCACCTTCTCATGTGCTTATTTGCCAACTGTATGTCTCTTTGGTGAGGTGTCTGTTCAGATCTTTTGCCCATGTTTTAATTGGGTTGTTTATTTTCTTTCTGCTGAGTTTTCATAGTTCTTTGTATATGAGGGATACCAGCACTCCACCAGATACGTGTTTTGCAAGGCTTTTTCTTCCAGTCTGTGACTTGCCTTTTCATTCTCTTAACAGTGTCTTTTGCAGAGAAGAAGTTTTTAATTTTTATGAAATTTAGCTCCTCATTTTTTTCTTTCATGGACCATGTATTTTGTGTCATAATTGTATTTTTAAACATATTTTAAGTTTTTTGGTTTGAAAAGAGTCTTTTCCTGCATGTTTATCTTAATTTATTTTAATTTTGACAGGCTTGGCCGTAGACAATTGTGCATGTGATTTTAAAAGTCGTGAATAGATATCCCTTTGTTGCTGTTTTTGTGAATTCACATTACATCATCTTTGGTTTTGTTTTTGTTGGTATTGGACGCATCTTTCTGCAGAGGTAGGAGTCATAATCTCCTTTTTACCTCCGCCGTCCAGTACCTCAAATCCTCGTGAGCTAAAGGGAAGTAATTGTGTGTAGAAATGATTGATTTGCATCTGTTTTCTGCAACAGTGCAGTCCACTGTAGAGGGGCTGGTTAGTAACGATGAAGCCGTCATGAAAACTGATATTTTCACTTTCCCTGTTTAAACCTGGATGGTACTGCTGTCCTGCGTCTTGGCTTAGGAACGTTCCATACCAGCCATTCTTTAAGTTTGCATTGTTTACAGTCCTCTCCTGCCTCAAGGCCATTACAACTGCCAATCTCTCCACGTGGAGGGTTGCTTGGCTCTTCACTTACACAGCTGCCGGCCGCCCCCGCTACGTCATCCAGGTCCCTGCTAGGATTTCATAAGATACTATTTCCTCAAAGCTCCCTGAACAATCACGTAAAATGTCTCACATACTCCATCACTCCAACCCATCTCCTTGGTGTTGTTTCTTCTTCTTTATGCTACTTATGATATTTAGAATCATGTTATTGTTCTGCCTACTTGCTTGCTTTCTGCCTCTTACAGTAAAATACCATCTCCTGGAGGGCAGAGCATTCTCTGCCTCAGTGGTGCTTGGCAAATGTTTGTCGAATTAATCCGAGGAAGCTATGGACAAAGCCTTCATCAGATTCCCTCTACTGATTTATCAAACATATTTGCACACAGGCTGTCTCAGTGTGTGTATTTTGGAGAAGCTTATTGTGATGATAATACTTAACCTTTCAATTTATTCCTGCCATCAACCTTGCCCCTTAGGCAAGGCAGAGGTTTTCTGTCCATTTTACAGAAAAAGAAAGTGTAGCTCAAAAGGTCTTTTTTTGTTGTTTATTTGAAGTAGTTTCCTAATTCTATGCTTCCTCTTTTTAAGCTAACGTGACTGTGAAAAAGAGAAGAAAAGAAGTGAGTCAAGGAAAATCCACACTACTGTTTTCCAAAATGTGTGACACGCCCAGTGCAGAAAGCGCTGTTTCCATCACAAGAAGCTTGACCGTGCCCGACAGCCTGTGTCTCACGGGTCCCTTCCAAAGGGCTGGCGTCCTAAAGGTTCTGAAACCCCCGCGGAGGGAAACAGCAGTTCAACTTTGTCTAGGCCAGACTTTCACACGTTTATTGATCTCAATTTTACTTAAAACTTACCGTTCCTTGGATCTAGTGTTCCTAGAATACCCTTTGGAAAATGTTACTTTTTGCAGCTTTTGTTAATTTGTTTGGACAGGAAGTGGAAGAAGCCAGTAGCCGTTCAGACAGTTTTCCTGGCTGATGGTAGTTCGAGGTCTAGGTAGTACTTTGTTGTTTGATGTTGTCTGCAAGAACTTACTGTGAAATGTCTGATTACGACTCATTGTGAAGAAAGCCTGTTTATTAGCCCATTAAACAGAAGCAAAAATTATAGAACATAAAGTATATTATTAATTATCCTTGTGATTTCCCCCATCAAAATGTGAATGGGAGTGAATCTTAATTAGATGCAGTACTAGCTGGACATCTATTCTGGAAAACATGCAGAATGACTGGACAGCATTGTATGCCATGGAAAAGGATCCGCTCTTCAGAGAGGCCTTCTCTGATCGCCCGGGCTTAAATTCCTCTCCCAGGCACTTTCTAAACCTTTGCTTATGTTTTTTGTATGCATAGCATTTGACAACGTCTCCTATAACTTTTCCTAGCTGTTTGCTTGTTTGCTGTCTGAGTCTCTGACCACCACTCCCACACCGGTTTCGTGGGTGCAGTCTTGCTCGCTGAGTCGTCCACGCCATCTGGCAAACGGCCTGGAGCACACTGCAGAGGCCCAGGAAGTATCTATGCAAACAGGACTGCTAAGTGTTGACTCGTGGTGCGGTTAGATCACAGCTAGCGCACTGTGCATTAAAATACTCTAACGTTCATTCTAGTTGGGCAAAGCAGAGAGGGAATAGACGAAGCAGATTACCGGGTTTGTCACTGACTGAGTCCTGTGCCACTGAGGGTGGTCCTACTGGAAAGGGTGCCGTTCAGCGCTGAGAAACACTTACTGGCAGCACAGACTGACATCTGAATCATCTAACACTTTTCAACAGTCTAGGTACATTTCGTTCTTAGGGAATCTTAGTCTTTGAGTTTATCGTCCAGCACACCAGCGAACATCACCTCGGTTAGAGGTGATTGTTTTGAACAGGTTCATTTAGGATAATTCAGAGGCATTTTAACAAACTCTAGAGATGGCTGCCTGTTTCAAGCAGACTCAGTTAAATGACTTTTTAAGAATCAGATGAATAGTCCCTAATCTAGGCTGCCTATTTAATGAAAAGGATGAAAACAAAAAAATCTTTCCAAAAACTACTTTGAATCAATTAGTTCTAAACGCATTTATCAGACTGCTCAAATTCTATTTTTAATGAGTCAAAGATGTCAAAAACCAGCAAGAAAATTCTCCCTCTTCTAATTTCCAGTAGGAACAAGTTTGACTCAGTAGAAAGGCCTAACCTGTACTTCTCTTTGGGGTAGGGACTCCAGAGTGAGAGCATGTCTGTAGGTCTGGGGGGGCGGCGGTGTGTGGAAGCATGGGGGAGCATGCATGTGGAACATTCTTTTATATACAGTGTTATTGAGATATAATTCACATACCATAGAATTTACCCATTTAAAATGTTCTGTTCAAAGATTTTCAGTACATTTACAGATATGTGCAACCAGCACCAAAATTGTGAACATTTTTGTCGCCTGAAAAGAAGCCCTGTCCCCTCTAGCTGTCACTCCTCTCTCCTCTCATCTCCACTCCACCCCCAGCCCTAAGCAATCATAAATCTACAAAGTCTACTTTCTGTCTCTATAATTTCCTGCTCTGGACACTTCTGTTCTGAAGTCATAAAAAATGTCATCTTTTATAGTTGGCTTTTTCACTTACCATAATGTTTTCGAGGTTCATCCATGTTGAAGCATGTATCAGTATTCTATTCCCTTTTTATGGCACAATAATATTCCATTGCACGGATGTAGTATATTTTCTTTATTCATTTGTCAGTTGACGGACTTTCGGTTGTTTCTTTCTTTTCGTTATTGTGAATAATGCTGGTATAAACATTTGTGTAGAAGTTTATGCAAGGACATAAGTTTTAAAATTTCTCTTGGACATATACCTAGGAGTAGAAATGCTGAGTCATATGGAAACTCTATATTTAATCATTTGAAGAACTGCCAGACCGTTTTCCAAAGCAGCTGCACTGTTTTACGTTCCCACCAGCAGTTTATGAGGGTTCTGACTTTCTCCACACTTGTCAAAACATTGTTATTATCTGACTTTTTGATTCTAGCCATCCTATTGGATGCAAGTGGTATCTCATTGTGCTTTTGATTTGATTTGATTTAATCTGATGCCTAAAAATGTGGAGCATCTTTACAGTGCATATTGGCCATTTGTATATCTTCTTTGGAGAAATGTCTATTTGGATCCTTTGCCAATTTTTTAATTGGGTTGTTTGTCTTTTTATCATTGAATTACAAGTGTTTTTTATATGTTCTTCATACAAGTCCCTTATCTGATGTGTGATTTGCAAATGTTTTCTCCCATTCTGTGGGTTGTCTTTTTACTTTCTTGATGATGTTCTTTGAAGCACAGATTGTAACTTTGATGAAGTCCGATGTATCTATTTCTTCTTTTATTGTTTGTACTTTTGGTGTTATATGTAAGAATCCTTGGCTAAATCCGAAGTCATGAAGATGACTCCCATGTTTTCATCTAAGAGTTTTACAGTTACTACATTTAGGTCTTTGATCTATTTTGAGTTAATTTTTGTGTACAGTGTGAAGTGAGTGTCCAGTTTCATTCTTTCTGCATGTGGTCATCCAGTTGTCTCAGCACCAATCAACTCCTCCACATATTTATGAGAGCAGGACTCTGTGCTAGGTGCTTTTGGACTCCTAGGATGACTGTGGTAAGCTCCCTTCCTCTTCCTTGTGAACTGATACGAAGAAACCCCAAGAAAAATGTAATTATAGCAGTAGAGTTAAGTGAATACCTGGAAAACCACACCTGCAGAGGAGATGATAATGCATTATCAGAGACTGATGGCATCATCAGATGGTGCCCTGCAATTCTGACATGTGCAGCTCACCCTATAGCCCTAGATTAGTTTTCTCTTCTTTGAAAGTTATGATCTTAAGAAGGAAGAGGAATAGATTACAGTTGGAGAAAACCAAGGAAAAAAGTAAGGGCGAATGCTATTTCAGTGAGAGGTGATGGAGGGTCTCAGGAAATCAGAAGCCAGAACATTTTTAAATGGTTTGTGCTGAAGCTATTCACTAATAAAGGGTTTAGCTAGAGATGTGAAAGATGAAAACTCAGGTTGTGTGGAAATGTACATACTGACCCCAATTTGGAAGGCCAGAGTTGGAAAGCGTTTTCCCTGAAAGTAATGAGCCTGCTGCACCAATAGGCCTGTGTTGCCTGAGACCTCAGAAGATAAAATAGTGAAGGAGGCTTGCAGAGTGCTGAATCTGTTGAGCAGTACTTTCTTTAAGAAGATAAATATATGTATATAGTACAACCATAATTAGTGAAAACCCCTTTGTGTGTACGTTTATCAAATTCTCTGGTTAAATTAAAATTATCAAGAAACTTTTGCTTTTAGCTATTCTAAATGTTTTGCTTTTAATCATAAAACATTACAACAAAGGGAATATGATTTTTTTTTGAAAATTGAGGTTATTTTAATTTTTAGATATTATACCTATTTTGGGAAAAAAATTGGAGCAACTGAAACACTCACACAGTGCTGGTGGGAGTGCAACTATTTTGAAATTTATTTAGCCCACTACACTGCTACTGTTCACCTGCATATGTCATTACCCACAATTCTACTCATAGGTCTATATTCAACAGAAATGCTCTAAGGACACATGCAGAAATGTCCATGGCTCCATTATTATAACCCCAAATTGGAAACAATCCAAGTGTCCATCAATTCCAGAATGGGTGAGTACCTTGTTATATATTCAAATATATGACATGATGTGATATGACATGACATGACATGACATGACCTGATACAACATGACATGGCATGACATTTCATGATATGATATGGCATGGCATGATGTGATGGTGACTTGACCTGACATAATGTGATCTGACATGACATAACATGACACAACATGATGTGGCATGATGCGGTGTGAACTGACATGACATGACATGATATGATGTGACATAGCATGATATTATAAGATACATGATATAATATTGCAGTGAGGATGGGCAAACTACAGCTCTACTGAACGCGAAAGACTCTCAAAAACATGATGTCGAGCAAGAGAAGCCAGACACAAAAGAGTACATATTGTTCTATTCATACAAAGTTCAAAAACAGGCTATATCAACCTCCGCAATTAGAAGTTTGCAAGGTGATTTCCTTTGCGCATGAACTCAAAAGGGGCCTATCAGGTGTTGGTGATGTTTTATTTTATGGCTTGGATGGAAGTTACGTGTAGTGTTTATTGTGTGATTATTCATGCAATTGATCACTATAATTTATCTGATCTGTTCATTTTTGTCTGTGTTATACTTGAGTTCTTAAAAATATATATTTAAAAATGATTGAGAGAGCCCAACAGGTCTGGAAAAGGCTATAAGGAGGTGAGGTTCCAGGGGTCCAGAAGGATCCAGATCATGAGGAGCCTTTTGGAGAACTTTGGTTTTGCCTTGAGAGGAATGGGCATGGGGTCTCATTGGAGAGCTTTGAGTAGAGGAGTGGTCTTCTCTGACTTATATTTGGAGTGATCATTCTGGCTACTGTGATAAAAATATACTGTGGGTTTGGGTGAGAAGACAGCAAAAGGTGAAGGTGGTGTATATTTCAAATCTCAATGCATTTTGGTAAATTGCTGTCCATAGAATCTACAAAAATTTACAATCACACTGGTACTTTTCCACATCATTTCCTGCACAATGGGCTTTAAAATTTTGGATATTTGTCTATTCATTGGAGAAAAGTGATATCTTATAGTAGTTTTAATTTATGTGTCTTATATTATGGGTGGGGTTGATCATTTTTGAGAGCCACGTGCAGATCATTCTCTATCTACCGTCTTTGCATACCTCTCCGTTTTTCTATTGGTTCATTGACGTGTTTTTGCACATTTGGGCATGTCCATTACATATCAAGGAAATTAAATGTTGTCTGTGGTTTGAGTTCCAGTTATATTTTTTTCCTGTGTCACAAGTTTTTAAGTTAAAAGTTCTTCCTCACTCAAAGATCATTATTGAAACAAATTCTTTTTTTTTTCAAGACCATCAGAGTGTTAAGGACACATAGTGTGGATGTAGATTGCCTGGTTTGAATTTTGTCTCTTCCAATTACTAGTCCTATGATTTCGGGCAGCTACTTTGCCACTATGCCACTTATCTTCCCAATCAAAGTGGATAGCAGGGCACATTACCTGACAATGGGTGTCATTCAGGGTGAGCCACCCAGGTTCGTCGCCATCTGTTAAGGCTACCAGTGAGTGATGCTGTGATGCACTGCCATCATTTCCATCTTGTACTTATATCCCAAGCCAACTCATCTGTAAACCAAGCTTGGGCTTTTTCTTCCCCTGTCACATGCTCCTACAGCCACGGGTGTGAGTTTCAGGAGAGCTGGCTGCCACGGTACCGGTGGGTGATGCGAGGGTCGAGGACGCCTGCTCATACAGCTTCCTCGTGTCCTTCAGTCCCTCTTCCCCTTCTCCTGTCAAACCACTTCCGTCACACAATGGATTGTTCCTGCGCCAGCCTAATCACGTAATTCAGTGATGCTGACAGAATGCAGATCATGATGGCCAATTCCAGATGCATAGCCACTTGAGACTCCATGGTCAGGAGTTCTGTCTCTACAAATAGCATACTAGGTACTATTTTTCAAAAGGTGGCAATGTTCCACTGCAGATAAAATGGCCTTGCTTCAGAAATCCAGAGGCTTACATTATTGTTCGTCCATGATATTGGCCATAAAATCCACACGGCATCTTTTCCCGGTTTTGCTATCTCTGACACCGTGTGATCCTATGGCCTGAGTCTTGATTGCACTGTAGCCAGGACCTGCTGCAGTGCTATTCTCTGCTTGGGCCACCCTCAAAGCTGGAATCGTTTTGCTTTGCCTGGCAAATGGGCTGAAGCAGTATTCTCAAATAGGAGACATGCTGCCCTAAAACCCAAAGAGGCTAACCAAGTGGTGTGCATTCTTGTAGTGGGAGGCAAGACGCCATAACATATCCTTTATCTTGGATAATATGCCCTGACCACTGGACCCCCTAAAAGTAGCATGCTCTTGAATTTATATAGGCTTTATCTATCATACTCTGGAGTGTGCATGGATTACTAAGGCCTCCCACAATCTAGTTACTTCTTGCTGGACAGATGAGCACAATATCTTGGAGAGCTGATTAAAGTGACATCTGGATCTCTTGGACCATATCATGACAAAGGGTGGAAGACATAACACAGCTCAGAAAGAAAACTGTAAATATATGCCATTGTCAGTTTCATGTGAAGGCAAGCTTTCTGATCTGCTTTTCTGATAGAGATAGGAAAGAACACATTCATTAAATCAATGTCCTCATGCAATGTGCCTGCAGTCATGTTAACCTGCTCTGGCAGTGGTACAGGGCTGTGATTGGAGTCTTACTTCATTAGCTTGTGAGGGACTACTGTTCTCTTCCAGGATCAATCTGATTTCTCCAGAAGTCCAGACTTGTGAATTAAATGGAAATACAGTGGGACCACAACCCTGGCATACTTTAGCTCCTTGAGCATGGCACTAATCCTTGCCATTCCCCCTGGGATGAGATATTGATTTTATTTTCTGTATTAACTGGGATGGGGGTGGGACACAGTTTCAGAGGCTTCCATTTAGCTTTCCTGGCTATGATATCTCTGACTCCACATACCAAAGACCCAATGTGGAGTTTGCATTATCTGCCCAATAAGTTTTTCCCAGATATGTATTAGGGGACCAGGACAATGAGAACCTGGTGAATCTGCAGACCCAATGGATCCATTGCATGCTGGACATTGGCCTAGATTCCATTTATTATCTGACCTTGTGTACCCCAGCTCTAGCGGAAGGGTAATAATGAGCCTGCAGGTCTCCAGTGTGATCGTTAACTGTGAACCTGTGTCCAACAATCCTGGAAGTATTTGGCTATTCCCCTTTGCCTGGTGCACAGTTACCCAAGGGGACTTAGTGGAAGGCCTAGGGGAGTCATTGCCGTGTATTCTTGCCCTGGTGCTTCAAGATCCTTCCTCCTGGGAACATGGCCTCCTCTTCAATCAATAGGTCTTGGATCCAAAAACTGGCTCAGGTCTGGAGACCGTGCAAGGAGACGTGCTCTCAGTTTCCTGTTCATCCATCCTTGATTTCTTCGGATGATGTGAGCACTATCCTGATTGCCTATCTGTCTATTTTGCTCCTGAGATGCTGTGTGTTATAAGCCATCTTTATAACTCTGAAGGTCAGGCCTCACTGGCTGCCACAACAACCCTGCCAGGCGTGATGATAATTGCATCCACCTGGCTTCTTATCTTGAAGCACTGCCACCTGGCCCCTATTGTTGCAGAGTCCTGTCATCCCTGTAGTTAGAGTAAGCTTAACTCTGGAATGGCTTCACCTACCATAGGTCCTCTTCCACACAGGACACCACCGAAAATCTTTGTAAGGCTGGTGCCTCTCTTCCTGTGCATTACTCCTTGTTTTGGTAAATAGTGAATCTTCCAGAACTTCCCATCAGCTACACTATCTGAGGGTGCTCTGGCCTTGCAGAGCACATTCGTCTCAGCACGCCCACTTCCCTGAGTCTTTCAATCTCCCCTTCCACAGTCTGCCGTGAAATTCTGGCATTTCAGCTCACTTAGCATGGCCCACTGAGTTTTCCATTTTTCCATGCTTCTGGGAAACACTCTTGCAGTGATTTCACATCTCGTAAGACTTTGCCAGGATGCCGAATCCTATATCTTGAAACTGCTTCCAAATCAATGAACTCTCCCTTGTGCAAGCTTTTGTTCAGGCCTCTTGATCAAGCATTCCTCAGAATCCAGTCCCACACATTCTTCTCTGACTCCTGCCAGCACATGTTGGCTGAATCTCATAACTCTTTAGCCTACCAAAGTCATCCCAGGTCATCCCAGCCATGGCATAACCCTAATTATGATGTAATGGCCAGCAGGGGTAGAGGTAGATTCTGATGCAGACATACATTGTCTTACCAGGGAGCAACCTCTGCATTTTCTTTAAGTAAGAAGGGAGCTCTTGTTCTTAACAAGGAGGAGGGGGACAATTCTGTAGGACAAAACTTTCAGGAGAACATGAGAATTCAAGATTTTCAGACACACCAAACCTATGTCGCCATCCCTTGTGTCTGCATTCCATTTTTCCCAACCAGGATCCTGACCTTGGTTGGATTCCCAACCAAGCTCCCTGGTTGGAAGCTTGACCTTGACCTTCTTTTGAACCTGGCTAATCTGAATAATGCCCCCTACCACACTGCTTGCAAAGATGCTGATGTCCTAATCTCAGAACCTGTAAACATGTTAGGTTCCATGACAAAGGGGAATTAGGGTTGCAGATGGAATTAAGGATGATAATCAGCTGACTTTGAAATAGGGAGATTATCTTCGATTTTCTGGGTGGTCCCAATGTAATCTCAAGGGTTTTTAAAATTGGAAAATGGAGGGGGAAGAGGAGAGTGAGAGGGAGCTGTGACTATGGAGGATCCATCAGAGAGAGGCAGTGTTGCTGGCTTTGAAGGTGGAGGAAGCAGTCGATGAAGGAAATTACTCTCCCCTGGAAACTGCATAAGGAAGGCAGCATCTTGACTCTAACCTAGTGAGACCCATTGCACAGTTTTGACCTCCAGAACTGTACGATAATAAATTTGCATTGCTTAAGCCACCAAGTTAGTGATAATTTGTTACAGCAGCCATAGAAAATGAATGCAGCCTGTCTCAACTTTCTCTGCCCTTCTGCTACAGAAGACAAGAGCCTCTTTATATACTTCCTTGTGGATTTCTTACCTGGCTCTTAATCCCCTGTTAATGGATCTCAGCCTTTCATTAACTTTACCAAAACATTAATTGAGCTTAGACAATGGCTCCCCAATTCCATTGTCCTGACTGTTACTATTTCTCCCTTATTTGTCAATACCTAAAACTTGCTCGTGGCCAGAGGACCCCAGCAATATACCACGCCAATTCACCATCAGTGAGGGTTTCAGCAATTGGACTGCAAACTTGTACAGAGGCTGGCTGTGCTCTACCTACAAACAGCGATGGGACCCTCAGTACCACCCCTTCAAAAATGAGCCAGCTCCAAAACCACATCTCTTCACTTTCATTGTGGTTGTTGTTTGTTTGTTTGTAACCATTCCTGACACCAAATTTCATAGGCTGGGTTCCCCAGTAAGTAGTCTGTGAGACAGAGTTGAGGCACATGTTGTTTTCAGGAGGTACCATGGGAGCAACACCCGTAGATGGAAGAGGAAGGACTGCTCAGAGGCCAACATCAAGCTGAGACATAAGTCTGAGCAACAGCCTCAGTCAACCCCATGGGGAGATACGGAGTTGACCCATTTGGGCTGAAGCAGCATTTATACCCCCACGTTACCCCCTGAAACAGTTAAGGACCATGCCCTCCTCATCCTACCCCACCCACAGGATTGACCTTGGCTGAGGTTGTGCTCTGCAGAAAGGTAACCGCCCCCGATGGGAGCTGGCCTGGGAGGGACGTCTGCTGACAACGCTCACAGTGGGGATACAGCTGGCTCATCTGTGTGTCCCTCAGACTCTAAGACTGAACCATTTACCGTTGTAAGGGTTTCCATCAATTCTTATTTAATATTTCTCACTTATGGACATTGAGGATATACAAATATCTTTCAGTGAGGTTATACAAAAGTCTTTTATTGACCTCATCTGTGAAGGGTACATTCCTGAATACAGTGGAAGAATGTCTTCAAAATATTGAGAAAAAATCACTGTCTACTTAAAATTTTATATCTTCCAGAAGTGCAGATGCATTAAAGACTTTTCCACATAAATACTGACAGAAAGAACTTCTTAAAGATATGCTCTGATAAGAAGAAAATTTTGAACCTATGAGGAAGGATGCACAAGGAGTAATAGACAAATAAATCACTAAATAATGAGTGAGTCTAAAAGAGAAGGCGGATACTTGAAGGTTTGAAAAGACTCTCTGAAGGGACTATAAAGTGATAGCCTGGGCGACATGTAAACAGGATTAGATTTAAATGGTTCTAAAGTAGTTTTGTTCCTTGATAGAAAGATAGAAATATTCATTACATTCCAAACTTTAAGTATGCAATTAATATTTAATGGCAATAACTAAAAAGTATAGAAATAGAAGATTTAACAAACCAATGGAGTAAAAGTAAGTTAGTAAAAATATATCAATAACTACTATAAATGTGAATATTTTAAAGTTTTCTGTCAAGCAGGGAGCCCCAGAATAAGTTTTAAAAATAATATTTGCCATATGCGTTTTATAAGAGACACATTTAAAACGTGATATAAATGTTAAAAGAGATGGATAAAGACATGCCAAGCGAATATAAATAGGGAAAACAGGAACAATAACATTAATATCAGGAAAAGTAGAGTCAAATAGACAAAGCCAAAGACCTGTTAGGTATAAGACAGTCATAAAAAGTCATGAGCAGCTTAAGTTTTGTATGTTCCTAACAAGAAAATCTCAAAAATATAAAAGAAAATTGATAAAATTATAGATAAATGGAAAAAATCTAAAACTTTAGTTAAATATTTTTTATCACAGAATTCTCAGAAATGGATAGATCTAGAAAACTGGAAAAAATCATTTTCTGCAAATTTTACAAGCTTGATCTGGTATTGATCTAATGGATGTACACCCAACAATGAGAGAACACACCTTTTTTTAAGCACACATGGAACTTTCATTTTAAAGAAAATATATTTAATCATAAAGGAAGTTTCAAAAGATAGCCCCCAAAAAATCAGTATCATTCAGACAATAGACTTGGACCACAATTTAATAAAATTAGAAATTAACTACAAAAAGTAGTAAAAAGGAAAAAAAAAAAGTCCTTCAATCAACTGTAATGGTGATTGTACAATTTGTACAATTATAAAATTGTAGATTTTAAAACACATGTCAAAGTATTCATGAATCAAAGAAGAAATTACAACAAAAATGAGAAAATGCTTATATGCTAGCCAGGGTCCTCCAGAGAAACTGTCCATACAGAAGGGTAGCTGGCCCTGTAGTTTGAGGGCCTGAGATCCAGGACACTGATGGTGGAGGTTCCAATCTGGGAGTGAAGCCTGAGAACCGGGAGCGCCGAGGGCAGAAGATTGATGCCCAGCTCAAACAGTGAGGCAAAGGGAGGATGAATTCAACCCCCCTCAGCCATTTTGTCCTATTCAGGTCCTCGCTGGACTGGATCATGCCCACCCACGTCGGGGAGGATGGATCTTCTCTACTGAGCCCATTGATTCACGTGCTGATATATTCATTGATTTGATGTATGTACATATATTTATGTTCCTTGTTGTCTCAAGTGAAAACAATTGCCAGCCAAGGCATCAGGCATATCTTAGTCCTACCACTGCTAAATGTAAGCTCTTGGGCAAGAGTATGTTCAACCATATATCTCACTTTTCTGTGTTTGATTCTTTAAAAAAATGAAGATCCATAGACAAATATTTTGAGTTACCTTTGAGAAAATCAGAGTATAAGGTTATTCCTGTTAATCTGGTAATTCACGCATAAGTGTTTCTTTGGGACCCACCATGTTCCAGACCTTAGATTGTTGACAGACAATGGCATCATAATAACAATGTTTTTTTTATTACTGAGATTCTCATCTGTTCACAGCAAAACCTTCGCAAGAAATGTCTAGATGGATTGTTTCCCCTTCCTCATCTCTCTATTTCTTCAACTATTCCTACCCATCTTCTATACCCACAACTTCACTGATACTTTCTTGACAAAGTCTTAGGTGATATTCATGCCTCCAAATTTAATGATGATTTCTCTGTTTTCATCTTGCTCGACTTTTCTTTTTTTCTTTTTTTTTTTTTTTAGGAAGATTAGCTCTGTGCTAACATCTGCCACCCGTCCTCCTCTTTTTTTTCTTTTTTTCTTAAAGATTGGCACCTGGGCTAACAACTGTTGCCAATCTTTTTTTTTTTCTGCTTTATTTCCCATTCCACCCCCACTCCTTACATAGTTGTATATCTTAGTTGCAGGTCCTTCTAGTTGTGGGATGTGGGATGCCGCCTCAACGTGGCCTGACGAGCGGTGCCATGTCCGCGCCCAGGATCCGAACCCTGGGCCGCCGCAGCAGAGCGCACAAACTTAACTACATGGCCACGGAGACGGCCCCCATCCTCCTCTTTTTGCTGAGGAGGATTGGCCCTGAGCTAACATCTGTGCCCATCTTCCTCTATTTTTCATATGTGGGACACCTGCTACAGCATGGCTTAATAAGCAGTGTGTATGTCTGTGCCGGGGATCTGAACCAGTGAACCCCGCCAACTTAACCCTTACGCCACTGGGCCGGCCCCTTGCTCAACTTTTTAGTTTCATCTGACAGAGCCAAGTGTCTCAAAACACTCTTTTTTTTTGACACCACATTTTCTTGGATGTCTTCTTACCTAATTGGCTATTTTCTATTCTTCTGTGATGGTTCCTCCTCTCTATCCAAACCCTCATCTTAAAATTACTCAGGGTTCAAACTTGACCTCTATTTTCACCTCTCCACACACTCTTCTCCGAGGTATTTCGTCTATTCCAGGAACTTTTTGACACCATTTTTACGCTGATAACTTGCAAATTCATCTTGCCCACCCAGATGTCTCCTCTGAGAATCAGATTTATGTATATCCTACTGCTTACCTGACATTTCACCATTAATTCCCCACATATATCTCAATTTAAACATGCTTGAAACGGTTTTCTTGAGGTGCTCTGAAAGTCTGCTCTTTCCCTGGCTTCTTCTCAACACTGCTATCTACCAAGGTGCTCAGACGAGAAGCCTGTGTGTTTTACCTGCATATCTCGCCAATTAGCACTTATTTTAGATCTTCCTTTAAAGTATATCTTAACTTTCACTGCCATCATAGTGATTCAATCCACCATCACCTCTCGTCCAAATTTCCATGGCAGGCTTCTATTCGTTCCCCATACTTTCACTCCCTATTGGAAACATATGCAAGTTATGAAACCTAATAATAACATCCATTTACCCAACACCAAACCTCAAAAGTGTTACCAACTGGGAGCACGCACCAGAGCGCCCCCTCCCTAAACTTGCACCAGGCCCCCTCCTCTCAGAGTCAGCACCATCCTAAATTGTATCATTCTTTTATTTTTCAGAGTAGTTTATGACATAAGCAATATGACTAACTATATGTTGTTTAATCTTTATTGATTTTATAGACAATTTATTAAATCATATATCAGAAAGGGATGTTATAATCTTAGGTGTACAGCACAGATCATAAGTGCACAGCTCAATAAAATTTCACAAATCAGCACAGCTATGTAACTAGGTAACTAGGTAACTATGTAACTAGGTAACTAGAACCCAGATCAAACAGCACGAGGAGCCTCTGTCAGTCCTCTTTCCCTCACCCACTCCCCAAAGTTAACCACTCTCTGGAATTCCAACACCACAGATTCGCTTCATTTGCTTTTCGGTTTTACATACATGAAATCATGCAGTGTGTATGTTTGTGCCTTAATTATGTCACTCATCATAAGTTTATGAGATTTATCCATGTAGTGACATGGAGTTGTAGTCCACATATTCTCATTGTTATACAAGATCCCATTGTGGGAATATGCCACCACATGCCTATCTGTTCTATTGTCGGTGCTCATTTAATAGGCTTCAGTTTGGGGCTATTAGCAATAGTCCTGCTGTGAACCTGCTTGTGCACGTCTTTTGGCAAGCAGGTATGTACACATTTCTCTTGGGTATATACCCAAGAGAGGAATTCTGGGTTGTGAATTTCTGGAAAATAAATATTTATCTTCCGTGAATATTACTGGTGTGTCTGCATAAATCAATACTCTCACCAGTTGAATGGATGAGTTCACTTCCTCCACATCCACACAGCAGCTTCCTATTGTCAGCCTCTCTCTTTAATCCACTCAAGGAAAGAATGTGAGTAGTATCAAGTTGTGGTTTAATTTGCATTTCTCTAATGAAAAGCTACACTGAAACTCTTTGAAAATGTACCTAGTCAAATCTTTTGTCCATTTTTCTAATTGAATTATTTGCTTTTTTCTTGTTTATTTATTTATTGACATCATGGAATTTTTTATATGTTACTTAAGAGTTTTCCATCAGGACACAAATCATAAATCATAAGTATGTGTGTGTATATACTTATATATGATTTGATGATCAGAAGCTCTTTATATATTACAACCAATCCACTTTCTTTTAATGATTATCACTTGTGAATTTCTCTCTTTTTCATCTCCATTAGTTTTTATTTCTCTATTTTCAGCCATGTATATATGCATATATGTATATATGTATATATCAAATATAATTACCGAGATATACTTCACATGCCATGCAATTCACTCATTTAAAAGGTACAGTTCAGTGGCTTTTAGCACATACTCAGAGTTGTGCAACCACCACACAATTAACTTTAGATTGTTTCCATCACCCCCTAAATATCCTGTGACTTACCCATTAGCAATCACTCGCCATTTCCTCTTAATCCTTTAGCCCAGTCAGCTACTACTATATGGTCTTTTGAGGCTGGTTTCTTTCATTTTGCATAATGTTTTCAAGGTACATTCATGTTGTACAGTGTATTATATAATAACCTTATTTTTTGGCAAATTTTTATTGCCAAATGATATTCTACCTGGAACAGAATGGATATACCACATTTTATCCATCCCTTCAATAATCAATGGACAATTGAATTGTTTCCACTTACTGGCCCCTATGAATGAAGCTGCTGTGGGCCTTCATGTACAGGTTGTTGGATGAAGGTATGTTTTGATTTCTGTTGAGTATGCACCGGGGTGTGGAATAGCCGGGCCATATGCTAACTCTGTGTTTAACCTTTTGAGGAACTGCCAGATTGTTTTACAAACGGCTGTAGCATTTTATATTCCTACCAAAAGTGTATGGAGGTTCTAAATTTTCTATATTTTTGTTAAGATTTGTTATTATCTGTCTTTTTAATTCTGGCTGTGGATGTGAAGTTGTATCTCATTGTGGTTTTGATTTGTGTTTCCAGGCAACTAATGATGTTGGGTGTTTTTTCATGTGCTTATTGGCTATTTGTATATCTTCTTTAAAAAAAGTCTATTCAGATCCTTTGTGCATTTTTAATTGGGTCATTTTTATTATTGAGTTGTAAGGGTCCTTTTTATACGTTTGCCCCTCAGTATCCATGGGGGATTGGTCCCAGGACACCCCTGGGATACAGAAATCCATTGATGCTCAAGTCCCCTACATAAAATGGCATGGTTTTTGCCTATAACCTACATACGTCCTCCTGTATACTTTAAATCATATCCAGAATACCTATAATACCTAATACAATGTACACACTATGTAAATAGTTGTTATACTCTATGTATAGAGAATAACGACAAGAAAAATAAGTCTGTACATGTTTAGTACAGATGCAACAATCATAAGGCCTTTTGATTTGAGGTTGGTTGAATCCATGGATGCTGAACTCCCAGATATGGAGGACCGACTGTATTAGTCTCTTGTAAGATATATGATTTGCTTATGTTTTCCTCCATTCTGTGGATTGTCTTGCACATTTTTAATGACATCTTTGGAGTACAAAAGTTTTTAATTTTGAAGAAATCCAGTTTATCTATTTTTTCTTTTGTTGTTTGTGCTTCTGATGTCATATTTAAGAAACCATTGCCTAATTGAAGGCCACAAAGATATATACTTGTTTTCTTCTAAGAATTTTATAGCTGTAGCTCAGTCTTTTGATACATTTTTAGTTAGCTTTTTGTATATGATTTGAGACGGATATCCAGGTGTCCCAGAATCATTTGTTGAAAAGATTATTTTTTCCTACATTTGATTGTCTTGGCATACCTGTCAAAATCGGTTGACCATAAACGTGAGGATTTGATCTACGTGTCCCTCCTTATGCTAGTACTTCGCGCCAGCACCACGCTGCGCTGTGCTTACTGTAGCTGTGTAGCAAGTGTAGAAATCCAAAAGCATGAGTCTTCCAATTTTATTCTTCTGTTTAAAGTTATTTTGGCTATTCGGGATCCCTTGAATTTCCATGCGAATATTAGAAACAGCTTGTCAATTTCTCAAAAAATGGCAGTTGGGATTATAATAGGTATTACGTTGACTCTGTAGATTAATTTGGGGAATATTGTCGTCTTAACAGCATTAAATCTTCTGATCCATGGTCATGAGGTGTCTTCATTTATTTAGATCTCCTTTAATTTCTTTCAACATCATTTTGCAGTTTTCAGAGTGTAAGTTTTGCACTTCTTTTGTTAAATTGATTTCTACTTATTTTATTCTTTTTGATGCTATTTAAGTGGAATCGTTTTCTTTCCCCCCCTTTTTTTTTCTGAGGAAGAGTAGCCTTGAGCTAACATCTGCTGCCAATCCTCCTCTTTTTGCTAAGGAAGACTGGCCCTGAGCTAACACCCATGTTCATCTTCCTTTGTTTTATGTGGGACACCTGCCATAGCATGGCTTGACAAGCTGTGCATAGGTCTGCACCTGGGATCTGAACCGGAGAACCCCAGGCCACTGAAGAAGAATGTGCGAGCTTAACCATTGTGCCACCAGGCCAGCACCATTGAACAGTTTTCTTAATTTCATTTTGGGATTTTTCGTTACTCATATATAGAAATACAATTGATCTTGTATATTGAAGTTCTTGAGTTTATTTACTAGTTCTAGTACCTTGTAGTGGGTTTCTCAGGATTTTATATATATACAAGATCATGTTATCTAGAAATAGAGGTAATATTACCTTTTCCTTTCCAATCAGGATGCTTTTTATTTCTGTATCTTATCTAATTGCCCTGGCCAGAACTTCCAGAACAACATTGAATAGAATTGGTGCGAGTAGATGTCCCAGTGTTGTTCTTCATGTTAGTAGGAAAGTATTCAGTCTTTCATAATTCAATACAAGGTGGGTGTGGGTTTTCTGTGGATGCCCTTTTTCAAGTTGAGTAAGTTCTCTTCTACTCCTAGTTTGCTAAGTCTTTTTAGTTTAAAGGGGTGGTGGATGTTGTCTTTCTCTTTTCCCATCTATTGAAATATCATGTTTTCTCTTTTTTATTTAGATCAATATGTTTATTACATTATTAGATTTTCACATGTGAAACCCAACCTTGCATTCCTGGGATAAATCCCACCTGGTCACTGTATATAGTCCTTTTTTAATGTCACTAGATTTGGTTTACCATTATTTTGTTGAGGATTTTCACATGTAGAGTGTGAATAGCATTTGTTTTAATTTTATAAATGAGAAAAATAAGACCTATAGTAGCTCAGCACATATTCCAAAGTCACACAGTTACAAAATGGAAGAGGTAAGATTGAAGCCTGGGATTCTGCCTCATTGAAAATTCCATGTTTTTGATCATCATACTTTTAATGAGGACTTTGAGCTTGGGTGACATACTTAACTTCTAAAACTGCAAATTCTGAATCAGAATCAGTATATTCTGTATCATCATGACCTCATGAGGATTTATTTTACTTCTGAGAAAGACCGTTTTCCCTACTGCTTTCTTTAAAAACAAGGATGTTAGATTGTTTAGAAAAACCTTAATGTGCTAAAAATATCAATCAAGCATTCTGAATAGTTCTTCATAGGTAAAAGATACAAAAGCTATTAAGAAAAAAATCAAATAACTTCTGTACTATGATGAAGAAGAATACACTATGTTGCATCAGAGAGAATTCTTTTGGAATTTTTAAGATTTAATTTCAGTTTCAAATCTAAAGTTAATAAGTTAGGATTTGTAAGTTCCATAGCAATGATAGATAGATAGATAGATAATTTAAGTCACACAAATAAAGCAGATGTGTTAGTACAAAAAAAAATTGCCAGTTCAATTTAATGACTTCTCATCTCTATCACTTTTGGGCTTAGAATTGTGCCATGGAGTCACTAATCAAAATAATTTTTTTCTTTTGTCGTATTAGCGTCACACATTACATTGCTGTTGGCTCCAATCAGGCCACGGAAGCAATTCATTTTGGACTTCCCATAATTCTCTACAAACTTCTAGACACAGTACTTCTTTTCAAATTCACTGATATTTGGCTTTAAATAAAACTTTTCAATAAAGCCTTTGTTTGGCATTATTTCAGCTAGCCAAGCCAGTGTTGTACTTTTCTTGAATTCCCTCAACATCTGGCACAGTTCTGGGTATACATTAATCTGATTAAAATAAAAAACATGTAAAACTACTTTATAATTTCCAAAACACTATACAAATGTAAGATGTCAATATGATGAAAACAGTAGTGGACACTCAATAAATATCTGTTAACTTAATGACTTTGATTATAATTCTCTCCTAGTTCACCAACTCTTACAATCAAGGAATCATATTTAATTCGGTTCTTAATCACTTACTTAAGATCATGGTGAATTTTAAAGGAGATATCTTGATGGCTGCTGACCTGAAAATATTAAGTTACTTGTAAAAATACATATCAGATTTATGCATGATACTAGGAGCACTGAGGACTAATATTGACAATGAGCTGTTTTACATGCATGTTCTGAGTACAAAAACTGACACTATGTGGACCCTGTTCAAGATGGCTTTGAAATGAATTGTTAAATGAACAACTAATACTCATGGTAAATATATAGAGTCATGGACCTGCAGCTCACAGACATGATGACATTGAGGTAAAGTTCAAGTTGCTCAAGGACACATAGATAGTAAATGTGAAGATAAAACCAAAGTCAGGTGGCTTTCTCTTAAACGCAATGTTCCTTCTGGTGTATGGAGAATGGTGGCTCACCAATTTTTCTGGCTCACTAATACATAGTTGCTAAAACTAATATTTCTTTTGGAAAAGAAGATGGTGCACCTTCTGTAGCAAATATAAAGTTATTTCATTAGTTAGACTTACTGAAAGCAAGTAAATGGAAATCCAAACTCAAATCAAATTTAACATTATCTTCATAAACGACAAGTCCAGAAGTAGGACAGCTTAATAGTTGGATAATTCAGTGTTTCAACCATATAATTAAGGACACAGTTTCTTTCTACACTTCTGCTCACTTTCCTCAGGCTGCTAGCTTACCACTCAGTTGAACTGTGTTCGTGGTTGCAAGATGGCTGTCATTCCAGGCATTAAATCCAGACATGCCAGTATTCTCTGGGAGAATAAGAGCCAACTCTTCCTGTGTCTCTTAGCTAGAGTAAGGCTAAATTTCCTTTTAGAAGCATCCCTCAGACTCTCACCAGATTTGATTGACCAGAAGCGTGTCAGATGTTCAAGCCTAAACTCATCACTGCCAAGGAGACTGGGAACGTCATGACTGGCTCAAATCAAAGAGGTAGGTGGATACGGAGCAAAATCAGGGCTCGACCAGCAGAAAAGAAGTGAAGGCAGGATGTTGGGAGACAACCAACAGCAACGGTTACAGTTCTCTGCTTAAATGTGTACAATCTTATATGCTAAGGGTTATGTATCTCTTTTTCCCCAAATAAATACTGAAGTAATATTTTAAATGCATTTCCTTCTTACCTGAAAGTTTAACCTCGATTTATGATTTTTTTTGACTCTGAAAAACATGGGTAATATAAGACTCTGGGGAAAACAGTGCAAGTGTCATAATGAACTGGAGCTTTGTAGTAAGAGTAATTTCATCTGTGGGCTACATGCTCAGTTAGCATGTGTGATTGCTGTCTAAACCCCTCTTCACATGTCTCTCCCTGGGGCCTTTTCTGATTGCACGAGTTGTTTTTCGTATTATGCCTGCATTAAACATGAAATTCCAGCTGCCAGTATTGAGGCTTCCTTCTCCTGACAAGATTGCAAACAGCTTAGCTGCAACCATTAGGATCAACATAAACAGTCTCATGAAATGGGTAAATGAGTTCAAGTGCACAGGGCGGAAACCTCTTCAAATCTAGAGGCCACTAAAGGAGGCGAAAGTACTACAGTGTCGTTGTCAGTTACAAAAAAGAATGCAAGAGAAATGTCTAGATCTTCTTCAGAGGGGCCAGGAAATGTCCATCGGAAACTGGACCTATCTCTGAGGCAGGTCCCATTGGCTACTCAAGGGGTAAGACAGGCTTACACAGAGTGACGGGAAGTGGAAGTAGTGTAGGTGACCCCACAAATGAAGCCTTCTTGGCCTTTTCTTGAAGTTTATCTCAATACGGTGTCACACCCAAAAAGAAACTCAAATTTGACTCCAAAAACTTTAGAAGTATTGTGTCTCAACTAGTGAAGAATTGGCAGAGAAAAGAACATTGAATAACATGCAACACTTCTTCAAGATCTTCTGTGGACGCCTCTGTCTTCTTGCCCTCTACTTGGCAGCTATGCTGGTAGTCTTCTGGCAGTTAGAACTGATAAGGATCTGTCCAGCCAACTTCTTTATTCTAAAAGTTCACAATCTCTCCACTATTTCCTTCCACACCTCCAACCCACAGTCTCTTGTGAGGGTTTCTCATCCTCTCGAGAACCTATTGACATTTGGAACCAGATAGTTCATTGTCAGAGGCTCTCCTGGGCATTTCAGGATGTGTATCAGCACCCACAGCCTCCATCCATCTGAAGCCAGTAGCGCTCCCTAGTATGACCACAAAAAGTGAGTGCAGACACTGCCAAGTGTCCCCTGGAAGACACAACTGCCCCCACTTAAGAACCACAGTCGTGGATAATTCATACCTTCTCTTGGGTTTCTGGAACTACCCTTCCCCTAAGGTATCCCACTTGTATCCCCATCTCCCACGTCCTTCAAGCAAAACACAAAATTTTCATCAGAACTCATCCTTCTTAGAAGAACATGGATGGGGAGTTATTTGCCTCATTGTCACATAGTCAAGTGAAAATCAAGACTAAAAGAAAGCCAAATATTGACACTAGAGGAATGGTATATTTGGAGACTCAAAACAAGGGGCCAGAGTAAGGACATCAGATGTAAAGCAGAGATATGGAGTCCAAGAAATTCGGAAAAATGGGAGCAGAAGGCAAGATGGAATAACCCAAAAATATTCGGTCTAGGTTCTGAAAAAATTGAATTATGCCTGTTGCTTACTTTTTTTGAATGCTAAGCAACAGGTGCCAGTTGGCCACCTGCAGGAGTCTAGATGAGACAGAAAAGAGAAGAGACAAAGAAAGAAAAATTAAAAGGATATGGCTCCAGGAAAAGCAGCAGGAAGGGAGAACAGACGGGCTGGACTGGAAATCAAATTGGTGAAAAAGTACTGGACACCTCACTAAGGTGCTTGTTAGATGTTGTAAAAATATTAGACATGTATACTAATAATCCTCCATAGCTTGGGGATGCTTTATACTTAAAAAGTATAATATAATTTAAACTGCTAGTATTAATCTCCCTTTAGAGAGAAAGAAACTTATACTCACAGGAGTAGAACAATTTCTAGCCTCCAGAAGCTTAACTGCTAACTCAGTTGGAAAAAGCAAATGAACAGTTTAAGAAAAAAAATTTAAAAATCAAATAAAATACAGAATATCACAAAGCAATGATGTTTTACAGTAATTGCAAAAAAGAGGGGCGTCATTTTGAAGAGAGAAAAAACTGGTCCCTACCTCCTGGCTTGGAATATCAGTTGCCTAGAGAAGAAGGGAGGCATCATCTGATAACTCACTTAATACTCACAAAACCCTGTGAGATTTTGTCCTCCTGACACTACAGATGAGGAAACTGGTGGAAGTAATCAAGTGACCGAGAGGATGCAGATATAAAGTGACCAAGCCAGGGGTCAGATCTTCCCCTCTGTCTGAGTCCTTCTCCAGCCCTATTCATTTCAAGAGGTTTTGTTGTTTACAAATATACCTGCATGTCTACACTGCATAAACTCTTCTCTTTCAGGTGGCAAGGAAGATACATTTGTAAAGCCTACTATTCTTAAATTTCAGTTGAACATACATGTATAAAAAGCACACAAATCACAAGTACACAGTTCATTGACTAACACCCAAGCAATTCCATACACGTCAATACCACCAAGGTAAACAGACGGGACGGGAGGCTATCAGCACCCCAGATCCATCTCACCCACATTTCCCCTGTGACTTCCCTTCTCCTGGAAGGCAGCCACCATTCAGCCTCCTAAAATCATAGATGAGTTTAAAAAAGAAAAACAAATAATGTATGCAAAGGAATCATTAAGCACCTCTTCTTTTTGCCTGCCTTCATTTACTCAACATTCTGTTTGTGAGATTTGTCACGTTGTGTTTATATCCACTACATCGTATTCTGCTGTGTGTGTCCCTCAATTTACATATATATTTTATTTTAGAAGGACATTTGATAGAATTCAGTTTGGGACTAATGCATATAAGCTCTTATGAGCATTCTTCTTTTCTTTTTAATCCTCTCATTTTCCTATCATGATTCTACTATCGACCACCTCTGTTATTTTTCTACTTTCTGAGATTTCCTTAACATTTATTTCAGTATTTCTGTTGTGTTTTTAATTTCTACTCTCATCATTTTTAATTTTTAAACATCAACTTTATGGAGGCATAATTTACATACAAATGCACACCCACTTAGGGGTACAGTTTGAGATAAATATATATATAATTTTTTTTTTTTGCTGAGGAAGATTAGCCCTGAGCTAACATCTGTTGACAGTATTCTTCTATTTTATATGTCGGTCACAACCACAGCAGGCTGACGGGTGGTTTAGGTCTGTGCCTGGGATCCAAACCTGCGAACCCAGGCCGCTGATGTAGAGTGTGCCAAACTTAACCACTAGATCACAGGGCTGGCCTCCAGTTTGATATATTTGACAATGTATACTCAATCAGTATATGAACCATTCCAATTATCCCAAAACATTTTTGTGCTCCTTTGCAGGGGTTCATGGGCCATCTTTTTTATCATTTTGCTTTTAACTTATTTTTACATTTAAAGTGGCTTCTTATATGTATCCATCATCTTAGAGGCAATTTATTTCCATTTATTGCTCCGTGTCCTCACTGACTGTCTTAGAGGCAATCTATTGTGGTGGTTACCATCATGGACTCTGACCCTACAGTGCTCAGGTGGAATCCGAGTTATATCACCTGCTTAGTTTTTAAACCTCTCTCAGTTTCTCCGCATAAAATGGGAATGATGACATTAAAAATACCTCATAGGGTTACTAGAGTGACAAATAAATTAGTATATGTAAACAACCAGATACTACGTGGTATGTAGTAAATTATATATAAAATATTAAGTTTAAGTCTGTCTCCATATAAATATAGTAAATATTACATGGCAGATGCTCAATAAATGTGTGCTTAATATAATTACAATGCTATTTCTTAATTTATCAAATTTAGTCCTTATCTATAAAATTTATTTTATAATTGATAAGGATGTGGCAGTCTCATGTGGCATCCCTGTGTCTCTCTGCCAAAATGGTTACATAATAAGTGCTATTAAATTTGCAAATATTGATTACATTAGATATCAATCACACCACAGATTGCATTGTGTATTGATTACATTATGTGTCATAGAGTCCTAGGGCTGCTGTAACAAATTACGACAAACTGAGTTGCTTAAAACAACAGAAATTTATTGTCTCATAATTCTGGAGGCCAGAAGTTACAAATCAAGGTGTTGACAGGTTCATGCTTCCTCTAAAACCTCTAGGAGAGTGTTTCTTTGCCCGCTCCGAGGTTCAGCATTCCTTGGCTTGAGGCAGTGCAACTCCAGTCGCACATGGTGTTCTCTCTGCCCGCTATCTCCTCTTTTTATAAGGACGCCAGTCACACTGGATTAGGCCTATCCTAGTGACTTCAGCTTAACTTGATTACATTTCCAAAGATTCCATTTCCAAGGAAGGTCACCTTCACATGTACCAGGGCTAGAGCTTTAGCACACCTTTGTGGGGAACACACTTCAGCCCATAAGACAGAATTGCTATAGTCGTGGGCTGCAAAACGACGTTTCAGTCAACAATGGACCACATATACATCCATGGTCCCAGAAGATTAGCACCATGCAGCCTCGGTGTGCAGTGGGATGTACTATGTAGTTTTATGTAAGTGTACTCTATGATGTTCACACAACAATGAAATCACATAATGACGCATTTCTCAGAACATGTCTCATCATTAAGCAATGTGTGACTGTACGTAAATCTTTCATGGCAACACCAGCAGAGACCTAGGCCCACACTCTCTCTTCTATGTGTTTTTCTTGACTTTTCTCCCAATGATCCATCGCTTGTACCATACTTACAATCACTTTATGCCAAATGGTCTCTTATAGCAAGTAATCAGACCCCTCATTTTCTTGAATACTTCCTTTCCAGAGCTTTCTATCCTCCTCTTCCAATTTATGGAGGTTTACCTACACTGACTACATCACCGTCATACAGATCCGCAGTTTACAACCCTCCTGTATTAGATTAGTGTTTCCTTCACTCTATACCTTACTTTTTCTTGATTTACTCCCACTTTTCAGTGAAATATATTCTCCATTGCCTTCTGAAGGAAGAACACATGATGGACAAGTTTTCTGAAGGCTTAAAATTTTGAAAATTCTTTTATTCTATTTCACAGTCATTTGATAACTTGGCTAGGTATAAAATCCTACATGGAATAGTTTTTCCCTTCAAACTTCAAACAGAAGTCTTTGCTGTTATGTAGCAAAAAAGTCTTCCTCAACAAGGCCAACATCTTTCCAATTCTTGATCTCTTGCACAGAATTGAATTTTTAATCTCACTTTCTGTGGAAGTCTTTAGTAAATCCTTTTCTACTTTTTCCATTGCTAGCTATATGTATAGAATTATTTATTATTTAGCTGACTTCATATTCCTAATTTTAATGTCTTTTTCTTGTCCTCTGATTGTTACCTTTTCACAGCATATTCCTCTTATTTTATAGATGCAGTGTCTTTCTTATCACCGTAAGATTTAAAATTTTTAAAGGTTTCTTTTCCTTCTTGTGTTACCTCTACTTCCTCCATACTATTTATGTTATTTGCTTCAATTGCATCTTTTCCTTTACCTTAAAAATTATTTGCAGATATTAAGAAGTTCCTGACTTTATATTTGTAAATAATGTACTAACAAGCTGATTGGAAGTTCAGGACACGTGGATGAGACTTGTTGACTGCTTACCATCATTGTGGGTGGGAGGGGCAGCCATTTCATTTCAAGATCCTGAGTGCACTTTGATGGAACTGAGTCTATTTAGTTTCTCCAGAGACTAATCTTCCAATCTCTTGCCTGGGTATATATGCTGGGGATATATGTTCTGGTAGCTAAATAGCTAATTGTCTTAGAGTCTGTCTTTGATATAATATTTAAAGGACCACCCTGTTTTCAGGCCCTCAGAATGCTTCTTTGTACTATAAAATAGCCCTACATTCTATTCTCTAGAGATGTTGATGGGATGATGAGGAGGCTGGCTAGCATTACCCCGAATACATAGGGTGGGGAAGTGTAATGCAGGATGTGGCTGCTGCATGCACAGATGCTCAGCCAGTGCGCCTGTTGGCAGGTTTACAGCCTGTCTCCTCACTTCCACACTACAGATAACCAGAAATTTTGAGACGTCAGATGTTTTGCTTGGCAAATTAGCTTGCTTCTCTGATATCTTCCAATTCGGATATTTTATTTGCAGCATCCTCCTCCCCACTAAATAAACTATGACTTCTCTATCTGCTTTTTTCCATTTCTTCATTTGTCCTTTTGATTGCTGTGGACTTAGAGATTTTTTTTTCTTAATTCCCTGCTATTTTAGGAAGAATGAAGAAGTATATGTAAACAAATGGGGCCAATCTGTCATCACTAACCATAAGACTCAATGGAGGGTCCAAATCTTATTTTCTTTTGGTTATATACGTGTTGATAGGACTGGACTGTGTTTTAGTTCACAGTGTGAGGGGGGGACGTGCATTTATTTGTTTGCTTTATTTCAAGTCGCTGCCCCTGTACCTGCAGCGCTTGTGGAGCAATGCTTCCCTGTCCCACTGGTACCTGAGGCTCCTTTACTTTTTTCTATGTTTCAATATATGTTAGATTCTGTTTCCAAATTTGTCTCTTTTTAATAGCATTGTTTTCTTTCTTGATATTAAAATTATACTTATCCATTTTAGAAAATTTGCAAAATATAGAAAATTACAACAAAGAATATAAAAACTACCTTCTTCCCACTCCGCTGTGTTTATTTTTCCAAGTAGTATAATGCACATATGCATGATTTAAACATAAAATTGAAACTTGTTGCATATATTATTGTGTAATCTTCTTAGTCACTTAACATTATATGGTAAATACTTTCTTAGTGCATAAATTATTCTGTTGCAACATGACTTTTAATTGCTTAAGAGTATTTTGTCTTATAGATATGCCATAAATTTGTTTCTTTAAATCATTTGCCAATACTGGATATTATGTAAATTTTGTTGTCTATTTCCAGTTTAAAACTGATTCTTCCTTTTAATTTGCAATTCTTGGATGGCTTGTGAATCAACTTTTTTCCACCTCTGTTTATTGGACATATTGTTGTGTTTCGTATAAGCTCTGGAATCTTTTCAGTGATGATAAACTTGTGTGTTCTATGCAGAGGCATGCAGACTCAGTTTGGAGCTTTGTGTGATGCCTGCCAGTGTTTCTCAAGCAGCCGTGCACACTGTTCTCCCTGCTTTGTGACAACACTCTTCAGCCTTCAGCCTTTGCAAGGCTGTTTCCTCTCCTTGGCAACTCCTACATCATGGACTCCCGCCCTTGTGCTCTTCAGTCTTTGCTCAAATGTCACTTTCTAAACAAGGCCCACCCTGGCCACGCTACTTCAAT
Organism: Equus przewalskii; assembly: GCF_037783145.1. Classification (NCBI taxonomy): domain Eukaryota; kingdom Metazoa; phylum Chordata; class Mammalia; order Perissodactyla; family Equidae; genus Equus; species Equus przewalskii. The sequence continues at coordinate 89,107,067 of NC_091844.1, forward strand.
TTGCAAATTCTCTCAGCATGCTTAATCCTCCTTTACCTGCTAAACTTTTTATTTTTATTTTTTATTCCCAAAGTAGTTATCAGTTTCAAATACATTATGTAATTTACTTTTTTATTTTACCTGCTTTTCATCACCCTCTCTGCACAGGAAAGCATAACGTTCACGAGGACGGGCATCTTCGTTTCAGTCACTGGTCCATCTGAGCAGCTAGGACAGTGTCTGGCAAGTAACAGATGCTTGATAAGTTTTATTTGGACAAACAAACATATTTTATTCTTTATTTTTATCGATAAGCATTTATTGAGCATCTGGAGTTAGGCCCTGTCCAGGGGATGAACAGATGTGTTCTGCCAACACTTACTCTCTAGGAGCATCTGGTTGAGGGGGGAGAAACAAAACCAGCTGTTGCAGTGGCCTGGACTAGGCATCATGATACAGTCCACAGGATATGACGGGGGCCTGAGGGAAGGATCCAAGGGGAGAAAATGCTTGGTATGTCTGCAGAGGATACAGAAGGGAGTGTTTGAGTGACATTGCTTGTCAAAGAAAGTCCAGGTCACGAGCTGTGCCTCGGTGAGGGTGTTTACTGCTATGGGGAAGAAGGAGCGGGGCAGGAAGCACACACCAGACCACGAAGCATCCTCAGCAAGGACTTTGCACTTCCTCCTGAAGGTAGTCGGGAAAAGTGGAGGGGTTTGAAGTTACGTGATCAAAAACGCAGTTTAAAGGTCACTTTGAATTGTGTGAAGGATGAATTGGAAAGGACAGACTAGAGATAGGACATCATTTGTAAGGTATTACTGTAGTCGAGGTGAGAAATGATAAGGTCCAAGCAAACGACATAGCAGTAAGGATTGAAAGCAAGGAAAATATTTCATAAACAGTTAAACAATATAGCTGACAGGACTTGATGATCAAGTGATTAGAAAATGGTTTATAGAAAGGAGCAGGGGAAAAATTCTAGGACATACTCCTGGGTTCCTTAGTGACAATTTAGATAGTGATGTTTCTATTTATATATAGGAGATCAGGGAGAGGAAAACAATGATTAACATTTTATTGTGCTTATCTTAATGCATATAGTATATATCCAGGTGAAAGTATCTTGTAGGCAACTAAGAGAGTGGGTCTAAAATTTTAACATAGCAATCTTGAACATAAGTAAATATCTGAGATTTGTAGCCTGTGAGTGGTGATTGAAGCTATGGGTGAACACAATTACCCAAGATGTATATAAACTGTGAGAAAATATAAAAAACTCAGACGGAAGCTTGAGAATATCAGCAATTAATTGGCAATGTCGGGTGGGGGAGTCAGAGAGAAAAAGAGGCATCCTATGAGAATGAGGATCCAGAAAAAAAGAGAGAAGCCAAGAAAGAACAAAACAAAACAGCCATCAGAGATAAGGAAGGTGGTCAGCTCCCAAGAGGGGCATCATCCCTCAGGTCATTAGAGACTTCGGGGAGGGTAAATTCCATGAGAAGATAGAGAAGAAGCCACAGTGCCATCAGTGTCGTTATTTTGTTTCAATTTTCAGTGACTTGAACATTTGTCAATGAAGAGAAAGAACAAGTAGTGTAGGAGAAGCAGGAAGGAGTTTATGGCCCAACTTGTCTCTATTTTAAAGAAAAAATGATTATGTTTCAGAGGTATAAAAGTGACTTGTCTAAGACCATCCAGTTAGACAGGCTCGGCTTCATGTCGTCTACCTGCCCATCTGCAACTGGATTTGCCTTCCTGGTTGGGATTCTGAGTATAACACACAACTTCCTGAAACTCCTTACTTATTTACCACTATTTATATTATACATTATAAGCAAACCATATCAAGGGTGGAGTAATTACATATTATTGGAGAGGACAGTCTTGGTACTAAATATGTTCCATAGGGTCTTAAACTTTCTTCTGGATCAGTCATGTGGCTCTCACACCTAGATGAGAAGCAGGTCACAAAGATACAGAGACGTTCTCCATCCAAACTCCTGTTTGAAAATCAGCTGTTTAAGACTCCCAAGGAGCTCGGACATGATGAGGGAGTCAGTTTTGTGGTTGCTGCCAGGCGTGACCTAAATCCAGTTTCAGATAAGTTTAAAATGAAGCTACTTTTCTAAAGTTCTTGACAGGCTCACAAAATATTCAGCAACCCTTTCCTGATGGATCAATGTCACCATAATGATCCCTTTGACAGCATTAGCATCAGTCGCCTGAAGACCCAGCACCAGTGCTGAGTTGAGTTTTCTGTTTTCATTAAACGTGAGCCCCTCAGCCTCTTCCCTTCCAGGCCCCTCTGTTGACTTATATCTGAGGAGCTCCTTGCTCCTTTTCTCACTCCTGTTTCCTACTATTCCCTGATCAGCCATGTTAAGCTGAGTTTCCAATTTTCTAAAATTTGAAACCGCAATGCAAGTGGGGCTTCAGGTAGCTGTGAAGAAAGCTGTTAGATGTACTCTGTGAATGGGATAAGGCCGAGGGCTCCAGGAGAGAGAAACAACACAATGTTTGCAAATACTGAGTAATGCCAAGCTCCATTCTACGTGATTTACAAATATCAACTCACCTAGGCCTCAGACAAACCAGATATGATGCCATCATCCTTGATTTACACAAAATAGGGCAGGAGAGGTGGACAACCGCCCACACTCATGATGAGGGGTGGGATTCACACCGGCACTCTGGTCTGGCTCCGGCTCTGAGCCTCCACACCAGCGTCCTTCCTAGCATCAGAAAGAGGATCTATGTGCACTCACTGAGACAGTGCTCAAGTGACTTGTACGTACCTGTTACCAGGTCACCACTTCACTTCTACCCTCCTGATAAAAACTCGCACCTTTTTACAACACTACTGACTAAAATCGTCTCTAGGTCTCCTGCCCCCGCTCATTTTAGCGAAATCATTTGTCTTTCAGAATCTCCGCGCGGTGAGTGGCGTCAACAGCATTTTAGTGATGGATCTAGACTATGATTAACGGAAGCTTCAAAGAGCTCAGTGCTCATCTGAACAACGTGGAAGGTGTGAGGGATTTCCAATCTAAAATGACAAAACATCCCGCATGCTTACGTGCACCTCCGTCTCTACCGCACAACTGGAGTGTCAAAATTCCAGCCTCTCGTCTGAATATTAATTAGTACTTAAGACTCATTAAGCTGGTTTTAGTGATTTATTTCATTCTGTAATTAGATATTATAATTAGATTATCTCTATCAAATTTTCAACTTTCCTTTCATAAGAAAATGTTCAATAAATACAGATATAAATTTATCAAATTATAACACATCATTTGAACTAGGTTATCAATCTTGTTTTGAAATAATTGAACAATAACCTAGTGATGGCGTGGTATTTTTGTTTTTATATGAATGCATATTTTCTAGGTAGCCAATGTGTCCCAGTGGTATTTTGGGACCTTTGTTCAGTGACATAACTGCCTCACGGTATCAGATTTTGACCTTCAGAATTCAGAGGAAATTTTATGGGATGGTAGCATATACTACTATGCAGTGTCATTTGCAGCCACTCTAAAGAATGGTTCCTTCCTGTAAAGAAGTAATTCCTTATGGAGAACAGTGTAATGTAAGACACATGTAATAAACTGGAATGAGAACCAGTTAATTCTTCCCTGTCCTTTATTTTTGTTACTGTGCAGTTATGTGCATAAGTATATAAACCAATCCAAAAGGCAGGAGAAAGTCAAGGAATTGTGCCCTTTTATCGGAAATACTTAGATAATTCTGCTTCAAGAGTGATTGAATCCATCTACTTTGCTACAAATTGAGCAAAATTTCAGGGTTGGTTGCATGGATCCCACAAAATAAAAATCAGGAGATGGAGATAGTGCTCAGAATTATTTTGCTCTGGCTCCCGGGGTGGCCAGTGCACGGTCCTTGTTTTGAATCCCACGTCGTGCACGGGCACGTCTGACTTGGGTGCCTGTCCTCCTAGGTGCTGCTCTCAGAGCCTCCCTGAGGGAACAACCACATTTGCATTTGCTCTTTAGTGTGGAGAGAGGTAGAATTTAGATGAAGCAGCAGTTCCCCGTGATTTGGGTCTACTTTCTTGTTAAAGAATGAATACTATATTTTCTTAAACATAAATGTGGACATATGGTCTGACACATGCTCTGAAAATGGGACAGAATATTTGAAATCAGGTCTGTCCCAGTCAATCCGGGACATATGGGCACCATTCAGAGTGATTCTGAATCTGAATTTCTTATTCTGCCTGAAGCCCAATAGCCGCTGGGTCTTCGGTTGCAACTGCTCGACCGTAGACCCACCGAGAGCCCACGCCCCCTGCTGAGGGCTGTCCAGGCGCCGGGACACCAGTGTGAGCAGTGTGAACAACAGTCCCGCCAAGGGTAGCCTTGCCCAGACTCTTCCACAATATGAAAATATACTGGATTTGATTCGAATTATTATTTTTCCATGTTTTTAGAGGAAACTTGGGGGGCTTTAGTGTAGGTTAATATTTTCAGCCTTGAGAATTTGGGCAAGAAGTTACTGGTGAAATGCACCCACCATTAATGTGGCATTAAGGAAGGCCAGAAGAAGGGGCAAGAAGCTGACGTGAGACTAGGGCTTAGGAGCGATGCCTGTGTGCAGTTGAGTTTAGGGACGTGGGCAAGGAAACCAAGCAGGAAAGAGAATAAGGGGTGAATTATTGGAAATGCGACACAAGAGAGAGGGTGGGCTACCCTAAGTAGAGAGGAAAATCCAGCTTTCTGGAACCAAGGAAGCAAAAGCTGACATGGTGCTGACACATAGGCAGCTGATCTAGGGCGTCTGCTCACTTCACGTGGAACAGGATTTGTCCTGGTACTTGGATGAGTGAGGCCAAAAGGCACCATCTCCCCTGTGTGCAGATTAAAAGGAGCTGTGGGCCAGACAGATCGTTACAGTGGCTCTAAGCAGATGCCTGTCCTTGTGGACACTGGTTGGAGTTTGAAGCTGTGTTATGTTGACTCTGCTGGAACACTTGGGGAAATTGTTGCTGTCAGGTTGGGACATCCTGGGCACAGTCCACAGTCATAGGAGACAGACCACACCCTGGACACCACTGCCCTCTGCACTGAATCCCAGACAGGGATTCTGACAAGTGAAGACTCCAAACCTCACTCAGCCGAGTTTCAATTTCATCCCCAAACTTGAAATTTTTGAGGCTGTGTGTTGTCCCCTTTAATTTAATAATGCATGATAGGTCTTCTTTTATGCCAAGTTTACTCTTTGATGTTTCTTTTACTCCTTGCAAGATCTGAAAAGCAATTGTCCAACTGCAGGTGAGCAGCTGTCCCTAGGTGACCTGGTCCACACCTGTTACTCCCCACCCTCAGGGCCACAGCCCTGTATGTACCCATAATCCCAGCCATCCTCTGAGCTCCACCCCCACAGTCACTATCTACACTGTTTTACATCTCATTTGTATGTCTAAAAGATGCATTATTCTTATTCAAAGTATTTATGTAATCCTCATAATGCTCCAATACCTTTCTAAGCAGGAAATGTCTCTCCTCTTATAGCTTACATTCTTGTGGAAGAGAAAGCATCAAACACGACTAAAAAAGTGTGAATTTATAATTGCACAATTAGATGAGTACCATGCCTTCCTGGTGCTGTGTGAGTAACAACAAGGAGGCTTCACTTTAGTTCAGGGAACAGGACATGCCTCTATGCACGGGTGATGTTTAAGCTGAAGTATAAAGAAGGAGAAAAGAGAAAACCATTCAAAAAGCAAGTAGAGGAAGGTTTCCTAGGCCAGGGAGGAGCTTGCGCAAACATCTTTAGGGAGGAGGCATAGACACCAGTTCAGGAATCGCTTAATGGGGAGCAATGCCTGGAGCCGAGGTTGGACGGTGGGCGGGGCGTCTTCAGAGGCATGGCACAGTGCGGGCTCCCTGGGAAGAGTCCTTGCACAGCAGCCCCAGCACTGCAGCTTATGATGAAAAGACTCTTGGAAAATTGTTTGCACTCTCTTGGCCTGTGCTGTCCAGCTGAGTAGCCACTGCCCACATGTGACTGCTGAGCATCTTAAAAGGGGCTTGGGCTGGCATGAACTGGATACTTAGATGTATTTAACTCTAATTAATTTTAATTAAAAAACTGAAGTTCCACTCAGTTGTTGGAAAAATTTTAAGTGTGTTTAGAACGCCTTGGGAATGTGAGTCAACTTTTTCAACCAAATTTTGTGAAATCTAAATACAGAGCAACTATTTCTGATAAAAAGCTGGCATCCAAATTGTGATGTGCCGTAAGTGTAAAATACACACTGTGTTTGGAAGACCTAATATGGAAAAAGAATGTAAATATCTCATTAATAATTTTATATAGATTAAGTGTTGAAATGATCTTTACATATTGGGCTAAATAAAATGTATTACAAAAATAAATTCCGCCCCTTTCATTTCCTTTTGTTAATATGGCTGCTAGAACATTTTAAACTGCATATGGGGCTCGCATTATGTTTGTAATGGACCTCGGTTTCCTTGTCGCTAAATTGGGGATGACAATGGTGCCTCTCTTGCCATTTATGTTCAAGTGAAGCCTTGGACACAGTGCCCAGCACACAGCAAATGTCCAGGAAATGTTAGGCATCATCATCATTATAATGAAAATTCTCATCACCAACACTATAAGGATCCTTCTTGCATCCCGCCCTTTCACCCTCCGTGTCCGTTTCATCTCTTAGACTCATCAATTTTTCCTTACAAACCTTTCTCTGACCTCTCCACCTTTCAGCATCTCCACTTCTCCTCTCTAGTCGAATTTACCATCATCTCTCATTTGGATGACTTCAGTTGCTTCCTAAATTGGTCTCCTCGTGCCTTGCCCTCATAATTCTGGGCACTGCAGCCAGAGCGGTCTGCTAACAGCGAAAGTTGAAAAACCGTTCAGTGGCCCCTGTTGCTCTAGGATGAGAGACATCCCTGACATTCCGCGTGTTCCTTGCTGCCTCTCTTGCCCCATCAGTCACTGTGCTGTCTGCTCAGCCAACCTGGCCTCTCTTCACTCGCTCAGGGGACTGCGCTTGCTGTTCCCTGGGCCTGGACTGTGTTCCCCTGTCTGTCTTCTCCTGATTAGCACCTCGCCCTTTCGACCTCTGCTCAAGGCGACCTTCCTCCATGTTCCGTCCCTGCTTCTCAGAGCAGAGCACAGAGGTCTCCCTGAGAAAAGGCCTCTCAGCCCGGGTCTTCCCCTTCCCTCACTGGCCGGAGTGGCTGACAGCGCCCGCAGCCCTCAAGCTCCTCCAGAAGTGAATCGCAGGCTCCAGCCCAAGAGCCGTTTTCTGAAAGTCAATTTCCCATCACTGAGGAACCAGTAGCCAAGAGCCAATCAACTGAAAATAAATTCAGATGACCAATTCACCAAATGGGCCATCCCTCTGGAGATAACTTGCCAAGACACTGAAGAACTTCTTCAGGCGTCTATCTGTTCCTCGGTCTCCCCTCCCTCTGCCCCAGCCCGATCTAGAGAACGCTCACAGGTCTAGCTCGGAATCTGGTCTAGGTCAGTTTGCAGCTGCCTCTTCCCTGCAAGGCCAAGGGCAGGGCCAAGGTGGGGACAGAAAAGTGACAGGACTAGGGTGAGGTTGTACCGGCGAGAGCAAAGAGAATCCCCTATGGAGAGGGGAATGGGAAGCACATTGCGGGTGGGTCAGCGCCAGCGGTTTCTGAAACAACAGGGAGCTGGGGTGTTGAAGGGTCTAAGCAGCGTCGAGGGGATGGGACAAATTAATTAATAGACAACTAATTAATTAATTCATGTAAAACATCTAGAATCGTTCCTGGATCACGAAGAATTCGTATTAGTATTCAAGACTAAAATACTACACGGTTACACTTTTCTAAAGAGTTGCTAACAACTTTGCTATTGAGAAATCTGATGTCAACCTGATTTCTGTTACTTGGCATTTGATCTCTTCTTTCTTCTCTAGAAGCTTTTCAGAATTGTCTCATTTTCAAATCTATGTTCTTTAATCTCACTAAGCTACATCTAGCTAGGTGTACGTCTGTTTTCCTCATGGGCCCTGTCTCACACCCTTCAGAGTCTTTCAATCTGGGATCTTTTATCTTTTTTGTTTTGCTTTGTTTTTATTTTAGAAAATCTATTGTCACAAGTTCTTCAAATATTTCCCCCTTCAGTATTTTCTTCCTGAGACATTTCTTATCCGGATGTGCATACTTCTATTTCTGTCTTTTAAATCTCTCAGCTTTACCCTTAAACTGTCTTTCACTTCAGACTTTCAGCTGCCTTTGAGTCCAGTTCTTTAAAATCATTTTCCGGTTCCATATATTTTCCTTTAGGCGCATTCTTCCTCCCACTTATTCCATCTATTTTTAAGCAAATTTGTTAAGTATTATATACATATAGACAAGGGAGAGAAACACCAAGAAGCATTTTAAGAATCAGTGGAAACCAGCACCCTGAAGCCCCTCTGGAGTAAACCCCTCTCCCCTTTGGTGGTAAATACTGTTCTAACTTTCACGGTAAAAGTTTCTTCAATTTTCTTTACAGGTTTTCCTCTTATCTATGTATCCCTAATCAACATAATAATAATAACAACAAACACAAGTTAAAAACTGCCAGGTACTCTCACAAGTGATTTGCATGTGTTAACCAGGTCACCCCCACAGCACACCTACAGGCTGGCTTCAGTTATTAACTTTATTCTACAGATAAGGAAATAAATTCAGAGTTCAAGCATCTTGCACAGGATGCCCAGGAAGTAGCAGGGTTGAAAGCCTAATCAAGGGTTCTGGTTCTGAGTCCCACACAGTGGGCCGCCATGCTTTCTGCATTCTCATTGGTACATTATCGGTATATACATCAGCTGATCAGTACAGAGTTTTTAAAGATTATTTCTTCTCACTCAGTGTTATGCTTGTAAGATTCATCTATGTTTTTACGTGTGGGTAATTTATTTTTCATTTCCTCTTAATGGATGTTTGCTTTATTTCCAGTGTTTGACTGGCTGGGAGAATGCTGCTGTGAACATTCTGTACGTGTGTCTGATGTGCAGAGAATGGGATTCTCCGGGTCTGTGTGCAGGACTGAGATTGCTCAGCCATAGCAGGTATCACCATCTCTGTCTATCTAGCTATCTACCTATCATCTATCGATCAATCAGGAGAGAGGACAGACAGAAGGCGACAGAGAGACAGACAGAGAAAGTGTATTCCAACGTGCTGCTACCTCCTTGCACTCAGACTCACAGGATGTCCGATTGCCCATTTCACCATCTCCCCACCAAGACTGGGAATTATTAGATTCATAAATTTGTTTCTAATATGTTAGGTATGTAAAGGTATTTTGGTTCTAATTTGAATATCCACGATCACCCATAAGGGGAAGCTCTGTTTTATATATTTATTAATCATTAAATATCCTTCTTCTGTGAAGTTCCCATTCAAATATTTTGCCCATTTCTTTTGTTTTTTAGTGATTTGTAGTATTTCTTTATGTTTTCTAAATGATTTCACTTTGTTAGTTATATGTATTGGAAAAGTCTTCACTAATTCTATAGTTTACATTTTCATGCTGCAAATGGTGTCTTTTGATGAATAGAAGTTTCTTATTTTAATGCAGTCGAATTTATCAGTGTTTCCTGTAGAGATGGTGATTTTACTGACTTACTTAGGGCAGCCTTACTGACCCAGAAATAACAAATACATTCTCCCATATGATAAGATGTGTGTGTGTTAGGATATAAAGGTTAATTCTTATATATTTTCAAATTGTCTTATAAATATTTTTAGAAAGACTATTCTTTCTACACTAAATTGAAGTGCAATCTTTCTCATAAATCAAGTGTCTATATTTGCATCCATTTGCTTCTGAACTCTCTACTCTGTTTTATTGCTGTATTTGTCTATGACTGCACTAATTTTACCCTTTTATGATTATTATAGCTTTAAAATGAGCCCTGATACTTGCAGAACAAACCGTCCTCTTTGTTGTTCTTCAAGAGTATGTTGCCTCTTCTTGACTTTATGCAATTCTACATAAGTGTCGCATTAAGCTTCTGAATACACATACACAAACACACAAACTGTTGGCATTTTAATTGAGATAATGTTAAATATACAATAAATTTGAAGAGTATTGCTACCTTGGCTACATTGAGGCTTTCAGTTCATGAGCATGACCTATCTTCATATAATTAGGTCTTTGTAAATGTCTACCAATAAATTTTATAATTTTATGTATAGAATTCTTGAACATCTCTACTCAGACTTATTCTAAGGAACCTGGTTAATGTTTTAGTTGTTATTTAGATAATATATTTTTTCCATTTAATTTGCTTACTTTTTCTGACTAAAATTTAATTGATTTTTATATGGAATATTATTTCAGCAATTTACTAGCCTAACATTTTAGTTGTTATATGTTAAGAGAATATTGAGATTTTTTATGTTTCTAAATATTGGAATTTCTACACAATCATAGCAACTGTAAGTAATAACATTTTGGGTTTTTTCTAACATGGATACCTTCTATTTGTTTTTCTTGACTTACTATCTTGGCTACAATTTCTAGTAGGATGTTGAATAGAAGTGATAATAAGCAGAAAAATTGTTTCATTTCTCAAATTGTTTCATCTCAAATGTGTGCATTTATTGATCCACCATTTAGTGTTACAACAGTAAAATTTCTAAAGCAGGGCACCTCGTAGCTGGGTAGACTCAAACCCCTTACTAAACGCGGAAGCAAAGACACTCTCATTTTGCAGGCAAAAAAACAAAAACAAAAGCAAACTATTTACCTGAGATTCTGCTGTTCTACACGAGATATTTGTCTTTCAACAAAAAAATATAGATCATGAAAACTCAAGAAAAAATCTACAAACAGACAAAATAAGCATCAGAAGCATATGCAGATATGACTTAGGTGTTGGAACTCTCAGACGAGGACTAAATATAACTGTTTAATATGTCTCCAGCCTAAAAGATGAACAATAGGAAAGGTCAGGTGATAAATTTTAGCAGAGAGGTGGAAACTTTAAGAAAAAGTCAAATGAAAGTCTTAGACATAAAAATATACTAATAAAGATGAATAATGCCTTCAACTGTCTCATCAGTAGAAGTGACACAGCTGAGGAAAGGATCAGTGAACTTGAAGATACGACAATAGAAATTACCCAGCTAAAACACAGAGAAAAAGCAGTGACAAAAACAAAACAGAATATCCAAGATCTGTAAGGAACTGTCAGAAAAGGTCTAAATGTGTGTAATTGAAACCTCAGAGGGAGAAGAGAATGATAAGTGGGGCAAAAGAAATATTTTAAGAAACAATGGTTGAGAATTTTCTAAAATTAATATGGACACCAAACCACAGATCTAAGTAGCTAAGACAACACCAACAAGGTAATTACCAAAAATAAATTCCCCAAAACAAGAAAAAATACTGAAAAGAGAAATTGACAAATATACAATCATAACCTATTATTTAAGCATATCTCTCTCTCAATTTGAATTAAATGAGCAGAATTTTTTTAAGTAGGAATGTAGAAAATTACTATACACAACGATTGTAGAATATGTGTTTTTTTAAGTGTTTATGGGACACTTATTAAAACATGTCACTTGTTGGGCTATTAAGGAAGCCTCATCATATTTTGTATGATTAACGCTATCCAGAAAGCATGTAGTAACCATAGTAGAGTTAACTTGGTGTGTTTTATTGGTAATCTTAGTCTATTTGTTCAGCTCTCTGTAACTCCCCATGCATCTGGGATGCATATGGGCTCTGAAATCGAAAAACACCATTAATTTGGAGTTTCTAAGGATGATCACATTGGTGGTTAATCTCTGAGAGACAATCCTTCCAGGACACCCCCCGCCTCAAAAAAACCCGCTAGTATCCTCCTACATTGTCTGATGTTCTTTCCCTTAGAAACAGCCGGATTCTCATTTAAGGAGAGAGACCACTTCAATCTTGGTGTGTGTCTTCCTTTTTGACATTCTTTTTGGCTCCCAGGATCCACCAAAGTTAATGTTAACTTTGTCTCTGACCTGATACCTTGAGCTTTTATCTAATTGCTTACTTTTATTGAGCATAAATTGAGAAGTTGGCCAATGCCAAAAAGTAATAAAGTTGATTAACATCTGAGAGATGTTACAGATGATAGCAAATAGCTCTGTGACACCCACAGGGTCCTGACACACCACCTCAGGAGTATAAGCAGATTCTCAAATCCACATCTTCTGTAACAGGAATTCAGGCTCTTCACATATTTCCACTTCTGGGTCACATTCTACACTTTGAACCAACTTCATTCCCATAGTTTTCCAGAGGAATACAAATTAGGAGGCACTCATAAAATGATTAAAAACTGTTAGTGACTTAGAACATTCTTTCTGGCACCACTTACCAAGAACCTTCCTTCATTTCCACAGCTAGTTTTTGCCTGACCCCTAGTCAGACTTGGAGAAAATGACCTAGGTCTCGGTGCATCAATTGCTGTAGAAGAAGCAGGTAGCAACTTTGACGCCCTGATGCCCTGGGGCCCACTTCCATTTCACACATCACCCAATGCTTTCTTGTCTTTTGCAGTAGGAGGGAGGTTTTCCCACAGGTGGATGTTTCCTGCCAGCACATGTCCAGCCCTCTCACACTGGTAACAAAAGTGGGGTCCATTGCTGGAGGGGTCTTTAAGAGCTCAACCAGAAGGTGCTTGCATGCATCCTCTTCCTCCGCTAACTCAAGCTTGGTGTGCACAGCTACCTCTGCCTTTGATGTGGCCCCCAACATTTCAACCCATGTTCCTTTGACTAATTGCATCCAAGAAGATGTGTGCTTCTCCTTGGACACCACCCCAGAATAGCCACTCCTTTCTGTTTTTGTTTGTGGGTATGCTCAATTCCCTACAGTCAGAAATTTCACTCTCTTTATCCAAATTAATTTAAATAGCATCTCAACAGTCTTTAGACTCCGAGCAGCCTGAGATTGGCAAGCAGAGCCCACCATAAACTTACTCCCACCAGAACCTGGTTGACCCCCTCTTGCTCTCTGCTCTACTGTCCTCGACATCAACCTATTTTTTTTTCTTTGTAATCTCATCTCTAAATTCAAAGCCATTTCATAGTCTCATAGCCAACCACTGCTTGCTGTTTAAAATGTAGCATTGCTTTCTCTGCAGGTTTTCTCTATAGCCTGCAGCTCATCAGAACAGGTGCAAACCCAATCTTGGCATTCATCCTCTACACCACATCTAGGATGGGACCTCCTGGACTTCCCATAACCCATCAGTGCTGCCCATTCCCCCAAACTATTTAATCTATGTTTGAAGACTACCTCCTCACAGCTTCCACAACTTCTGCCAAGCTCCTAAGTATTGGCACAAGAAAGTGTCCATTACAGACTGCTTTCCTCATTCTATTGTTATCTCAGGGCAAGCCATGCTGTTTCTAATGCTGGCTTGGGTCCTCTCATCAGACCTGTCACATCACTCACAGATCACCTTACCCTCTACATAAACTATCTTATTTTGGGTAAAAATTATATGTCATGAAATTTAGATGTATTATGAACAACCAAAAATTATCTTCACTTTTTACCCCTATAAGTAATCTTTTTTGATTCTCTGTTCTCTCTCTGTTTCAACAGAGCGGAGCTCACACAGAACACAGAGAGAAGGCTCCTTCCATAGTCCTGGATTCCTAGGGGTCTCCATCTAGGAATTATGGTGATGGATAGAACCATTGAGACAGCATGGTTACGCAATGGCCTAAGATATCTGCTCTGCTCAAGGTAGCACATTTCTGCTGCATAATTATACAAAAGTCTCTCACTAAAGTCTTCTTATTATTAACCTCCTCCCCTTCTTGTATCTCTATTTAATATGAACCTGCAGTCCAGAAGGAGGTAAGGGATTGAGGAGAGAAGACAGACACTACCTCCCGAGAAAGAGGTGAGAAAACCCATCCTGCTGTGTATTATGCTGTTATTGACAAATATCGGCTTCTATCACTAGACTATAAATCCATGAGAACAGCTTCCTGGATTTTGCTCACCATTAATTCCTCAGACTCTAACCAGCGTGACCCATGGGAGAAGTCAAAAATGTCTGCTGAATGAATCAGTTGGTAAATCAAGAATTCTTGAGAATACCGTTTGTTAAAGATAACTTTTTTGTCTCCATGGGAACTAATCTTCCTCTCTTCTCCCTCCTCCTCCTTCAGCAGAAATTATTTAAGGTGCGTTACGAGAGTGAGGCTGCACTCTCCCCAGCAGTGGGCAATGATTTCTAGTTGCAGAATCCTCACAGGATGATGTGAAGGCTCCTCTAGGTGTAAGGAGTCTACATGGGGGGCCCCAGAACAGTTTTAGTTCCCTTGAAACATATTCTAAAAAAAAGGCATTAAATGAATATTGGGTTATTCCAGAAATTGGGTTTTCCAGATAGCCAAAGATTTATTATTTTATTTGTAATGTATGTTTTAGAATTTGATTCATTCTCCAGAAATGTCTGACTCCCGTTGTGTGCTCATCGATCGTGTAGGTGCTGTGGTGCAGTGACGAACAAGAGGAAAATCCCGCCTTCACAGAAGTCACTTGCTGGTGCGGGGGGTCAGAAAATAAACTGTTATATAAAATGTTAGAGTTACAAGTGCTGTGAGGAACCATGACACAGGAGGAGGGTGTGGGAACCCGCACAGGCATCCATCACTGAGAAAATGTCGACGTCTCTGGGCAAAGATGATGAAGGAGGGACTGCCCCGACTCCTGTTTGTGGAAGACTTGCTGGCGGACAGCAAGGAGGCCTCAGAGGCTGGAGCGAGCTGCCTGAGCACAAGGATTGGGTGAGAAATCAGAGAAGGCAAGAGAAGTCCCATCGTGATGGGCTTTGTAGACCTACTATGGGAAATTTGCCTTTTATTTTTAATGAAATGAGAAGCCATTTCACAATTTTGAACGGAGGTGTGACATGATCTGATATTAGTTCTTAAAAGGATCACTCTGTTTTCTTGTTGAGAGCAGACTTGTCAAACAAAACAAAACAAAACGAAGCAATGAAAGCAGGAGCAATCAAGTGAGACCTGATGGCGGCTTGTCTAGGCCGGCAGCAGTGGGTCTGGGGAGAAGGCATCAGAGTCTGGATGTATTTTGAAAGTCTATTTATTGATATAGGTCACAAAAGAGAGAGGATTTCTGGTCTCTGCAACAAGAAAAGAACATCGCTGCCATCCCTGGAGCTGTGGAAGCAGCAAATCTTGGAGAAGATGCAGAGCACATTTCTGGGCTTGTTAATTTGAATGCTGGTCAGACGTCCAAGTGGAGACTCAAGTTGGCCATTTGAAAATATGGACATAAATATAACCAACCAGTACAAAGATCTTTATAAAACCAATAGCACATGTTCTTTCTAAATGGAGTATATTCGAGATGTTCCATCTTTTTCATGGTGACTCAAGGCGATCATTCTCAACATTTGTGCTGTAGGAGATCTTAAGCTTCTCTTATCACATTGAGGGCTTTTCATCCTAAAGATGATGCATGGCTATGGTTTTCAAAAATTGACTCAATAGTTGTTTCTCTCGTCCTCTGCTGCTTACTATCACATCTTAGTGCCACCAGAGCATCTCCTGCTGGAAACCCAGAACCGTATTTTAGAGTGAGAAAAAAAATCAAGGGCTCAGCTTAAGCCACAGCAATATTTTGGGTTTAGAAAGAGAACAGTCTTCCCAGAACAGATTGAAAAGAACGGTCAGAGAACAGGAAGAGTGTGTCATCACAGAATTTCAGGGAGGGAAGAGTTTTCAAAAGAGGGAAGTGGTTGGAAGAGTTAAATGCCGTGAACAGTTAAGTAAGATAAGAAATGAAAGGACTTTGTTGGACTTGGCAATCAGGGAGTCATTGGTGATATTTGCCAGGAACATTTCAGAGGCTTTGCTGGATGTTAATTTTCGAGTTGGGAGAGCTGGGCACACAAAGATTCCAAACTGGAAGGAAGAGAGACCTCATGAGGACCAGGCCTCTGCACTCATAACTCCTTCGAGATGAATTCTGACGTTGCACACCAACAATGGTCAAATGTGCGGTGACCACCATGCTGCCCCAATGACTCCAGATGGTAAGTTAGTTTTCAGCATGGCTCCTTGAAGCAGGTCAGCGTTATTAGCTCCATTTAACAACTTAGAACACTTGGAGAGCTTCAGTGACTTGCTAGAAACCAGAAAGGGCAGATTGATTCTTAAAGGGCTGACTATCCTTGTTTTGGCTCCTTTGGGCCATTTTGCTTCTCTCTTCTTTATTCTCTTCATCTCACAGTCATTTTTCTATGTGTTATCTCAACAACTTGCAGACTAGGTGAAACATGGGGCATCCACTAAGTGTTAGCTGCCCCTTATCTATGGCTTTACTCTACTCAGCTTCCTCTACCAGATACTTAAATGTCAGGGCCTTCCAAATTTGTCCCTATTTTCTGACCAAAAAACTATTCAACATCCTCGTGTAGGTGTCTCAGAGTTGCTTCAAACTTCTGTCCAAAGCTGGACTCACCATCTCCCCTCCAGTAGTTCTTTCTGCCACATCCCTGGCCTCAGTGAGCGGTACCACCATCTCTGCAACTGTGCAAGCTAGAAACTTAGGAGTCACCTTTGGTGACTTTGACCTCTCTGCTCTCATATCTACTCAATCTTCACATTCTATTATGTCCACTTCTTTAAAGTGTCTCTTCCCATCCACTTCTTTCCATCTGAACCGCCACCATTCTGGGCACAGAAATCTTGTCTACCAACTGGACCTCTGAAATAGCCTCCTCTGAGCCTCTTCAATCCAGTCTCTGTGTTAAAACCAGAGTGATCCTACTAAGAAGAAAACCTGACTGTGTCACCCCTACTCAAAAACATCCAGGGCGTCTCCTTGCTCTTACATGAAGACCATGATCCTTAACAAGGCCTGAACAGATGATTATAATCTGACTGCTTCCATCTCTATTTCTAACTCCTTTCTATGAAGAAGACCCCAAGCCTCAGATGAGAATGCCCTCAGACTAACCTTGATTTCAGCCTGATGAGACCCAGCTAACCCAAATCCAGACTCCTGACCTATGTAAATCATGAGGTAATACATTTGTGTTGCTTTAAGCTGCTAAATTTGTAGTAATTTATTAAAAAGCAGTAGAGATCCGATACATGAGGGGACTCTGGCTTTCTCCGGAATATTGCCTTCCATTCTCTGCCAGAGTCGAAGGGAAGCAGTGCCGGGGAGGGTTCTGGGAAGAAGGGGAGACTCTTCCCGATTCTTATCCAGATCTCACTCATTCAAGACACAAAGTCAAAAACATTTATTGAGCCATTACTAAGCATCAGGCACTACTCCAGGCTCATGGGATACAGCAGAGAGAGAAAGTTATCCCAGCCCCCCTAGAGCTTACACAGGGATCAGGGGAGACAGGATGAATTTCTGTAACGGGGCGGAAGGTGCTAAGTGCAGGGTAGGGCAGCAGGGGCGTGCGGGTTGGATAATGGGACGCAATTTCCAGTAGGGTGGTGGGGGCGAGGCTCAATAAGGGGGCGGTATTTGCATGAACACCTGCAGGAGGCGAGGGGGTTAGGTTAGCATGTGGCTCTGCAGAGAACAAGAATCCCAAGCAGAGAGAACAACTTGTGTGTGTCTGATGTGTCAGTCAGGAGGTCAGCGCAGCTGGAGGGATGTTAACAAGGTTAAGAGAGGTGAAAGTGTGCACACGCGCGCGCGTGTGTGTGTGCGTATAGGGGAGCAGTTCATGCAGAGTCTTAGAGGTCTTTTGAAGGATTCGGGCTCTCACTGTGAGTGAAATAAAGAATCATTTCAAGATGTTAAGAAGAGAGGTGACACGGTTATCTTACATCTTACGAAGGTCACTGTCATTTCTCAGAAGGCAGAGGGGAGGCTGCTTTGGAAGCCAATAAGGCGATTCAGGGAAGGGATGGTGGAGGTTCCACCAGCTTGGTGCAAGCAGGGAAGTGATCGGCTTTTAAGATCCCAGTAATCCTTCTGCCACTTCCAAAGACTGCTGGTGTCACCATTTCCTGAGACACCTTGAGACTCATAGGCGGAAATTAGGTCAATTTTTCTCTTTCCTCATTCCTGCTTGGAATCCAGTTTTCTCAGACAAACTTCTCACTTGCTTGTCTTAAATCTGCTTTACAGTTAACACAACTTTGTTTTGCCTAGTAATGACCCTATAATCTATCATCTTAACCAGGGCCCCATTGATTGTGACACGGAAAGCTGTTAGTAATTGTGCTAGGACGGCAGGAGCAAAGCTGTGCAGGCTCAGGTGAACCAGGGCAAACGGGCACCCAACTAGTGTCTCCATTTCTGTTTCGTGTTAATGCCTTTTAAAAAAAGTCCATTTATGGTTATTTTAGTTGTATTTAAGGCAGAAGCAAAAAGATTTTGGAAAAGTGCATCTATTTGGTTTACTTGTTTTTACTAGGTTAAGAGGTTTTTGTTGTTGGTTTAATTTTTCAAAGAATGATCAGACAGCAAGTTTCATCAAATAAATTTTCTTCGTTTATTTAGATGGTCATATGGTTTCCAAATTTAAATAATTATTTTATTTGATTTTTTCAAATGTTTAAACAAGATTGTACTAAGATGAAAAATACAACTTAAGCTGGGTTTCTAACATATAAACATATAAGTATGTTGGTGTATTTTTTCTAATATTTATTTCCAAAATTTTTATTTTACTTTTTTTTGCTGAGGAAGATTGGACCTGAGTGAACATCTATTGCCAATCTTCCTCTTTTTTTCTTTTTCTCCCCAGAGCCCCGGGACAGAGTTGTATATCCTAGTTGTAGGTCATTCTAGTTCTTCTGTGTGGGATGCTGCCACAGCATGGCCTGATGAGTGGTGCATAGGTCTGTGCCTGGGATCCAAACTGGTGAACCCTGGGCCACCAGAGCAGAGCATGCAAACTTAATCACACAGCCATGGGGCCAGCCCCTATTTCAAATTTTTTAATCTCCTTTTCTCAGTAAGATGTGATCTTTTCATACTGCCTTTGCTGTTTTTTTTTTGTTTTTTTTTAAATCAAGCTTATGCTAGTCTCACAAAGTAATTTGAAATAATTCTCTCTCTGTCTCTCTCTCTCATTTTTTTTGCTGGGAAGTTTCATGCTGAGCTAACATCTGTGCCAATCTTCCTTTCTCTCTTTTTTCCCTTCCCCAAAGTCCCAGTACACAGTTGTAGATTCCAGTTGCAGGTCTAATTCTCTCTTTTTATGTACTACAGAATATTTTGGCTAAATGTGTAATTATTTGCTACTTGGAAGTTGGTCATAACTCACCTGTAAAACACTTGATTCTGGAGTTTCTTTATGGGAGGATATTTAGTAATTCAATTTTGTGATGGTTATAGGACTATTCTAGTTTTCTGTTTCTACTTGAGTCAACTTTAGAAATTATATTTCTCTAGGAATCTAGCCATTTCACTGACGTTTTCAAGTTTATTGGCATAGAGGTGCTCTGCTCTCTCTGGATTTTGTTATTGGGCGTATTGCCATTCCTAGAACTGTTTATTGGTGCCTTATCTCTCTTTTCTTTTCAAGCATACAAAAAGTTTTTCAATCTTTTAGCCTTTGGATCTTAATAATCTCTTTCATAGATTTTATCTTGTTAACATTTGCTCTTTCTGTTTTCTTTCTTTGGGGTTTTACTGATATTTCTACCCTAATCAATTTAGGAGCTTACACATCAATCTTCAGCCCGCATTCTGCTCCAGCACCAGCGTGTGAGCCATCCCTCCTCAGCAAGCCCTGCTTTGCTCCTGTTCTCTGTGCTCTGCGGAGCCATGACCACCAAAACTCAGGTCTCCAGGCTTGGCAAATGAGGAGAGAGCTGCTTCAGAGCTGGAGTTCCTGCTTTCACGTAGTCTGCAGTTTCTGAAGGTTTCTTACTTTCCACTCAATGATAATGTTAAAGAGGCGTTTCAGAAAAACCTTTTTCAGTGTTTGGGCTGATTTCAGTGAGTCGCTTGGCCAGGCCGTGAGGCTCTCGTGCTGAGAGCTGTCCTCCTGAACCTCCGACGTTAAGGAGAGTTGCGCCTGTGTGGTTTTCTGCTCTCATGTGGAAAGGGGATGGCTCTTTCCCCTTTGCTAGGATCTTCTAGCGAAATGCCATAGCCTAATTTTTTTTGAACCCATGATGTTACTTAATTTTTCCAAAACATGATGTTGAAGTGTTTGGGCCACTGTCCCTGGCCTGATTATAAGCCTCTGGTTCTTAGAACGTGGCATCAAATCAAAGATCAACTGTAAGTTGGCCAATAAACCCTGCAGACTTCTTTAACTTTGCTCTGTGGACGCCAGTCCTCACCCATGACCCCAGCTCAATATAACTTAATACAATAAAAACATCAAAGTAGGCAAAGTCTGTACTCTTTCCATCAGAGGGATCTTACGCCCCATGTGAATCTGTGGATGCAAACAGATGGGGGCAAGGCAGAAACCAAGGCTGTAGTTAGCGCTATTGACTCTGTATTTCTTCATTCCAGATGTTCATGAAGCTCAGTTTTCATCCAGCCAAGATGCTGTGCAACATTTACATCACTAAGCAACAGCAGAAGGAGCAATAACAATAGTGATTTCACTGACGCCGAATCTTGTGGAGCCCACGATGAGGTGTTTTGCATATATTACAGCTACTTTTCACAACAAAGAGGAGAAGACACTGCCTTCACAGAGAAGTTTAGAGAGTTATGGGGCACTTTGCACTTTTTAATGTGCTTTCTTAAGTCCTACTTCATCCCTAGTGCAACTCTGTGAGGCAATTAAGAATTAATATTGTTGATAGTCTATAAATGAGAAAACCAAGGCTTGGGGACGTGAAATGACGTGTCCAAGATCACACAGTTACTAAAGGGCAAAGGTGACTCTCAGAGATCCTGAATCTTGTTCACTTTTCTATACAACAAGTCACCCAAGACCTTTCCACATCAAGGTTTGACATTTGCAGTTTCTCTTTGTGGTCGCAGCAGTAGACATCCAGTCTCGCTATTAAGTTTGTCTTTTTGACAATGGGCTATCTGGTTACAGCGTCAGCCACTGTGTTCTGACGGAGAGGAGGGCGCTCTGTGGGAAAGCAGCCAGACTCTCAGCGCCTTGCAGACCATGGGAACGATTTCACATTCGTCCTAAGAGCAATGAGAAGCCAGCAAAGGCTTCTGAGTTGGGTGCATGTTTGTGTTCGTTAAATATCATTCAGATCTCTGTGCATAGAATGGCTTGGAGGAGGTGGGGAGACCTCTGTTAGGGGGCTTTTGCAGTAGTCCAGATGAAAATTTTGACTAGGGAGTGGCAGGGGAGATGGATAAAGATCTGAAAAATATTTTTTGGAAAAATAGGCATGACATGATGATTCAGTAGTTATAAGGGCTGAGGAAGAGAAGACTTGAGAAAGGCTCCTGGTTTTCTGCTTCACATGATGTCAGTGATTCCATTCCTTGAGTTGAAGAATATGCAGAGCAGGACACTGAGGATTCTCTCCCCACCTCCACCCTGATTCTGATTCAGTGGATGGGCCCAAACAGGGCCCAAGAATTTGAATGTCTAACAAACTTCCGGGTGATGCTGAACTGCTGGTCTGACAACTAGACTTGAGCTGAAGATTAGATTTTAGGAGAAATATCTTGAATTCAATTCTAATTATGCCAGTGTAATATAAAGAAACTCTTTTCCCCTCATCTTACTCTGAAATCAGGAGGAACACCCCACTGCCTTCTTTCCCTCTGGGAGTGGCATCATGGTGTAGTGAAAAGTGCATGGTTGGGGCCCAGGAATCCTGAGTTCAAATCCAAACTCCCCTACACCCTCTCAGAGTGACTTTATGATAACTACACAACCGTCATAAGTACTAGTTTTCTAATCTATGAAATGGGCATGCCCAGAGTATCTCCGTGGAAGTGTTTTAACTGTGAGATCCACTGTCAATATTGGATACTGTCTATCCACCTTCCATCCCGGGTGAAGAATATCATTACCTGTCTGCTAATTCTATTGTACATCTTTGGGTGATTTTCTTCTTTTCAGGTAGAAGCCCCATAAGGGCCGTCTCCTCAGGTATATCCCAGGAAGAGCTGGTTTGGGCTTTGTCCATTTTAGGAGTTGGTCAACAAATATTAATTTAATTGACCCAAACATCAAGTCCTTTAATACACTTAGCTAATGTTCTCATTTCCCATTTCTGACTTTTCTCTAGGGCTTTGAAGAACAAAATGCTTTCTTTCAGTTCTCCAACACGATGTCATCTTGGAATTGTCCTTGTTTGAAGAGCAGTATAAGGGAACCAGCTTCTCTTGTCAACCTCACCCACTTTCAATGGCCCTGAAATTTAGCTTTGAAAAGCTAACATTTTACCTTAATATTTGTAATTCCAGTGTGAAAAAATATATGCATATTTATGCAAAATAATATAAAATGTGAATTTGGCTTTAATAGCTTATCAGCACTGATTTTTATCTTTAATATTTGATTAAATATATTTAATATTTTGTCTGGGTCTATGGTACATGTACAATACTAATTGTAATACTGGAATCTTTCTAGTTAATCATATTTGCTTTTTAAACTTGCAAATAGTTCCTTGACCTGACCCAAGTCCTGATATAGTGAAGCGTGTTCAAAAATCAGAAAGACTCAGAAAAGGCCAGGCTACACATCTGGGTTTTCACCACATTTTGAGATTCAGGAAGCTGTGATGCCGTTTACCCAGGAATCAGAAGATTGTTCCCCATTGAAACCCAGGCCTTATTTAACCTTCAGGAGAAAGTGCACAGCGTTGTCATTAGCCGAGGACTTTCCCTAAACAGAAAGGAAAGTGAAATCAAGATAGAACAGGACTCCCCTTGGGAGGGTTGCTTCTAATAACTGATTGGCAATTGTGCACGCAAGATGATTACAAACCTATCAAGTGACATCGAACTGTAAAGAGTATCAAATGGCACAGTTTTGCTTTTCCTTTATGTGAGTGACAGCACCTTAAAATTACAGATAAAAATTATTTAAATAATTTGCAAACCAATCTGGATCATGTCCATCCTAGAAACATGAGCATTTACTTCTGGCAGTAATGAGAACGTCTTTGCCAGTGAATAACCCATGTAAAGTCAATGAACACGCAGTGCTGTGGGCGTGTTTCCTTTTTCTTTTGTCTGACTTTTCTTCGCATTTATGATTAGCACGAAGTCTTTCCTCATGAGAAATTCAATAACCTGAGATGTTTACCGTACCACCTTCCCCGGCCACCTGCTCTATCTCTGTAACCTACAGGCCTACTGCACGCTTCCCAGTCTTTTGTAATTCTTCCTTTTCATGTTGCCCTTTGGATTTTCCAGATGGTATGTCTGGCACTTTTTTTAGTATTTTAAGCGGACCCTTGCTTGCAATATTGCTTCTCAGTGCACTGTATTTTATAACAGAGTTAAAAATAGTTTAAAAGCTGAGCGGAAGTCACGGTATTGGGCCAAAGCCAAGTTTACTCCAAGCCTGCAAACTCACAGGAGCGCAGTGGTTGCTTTACAGCGTGGTGTTTGTGTGTGTACAGGCCCTTGGGCCTCTATGAAGTGACAGGTCTCAGAGCCGAGCTCTCCAGGTCATAAACACACAACTATCTCAGTGCATAAACACGGAAAGCTCTGCCCACTCTTGAGCCCAGAATTTGAAAGGTCAGTCTCAGCCCAGATATCCCATCCACAACTTAATGTTTGCAATTACTTAAAAATGTTTCCTTTTGTTTTCCTCTCTTCTATGGAGATTGGTCTTCCGTGATCACCAAGTCAGCTGATACTTAACAAACATCTTGATATACAAAATTTCAATTTCATTTCCACAAACTTAGTTTTGCTGCTTACTCCTGCTGCCCTGGTCCCCAGGAATTAACCCTTACTTGAAACGGCAAAAGTCCATCTGGTCCAGAAGCCCTGTTTTGTTTGTTTTGTGTTTGTCTTTACTGGTTTGATCCAGTATAGGTTTTAAAACATGCCAAGGTATCTAGAGCATGCCAAGGTAACTAGGACACGCCAAGGTAGCCAGAACATGCCAAGGCAACTCTAACACCTAAGAATGTACACAGTTGTGCTCCATTTGAACACCCCTTTTAGCAGACTGACCATTTAGGCTATATTTTTTGTTGTTATAGTTTCATTAATTTTGGTGGATAATCATGCGTATTCTTAAATATACCTTATTCTTCTGAGGTGGCAGTTATTAACTTACCCTGGGTTTACTTCTTGTATAAATTGGTTCAGCTAAAGTAGAATTTACTTAGTTGAATTTACATTTTATGGCTCTGAAGTCAATGAACTCACTCGTCTTGCTTGGGATGCTTTAAGAATCATCTTTTGAACAATAGTACTTATAGGACCAATACTCAAAAAATTATTCATGATTTCATTGCCTCTCCCTTCCTTTAGAATTGTTTTGGAAAGTAAGGTAACTACTTCACGTATTAGCGTCGTTTTCTTTTTCTTTTTTTAAAGTACCTTCCACATACATGGCAGCAATAAAAATATGGGTCTACAATCTGTCATCGGCAATTCGGCAGTCCAAAATGCACTGAAAACCTATTTTTCGCCCATTTGTCTAGTTGCCTATTTGTAGGCAAATCCACCCTGCTCCAAAGTTGTCAGATAGCACCCCTGCCTTAGGCAGGTGGAAAGCCTCAGCTTTCTGACTGTGGGCATCCACACCTTTCAGCTGGTGAGTCTGATTACCACGGGCTCCCCAGACCTTCCAGGATGTTGTGCGATGCGCAGTTCATATGCCCTGTGTCTCTTCTACGATCTGACAAAGAAATCTGAATTTGACGCACATCTGATTCAAAGGGTTTGGAGTAAGAATTTATAGGTCTGTCTGTTGAAGTAAAATTGAATTTGGGCGTTTCTAGACTATGGTCATGTTTGATTCCTTAGTTTCAGTATAAATGATGAAATTTATAAAATTGTAAAATTTACTCAAGATCAAAATCATTTCTTGAGCTATGAGAAAATGCTGACTTTGCTTTTGCACCATTTCAGAAAGAGTCAAATAATTTTGGAAATTCAGAAATTCTAAAATAATGAAGTATTTACCAAATAATATTTCCCCCAGGAATGAGGGCTTACTTTAACTGAAAATCTGGCCTCCTTTCAGATTAGACAGTGGCAGGCACCCAGTTTTGGGTCATTTTTTGACCCATTTTTGAAGTCCATTTGAGTCCCCAGGTGAAGTCATCATTCCAGAAACAGCTGAGTGTTCAGAGTGGGAAAATAAAAAGGAAAAAGTTATCTAAATGGCTAATGCTTAACTTGGTTGTTTTTTCAAGATGACAGATGGAGGACTCGCCCTGTGTAAAATTATGAAGAGGAAATATTATACTTTGATCCTTTCCAAACGTTTCTCTCAGCAAACTCCCAAAGCCCTGTCTTGCTACCAGGGTAATTTAGTATTTCTTAGCTAGTGACTAATTCCTGCCAAGGTTTATCTTATAGTGATGATGTTAGCTTAGAGTGAGACTCCATCTAGAGACAGCTATAGGGTAAAAGGTGGCTCTTGGAGATTTATAAATGAAGTCCCCAAGGAATGACTCCATAATTGCGGAATGACCAGAATTCGGTGGATACTGTAGGGAAGAAGAGACATCTGCGAGCCCTTCACATGATCTGTTAGGCAGCACACCCTCCACTTGTTCATCAAGCAGCTGCTCTGTGTTCTGGAAATAGACTTGACTTACTGGTTTTGTTTTGTTTTTTCTTCTCTACATGCCTTTAAAATATATATATGGAGTCTATTTAGCTTTGCTTTAATGCAATACTTAAAAAAGATTAAATGAGTGATGAGCAGTGGTTTACAGCAATGGCAAATTGGCCCTGAAATCTAAAGTGTAGGAGATCAGACATGAGCTCTTTCTCAAGGTTAAAACATTATGCTGAAAATCCATCTTTTGGACTGTCTTTGTGCTGCTCCAAAGTTACATAATTAGAGGAAGAGGAGGTGTCTAGCAGTAGCCCAGGTGAATATTCGATTTCTGTCACTTTTAATATTCATTTTCATTTGTCTTTCACATGCTAACAGTTTGCCATCTGTATGGTAATAGCTGTTGTCCAACCCAATGCCAGGGTGCACTGGCAGACTGTGGTACCATCACAATTCAGGGATGGCAGTGACTTCAGACAGCAAAGGGCAAAACCCACATAAACACAATGAGAGCTCTGGACTAATGGTTTAGAAAAGATATCCTTATACCAGTAAGAGTATACGAAAGGATTTCCTTTCTATTTTTATAATTCTTTATAAGTAGAGTATCCAATAATTGGACCATAAAAACGAATATTTAATAACACTTTGCTTTAGTGATGACCTATAAGCAGATATTAAAGAGTCTGATACTTTTAAATTGTTTTTATCTACATAGTAGATTCATATCATATGCATGTTTAACTTTCAGGCATTCATGTAATATCCATTATTTAATAAAACAGAGACAGAAAATAATTTAAATAATGCAAGCAACAAAGTCAGTAATTTGTGCCCATGAGTGCAAAGCCCAAATAAAGGATGAAGAAGGGAGTCACAAATTGGTGGCTTCTAGGAGCAAAGATTTACCCCTGGCTGACAATCAGCAAAGAAACAGCAAGCTCAGTCTCAGGATGGAAGGAAGTGAATTCAGCCAACAACCTGAATGGACTTGGAAATGAACTCATCCCCAGCGCCGTCAGAAGCGAATGCAGCCCTGTACCCACCTTGGTTTCACTCTTGTGAGACATGCAGAATTAACAGAACATGTCTAAAAATGAGAACTTTGGGGGAGGGGAATGGAGGTCCTTTTGCAGTATTGTGTATTGGAAACAATACTTATGGATTTTGGTGTTTGCATGCACCTTGGCGGGACTATTTCCTACAAATGGACAAACTATCCTGTGGTCACTTTTCATAAAGGTGCTAATTGTGCTTATTTATTAGGCTTCAAAAATTGTAGACGTTTTAGCTCAGAAATTTGCACTTCGAAATCTATTATGTTTCTGTGCTCTTTTATTTCATTTTTATGCTTTATCACTAGACTAGAAATATTATGCTAAAATGAAAGAGATAGAAAATTAGAGATTGACCCGGATGGTGAAGATGGAAACAAACTATTCCAGATTTTAGAAAAAAATGAAGGCATTAACATAAACCTAACTTCAGCACCTCCGAAATATATTCCTTTAATGTTTTGTTTTATTAAAATAATACATTTACTTAGATTTTTAAAAATCAAGCAGTTCTACAAGGTGTTGAGGGAAATAATAGCCATTAGTCATTGGTTCTATCCTCAGAAGCAGCCACTTTCAAATTTTAGCTATTTATTCTGATGTTTAGCTGTTATTCTGATATTTGCCTCTATATTCCTGAATTATATTCCTATATTGCTATTTTTGCCATTTCTAGGTGACATAGTATCTATCAACTTCCCATTTTTGAAGATGAAGATTTAGACCTCTTGTCCCCAGTCCAAAAACACCAACCCTTTCCCACCCAACCTTCGAAACCAATTATTTTATAATTTTGAAAGAAAATACCCAGTGTTTACTTTATAATTATTACGTAAATACTATTCACAACTGGGCTTATAGTTGCAATGACTGTATTCACTTCTTGTACAATATTTTTGAGTTTTTTCCTGGAGGTAATAATTGTCTTATTTGCTTATTTACATAGTTTGTTCCAATTCCTAATTCAGCTCCACACTCTCCCAGGAGGACAATCTCTCCCTCAGTTAACCTCTGCATTGTGTCCTGCTCTTGGAACATCCCTTCTAGAGCCTCCGTCCTCCTGATCCTGATCCGAAGTGGGCCAGTTTCCTCTAGGCTTGTTGCACTGTGGTTATCCAGGGAGCTGCATTCTTTACTGTGTTGGAGAATCCCTTATCCTGTATCCTGAGTTGAATCCCATGCCCTGTTCCTCTCTTAGTTTACCACTTAAATTTGAGTGGAGCCCAACCTTTAGCAGCTTCCTAAGAAAGAACATGTTTAAGAGGCTAATTATTGACACATGCATCAGGGTTGCATTTGGATGCTTGTAACAGAAAATACAACTCTTATGGCATAGCCAAAGAGTTTAGGGTTTTTTTCTGGTTTTTACATGGCAAGAAGCATGAAGGTAGAAAATTTAGGTCTTATGTGGTATCTGCTATGTCATTAAATCCATTCCACGTTTTCACTATGCCATCCTCGGGTGTGTCTGCAACCTCACATCTGTGTTCTGGAAAGAAGGGACTAACCCTTCCTTTTACATGTCTTTCTCCTTTTATCTGGAAGGGAAAAAAATTCTTTGTAGCAGAATTCCACCTACATCTTGTTGGCAGATTTATGTACCATAAACACGCCTAGATGTCGGAGTTGTTTTCTGGGCACTTTACTGCTATAAGCAAAGCTGTGACTCTGCTAGTAAGGAAGATAGGAAATAGACAGTGGTGTGTGATTAGTGGGGTCCACCACACCTTGCATGCTTATCATTTTTTCTATTCTTACTCATACTTTATTATTAGTTTAATGAGATAGAATTCTAGGTTGGAAATCACTTTCCTCGGAACTTTGGAATTTGTGTGTGTGTGTGTGTACTTGCACACAGTGCTGCCTCGTGAAAGCTTCTTGGACTTCTGGTTCTTCAGGAGAAGTCTTCCATCACCTTTCCAATGTTTTGAAATTTGAGATTATGTATCTTGATGTGGCTCCTTTTTGACCACCAATTTGGGCCCTCAGTACAGCTTCTTAATCTGTAAACCTGTGTCCTTCAGTGTGGATATAGTTTAAATTTAGCTCTTTGATAATTTCCAAATTCCCTTTTCTTTATTCTCTTTTTCTGGATCTCCTATTAGTCAGACATTGGACTTCGTGTATGGATCTCCTGATAGTCTCATCCTTTTTTTCTCCTATTTCCTATCTTTTTTTGTTGTTGTCCTACTTTCTAGGAAATTTCACAAGACTTTCTTCCAATCCTTCTTTGGACTTTTTATACATGCTGTCAAATTTTAATATGCAAGGGATCTTTTTGGCTCTTTGAATCCCCTTCCTTTCCATATAAATTCTCATTCTTATTTTAGGTATGTATTATCTTCTCTTATTGTCCTGAAAATACCATTTTCTTGGAACTTTTCTTCTGTAACTTTTGTTTCCTACAAGTTTCTGAGTTTTTCTTTTCTTTTGTTTATTTCATGTCTGTTTTTCAAATTAGAGGCTATTCTCAGATGTCTGGAAATCTTTCCCAAAAGCTGATTTGAAGCTCTGTGTAAATATGTAGGCTTGTTAAGGCGTGAGCTCCATTGTGGGGTGGTCTGCCTGATCTATTTCACCAAAGAAGCTCCAGACGTAGTACCAGTATGCCTTTCTCTTGAGATTCTCAGTTTTCTTTGGAAAAAATCCTACAAAATTCTACCTGAGGGATTCAGGTCCATCTGCCAAGACTGTCAGAAGGAAGTTTCGGGATTCACACTTAGTATGTGGTCTCTCCACTGCCTCCCAGCAATCTCCGGTCTATGCCTGCACTCTTGAGTCCTGAGATTCAACCTCTCCTAAACATAAATCTCTGGGGTTCTGACTTGCCTTGCGAGGGTCATCACCCTTCATCTTACTTGGAAGGTGAGGAAATGGATCTATGAGAAACATGACTGCTTCTCGAACAGACTTTCAAACAATGCTTCTCATCTCAGCCCACCTCCACATGACTTTGGAGTCACATGATGCCTCGATTTCTCGGCATTTCTGGAATTCTGTGGCCCAATCTGTCCACCTCTAGGCTTCCTGCAGAGAAGCACAGACATTAGGTGCCACTCAGCCACCTGCTTTCCTGCTTCTGGAATTTTGTTGTTGTTGTCTTTCCTCTGTCTCATTGGTCATGTTTCCTTGGGTTTACGGCTTCACGTAATTCTTTTCCGATCACTTCTGTGGGCTTTGAGAGGAACCCATAATCTGCCGTGTTTAGTTGGAGCCCAACGTTATTTACCAACTTTAAAATATACACGTCTCATTACCTCCTTTCCTTCACCTTTTGGTACCTCTTGTCTACTCAACATGTAAAGGGGCAAATATTCAGCATTTACTGAAATCAGAAGATCTATTTCTTCCAACTCCAGCATAAATCTAGGAAGCTGCTGTTTGAGATTAGAGACAGCACTCATAGGGTGGGCCCCCAAATCAAGAAACATGCCTGATGACTAGATGGAGAAATGGGACTGAATATTTAAACTACAACTGAGCTGAAATTGTCATGATCTATGATAGTCTGACTAATAGTGTTCTGTTCTCAAGAAATGAGCCCACTTCTAAGCTGTATATTTAAGTCCTTGGACCCTGGCTACCCTCAGCCCTCTGCCTCCTAGATCACACTGTGCCAACTCCTGTGGTTCTAGAGTTTTCTGGCTTCAGATATCAGCTCTCACCATGTTTCCATGAGGTATTTTCCACCTAAGAATGATCTGGAAACTCTTCAGATACTTTTGAGACAGTTTAGCAGATCATACATGAGTAACAAAGGCCATCTGAAGACTCAGACAAGAGAAATCTCTAGTCTTAAAGTTGCCATAACAGAAACAATGGATCAATCTTAACGGGCTGATCAAATATCCATTCATGTCTGTAAGTTCTAAAGAAATGAGCTTAAGGAGGACTAGGGAATGATAATCTCATATTTAAAGAGTAAATCTGGGAAACACAAAAATCCTCCAGTAGTAAAAACCTCACCATTACTTAGACCAAAGCTCGCATAAGAGCGATGGAGATATCCAACTGCAGCTGAGCCATCCACCAACTCCACCTGTTCAGGACTTAGCTGAGGACAGCGTGCAGACATCAAAGTTCTCTAAATGGCCCCGTGAGAACATAAAACTTTTTATCTTGAGCTTTTCATCCTAAGAGCACCTTTCAAACTCTCACTTAGAGTCAACCTTCTTTTATTTTGCACACAATTCAAACAAAAATTGTCATCGTATTCTGAAGCTGCAAAAATGGGAAGAGAAAAAGCGAGCTGCTGCCAGTAAGGATTCTAACTGCATGCAATCACTGGAATGGTAATTCGGCACGGGAACTCTCCGTTCTAAGGCTGGGGATGCATTTTGCAAAATCCACTTCCAGGTGTGGCCCAGGTTGACTGAGGGGCAACCTGATGCGATTCAGGCAGTGACAGTGAACCAGAAGCCAGTTCTGTCTAGGGGCCGTTGGGAAAGTGTCCAGGCAGTTGTGGGGAGCCAGCCTCACCCCTGCAGACGCAGAGAATGGCGGGAGCTGCTCAGGATGTCTGGAGCCCTGTGTCCAGGGCTTCCGGCTGACCCTCTCAGTCTCATCTCATCCTCGGGGTCAGCGCCCAACCATCAGCAGCAGGTTCCTGCCCTCCTCTCCAAGATCTCTCATTAGTCCTGCAGGCCTCCAATCCTGCATTAAACCGCTCCACTGAGAACACACAGAACATCCCTGACCAGAGCCCGGCTGACGACCAGATTTCAAGAGTAAAGGCAGTGAAGGAGACTGACCCAAAAAGCAGCCGGCAAGCCCTTGATGTCTCTAATCTCTCCTTTAACAATCCCTCTGTTCCTCGGTTTTCTTTTTCATTCACAGCACACAGGAAGAGGGTGGACAGGAGTTCACTCAACCTTCCAGGTGCCCACCTGGCGCAGACGCTGCAAAAGGAGGAAACCTGTGAGTCTTGCAACGCCCAGTTCGAGGGTTCAAAGTTTGTTAAGCCTTAACGAGTCGTGGTCCTAAGTCCCAGTCAGCCTGGGACAGTCCTGGTTTAGCTCCATCATCTCAAGATCCCATTGCTTTATCCGCTGTCCTGGATGTTCTCAAAAGAAATGTTGTCATTCACTCTGAATTTAGATACACAGGACGGACAGCAGGGGAGACGTCGTCTGCTTTGTAGCTTCAGCTTCTGCCCCGGTCTCATCAAGCAGAGTCCACAGCACAGGCCTAGGGGTCACAGTTCTCACGTGGTTGAATCTCAAAGACGACCAGTCATAACTGTGCTTTCTGTGGTCAACACCTTCTTAGTACAAAATAAATAATAGCTCCCATTTAAGATCAGCATGCCAGTGACACAGCGCTTTCAGACAGAAGAAGTTGGGAAAAGCCACCCCTGTGGTTGGAGAGGCGATGCTCCGGGCCCTGCTGGCCCCTCATGTCCAGCCAGTGACAGGGGGTGGGAGGAAAGGGGAGTGCGGTGGGGCAGGGCGTGGGGCCAAAACACCCACTGCCTGCTGCACACCAAGTGAGGCCAGGCCCGAGCCGTGCCCTGGGTGGGCGTGAGTGATGTGTGCACAGAAAGAAAAGCCAGCAGCCCCCTGTGTAAATTTAGAGTGGGCTGGATTCTCTTGCTATGATGGTTTTGGCAGTCATTCCAATATGTAAATCTTTTAACTATTGATTTCATCATTTAATAATGACTTTTAAATTTTGCAAAAAACTTTTTTGGCAGCTATTATTTAGGGAGAAGAAAGAAAGACAGAGAGGGAGGAGAAGGAAGGAGAGAGGGAAGGATGAAGGGGAAAAGCGTACCATAAAAGGGTACACTGAATGAAAAATAAATGTAAAATTCCCCTGTCTCAAGAAGGCCATGATGGATGTGGACCCCGTGTGGAATGTTCGCCAACATTTCCACTGAGTGAGGGTGTCCTGGTGATGTCACTAAGCATATGAAATCCATAAGTCACAGATCTGCTGAGGAATATTTGCACCTACTTCAAATGTTAGCATCTTTTGTATAAGTTTTTATGAAATAAACTTAGACTTGCAAACAAGTTGCCAGAGTTGTATAGACTGTCTCTATATCCTTCACCCAGCTTCCTCTAATGTTAACAATTTATATACTCCTGTGTCAACTCTCCAGACCAGGAGACTAACACTGGCACACTATATTGACTAAACTGGAGATCTTATTCAAATTTCTCCCATTTTTCCTACCGCCCTTTTTCTGTTCTAATATCCAACACACATTAAAGATAGTTTTTGTGTCTCCCAGGTCTCCTCAAATCTGTAACAATTCTCATTCTTTTCCTGTCTTCCATGATCTTGATGAAAATGAAAATTGTGCCTAAAAATAGTGATTTACAAGTGGGATTGCAGAAGGTGTGTTTACATATCATGCAGTGAAGTAGAACATTTCTTTTTGATCAAAATAGTGTTCTTAAAAATTAACTCTTGGGGCCAGCCTGGTGGCATAGTCATTAAGTTCACATGCTCCACTTCGGCAGCCCGGGGTTCGCACATTTGGATCCAGGGTGTAGACCTACACACAGCTCATGAAGCCATGCTATGGCAGCGTCCCAAATACAAAATAGAGGAAGATTGGCATAGATGTTAGCTCAGGGCTAATCTTCCTCAAGCAAAAAAAAAAAAAGAGGAAAATTGGCAACAGATGTTAGCTCAGCAACACTCTTCCTCAGCAAAAAATAAAAACAATAAAAAATAATTCTTCTCTCCTGGATTCAAGCTTCCTTGTGCACCAAAAAGTACAGCAATTTTTGCTATCTCGCTCGTTCTGATGGCTGAAGGGAAATTTTGAAAACAGCTAAAAGAGGCCAGTTTTTCTTCAATGCCATCAGATGCTTCAAATAAAGAAATTGATTAATCATAGAATCAACTCACATTTTTTGTGTCAGAAGGTGAAAGATCTGACATTATTATGGAGATGCTAGTAAATTTCATTGAGTAGGTTAACACTAAAGATAAAATTATTCACTTTGCAACGAAATTAAGAATACAAATTTTGATGGAGGCTGACCTCACAAAGACGAGGTTTGTTCTAAATAAAGAAACCTATGGAAAAGAAACGCAATTGGAATTGGTTGTCACGTATATACATAATTTATACTTCTATCCAAACATGCTGTGATATTCCACAATAAAAATATAAAAAGTTTCCAAATATACACACACACAGAATAAGTGAGCTACAAAATTTTTATGACAATGATGATGTTGAATACAAAAAGAAAACTTTGACATACCAATATACACTTTCTCTTTTTGCTGTCCATTATAACTGAGTTTAAAAACATACACTTAAATTCTTTAAAGGATTACTTTGTAAATAAGCACAGGTCATTTTATGGAATGAATAATTTGATGGAGCTCTGACTTTTAGTTGGATAAATGTGTATTCAGTGAAATATTCAAAAGTATTCTGAATACTAAATATTGAAAGTTTATTCTGTTAACCTTGTCTTAGAGAAATGAAATCTATATGGACTTGGTTTTAGACCAAATTTTCAGTCAGTGAACTTGTTTGCATTTTACAATTCCTCATTGCTTCTGTCTCCTCAGTGGTCACATGGCTGACAATATCTCCCAATATCTCTTTTTGTAAAGAAGACGTGAGAGAATGAATTTATGTAAATCACCCACCCCAGTATGCGGCACTTAACCCTGTGCTGTACATGGTTGTTATTGTCATTTTTCCAGATCTTATCCAAATATCTGGCACTTTAGAGGGGCTCAATAAATTAATATTGTCAATTAAGTTCGGTAGAAGCATCCAACTGGGAAAGAACAACTTTACCAAACTGCTTTTCTATCCGCCTACAGATTTATACAAATTAGGAAATCCCGCATTCTCTTCAGCGTGGCCTAGATTCCATCTTCCGTCCTTTTTTATGGCAACAATCATATGGTACAATCCTCGTTTACAATATTGGAACCGCTCCCTTCCTAGAACTGCAGTTGAAATCAAACAATGATTCTTGCAGACATGGGAAGGGATCATGGGAAAAAACGGGGGCAGAGGAACTGTCTTGAATATGTAATATTCTTTGCCATTATTGTTATTATTGAAACATACAAATACGAGCATTTAATGAGCAACAGCCTGAACCAAAATGAGGTTAGAAGTTAGGAAAGTAGAGAGGCTGTTTGAGAATTATCTAAGTAGCTTAGATGCAGACACGTGGAACATTTTTGTCTAAGATTTCTGACCCCAAGTCATCGTGCATGTGATCTGCCACTGCTGGGAAGCGGTTCATGGGAACCCTTGCTCCCTGAGAGCACCTGTCCCAGGTGCCAGAGCGCAGACGACCACGTGGCTGTGTCTTGCCAGTTGCAGACCCATGTGGCGCCTATGACCAGTGTCCGGGGCCCTTTAGGAGAGCATTCTGTCCCGTAACCACAGGGACACCCTAACATAGGGGAGACAAGGACAGAGAAGGGACTTTAGGTATCTGCTGAGGAGCAGAAATCAAATTATATGTAAGAAGGAAAGGAAACATACCTACTGTATTTTCTTCCCTATTACTCTTCACAGAAGCTGAGGTACTCCGAGGAGTTAGGCTTTCTTCTAAGGAACAAGCAGATAGAAAGGACAGTGCAGCAGAAACGGAAAACACAGAAATCAGAGAGAGG
This sequence comes from Equus przewalskii, assembly GCF_037783145.1. Lineage (NCBI taxonomy): Eukaryota > Metazoa > Chordata > Mammalia > Perissodactyla > Equidae > Equus > Equus przewalskii. Next base: position 89,142,383 of record NC_091844.1, read on the forward strand.
AGGCATGGAGTGAACTAGCCCGTAGAGAAGGAACCTAAAGAAGGATCACAACTGCCAAGAAAAGCTGAAGATGAGCCCGAAAGGAGACTTCGGAAGAGCGCCATGAACGTGCGGAGGCCCGGCTGCAGGCTGGGCAGGAAGGCCCGGAAACCCCTGCAGGAAACCACCGGGCTTTAGAAGACACACAAGGTAATTGATTAACGCTGAGAATAATGTGGCTAAAAGAAACATTCGCTTTGCTCTGGTCAAAAATAGATGAGGAAGGGAGAAAAGAGATCCACTCCGGAAGAAGACATTGTGGTTAGCCATCACGCGATGCCAATGCCGCACCACCGCTGGCGTCGGGCGGGTCCAGCCCGAGTCCGGAGGCGAACACGTGACTGTAGATCACTTATGCGTAATATATGCGGGGAGATCTCTCCGTGTGAGGCAGGAGGCTATAGCAGTATGAGCTGAGCTCCCCGTGACTTCTAAGACTTTGGCGCAGGAATGGCGAGCACAGCCCAAAAACAGTTTTAGGCTCCATCTTGAGCAACTCCAAAATTCATAGAAAAGTTATAAAAGCTAAAAACCTATCATTATGGTTCAGAAATCTACTGAACATAGTGGAAGTTACTGTGAAAATGAAAAAAAAAAAAAAACCTGGAAAACCAAGTTTATTCTTATTGCTGTACATCATGCAGTTCAAGAATTAGAGGAAAATAAGTACTAAATAGACCTTGAACAGAATCAAATGGTCATTTAACTACAAAATATAAGACCTAAGTCTCAATAGAAGTTACTGAGAAAACAAATCTACTCGAAAAGAGATATCCTGTAGTCATAAGTGAATTCCATTCCTGTCCCATTCTCCTTCAATGAAATTTATCAAATCTATTGATGAGAATTATGGAAAATAAAATATGGTATGTGTGTGATGATGCAAAAAATACAGAAGAAACATGAAACTGCACGAGGATCTTTGTATTTAAAAATATTTCACTATTTTGGAACAGAAGATGTTCAAAGGCTGAACGTGGGCGTGGGATCACAGTACTTTATTCCTGTCTTTTTTTCAATTTATTTTTGACATATTATAGGTATGTATTTATTCATCTGTTTCCTAATTGGGCAAATATCTCTAAAAAATGACAATTCACTGTAGATCAACATTAGCCAAACAATCACGTTGTCCAAGACAGATAACAGGTTGGTGAAGATAAGGGAGTTCTCTTTATTTTCTTTATACTCTTCCTTTGTGCTCTAAATTGCCATTTTTATTTTACAAAAAGTTTGGATCTCCTTTTCAGACAAGTGACCCCTCTGGAGATAATTATTTCAATGTGTCCCGGTAGAGGATAGAGGACCATCATGTCATTTCTGTGTTCAAAAGAGTGATATAGGTTTCTCAAATATCCATTCAAATCCCTTAATCTTGACAAAACCTCTCCTCTTGTTTCTGAGCTGTTGTTTGTCTAAAGAGGGTCCCTCTGTACCCTTACATAGTTTTTAAAAATATGAATATATATAAATATGTAAGAAACCAGACTATCCAGTCTTCTAGTCAGTGCTTACTACACATCCTTGAATACATTTCATTTTCTAATGGTTATGTGGACAATTATTAGGATGAAAATATTCTTCTATTCAATACATCTCTGACTACCCATTTTATGTAATATACTATTCTTGGGTTTATAAAGGATTCAAAGATAAAGCATTCCTGCCCTGTGGGGAAAATCAGACACCTGTGAAATCATTCTAGTACAGAGTGGTCTGTGGAGAGGGTTAAACCAGAGCTCTATCCCCGAAAGATGACAGGAGAGGGAGAGTGTCAAGCAGGGCTCCATGAAACTTGTCCGGGGCCTTGATGGATGGCTAAGTCCTTTGTTTACAGAGAGTGCACTTTCCTCTTTGTTTTCTTTGAAGACTGAGAACCCAGAGGTGGAAAAATGTAAATTAATTGATGTGAATTGAAGTTTAAATTAGGATTCTAAAATCTACTCAAAAAATAAGAGTACTTCTTCAGATTCCTCTGCTTTTGAATGTGAACTTGTATCGGGATATCACACAACATAGATGGGTTACTCCTAAGTCCTAGGTGTCATTGCTGGGGACTGTTCTTGCTCTGAACTTCTTTTTTCTCCACCCTCCTATTTTTCAAACTATTTTAGTCTCCCTGTGTGCTTAGATTTTGCTTGCCAAAGGTAGTCATTTGTCCATTTATTCAAACAATGTGTATTCATCAGACATCCAACTATTGCCATGCAGGGGGTTAAGCACTGGTGTTATGTCAGTGGACACCTCCGTGGTTCCAGACCCAGGAAGCTTGTCCGTTGGAGAGGACGGCAGGAAGATGACTGTCCACAGGGAGCGCCAGCTTTTAGTGAAGGCAAAGTGGTGGGAAAGTTCAAAGAAAGCACAAGGAATTTGGGAGGAATCTGGAAAGGAGGGTAAGAGTGCAGATTCATGGATGTGGGATGAAAGTAGTGACGGAGAATGCCTGTCAGGTTTACTCGGTAGGAATTTGTACATGAAAATGAAGTAACATTTCTTTGACACTCAAAGAAATGTGAACCAAGAATTTCTATATCCAGCAAAAAAGACTCTCAAGAACTTAGCAAATGTGTTCTCTTGAGTCTTTCTTGAGGTGTCTATGAGAAAATGAGCATCAGTAAACCAAAATGACTAGACACATTTGAACAGAAAGACTGCAGGGGTCATTGCTTACATAGCTCCTTGTAGAAATAACTCTGAGTAACGGTTAAAAGGGAGAGAGCACAGTGTTTAATGGCTATATCCTTTGACAAAATAATTATAGTTCAGCTATAAAAAATGGAGAAAGAATGAGACAACCACCTATAAAAACACTTTTAAACTTTTCAGTAATTAATTGGTAGTGGTGATATTTAGTATCGCTGTTTTGAGACTAATGTTTTTTGGGATAAAGCAAAAAGAAGGTAATTATGAAATATTTTAATTTGATCATCGGCTCAGTCCTTGATGGATTTTTGATGCAGAAAAAAGGAGCTAGAGATGTGATAGATAAGAGAAAATAAAAAGCCTGTAGTAGTCCTGAATTTAAATTGTAGGTATCGCTATGAACTTATTGCTTGTTTGATCTCCTAGCTGTGTTTATTGAAAAAGCCTAGAAACAATACCAGTCCAAGAGCAAAGATCATCCCTGCACCCACAAGGTTGTATAGAAATATTATTTTCCAGTGAGAGAAACCAGAGCTTCTCAAAAAAATGGAGCAGGAAAGGTTCAAAATGAATCTGGAACCTCTTGACATACCAGACAGAAAGAAAACTATCAAAAACTGAGAGAGTCAAATCTAACAGATTCAAGATTCAACTTGAACAGACTCCCACTGGCCAAAGATGAACAATTTGAGCTTCAATAAAGGTAGTGATTATAATGTATATAAACCTATTAAATATGTTTAAATCCACTTGTTAAAAGGAAATTTTAAAAAACCTAATTCATGCCCTTTGGAGGAGTATAGAGAACAAATTAATTACCTTGACAACAGTAAATAAAAGTGTTGAATCAGACGCTTGCTCTGCCTTTCTTATATGAAGTCTATCAAAAGACCAAATAGTAGGCTAGTAGAAGCTTCTCCTTACAAAAATATCCCACCTAATATAGGAAAACACAAATTATAGAATTAGAACATCATGACTTTTCAAGCTTCACTGAATCCCTGTATCTAGTCGTTGAGCATCATTGAATGATAACATCACAAAACCATAACTAGATATTGTGTACTTCCTGGTAGAAACACACAACTCCCCCAAAGGCATGTCTTAGACATGGAGTCTGATTCTGCTCAAGGCCTGCAATCCAGAGATAATTTGAAGGAAATGCAGAGGACAGAGGAGCACGCTGAACTGCTCCATGCATACGAGGTTAGGAGCTTTGTGGGTAACTCTACGTTCGAGCGGTGAACTTGCAGGAGGACGAAGTGGGCTGCGATTGGGCAGAGCATATGGCGATGCTTCGGTGGGAGGCCAGGGCGCTCGTCAAGTCCTACTTTTTGACTTGGGTGGAAGTCAACAGAGTGCTTTGTAATAATTCGTTAAGCTCTACTGATGTTTTGTGTCATGTTCCCGTATCTACATTTTATTTTATAATTTAAAAAAGGTTAAAAGACAAAATCAGAAAAGATCTATGTGTCAGTATTGTTATGTTTTGAGGGGATAAAGATGGAAAGAAACTGGTATTAGGGAGCCAGCCCCATGGCCGAGTAGTTGAGTTCATGTGCTCTGCTTTGGCGGCCCAGGGTTTCACCAGTTTGGCTCCTGGGTGCTGACCTACCACTGCTCAACAAGCCATGCTGAGGTGGCGTCCCACACAGCAGAGCCAGAAGGACCTACAACCAGAATATACAACTATGTACTGGAGGGCTTTGGGGAGAAGAAAAAAAACATATTGGCAACAGATGTTAGCTCAGGGCCAATCTTTAAAAAAAAAGACAGAAAATGGTATTAAGCTATGCTGGCAAAAGTTATGCATATTTTAAAATATGAACAATTCCAGATATGTAGAAAACTAAAGGAATAATGTAGGACAGCAAGTACATGTCAACAAAGGTTACCTATTGTAAACACATTGTCATTTTGGTTTCAATATTTTAAAATGAATATAATATTGAATATAAATTAAGTTCTCTTTGCTTCCACCCAAATTCTCATTCCCTTTCCTTCCTCTCTTCCTCCCCAGAGGAAACCACTACCATTATTTATAGTAACAACAGCAATAATAATAATGTCCTCCAGCATTGATGGAACATGTGCTACATGCCAAATAGCTTGTGCCAAAAAGTTTTCCACACTTTATATGAATTAATTCTTTGAATCCTCAGAAGAACCCTGTGAAGCAGTTGCTACTATTTCTGTCATTTTGCAGATGAGAAAATAGAGACACGGAGGGATTAAGTAACTTGCCTCGGATCTCAGAGTTAAGACGCAGGGAGGCCAACACTCAGAGTCTGGCAATGTGGCTGCAGAAGCCTGCGTGTGTCCACAGAGCAGCCACGGGCCGCCCTGGCCGACGGAGGGAGTGCAGGGGTGAAATCTTGACTTCACAAGTCAGCTTTACTTTCTCATAGTTCTAATAGCTGTGGGTTTCTCTTGGGTTTTCCGTATATACTAATTATATTGTCTGCATTAAATAATATACATAGTCTATATTATCATTTATATACATTATACAAATATAAATTATATATTATAATATATATAACTTCTTCTGTCCTAGCACATAAATTAGTTAGGATCTCTAGCTTAAACTTGAACATAAAAATACAAAATCCTGGTGAAAAGGGCACCCATTTTTAAAACTGTCTCATCTCCTTTGTGATTTTTGGACTGCATATAAATAATTAAATTGTCTAATGTACCGGCTAGCTGTCCCAGCTACTGGAAAGATCTTAGTAGAGATAAACTCTTAATTTCTTGAGCCCTCTGCTTCCTCAACTGTAAAGGGAAATGAGCCTACAATATTTCTAAGGTTCTCTTACCTTAAAAGTTCTATGGTCCTTCTATTTCCAATTTTTGTAATTATTGTTGAAGGAGTAAGTGACGAATCAGTTCTCTTTATTTTTGGTAACTAAGGACTAAAAATTAGAGGACAGCATAGGGATTCATAAACTATAAACATAGATGTCTTACATTTTTTAAAAAAGAAGTTGCTGAGTAAAAGCCAGATGACAGGATTTTATTATTTTACGATTAGTTTGGGGGGTAACCAAAAGAATACAATGTTTGAAAACTGTCTGGGAATGTACAACATAACATTAATTACCTTAAAGCTGGTTGGTGGAATTTTATGTGATTTTTTTTTAAGATTTTATTTTTCCTTTTTCTCCCCAAAGCCCCCCAGTACATAGTTGTGTATTTGTAGTTGTGGGTCCTTCTAGTTGTGGCTGTGATGTCTCTTTATTCTTACTGTTCACCTGCCTTTCTAGTTGAAGACAACAAACACATAACTTGAAAAATAAAATAGAAAATAAATCTAAGATGCCTTACATATACACACGACATTTTATATAAAAATATTTCCTCTCTCCAGATTGCCTTGCTTGTGAAGTCAGGGCAAGGGCTCTCCTTGACTTTCCCCAGAGCCTCCATCCAGCTTGCTGGCTCTCCACATCTTTCATCCCATCCTCCCCTTCAGTGTCCACTGCTCTTTGCTCCTGCCTCTGGCTGGCTGTCCCTTCGCCTCCGTGTGGCACCTCCTGGTCTCACTTGCTCCAGAGTAGGCATGGTAGAGGAACCGGTCCCTAAGGAGGACCTGCCAAGTGTCCCCTACTGAATACGACAGATCTCTTGGTAGAGAAGGCTACCTAGGAGGTCCCGGTGGCTTCCCCACTTTGCCCCTCAGCCTTGGCTACAGGCCAAGTTGCCAGCTCACCCTTCATCTACTCGAGATACTGAGACCTGAACTCTTGTTCCAACAATTGTCATTTTCCTCTTTGTTTACACTTCAGCTTTGCCTGAAACTTCCCATATCTCTGGTCTTTTTCGCCATTATCAAGTTTGCCCAAGCCACTCTGGTATTCCTCCACAAGCCAAGGGGCCAAAGGAAGCCCAAGAGACTGTAGTAAGATTTGGATTAACGTCTGGGGTTTAATATGATCATATTTTTGGTGATGCGTTTAAATGGCTTTGATCAACAAGAGTAAACTTTTCTTCGAGATTCATCTTTCAGAACCAGTTTAGAGGACATACCTTTGAAACTCATCCTTGCTACCTTTGAACCGCATCAGTTTTGTTTCAAAACAGGATTAACTAGCGTAGCATTTACTTTATTTACTAGGATTGACGTTTGAATGATTTGGAGGCTCTTCCAAGAAATTCATCTTCCAAGAATGAAGATTTTTTCTGCACTGAAGAAATTTATATGAGATAAACTATATCTCATATGGTATCCCCAACGTGTCTTGAACAATTTAAACCTTGTCTTAAGCAATAGAAAGCTCTGGTGTAATTGTGGCTCTGATAAAAGGGAGCAGAGCTTTCTGAGTGTGTTAAGTTTGGGTCTTTGTTAAATCACTCATATTACTTTATAAATATATTTTCTGACTTTCAAATAAATGAATAATGCATGGGTGGTATTTTGTTAAGTCCTTGTGTTTTAGTTTCCTCTCTCACCTGATGCACTGAACCCAGTTAAAGGAACACAGCCAATTCCATGAGATTTTTCAAACCTGGTTTGAAGTCCTTGGTGCAGATGAATTTATTCAAGTTTGAGTTCATGTCTCAATTTGAGCTCTATAAGCCCAGAATTCAATAAAATTTTAATTTCTGTCTAATCAAATATGCTTTGATGTTCTTAAGATAGTATGATTTTAGCAAAGAGAGGACTGGGTTCATTCACACAGCCAATGCTCCATCTTCAGTGAGTGACTGTGTCGTATTGAAAGCTGAAGTTAGTTTCCCTTTGTGAAACTCCTTTCTGTCTCTCTGTCTCTCTCTCTCTCCCTGTCTTTCTCTCTCCTTCCCTCTCTCTGATCATTCATTATGGACCACTCAGACCTTTCTAGAATTCAGTTTTCTAAGTTCTAACATTGATCATCTCTAAGTTAGCTTTTTTACTTCTAATTTCCTATAATTCTAATATCTGTTTATGCTTTTATTTCTGTTTGGAAGTTAATTGCATTTGGAAAATGAGATTCCAATCATATAAAGTCTGTTGTTTAGAATAGACAACTGTCTAAAATAAATTTAGATAAGTGGGCACCCAATCCCCACTTCTCACGGGCCTCCATAAGACAGAGTGATATTCAGCCTCAGTCTTTAAAATTCTTTTCTGGTGAGGCTGAAAGCAGGTTCAAGGAAAGACAGCTCTGCTCATGAATGCATACATTCAGAAATAGTGCTGACGAAGCACGTCCGAGCCACCCCAGGGCAAAACTCACCATCAATCACAAGAATGTTAGAAGGAGCGGTCTTGGAAATTCACGTTGGTGAAAAAAAGAAGAAAACATAATATATGTTGCTATCCATACAGGACTTGTGGGAAGGTGAGTGAGCGGAGGCAGGACAAATGCAGCAGAAACTCAGGACCTGAAACACGGGGAATGGACAGGCAGCCGGGAACAGCCACATGGCAGTAACAGGGTAGACAGGCTCTTGCAGGGAACCAGGGGAGAAATGCGAGGAAGGTCAGAACCTACACAGAACAAATGGGATGAACTGAGTTTCTGGAACTCCAAAACTGCTGAATATCCCATGCCTTTCTTTCTGTCACACACAAACAGAACAAAAGTTACAGGACTGTGTAACAACAGCTGTACACCCACACTGAAGCAGACAGAAGAGAGGGGTAGACAAAGAGATTCTACAGGCCCGGGACGGTGGTTAGGGAGAGATGTCTCAGTGCTGAGCAAATATCTGTTTGTTGTTGGTCAATAAATATTTATTAATATTTATGTCTATATGTGAAAACGCGCTGGGCCTTTGGTTATTAGCATGATCTTACATTCCTCCATCCAGACGTTACTATGGTTTCTTTCAACTAGGGGATTTCCAGCAGACCTATCCCATGTCAATGATAGGAGAGAAAATCGGCAGACTCTATCTGACAATGCTGTTGGCAGTCATGGCCAAATGTGGCGACTGAGCACGTGAAAATGAGCTGCTTCCAAGTGCGATCCCCTGTACCTTCAGGACACACACCAGATTAAAAAAATACGTAAAGATTTTGTCATTATAATGACAGATGTTAATTAGACTTACTGTGGTGATCATTTTGCTATATATACAAATATCAAATCATTATGTTGTATACTTGAAACTAATATAATGTTATATGTCAACTCTATCTCAATAAAAACTTAGAATTACACACAAGAAATATGTAAAGTATCTTATTAGTAGATTTTATGTTGATTACATTTTAAAATAATAATCTAGATATCTTGGATTAAGTATATTATTAAAGTTAATTTCACCCGTTTCTGTTTTCTTTTTATATTATAAAGTTTTTAACTAATGTGTATTTTTAGTGGAAAGCACTGATCTAGTCCAGTGTTTCTCAAACTTTGCTGTGCATGCAAATCCCCTGAGAATTATTTTAAAGTGCAAATTCTGATTCCAGAGGTCAGGGTGGGGCTCTCAGGAGATGGATGTCGGCTGGTCCTGATGCTGCTTGGATGACTTCTGTGTAAATTTCAAGAATAGGATGAGATAGAAGACAAAGGCATTTTTACTCTGTAATTGAAAACAGAACTCCTGCTGTGTAGTGTATTAAAAGATAAAGCAGGAATTGTCCATTATTACAAATTAAGGAGACCACACATCAAAGATATGTTGTTAAGACGTTTCTCCTTGCAAAATCTCTTCCAGCTTGATATTCTAAAAGGCCTGGTAACTGACAGAGCCAGGAAGAGTTTGTTTTTGTTAGCCTACTTCCTTGCTTCATTCCTGATATGCTTTAGATCCTGGACCAATCTATTCCCTGTCCTGAGCCTAAGGGGTTTTGCATATGTGTCTGGGAGAGGAATAATTTTTAGAGCTAGAATGCCAGAGGATATTGGATGGACAAGGGCCACCCCATGTGGAAGGCTGAGTGGTGTCTTGATAGGTGAAAGCAGGAACAAATAGGTCAGGATTTGGGGTGATGGCAATAGAACCGTGTTGACAGGTAAACTCTGGAGAGACTGCACGTTATTATGGCTCCCATCTTGGAGCAGGAGTGGAGTGAAGTGTTTATGTGTGTGCATGTGTGTCTGTGTTTTGTGTTTGTTTTCTGTATAGTTGAGTTCTTTGGTTCAAGAAAAGGAAAGCAACTGGCTCGTTTAAGCAGAAGAGGCAATTTACTAGCAGGATATTGGGAGTTTGCAGAGTGCCCAGGAGTGGAGAACAAGGAGAGAGGGCTGTGCAGCCTTTACTGATGCCCAAATCACACAGCTGAGTGAGTCTGCTCAGAGCATCCACTGTGTCCTCCATGCACCACACCTACCATCACCAAGGACCCCAGTCCTGCTGACATCATTGTCCCACCCACAGGGCAAGACTCCGAGGAAGGGAAAGTCTTCAACAAAGGATCAAACAGAACAAATGCCCACTATTTCTGTCCTTTTCTGCCCAACATCAGCAGGCATCCCTAAAAAGTACTTGTGCATGTAATGTAATTATCTCTTGGTCAAAAATATTCTACCCCTCCTAAGAAGGAATGGTCCTCTCATTTTGTGCCAGCTCCCAGTCCAGGATCTCTAGATTGTGACTACTACTCCTCTATTCTGCCGTAATTCCATTTCAATATTCTGTATACTATAGACCAACAATACTATAAAATCATGGGAGAAAGAAAAGAAAGGAGGAATGAATTAAATTGTATTTGAAAACACTAATGCATAAAGATATATCCACCCCTATGTTCACTGCAACATTATTCACAATAGCCAAGACTTGTAAACAACCTAAGTGCCCATCAATAGGTGAGTGGATAAAGAAGATGTGGTATATATACACAATGGAATACTACTCAGCCACAAAAAAAGATGAAATCTTGCCATTTGCAACAATGTGGATGGATCTTGAGGGTATTATGCTAAGCTAAATGAGTCAGACAGAGAAAGTCAAATACCATATGATTTCACTCATATGTGAAAGATAAAAGACAACAATAACAACAAACACATAGATACAGAGATTAGTTTGGTGGTTACCAAAGGGTAAGCAAGAAGGGAGAAGGGCAAAAGGGATGACAGGGCACATGTATACAGTGATGGATGATAATTAGTCTTTGGGTGGTAAACATGTCTACACAGAAAATGAAATGTAATGATGTATACCTGAAATTTATATAATCTTATAAACCAATGTTACCTCAATAAAAATTTTTGTTTAATTATATAAAATGTATATGACCACACAAGGAAGAGAAATACAGTGAAAAGTGATGTTCCTTTTTCTCACAAGGTCTCCACTGACATTCATGATATCCCTCCTGCCCTGCTAAGCCCTGTTCTCTTTGTGCTCAGCCAGCGCCCCAGCTAATCAGTCCTTCACCTTACAGGATGGCCCCAAATATCTTTACAGAGAAGGATAAGTCCTGAGTCTCTGTCTGCATGCGGTAGCTCAGGTGTTCCTTTAGCTGTTACTCTGAACCTGGCATTACTGAAAGATGCCCAGGAACTCCGCTTTTCCTTTTACATTTCTGTCTTCCCTCCTTGCTGCATAGCAGCCACCCTATACTCCTTAATAACCGGGAGAAACCGCCTCAGCCAGCCGTATACCCTACTTGGCCTGTTCCCCCAGTAACATAAGTACCCAAAAGGGGAAAGCAGGAAGTGCACAGTAAAGCATCTTGCCCTTCTGTTTGCAGACAAAACCTACAAGTTCCCAGACAGTTAGACCCCAGTAACTTCATAAGGTGCACGCCCCTGTATTTTTATTGGATTCGCCTCTCGGTCTCTGGTGAGACTGTATTTTGCCAAGAAATCTAGAGTGAATACTAGCCTTTACCCTTTAGATCCTTCCAGTATGTTGTCATTGCTGTAGTGGGCCAGCATCACATCCCATGGGGTGGAAAGATGATCCTGTTTCCTACAAACATGAAGAGTTAATTTAACCTGAGACAGGACTGTGAAGATATACTGTTGTTCCCAATATACAAAGAAAAAACATTTTGTCTTCTCTCTTATTAGGATCAAATCCATTTCCTTGTGCTCGGAGTTGTGCTGATTTACTTGAGCAAAGACACTACATGTGGAATGACACCACTGACTTGAGCTTGCAGTAAGTCCCCACCATTTTCCAAGAACGCTGTCCTCCATACTAGCCACACGTGAATGCAAGGGGACAAGATGAAAATCCCCGTCCCTGCGTCTTTCAAGACTTTGTGGCTGACAGTTAGATGTATGACTTTTCCAGGAATCCAGCCATGACGCTTTTGATTTACCATGTTGATAGTCCATTTATTAGGGGTCTAAAGTGGAGATTCTGCCAATTGTTGAATATGTCTTTTTCATCTCTACCCTTAGGAATTTGGGAGGAAACATAGGGAGAGTTTAAGACCCCACTGAACTAATATGTCACCGGCCCCTCTCCCCATAAGTCCCCACTTTACTCAGTAGGCCATGTGATATTCTGGGTTTCCAGGAATTTAGGCCAGCCAGTGTCCAATGATATCCATAAAGTTGTGGTGTTTCTCTTCCCCAACACATCATTACTCTGACAAACAGCTGCAGATCCGACTGTGAAAAGATCATTTATATTCAAGATGTTACCACAAGGTCTTTCTTCAAAGATACTCTTCATTGTAGATGTGCTGGTCTGGGAATCTACTCATTTCCAGGATTGGGTGAGGAACTTGGAATCTTTATGGTGGGGCTCATGTCTGACCCTTGTTCACAGACATCAAGTTTCTTCAGTTCTATGAATCAGACAGGACCTTTGTGGATGAGCCTTCTTTTCCAGTCCAGCAAATCATCCCATGTGGCCATGGCTGATAATTTAATTGTTTTGCCACCAGGTACTGTGAGTGATAAATTCCTATCCTGCTGGATGTTCTCTACCAAGTGAAATAACGAAGCTTGATTTCTCTCATTTCTTCTATTTTGATTTGTCTGCTACATCCTAAGTATCATTATGTGTATCACTTAGTGCACTTAGTTACAAGTAAATATACTGGCTGACTTAAGTAAAAAAGACAGAAATACTAGAATGGTTGGAATATCAGACTTGGAGCCTAGCTCCTTAGGAACAATGTCTAAAAATGTGCAATAGACTTATCCAGTTAGGGCACTGCTACTACCACCATAAGCATGAGACACTGCCGTTCTTTCCCCAGGAAATTAACTGCACTACAACTGCTCTGTTACCACAGAAGAATCTTCGAGGGCCATGCTTCTTTGTGTAACCAGCTTGCAATTCAAAATCTAGGATAGGCATGTCGTAACTGGGCATAATAGCTCATGTGCCCACATCTTAGATGAAAGGGGAGCTGGAAAAACAAATACCTAGTAATTCAGCATCTATAGTGAGAGACAGTCCCTACCTACTATGAAGACTCAAATATTGGGGAGGTTCTGGATTTAGGAAGGAGGTTTAGATGCTGGAAAATCCAAAAGAATGAAAAAAGCTCACTACAGTGTGAATGAGAAGATGTGGGGTCTTTCTCCTCTTTTTATCTCTAGTGTCTTCTCTGCAGCCACGTTTTTTCTAGATACTCTTTCCCTAATGAGTTTCAGTACTAAAACTATTCTAGATATGCATGATACTTATTACTGTTTTCAGTACAATGAAGAAAAATTCAATTCTAAATAAGGTAAATAATCCAAATGTCTCTCTAGTTTTTCTACTTCAGTTATGAGACCTATAAGAGAACTGGAAAATCAATCAAAATACTCTTATTGAGCACCTGACTTGTACCCACACTGTCACTATGTACTCATAAGCTAAGACGCATGAGTCCTTTTCTTCAAGTAACTTGAATTGTTGTAGAGATATTAAACAGATGATGTAAGGATGAGAAAACGTGATATAAAGATTCCAGATGCAAGATAATTCAGAGACTGGAGATCATGAGTCTACAGGTGGTTTGGAAAGACTTGTTGGAAGACTGGGGTGTTTGTGAATTTAATGGGCTACCAAGGGTGAAATGAAAAGTACTTGTTTGTATAAAATTAAAGATCATGTTCCTAAAATTATGAACCTGGAGATGAGATAAGCATCTTTTATAAGTTATCTTAGTTTGCTGGCTGTAATCACCTAAACCTTAAATTCTCATTACTCCATTTTTCAAGTTAACCGCCTACACCTTCTTCCTTTTAACCACTTGCTGTTGAAGCATTCTACAGATGTTTTGATTAGTTGAAACTAATTCCCTGCAATGAAAATGGGTTTCCCATCTTTATCATTGTCTGAAATGTTAATAAAGTGGCCCTTATATATGTCTAGCCCAGAAAGCTTAGATTTGATGGAGTAGGGGAAGGTTGTGTTTTAGTGCCTGATTTTGCAGGGTGTACACTCTGATACAGTAGCATCTGGATTCCAGGTTGTAACCATTTACTGCTCAACTGTAATGACATTATTCTATTTGCTACTGTCCTAAGTTAGTCTAAGACTCCTTTGTAGGTCACACCACTCCATCATTGATGCAGACATAATCCTGAAGAAAAGTAAAAAAGCTATTTTAGGACATGCCCGTGAGCTTCCTGTACCAAAACTCAGATAGGTCATCCTCACGTTTTCCATGTTTCCCATCTGTTTGCCTTGGTGTGGGACATAGCATCTGAGGAAATGTAGAGGCCCCTACCCATACGGATCATGTTGAGACAAGGGTCTCTGCACAGAAGTCCAGGCAACTGAAAGGAAGAGACGGTCCTCCTTACACTATGAGAGATGCAACTATTATTAGTTGGACTGATGAGAACATGCATCTGACAGTTGGAAATACAGCCTAGTGTATAACTTGTGTGTTTTATAATTCAAGACACAAACGTACCTGAGGTTTGTTTCTTTGTATTAAATTGGAGGACATACCCACTAGAAGGGGCTGCATATTCCAATTTATTTTCTCTTGCTAATTAATTAATTAACGGAGATAAGATATGAATTCCTAAAACAGACAGGCTTTAATCTGTGCAATGAACTTCTGAAGGCAGCATAAAGTGTGCTATAAATAATTTAAGGAAGAGTTTGATAGATATTTGGAGGCAAAATGTTTCATTGTATGCTTTAATTGCAAACTATAGAGAGATTTTTTAAAATCTATATAGCCTTTGAGGTAATACCCAGTCCATATGTGTCCCAAAGGGTTTTACTTACTGTACCATACTGCAGAACACTGGGATTCATTTTTTAAGAAATTATAATTTATTACGTGCATCTACAGCGTAACTGCAAGATGCAGACCGAAATGCTGCTCTGCTGCTGTGTTCTGTAGCTTCATGATTCATTCATTTTTCCTCTTAAGCCATTTGCGTGCTGGCATCTCAAGCTCTAAAGTCATGCAGAGGATGGGCGGAAAGAATACAGATGCTGCCTGGGAGCCAGGCTGGGGCTGGGGCAGCTGCCATCAATAAGCTGAGGTTGAATAACATGCAATAGCAGTGTCGGGGGAGAGGCGCTCTCTCATGCTGCCGAGTCCAGGAATGCCTTGCCTTCGTGCTAAAACACTGGAGGCCGCGCTCATCAACGCAGTGGCCTGACATTTCAGTGAGATACACCTACTGCTGCAGGTAACCAAAGCTGTTGAAGCAATATTGTGCCTGTGTGTGTGTGTGCGCACACTTGTGCACGTGTGCTTGCCTATGTGCACATGCCTTATATCTAATAGACAGTATACTTTTACAGACATGCACATATGTGTAAGAAACATTCACATATATGTCTTTGATTTAAAATACCATGGCTTAGTATCATTTAGAGATTTCTTTCTTTCTTACTGTAGGATACGCTATATACGGATAAATTTTCACTAAGGAAACTGAATCTGCTGCTCACATAACCAAGAGAAGGCAGAGAAACTCACCAGGATTAGATGCATACGTGTGTCTGTGTGTGTACACACACATGTTCTTTTTATCTATACTTTATTTTTAAAGTGTATATGGAAGTATTTTAAAATAACGATATATTGTATATTCAAACCCTTAATTAGTGCAGTGCAGTTGACCTAAACATTGAAATTTTCCTGTGAATTTTATTCTGCCTACATTTTTAGAGGAATGCTTTGTCCTTTATAAAACGGAAAAATCCCTGTTGTGCTAGGGTTAGAGCCCTCTTTGCTCCATGGTGACCACACAGCCTGAAGAACTGCCCTCCAGCCGTGTGGCTGGGTGTCTGGGCGCTCGGGAGCAGTGTCTCGGACACAGGAGGATACATGCTCCCACTTTTTTTTTCCACGGACTGTAAATGATTCCTATTCTTTGCTCCACAGAACATCCGATGTGGCGTCCAATCAGCTGAAAAAGCTGCGCAGACGTCACTAGTTGTGTGTGCGTGTGTGTGTGCGCGCGCGCGGGCGCGCGCGTGTGTGTGTGTGTGTGTGTGTGTGTGTGTGTGTGTGTGAGAGTGAGAGCGCATGCGCGAGGAGCCTGCAGCTGCTCTGCCGCGTGCGAGTGGAGTCTCCATTAGGGCAGCTCTATTGATTCCTGCCCGACGCTGCGGCAGCAGGGCTGGCGTGCGCGCGGGGGAAGAGCACGTCCCAGAGACAGGGGTTGCTGAAAGCAAACATGAGTGTGCACACGTAGAGTTTCACGTAAAAATCATTGCATCTGTTACCGAAAGGAATCCGAAAGGGAAAATTTAGGCAGCAAAATTGAAAGATTGTTAATAACTTATCATAAAATAAATAGGAAAACTAGGATATAGGGAATTCAGAAAAATCCTTGGTTCTAATTTTTACGTCCTTTCTTCATGAGAGGTGATGATGGTCCAATTTCCAGAATGCCTTTAAAAAAGAAACGCGGACAGTTTGACAGAGATATTGAAAAGTAGAGTTTATTTGAGAGCAATCTTAAAGCTGTGTCTGAGAATTTTGAAAAAAAGCTCAGATTTATTTTTATTAAATTTTGTTAGATTATCGCATCAGTTAGTCAGCTTTCGTTTTTCTATTTTTGATGCTTTGTGTTGCATAATATCTGGGATACAGTAACAGGCTGGTTGCAAATGGTGGAAACAGAAATAGGTTTCTTCAGAGGCTGCATTTCAGAGTGTCCAACTGTGAGCCTGTGAAGCAGAGAGTGAGAGCTCTCTCAAGGTCTGTTGCCTAGGATTTGGTTAGAAATTATCGTATCCAGGTGTAAAAATGCTGTCTTGGTCTTTCAGGCAGCTTGAGTTTACAACTGGCCCTTTTACCCCAACACTTATCAACTGCCCCCCTCCCCAAAAGAAAGACAGAGGTAAGTTCCATTTTACAATAATGGTGCTGTCAGGGAGGCAGTCTGCGTGTGAGCAGCAGAAAATTAGAAGAATCGAACAATCCATTCCCACCTCCCCCGGCCACACACACTCACACATGCACACACACACATATTCCAACACCAGTCGGTTAAGGGGAAAAAGGGCGATACCTTTTTAAAAAACGAAAGGCAGTAAGCCATTATTAGCAAGAGCTATATTGAGCATGCTTGCCAGACAAGCAGCAAAGCCTAGCTCCAGTTCCGCCCAGACATGTGCCTTGCCATTTTCATTTTAATCAGCCTGCTCAGGATGGCTGCTGATTCATTTTGCAGGATGTCCCCCTGGGAGCCAAGGTGGAAGCCTGAGGCGAGCTGCTATTGCATCAATGCAGCACACCACATCAGACAGGGAGAGAGGGAGGAAGAGGGGAAGAAAGAGAAAAGACTTCTACACACCACATTCCAAATTTCCATCTGTCTATTTAAAAAATCCTTCATGAAACCAAGTCCATTACAGGAAATATAAAGAGAGAAAAAGAAAAGAAAACAGTATGTCACATTGTCATTTCATTATCCAACTACCCCCCCAACACACACACACACACACACACACACACACACACAGACACGCTTCCACAGAATGGCTTGAAATTCTACTTTCCTTCATGGTCACTGTAAAATGCAATATATATGTGTATATATATATATATATATATATATATATATATATATATGTATTTTTTTATTTACCTGGTAACTAGCTGGGGTGGTATACCTGATTTAGCTGGAGACTTTGATTTGTGGGATTGACAACCTTATTATGCAGTGAGCTTATTATTGATATTATTCTGCTCTCGGTTGCCATGGCCACCCTGTGAGAGACATTCAATTTTCTCTCTTCCATCATCATTATCTATGAGGCCATCTGTTGTGGAAAATGAATTCAGCCTCATTTGCATGACTGATAAGCAATTTTTTTTTTATCTATTTAACAGAAGGTCATATGCCGGGGATTTGAGCTCGTGAAAAAAAAAATGTGGAAAAAAAAAAGCATATCGAGAGGCTGAGTGGGAGTGCGTGCATTCGGGGATGTATGTGGAAGTAAAACAGATCCCTCAGGCCTGCGAGCCTATCGCGCTGCATTTGTCATCCCTGCCCGGGCGACATTTTTTTTCCCTAAGCTACTGCACACTAAACAGTGAGAGAGCTTTCCCTGCAGCCTTCCTGAAGCCCCCTGATTTTTTTACTCATTGTTGGTGGGTGTATTTTAATTTTTTTTATTCCCTGGACTATGGGTTATGATATCAATATTCACTGAAGACAAAAAGCAACCTTTTCTGCATCTCGGTGGTAGGCATATTCCTCATCATCCTTTCAAACTTGTGGTGGAGTAGGGTTTTCTTTTCTCTCTGTGTATTTTGAGCCAGCACAGTTACCACAATTGAGCTTGTCTCGCTTGTGAGCGGTTGTGGCCATGTTGTGAGGTATGTGGTCTTCGTTAGGTTAATTCTGTGGACTGAGTGCACAGGGTCTGTTTGACCGTAGTTCAAAGGCTTGGGCTGCAATGCCTATTGTTTGCTCCTTTTTCAAGTTATTTTTATAGCGTGGCTGGTGGCTGAAATGTTCCGGGGCTAGAGAGTCTGTAACCCACAGAAGTCTCTCTTTAAAGCAAAATGGGTGTTCGGTTGCATGCCTTAACCGTGGTGTTGTTTGTAAAAAAAACTTGCTGCATGGACAGTACTTGGATGATATGTGGACGGTGAAACAAAAACTTCCCGGAGACTTTGCTGGATTACTTTATGTTACAAATAAAGCAAATCATTTTTACAAGGGCTGTTAAAATATTAGATATTCTTGATGTGATGTTATATTTGCCTGATGGTAAGAAAGTTGACTTCAATTGTTTAAATTGAGAAACTCAAATAAAGATTTTTAACCATAACTAAATGTTTGAAGTTCATAATAATGAAACAGTATTTCATTTACAACAGAAATATGTCTTTTAATGCAACTTAAATTAACAAACTAAAAGTTCAAACTGCAAACTTTAGCCTCAAGGTAGATGAGAATAAGGCAATAAATATTATAAATCAAAAGTAAATATTCATATGATAGTTATTCAAAATATACAGCACTCATTTTGAATTTAGCATTAATTTAGTCATGACAATTTTTCATACCACTAAAACTATATAATCCATAGAATTCTAAGTTATTTATTTACTTAGAGTAAAAATATTTTTCATAATAAGAGCTTTTCTGTTTGTGTTTGTATATTTACTGAACAAAATTCACTTCGTAGACAAAAGCACCCTACTGCACCCTTACAGGCAGAAGGAAGTCTCTCTAATTGTTCAACTTCATAAAAGTTGTGTAGTTTTCTAAATGATAAATAAAGACATGTCTCCATACAAATAAAACTGTGATTATTTTAAGAATAAAATATGTTTTTGCCCAATATTCTTTTTTGAAAAGCAATTCCATTGCATTTCTGTAAGTTTTCACCTCTTAGGAACTTTGAATCCAAAGTGTTGATTGTATATTATCCATGCTACTAAGTTACACATTCCAGAAAAAAGGAAGTTTGTTTTTTCTAATTGACTTAAAGGAAAGTGTATGATTCTATTGCCTCAAGTGCAATAAGTCAATTAGTTAAAATTCTCCTTAAAGTTGTACTGTAGTAACAAATTTTCCTTATTAAAGACAACAGACCATGGATTATATATTTGTATAATAGTTCTTTACTTGATGGCACTTTTTAAAACTCTTGCCACGGTATGCTAGACTTCTCATAAACAATAGCAGCTGTTATATAATCCTTCCTTTTTTAATCAGCCATACTTTGTTTATATTTTAGCTTCAGTATTAGAGAAATAATTTCTTTCTAAATATTAGTTTCACACTTACAAAGTTCAAAACAACAAAAGCCAGATCATTTATGAAGATTATTTAAAGTGACATCACTTTTCTCAGAGGACTACAGTTTAAGCATCAGTAATGTGATACCTGGATCTATATTATAATATGATGGATTATGCTGTTGCCTTTTGATCAGTACATATAGTTTTCAGATTTGTAAAGCAAATGGCCAACTTCTAAGAAACCTAGGAGGTAGCACAGTTGATTTTTTCCCTGCCCCCCCAAAAAAGTTAATTACCAATCTTGCTTGGATTCTTCCTTGCCTCCCTGACATTTGACTGCTGCTAATTCACTGATTAATCTCATTAATGTGATTATAGTAGGATTTGGAGTTGGCTGCCATTGTTCTGTCGACAGTGCTATTCAGCCTGAGCACTTGCCACCTCTTTCAGTTTTGCTGTGGTTTTTCAAAGGCTGCTTGAGTGAGCCATTGTGAGCAAGGCTTCTCTCCCTTTGCCTTTCAGCACCGGGAGCTGTCCGCTGCTGATAGCAATTACATTCAGCAGTGACTTGACTTCCTACTAGTTTACTGGCAATGTGAAAATGGCTCACTTTCATCACCTTAATGATTGTACTCATCAAGGTAGAAGTAGAAGCAGCCCTTATGGTCACAATTGGATGTTTTGAAGATGGTGGAAGAAAAGATATGCAATCTCTATATCTTTATTTTGCACACAAAAAAATTTAGCCTACTTTCCAAATTACCAAACATAGAATTTCATTAGAATTACTTGCATATAAGTAAGCGTGAGTTGAAAAACTGTAAACACTATGTGGACATTCTTTTTTAATTGAAATCTTTATATAAAGGAAATTTATGTAATTATTGATAAAATTTCATTTTTGAAAAGATGAGCCAGGATTACCAAGATGAACCAGTAAGGCAGAAAGTATACGTGAAACATAAATTTCAACTTCTCTTGAGTTAAACTTGCATCCTCCAGCAAAACTTAGGCCAATTTTACAAATCTGTGTTAGAAGCTGAGATCAAGGTTGAAGGCCTAATAATTTGTGATCATGTAGGTGTGGTGTACAAAAATTCCTAAAGGAATATGAGTACATATTTCTTTTTGGATTATAAAAGCAATATAAGCCTAATTTTAGGAAAATGTGGGCATTTCCAGAGAATGAGCCTCTTCAATGTATTGTTTGCATTATTCCTAGTATATTTTTCACCTGACGATTATTTTTTACTCTCTTGAAAATGTTTTTATTTCATACCTTGCTACTGAATATGCCTGATTATTTCACTGTCTGATATTTTATGTCATTTTCTATGTCAACGTTCAATACATTAGGGAAAATAAGTTATTTTGCGACTTCAAAGCTTTTGAAAGTTTTTGTATTTGTTAAAACTGTACTTAAAATTCAAAGTTGAGAGTTAATAATCTGATTATTTGTTGATTTACTTTTAGAAATATTTCACATGTGTGATAAAAAAAATTCAATCACTTCTCTGTGAAAAATTCATTTTATTGCCTAAATAATATTTTCAAAGTCACATATAGAAACTAGATTTCCAAGTCTATCTGTAGGGCAGTCTAATTTGAGGGAGAGGCATTGTTTTCAAAAACATATTATATTATATAAAATATTTTGTTTACTTATTATACATTTTGATGGCTATATTTTTAACTTCAAACAACTTAAAATTTTATTTGCTCTTAAATATTTTCTATTAAGAAACCCATTCAGTGGAACAAGAGGGAATAGCAGGATGCTTTTCGGTAATGACCACCCTGCCCTGACATTGAAGTGTGGCTCAGCTGAGTGTCTCCTTGAGTCCAGGGCTACAATTTCCAATCAATAACCAGTTTTTCAAATGCATCTAGTACTTTGCCATAAAGGCTACCTTGATGCAAAGTCTCACCAGAACTCTGTCCAGGAAGCAATTGAATGGCAGATTCAGAAAGAGAAATCTTCAGTTTTGCTAAATTCTTATAATCAAATCACCCCATATCGTAATTTGATTGCGATAGTATTGATAGCATAACTTTGTTGTTCATTTTCTTATTTTCAAGTTTTTAAGAGCCTGTTTCATGAATGTCTTCTTTTTGTTTTCTTTGGGAAAATGTGCAGCCTTCCTTGGAAAAACATAATAGAGGATAAACTTGAAGAAAAACTTGAAAATGATTAACATTTTTCACCAGACTAAGTTTCATTATACTATATTCTTTACCACAACACTATACCTGACATTCATCTATACTTATTCCAAACTAAACTAAAGAGAAAAGATACCACAAACTTAAAGAAGAAAAAAATATATATAATTTTTAAAAATTTATTCTGAAGTGGTAGGGGGTAAATCACATCCAAATATCATGTGTGGCTGATACAAAAAAAAAAAAAAGATATTTGAAAGTGGCATACCCACAAATTGAAATACTCCCTCTATAAACCATAACTTGTGCAAAGAATAACACTAAATAGTTCTGTAGTAGTTGATTGCATAATTTTTCTGATATCAGATTATTTGAAGGCAGCAGCTATATACTTTCCGTCAGTGAGCTGTTTTTCAGTGCAACATGGTTTCAGTGTGGAGCACGCTTTGTGTCCTGTCTCCTCTCTCTCTCCCTCCCTCTCTCTCTTTATCTCTCTCTCTCTCCTTCTCTCCCTCTCTCTCTCTCTTCTGTCCTCTCTCTCTAACTCTGTCCCTGTTTGTCTCTTTTTGCCTCCCTCTCTTCTCTCTGTGTCTCTTTCACACCTGCATTGTTCAAGCATACACAATGATTTTTCTATGCCTGTTTTCACAATGAAACTGTTTTAAGCTTTGACATCATAATGAGTCCTCAGGGTATCTGTAGAAGTAATCAGAGATGGCAGAGAAAATGTAAGCCAGGTGTTATAAAACTGGAAAGAATGCATAAGCGCTTATTTATTATGTGAAGAAGTCCTGATAAGCATCGCTGTATTAGGCTCTTCTTTAGAAAATTTTCCCTAAAATGTATCTCTTTTAAAAATTCCTACTCCCCACGTGGTGATTATTGGAAAAGTTGGGAGGGGGAGGAAAATATTTCAGTTTCAGTGGGAGAGGTATTGTGCGTGAGAAGACAGAATGGCACAGGACATTCTCTGGAAGCGTTCCTTGCTCTCAGACTGCAGTGGTTTCTAGCAGGGCGGCACGGGAGAGGAATGGTAACCTCTGGAGTAACCAGTGTTCTGGTCTGAGCACGTCAGGCAGAGGCTCGGGGTTTGGAGGAATCACCTTTGAAAGCTAGAGTAAGGTGTTCTTGGTAACTTCAGACTCGTGTGCCGTCCTCCCCACAGAAACCACAGTCAGCATTGTGTTCTGTGGAAAACCTGCAGTGGTTTATCACTGGTGGTGGTCTGCCCTAGAGTCTCCCGGAGCACAGTGAGCTGACAGCGATGGCACTGGAGGATAGGGGTGGAAACGTATAGGGAAATGCGATCAACACGTGCGATGGTTTCTCCATGGCAGCAATAGCCCTGTACGTGTGGAGAGACAGACTGCGGAACAGGATTTTGCTTGATGGCCACATACTCTTCTGCAAAAAGGTACCTCTTTCCTTTTCTTTAAAGGTTACATGTGATTTGTCCGGTTGTTGCAACTTCCAGCTCTTCAGAATTATTTCACATGATCTCTTTAGTACTTCAACAAATTGCTGTTTCCTTGCCCACCTGACTATCTTCAGCTCTTATTTGATGACAAATTACAACACTTCTTAAAATCCCCTGGTTTGGGGTCCAGATGAGCCAACAATGGACTCTTTCTCCCACAGAGCTGCTCCTTCAGTGTAATGCCATTGTGGGCACCTGATAAGTCTGCATGCTGCCCGGAGTTGTCATTAACCAGGAGTCTGTGTATCCGAGGCTGGTGTCCAGGGGAGGGGCGGGAGGCGCTAAGTAGCCTTTATGATTCCATGTGGCCTTTCATAGCGGTGAGTGTTACAGGAGAGAGGTTTACGGAGAGTGGAATGGTACAGTCACTGCTGGAGTACAACATTTATTGCTTGACTCAAGAAGCCATTTATAAAATCAGCACTTTTTTTTTTACCGGAAAAATGCTAATGAAAGTCATATATCTATGTTCCCTCTTATATTTTTGAAATCTTATTTGGTCTTGCCTTTTCAGCTGAAACTTTTTTTGATTTTTCTTTTCTTCAAACAATACTGAAAGGTTGATGATGTTTTAACTTTCTTAAAGAAATAGTTCCATGTCTTTTGTTTTAAAAGAAAATCATCAAAGAAGCTCTTACTGAAACAGAACATAGTGTGGTTGGCAACCCGAAAGAGATTTTAAGAGTCGGTTCGAGTTAACTCTTGTGTAACTGTTCTCCAATTTTAAGAAGTGGCAGGGCAGGTTCTGAAACCTCTTCTTGTTTTGTTTTGATGCTAAGCAGTAGTACCATGTAAAATATTGTAGGTTCAGCTGACTTTGTGAGGTTTCCTTGGCCACAGCACGAATTTACCATAACATCAATGATGGGGGGGGGTATTTTTAGATATATTGCCTAGCCAGGAGCTGTTAACAGCCTGACTCTGGTATTTACAGTTCTCATCTATTACGTTAAATACGGCACTGCACATGATACACATTCTGCTCCAGAGATTTAGGGGCCTGTGGGTACAATGTAAGAAGCATACAGCATGCATCCCCAATCTTGTCTGACTGTGTTGCAAGCTTAATAAACAGGAAGGTTAGAAATTACCAGTTTAGTCCACAGCTATAACTTGAAAAATATCTAGCTCAGCGGTGAAGTTCCCTCCCATACTAGGATTTGGGGAAATGGATATGTTTTATAGTGCTTGAAGGATGCCGCCCGAGACAGGGTAAGTCAGCAGTACGCTACTGATGTTCTGCTGCGGCAATGTGGTCTCCGAGGGAGCCTGTGCCTGATGCACAGAGCCAGGCAGGGCTTGCAGCCCATCTCCGTCTGCGGCTGCCTTTCAATGGAGGCTCCCCTTCCTCCACCAGGCAGAGCGCTGCACGCATGCCCGTCTTCCCTGTCGTTTAGTGGTGTCAACTTATTAATTTCCATTTTCGACTTCAGGCCTGTTAGTTTCCTGTCTGAAAGCATTATTACTTTTGTCCATGTGGCAAAATAATTAGCATACAGATGAGAAGTGGCCTCGCGTCTGAGCGCCGATAGAGAGAAGATGTGCAGTGGAAAGTTGATTGGATGAATGGAGAACAAATGGTGGGCGTTCAAAAGCATTAGAAGAGTTTTGTAGTCGCGGAGCAGGTTGGAGAATTTTCTGGGTGAGTCCCTAAGATGGAAGGCAGGGGTGGCTGCCGTGAGAAGGACTGCTTGTCAGATGCTGGCCTAGCTGAAGGAGCCAAGGGGGACTGCAGGCACAGATAATCCATTCGGACTACTTTGTTTTGCAATTCTTCAGGTTTCTCTTTGCTCTCCCCTCCAGGTAAATATGTCCTGTTCTCCTTGTTGTTTCCAGAGCCTGGGCTCCGCTCCCCAAAGTGGAGCAAAGTTCAACTCCTTATGCTTAGTAACAAAAGAATAGTCATTTGCTGCTGCTTTGGGCTAGTTGCTTCATCCATCTTTCTGTGCATATGTCTGAAGTGAAAATTAACTGTTTAGAGATTATTGTTTTCAGAAATTTACAGCAGCCATTATTCAATGTGTTTAATTAATATTTTCTGGAACAGTGTATCCAGACCAGTAAAATTAGCAAATGTTGTTTCAATGAAAGCCCAGGCATAATTAGTTTTGACTGGTATATATTTTTCCTAGCTGGAAGAAGATTTGAGATAATTTAACCAGCAACTTACTGGAGATTGTGAAAATTGAACTAAAGTTTCTGTTGATCTGTAGAATCTACAGATAGGAAATGCAAAATGTAGCACAACCTCTGGTACTTTCAGTTCTCCTCAGAAAAATGGAGACTGTTTTTACAAATCAGTCTTTTGAGTTGAGAAATAAGGATTAAGCTTGCTGGAATCCTAGTTTTCTATTGTCATCAGTGACACACGTTTCTTATATAATTCTGTGACTAGAGTACTGCAATATGGGTGTTTTAATATTTAGTTAAATATACTTCCATTTTGGAGAATTCACTGATAAATAGTTCTATCCTGTTTTCATAATTCCTACTCTCCTTAAAAGGTAAGGTTTTCATTTTAACTGACCTAATTATTTCATCTACTTTTAAGGTAGAACTTAGGTAGAAATTATTATCCTTTAACTGTCTTTTTACAGTTTCCTGAATATTTTAGATGACTTGATGATTTTAATTTGCTTTTATTTTTAGACATTTTTTTTAAGAATGGCTTTACTTTAGCTATGTGCTTTAGACAATGACAGTGATTGTATGACAGAAAATGCAACTTTTTCGAGGGTCATTTCTTCTGTTTAAAAAAACTATGCTTTTCCAAAAAAGAAAAAAACTACCTTCAATGACCCTAAAGCTCAAACACAAGATACTGGAAAATATGTTAACCCTTCGTATGAAGCTTCTGACACTTGGTTTTGATTATTTGCCTCTCATCTTCAAGTTTCTGAATACTCACATTGAGGGGTTTTTTTTGGCATAATAGGTGAATTCTCTATTCTCTATTTTTTTTTCTATTTTATTTTAAAATTTGCTGGTAAACTAGAATGAGAAAACAAGTGAGGTTTTTTTAAAAAAAAATTTATTTGACCCAAACAGTATTAAATACCAAAATGTTCTCAAACAAATTCATGAACTGTTACCTGGAGAAAAGTAATATTTCTATTATTTCTCCTTTGCTATATTTCATTTTAGAGTTTAGCCAAGTTTTCTATGATTAAAATAACTCCTTCTAGTTTTATGGTGGGTTATAACTTTCTCAGGGCAAAAACATCAGCATTTAGTTTTTAACCTCATGGTGTCCATTGAAAGCAGAAGAGAACACTGGAATGTGACCTACCACACTGGTTCCTTTGTGCCTGCTGCCTTTCAGAGGTGTAGCCCAGCATGGTTTTTTTAAGGGACAAAATTATGTCATATTAGTTTCCACTTGACAGAGTTACTTTATGCCACTGTCTGTCACATTACTTCTCAGGCACTGTTGAGTTGAGAAGGACTTGCCTTCACAGACAATGAAAGGTCCCAGAGTTAGAGATATGATGATGTGTACCTGAATGAAAATGTAATTTCTAAGGGAATTTTTTTCTTTAGATTAGCTCTAAGGTGGAAGATCAACTTTGGAAAGAAAAGCAGCCTTTCACAGCAAATTTTTTTTAAGGAATTGATGAGATGCTAAAATTTTGGTCTAAAATCAGGCACTCTTTGACTCCCTAGGGAGGAGTGGTGGGCGTCCGGGAAGTCCTCTATCCTGCCAGGTTTGTTCTGTGCCATGGAGGCGCCAAGGCCACGCTTTAGTAGGGCTCCCACTGATTGTGAATGAAGATGGATGTAAATATTTTTCTTTCAAACGGTTATTTGACCTTGTTTCTTTAAAATTCTGTACTCTGATGTATTTTTGGACTCTCAGGAATACTCCAATTAATCTCTTCAGCGGTTTTGTGAGTGTGTGTATGTATGTGTTTTTAAAATGCCAGTGTGAAAATGTTGTGTGTAAGCTGACAATATTTGAGCCATTGGGTTAATACGTGTATCGTGTAAGCGTGCTTTAGATATGTGTGTGCACTCATTAATATAGTTGAAAGGAACTTCATGACTCAATAGTACATACTGACTGCTTCTTACTAAAGTCTGACTGCTTAGTGCACTCAAATTGCTTTAAGAAAATTACCTTGAGATGATTGGACATTTGCTTGAGATATTTTCAAGTGTGGAATGCCAGGTTTTGGTCTCTACAATCAAACAATTCATGGATTAACAATCCATGGGGGGTGGGGCGGCTCTTTTCAGTACATTGACAAAGATTTTCATTATAGAATTTCTAGCTCAAAAATTGTTTTGAGAAGTATCTTTATGCCGTCATCTCAACCTAGACTTATAGTGTATTTTAATGGCCCTCAGCAGAATGGGTTTTTTAAAGTCAGCGCTACTTCTCAATTCCAGGGGCTACCATGTCACTCAACCCCAAAAAGGATGGACGGTTATTAGGCACTGGCTTTAAGTTTAGCCCAATCTCCCCTCCCTGGTACATGTATTCCACTAGTCTGTGCCATCTGAACAGAAGCTGAAAGTGTAGAGCATTGTCGCCATGGAACAATGCTAGCCAGACTGGTTGTGGAAATAATCGAGTCTGCAGGGCACCCCATAGAGAGCCATCAAATCAGGTCTGCTCTGGAGCTGTCTGCTAGATTGTGAACATTCAGAAATCAATGCTGCATCTGCTAGTGGACCCTCTGGTTCACTGGAACTCCCACCTGCCTAATGCATCTGGGCAAGAGCTTTTCAGAAACGAGTTTCCTTCAGGATAAATTTAATACATCTTGAGGGCCAGGCGCAAGCAAATTGATCCTATCTCTGCACCAGGAAAACTCATAAACATCTGTAAGAACACAGATTTTCAACAACCTCAGGATTAGGGGATGCTGTTTTCTGAAATATCTCAAGCCTCCTCCCTTCATACTTCATGCCAGCATGGCATTTTTTAATTAGGAAGTTGATTAGAAAGGGCATGGTAGACCACGGATGTATGGTCCTTTGGCATCCATCCAGCTGTTTGTTGTCTGGGTCGTGGAAAGTATTGCTCATCACCAGTTGCAGGAAAGAGGGGGAAATCATTATTAGGCTAAGGGATGGCAAGAATGAAATTGTCCTGGTGCATGTGCTAATGGCAATTGGCTGTAGCTCCATCCGTATAAGCCTTTGCTGCAGACAGACTTGCTGGCTTCCCCGGGAAACAGTCATCACTTGCACCTTGGACACATAGAGCAGCCGGATGTATTACACTGAGAATGGGCTTCTCATTTCTCAGTGGTCAATGTGAGAGCTCATACCTGTTTGTATTTTCTCGATTCAAATCTATGTTGGCTTCATATCCTGTGGTTTGGAGTTAATGGTGATAGTTGCTGGAATGGTGCTGTGCTGTTTATCTTCAGGAGGAACTGGTTTTCTTTTTTCCTTTTTTTCTAAGGGAAATTCCTTTCTTCCCTGGTTCTTTTTAAGGCTTGGAGTATATTACCAGAGGAATAAAATTTTATGCCTAATTGTAGTGTTCCTATGGCCAATGTGGTATGAATAAGAGCCATGTTATGATTTCAACCCTGCCCACCCTCACATTGTGTGAGCGCTTTCCCAAGCCGAGTGTACCAAAGAAACAGAAAAGGACACCCACCCTTGAGCTTTGACAAACTGCTCACACCGAGTCCGTCCCTGTCTAGGGCAGACATTTAACTCAGGGTTCAAGATCAGGGGAACATGTCTTCCCCGTGGGAATTTCAGCTGCTGGGGTGGTGATTCCCTCTTTTGTTCTCCTTCCTTTGGACTGTGTTTGCAAATTTATTAATTCTGTTTAGACTCTGCATTTTAGAAGAGTTTAGTAACAGCCTAGCTGGAGTCAGTAACAGTGATGAGCAGCCCGGGGCTCCCTCTCCATTTTCTCCTGCAAGAAAAAATATCAAAGTCAGTGCTGAAAATTAAAGGCTTGGCTCCTTAAACTCAGCTCCTCCTTCATTCTTAGCACGTTAACTCAACAATTCCTACAATATGCCAGTCATGAGCACCTACCATGTGCAAAGCCAAAAGAGAGAGGACTCGCTAAGACAAAATTCTAACCCACATTGAGTCAGGGTGTGTGTGTGTATGTGTATATTTAAATACGTATATATTTATATACAGCATATAAACATAAACATATATTAACGCATCTAAAAGTATATAGCTATTATTTTATGTTACACATGTATAACATAGTATTACATACAACATATGTAACATGTATATGATATAGTTCTATGTAACATGTAATATGTTATATGTTACATATTTATATACTATGTAGAGAGATACTTATTTTAAAATATATATTATTTTGACAAATGGTAATCACAAATTCCTCTAGATCTACTTTTTCTTGAATACATTTCTAAACAGATTAAACCATTTTTCTGACTTGATAAGAGTATGGCCAACATTGACGTCCCTTTCTTGGATGATTAATACTTAAGGGATCCAAGTGATCATTCTGAAAATTAGCTCTCAATTGCATAGCATTGTATAATCGTATTTCTACACTTAATTAAATATATGATTTGGGTTTATCACCTTCTTTTAAAATCTAGAGCTAAAAATTCCCACTCTTTGAGGGTTCTGGGTGACTGCTCCTCATTCATGACAGTTTCTGTACATACGTTAGTCGTCCCCTTATGGGAGGCAGAGTTACAATTGAAACAAGTCTTTGCTTACTCGAGAATGCATGAAACAGTAAACAAGATGCTATTCTGACGAAGGAGTGTTGGTAAATGTCAGGTGTCTGTTTTGCAATTTCTGAGCATTTCAAAGCTGTTGATCTCAGAGATCAACAACAGAACATTTGAGAATGGCGTGGGTAAGCCCTGGATTACAGACCTGGGGCCAACCTCCCAAGCAAGCAGGAAGATCCCCTGAGTCCTGCTCACTCACCTCTGACTTTGGTCTGTGACGTCAGCAGTCAGCCTCGCGGCCGTTAGCTAAACGGGCAGCAGCTTGGTCATCCAGGGGCTCACCATTGGCTGAAGAGGCAGCCAGAGGAAGAGGGGAGAATTCAAATTAGAAATTGGTCATGCATTTCAGACCAGTCAGATGTCTCTGCCATATTGCCATCGAGTCAGACCTGACTGAACATACCTACCTATTCAGAGCTAAGAACTTTGCGATTAAATCCTGTAAAAGAAAAGTTATTAGAATTAGCATTTTGTATTCCCTCAGAGTCTGGAAATTTAAGTAGCTCAGGCATCAAAAAGCTGCTTGTCTTTGCTTTAAAACGGAAGTCTGAGCTTACACGAAGTGAGAAATGCTGGTTTGTGCTAGATACTAATATATATCAGGAAAGAAAATCTGAACAATTTGCTCAGGTAAATTTCAGACTAAGTTGTTGCTGATTCTTTGGTGTACAGGGCACATTTGGTATGAATTAACATTTGGACTTTTCCACGGAATTTGTGTTATGAATCTGCCACTACCTTTTGCAGTTCTTTTAAGGGAGGTGGTTTCACTGCCCAAGTGTTTGCAGCTAATATGCTGTTACTGGGATTTGGTTAGCTCAAAAACAATCCTTTTCCCTAAGAGACCCACACCCGTAGTGCAAGCCAAGAAATATTGTGTCTGTTCTCCAGGGACAAGTTAACACACCTGTTTACAAATGGGCTGAGCCACCTGTTCATCTAGTTTTAAAGTTAATGATCAAAACAGTCTCTGCTCAAAAAGGTCAGTATGACGGGGACGATGATCAAATTTGGGAGTTTAGAGGTGACTCATTTTAAATATATAGCATTTCATGTACATTAAATTTTGAATGTTAGAAAATATACCCAGCCTATGATAAATATTCCCAATCATGGGTACCAACAATCCAGGGGTTAGATGCAGAACGTGTGTAAGGAGTAGCATGGACAATGATGTTTTATATTTGGTGCTATACATCTTCAAAATCCAACATATGCCAACTGAATAATTTGTTTTCACTTCAAAGGTATTACTGGAGTGTGAGGGATGCTGATGGGCATCAGCACTGGAATGTTCAATACAGTTTCCCCACACTTCCCGTCCTCCCCCCAGCGTGACTGTTTCTTGCCCTTCTTTACACTTCGATCCTCCTTGATGGGGGAGTGTGCCTGTATGGCACCACTGACTCGAGGTTTTCAGCTTGCACCAGCACCCCTACTTGCTCCTGCTCCTGGACTTTCAGTTAAGCAGCGCTGGGATCAGGAGGACCACTCATGAATTCTTTTACTGCTTTTTTGAGACTCTTCCAGAGTCAGAACCACTCTGCCTAATTTGGTTATATCAAAATTGCACAAGTGCTACAAGTTTCTGAGTAATTCTTCAACATACGAAAAATGACTAACGACACTGGGAAACGTCTCTTTCCCATTAACTTCTTGGAGGCGATTTCCACCTATTTATACATTTTAGTTATCTTTTCCTTTTTTTCTGTCCTTTTTATCTTCTCAGTGAGATTTTCCATCCATAGCTAACCTAACAGGGACAGACAGCCCATGGGAAAGAGCCTTGGGGAGAAGGACCTTCAGCTTAGTCCGGCTCTCCTTATAATTTGGGGATGACTTTGAACAAGTCATTTCAGCTCTCCACGTCTCAGTATTCTTGCCTCAAACGAGGGAGTCAAGGTCCATAATTTCTCAGCTCCTCTCCAACTTTAACTTTATATGACTCTATATTTGCCTGCCTCATGCAGGGTCTACTCTGCCAGGTGTTGCTGTATACTGGTGGGGCTTCAGGCTGTGAGGAGGAAGCAAGCCTGACACCAACAGCCTGGAGAATTTAGAGGAGGTGCTATTTTTGATTGATGGGTCTAATCCGAGACTGCTAAGGTCAGCTGAGTTGATAGGAAACTCATCTAATCAAAGGTTTCTTGGTCATCAAGCAAAATCACTGGACCGTGTGTGAAACTCAAACATATAGCTGGAAACTAACTTTCTCTTCAGTTCTTTTCTCTCTTGATTTTATCTATTTTATGACTATGATTTTATTTTATTTTAGGCAAGTATTCTGTTATGGCAACTATACTTGCTGAGTTGTCCTGGCAGAATTCACAAAGACGCATGTGCTGATGGCTCTCTCATCCCTGCTCTGTTCCTCTTGACTCAGTGTGACTGCAGTGGATATTCCTCACCTGCCATCATGGAGGCTAAGAAAGTGCATGCAATTAGGATCTCTAGGCTTGATGCTTAAAGACACAGCCCCATCGGTTTTATGTCTCATCTTTCTCTTCAGGAAGCGGTATTTAGACAGTAATACAAAACAGGGTATGACAGATTAATAGGAACATATTTTTAATAGCTAAAATTTATTATACGATTCATGTCCTACTTCTGGTAGCCTAAAGCACCCAAAATCACAAACCAGATCTTGTGGGTACAAATAAACACTAAGTTTTTACCACAGTAGCCAATGGTATACGTTCTTCCCAAGTTCAAAAAAGTGAGCTGAATATTGTCCTCAAAGTATCCCAGGGACGTGGAGAAGCACATCGTGGGCAAGGGAACTAAGACCAGGAAATGAAGCTGACGGGCTAGGTCAGACAGCTCTCTCTCCATGCACACCTGACACTCAGGCGCCTCACCTGAGTCATAGAAGCCTTTCCAGGTCGCTCTTACTAAGGAGGCTCCTTTGGGAAAATTAAATGAAGATATGTTTCCTTTAATAAAACAAAGCCACTCTTTCAAGAGCTCAAAATGCCAACTTTTAACTATGGAAATGCTTCTCACCCCAGAAGTAATGGGGAGATCAATGAAGGAAAAGTAACAGTGTCTGCAGGCGTGTGGGATAAAGGGGTGGGAAGAGAGATGAAAGAATGGAAAGTGCAGGGAAAAGGAGATTAAAAAGAGAGAAAAATTCACAGACAATAGAGATATGCTTAAGATATATAATTTGGCTATTTCCGATTCTAATTTAAAGTGGGATGTTGTGAAAGATGGACCAACTTTTAAAATCATACTTTTGGAAGATCAAAAGTTCAGTAATGTTAAGTGCCTAAGTAATGACAAGTACCTTCACTCTCTTTTATACAAATCCAAACTATTTCTATATCATATTGAGAAACTAATGAAAATAGACTGTCAGGAAAACACCATGATAATAATAAAAACAACTAATACTTAGTTAACAGATGCACCACACTGAATGCTTTCTTCATGGATTATGTCATGTGAAGCCCACAATGATCTCTAGGACTGTAGGTACTCTCCTTAACTCCATAAGCATAAAAAAGGCAAAATAGCACACCCATTAAAGACTTCAGGTTATTAAAGATATATACTGTTATAACTTTATATATTGATTAAGAAGACAAACCCCCAAATGCAAAGCTTTTTATTAAAGGAGACTATAATTGATGATTCTTTGCATCTATGATTTAGTACCTCCTCTGGCAGATGACAGTGGTTTTAAGAAGACTAACATTGGGGCCAGGCCAGTGGAGTAGTGGTTAAGCTCCCGCAGTCTGCTTCAGTGGCCTGGGATTCATGGGTTCGAATCCCAGGCTCAGACTTAGACACCACTCAGCAAGCCATGCTGTGGTGGCATCCCACATACAAAATAGAGGAAGACTGGCACAGATGTTACTTCAGCAACAATCTTCCTCAAGCAAAAGGAGGAAGATTGGCAGCAGATGTTAGCTCAGGGCCAACTGTCCTCACCAAAAAAAAAAAAAAAAAAAGCAAAATGAAGACTCAACATTTATTTACCAAATGTCTGTAGGGTTGAGCATTAAGTTAAGAGGCATAGCCCTTGCCCTTAGAAACTGAAAATCTAGTTGAGGACACAAGATGTAAATATGGAAAAGGTTAAATAGCAACACGAAAATAAAAACAAACCTTACAGGCAACCAAGGAACGGGAAGAAACGCTGTGCACTCTTTGGTGGGCATCCATCCACTGCGTGACTGGCCCGAGTACCTGTGATGAGGCTACAGAATTCTTGCCGTCCTGTTGGGAAGGTGGCCCCTGAAAGCTCATAGAGGTGGGGTTTGGGCTGATTTTTGAGAATGAGTGTAAGTTGGACATGTGGGGGAAAAGAGAAGGCATTCTGTATTAATATAAACATAGTAAAGGGAGTAAATAAACGTGATGCTCTGAATTGTCGTTGCGGAGTAACATTTGACGGTGTGATTGTTCTTTCTATTACGTCCTCTGCAGACTCCACGTGCTGTCAAGTGACATCCGGGGTTATACGTAGAGATGCAGGGTAGTAATTCCATTTCGTAAACTATCAACAGTTTGCTTTTTAAAAAGTTTTCAAAAGTACATGTCATTTCATTCTACAATCTAAATATATGGCAACCTAGAGGTTTGCTGTTTTTACTGGATGAGTAACAAAAAAATTAAAGACATTTAATCTTGTGATATTAAAAAATAACTCTATAAGATTTCTTACAAATCAGTTAAAAAATTTAAGAAAATAGTGGGAATAGTTGTTTCGTCTTTGCTCCGGAAATCTCTCTGTGCAAGTAGAGGTTTCTCTTTTTCTCACAGAGAGAGGTATGCTTTAGAGATAAATTTATAATGAGCCCTATTACAGAGTAACGGTTGAGCCCCAAAAATGTTTGTAAAATTATGTATGAAGATAAATAGGCCATTCAATTCAGGCTTCATTATATCTTTCAAATTAGTAATAGCTTACTCTTCTATGTTAAGATCAAATTTAAACATGACTCACAGAATATGTAATATCTCTAAGTGTAAAAATGTAAATAATATTTTTCACTTATTTTATTTCAGGACAGGACCAAAACAGGGTTATGCATGTCTTTTGACACTTTATTACAGTAGTGAACACTTCTTCACATTTCAGAGTTTCTTTGAGATCCAGGATGATAAGAAGCAGGGTCTTCTCCTCTATCAGCTCTTTGAGGAAAAATATCCAGCCTTCCTTCTTCTTACACAATTCCTAACTTTTTAGAAAAATAATTATTTCAAACTACTTTATAAACCTAAACCGTGCTTGACTAAAGCCTTATTCAGAATGTCAGATTTATTATCTGCTTTGAGATCCCGCTGAAATTAAGCAGGCGTTACTTCTACTGAGCTTCAGGCCTCTCCGTAGAGCTCATCCTGAAATGACCACTATGCACCCCTCCCAGCAGTTAAGGAAGCCGGAGTGGGAGAGGGCACGTGTAAAGGGCCTGTGCACCACTGATTGCACTCGATTTCCAGAGTTTCATTTTTATATCAACTGAGATTTTCAGCAAGTAATTGTGCTGAATTTTATTGTTTTTGTTTTTTATAACAATGCCATTATTGTGTTAAGGACACACACACACACACACACACACAAAGTACTGCTTCCTTCACTCTTTCTTCATTGATATATTGAGGATTGTGAATGTAGAATATAAATGCTTAATACATATATGTTCTGAAAGGAAAGTAAAAATATAAGTAATTTCTCAAGTTATGTTCTAAGTTCATTGCTTTCCATTCTTCTCTTTTTCTTCTCAACGCCCAGGCCACCCACCATTTGTGTTTCTTCTCTTCATTCATTCTTTTCAAACTGTGGCCCCTCAACCATTAGCTCCTTTGCCAGGTAGCAAAGAAACGCTGTTTCGTCTCTGCTGTTCTTGTCCATCTTCCTCCTCCTCCTCTCAGCCACTTCGACCAGAAGCACCCCTTACCCCATTGCTCCGTGTCCTACATAGCCTAACATGCTCCTCCCATGGTGTTTGGGTGAGGTGCCCTTGATGCAATGAACATGCTCCCTTCTGTCCTTGGCTAACGGAACTCAGGCTGTGTCTCTATCTGTACAGGATCTAAAAATAGGAAGAATGGCTAGTGGGATGAAAGTATCAAAAAAGCTTCTAGTACCAAAAACCCTTAGTAAGATCAGACATGCTATATTCTGAGGGCGAGAACAAATTGCAGTTCTATTTCTCAGTGGTGAAGCAGAGAAAACAACCTGCTCAGAAACCAAAGGGAGAAGCAGTGGCAAAGTGCATAATCTGGTAGCAACATAAATGGGAACAGAATGGGAAAAGGGGGCAGCAAGGGAAGCTTGTCCTACTATGGGTGATTTTACGGGAATGGAATCCGAGCTCGGGCCCTGTGTTCTTATTTTCCCCTGGATTTCATCCTTCCCACAAACTTCATTCCCAAACCCCAGATGGGTAAGGTAGCATCTCCACCAGCGGTCTGGAATTGCAGTCTCTCTTCCCTGGCATCTATAAATCTGAGCTTGTTTTCACCCGAGCAGCATCGTCACACACACAATTAGATCCTGCCGGACTTGTAATTGAGCATTATGATTCATATGCATTACAGGCTAAGACATGAGCTCACCCAAGGACCTGACTACTGCAAGGAAATGGAGTTGGAATCTCAAACTCTTTGCGTGTACCCTATTAATAAGTTGAAGCTGCTGTGCATCACATTACTGGGGTTCAAAAAGTTTATGCTGGACTGACTTGATTAAGTAATTCCCAGGCCAAAGATTCAAGCTCTTTTGATAGAGTGTCTGTTCTCGAACCCGTGACAACATGGCGCTCTCAAGGAGATCTCAAGGCCAGAAGCAAAGTAGGCACACGATCTGTGTTTAATTGGACTGTGCTTATTATTGGGGGACAGGGGGTTTATTATGCTTCCCCTTTTGTTCCTGCTCCCCGCGCCAGGAGCCAGACCCAGCAGAAGGAGCGAGGGTGCTGGTGGGCCTGGCGTCCCTTGAGCCTGCGCCACTCCAGAGTGTCAGTTCACACTGACTGCAGCCTGAGAGAGGCCCCCAAGTTGTGTGACATGGCGGTCTCACCCTCATTCTCTCTTGGTGGCATCGTCCGGTACTTCAGTGAACCACAGTAAGGCAGTTCTAGGGCTCTCGCTTGTACCCATTTGAGATCAGCTTTGTTTTGCATCTCACATCTTGAGATCCCTTTCTGTGTTACATAAAAAGAACTGGAGAGTGTTTATTAGATGAGGCAGAGCAGTAACCTGATCCAGGCTCCTCGGCCACGTCCTTGTCCAGATACATCAGCACAGAATGCACAGGTCAGACACAAACACATGTGCAATGTGGTCTGGAGGAAACTGCAATGTGGTTAGTGTCTTCGTGCTCACGCTCCGTCAGCCAGGATTTACCATCAGCCTCCTTTTCTGATTCCCCTGTGATCTTGGTTATCAAAATCTTAAGTGCCTCACTTGTCATCCGTAATCTTGAAATCAGACCCTGCTGGCCATATTCAGATCAGGGGTCTAGAGGGAACAAAAGTGACAGCTGGGCACGGTGAGGTGTTGGTAGAAGTTTCGAGAGGCTGAGATGAGATGTCATTGCTTCAGTGTTCAGCCCAGTGAGCATGCTGTGTCCTCAGACTCGATGGAGTAGGAAGTTTCCCTTTTTTCTATTTTTTTATTTGTTTAATTTTGTTTATTGGCTACAGGTGGAGGAATTTCCCCTGCGAGCCCTCTTCCAGCTGAAAGGTATTCATCTGATTATTCTTTCATCCATTCCTTTAATCACTTCTGCATCATATTAAATGCTGTGGGGGGCTGGCCCGGTGGTGCAGCGGTTAGGTTTGCAGGTTCTGCTTCTCGGCAGCCTGGGGTTCACTGGTTCGGATCCCAGGTGTGGACACGGCATCGCTTGGCAAAAGCCATGCTGTGGTAGGCATCCCACATATAAAGTAGAGGAAGACGGGCACGGATGTTAGCTCAGGGCCAGGCTTCCTCAGCAAAAAGAGGAGGATTAGCAGTAGTTATAGCTCAGGGCTAATCTTCCTCAAAAAAATAAAAATAGATAAATAAATAAAAATAAATGCTGTGGGTTATAAGAAAATGAATCAGAACTACCCTCTGCTCTTAGAAACTTCATAGACCAATAGGGAAGAAAAGACAAATTTGTAAATTTGATACCAGTGGTAAGGAACCATAAATTAGATGTTATGATTTTCTCAAAGGAGGGAGAGACTATGCCAAGCAAGACTAGAGAGGGCTAGCGTGGAAACGGTGGTCTTTGAAACAATCCTTGCACAAGGGCAGGGTTTCAACAGGTAATTATAGGAGCGGGGGAAAAAATTAAGGCAGGGAAAATAAGGTGAGAAAAGCTCCTGGGAAAGAACTCACGTGGCTGTTTTGGGGGACGGTTTGGAGACCCTTTGTTGAGGGGAGGACAGGGCGCTTTCAGAGGTGTAGGAGGGGCCAGTGTAGCAGCACAGGTAGGGCAAGGAGAGTGGTGAGAGTCACACTTACAAGAGTCCACACATGACGAGAGTATGACTGTTCTCCAGATAATGGGAAATTACTGAAGGTTTTTGTGTGGTTGAGTGACAAGGCCACTGCTATTCTTTGGGATAATTAATCTGGCAGCCAATCAGTGGCTACTTCCTGCCAATTCTGTCTC
Organism: Equus przewalskii; assembly: GCF_037783145.1. Classification (NCBI taxonomy): domain Eukaryota; kingdom Metazoa; phylum Chordata; class Mammalia; order Perissodactyla; family Equidae; genus Equus; species Equus przewalskii. The sequence continues at coordinate 89,181,037 of NC_091844.1, forward strand.
TAAAATAGCTCTCCCAACTGTTTCATCCCTCATTCCTGCTACCGCTACTTTAGAGTAGACTGTCATTATCTTTCTCCTGGACTGCTACAGTAGCCTTAAATGCCACCTCCCCTCCACCCCCAACACACGCACACACACCACACACACACACACTCACACGCACACACATATCCCTATAAATGCATTCTACATTCTGTTTTTAGATTAATTATTCCGAAGTACAGCTTCGGCATTTTCATGTTCATACAACACTAGGGTCTTCCTATTTCCTACAGAATTAAAACTAAACACCTTATTTTACCATTTGAGGTAATTCCCCACCCGTTCTCAAGTCTGCCTTTCATTCCTGCACTATCCTAATCAATTTCAGATCATCAGAGCAAGGAGGAACTTGACTACCCTGGTCCCTGTGCACAGATGGTTCACACCATCCTCTCCAACTGCGGTGTCCTTCCCCGGGGTCTATGCAACCGTATCCCCTCCACCCTTCAAAGACTGGTTTACGTGACACTTTTCCACAAAGCCCTTCCTGTTCCTTCTAGAGGAAATCCAGCCCTCTTCCCTAGAACCTTTACAGCGTTTATTTTTATGGTGCTTTTCGTTGTTTACCTCACATTTATAGTTATTTACACAACAGTCTAACCTCCTGCATGAGGCTATGAAATACTGCTGCTCGTGTGTGTATTCCTATCCAAACGCTGGGCGTGGTTGGTACTCAGTAACTCTCTGTTGATGTGAAGACAGACTGGTGGGGAGAGACTGAAGTCAGCACCCTCTCCTCAGCTGTTGTAGTGACCAATACACCATCTTTTGTGGGGACCTTGCACGTCCCAGATTTTCCATCCTGATTTAATGTAAAGTCATTTATCCCAAGAGTGGTGATCATTTCATTTTGGTCTGTGTTATGCTGTGTACCTTAATATCCAGAAGTAAGTGTGTTGTCATTGCACGGAAAGCAGTTCACAAGGTGCTTTGGACACTTGAATGAATGCATGTGTTGTGACTGTTTCTCCAAATCACTGGGGGCTTCCTGTAAGAATGATGTTGCCCCGAAACTGCTTGAATAAAAGTTTCATAAGTCAGATGTCCAGAGTCCTGTTTAAAAACCTTAGCCTTCCAGACACTTTATTTTCTTCATCTACTTATGCAATAAGTATGTTCTATCTCATCCGACCATTTGATACCACTGTAAAAATAAGTAGTTGTGTATCTGCCACTTGAGTTCCAGCAACTGAGGAGGACCCTTGAAAATCCAGACTCCTGGGGCTTGTTCACAGCAATTGATGCTGGTGCTGGAAGGGAAGTCGAGCTGAACTCCTGGCAAGGGAATGCTTTCTCTTTTCCTCAATTTTTCCTCCCACCAGGGCAGGAACCAGTAGGAAGCAAGGAAGAGTTTGAGGTGCAGATTTTCAGAAGGCACGCCCTCTTAGAGAGAAAGTCACATGGCAGAGAAGTCTTTGACCTCCTCTTGTCCGGGCTCAGAAGAGTTACCACTCTGATTCTGAAAACAAAGGGGCCATTGAAGTTACATGATCACTGGGCCCCAAAGAAGACATCATCGAGAAGTGGCTATCAGACATCTTGACTAGCTCTGTCTACAACAGGGACCTTAAGACACAGTCATGTGCCAGCTCCTGTGGTGATGAAGAACCCTCCGTGTTTTATGATCATTTCAAAAACTATTTCAGCAATTTAGACAGTATGGCTATGCTGGATTAAACCTATCCAGGGACAATAGATAGTTAGATACTGTACTTCATTTCTGTGTATTTTAAGCCAAAAGTTGGTTTAAGAGATCCAGTTTATTTTTTCTTTTTTTTACACATTTTTTAAATTATTTATTTATTTATTTTTGAGGAAGATTAGCCCTGAGCTAACATCTGCTACCAATCCTCCTCTTTTTGCTGAGGAAGACTGGCCCTGAGCTAACATTCATGCCCATCTTCCTCTGTTTTATGTGGGATGCCTGTCACAGCATGGCTTGACAAGTGGTGCAAATGTCTGGACCTGGGATTTGGGCCGATAAACCCAGGGCTGCCGAAGCAGAATGTGAGAACTTAACCACTGCGCCATGGGGCCGGCCCCTAAGAGATCCATTTTAGCCTACTAACATAGGAATGAATAGAATCGGTGTGGTCCAGTAAAATGAAGTGTGCACTGTGATGTATTCTTTGCACACTTTCTCTGCAATGTTTAGCTGGGATTTGCAATTCCCTCTTTATTTACTGTCTGGGCTCTGCTTAAGTGGTGACGGTTTGTCGATTGTGCATGGGTTTGTGATGTAGGTATGCAACCTTCATAATCATTTTACCTCATCTCCAAAGTGAGTCTACTTTCCAAATGTCATGGAATAACCTCTGCCAAGTCTCTCAGACTATTAGTGATACAGGTACAAAGAAGTAACTCGCTCTGTGAGACTTCTTCACCAGGAGTGAGCTGAAAGGAACAAAAGATTAAAAAAGAAAAAAAAAAGTAACCTAGTGCTTATTAGTAAATAAAAATGAAGAGGATGAGGAAGAGCATTGGTACAAAAAGCACATGAAAGACACCGGGTGTGGACCAGAGGAGAGAGATTTGAGCTGCCCCCTTCTTTCCAAAGCTCGGGTCCTGTTGCCCCTCGTCTGTGAACCGACACCACCCTTTAGGCATCTGCTTCTCTTCCTGCTCCAGTAGCTCCTGCCATCTATTCTACTCACTTGCCGGTGTTCTGGTCACCTGACTTTTCAAGCTACTCATTAATGAATGTTTTCATTTCCTACCAAAAACTAGTTGTATCTCCTCGAGAATGTGTATTATGCCTTAAGTGTATTAATTTCTGCCTTATGGATTTTCCAGCACCTTACACACATAAAAGGTGTCCAGTAGAAACTTGATTGATTGTTAGACTGATTCAGGATCTAAATAGCACATATTGCTACTGTTCAGTTAAATCTGGTGTGGCTACACATCTTCGTTTACCTTCTGGTATCGTTTTTGTTTCCTGTTTCTTCATAATCCCAATTCAACTTTTTGTTCTTGGACAAAACAGTGTTCTAGAGACACTGCAAACAAGAAGCATGAAAGAGCGAGGCCTGGGTTGCTGATGCCTGTGGGGGCCCGGGGGCTGGGTGTGAGTCGGGACGCTGGTGTGGCTCATTCTGAGGTGCTTCCTCTGTGGGCCACAGACTCAGGGAGGACTCTTGAGGGGGTATCCTATTTCCTACCTTGTTCTCCTGAGAAGGAAAGTAGCAAATATTATTTTCATTGGTGATGGTGTTTGTTACTCACACAGCCATGGACTGGGGTCATTTTCAGACAAGCTGGCTTTGTTTTGCTTTGGTTTTGTTTTCAAAGTCCCCTCGTGGCCTCCAGGGTAAATAAATTGCTCTCGACATGGAATCCTGTAGGATGCATGTGCCTCTCCAGCGTGACCTGGTGAGAACTGTCCCAACACGGTCCTTACACCACCCAAGCACATCCCTTCAGCTGAAATAAATCCGTGGTTCTGCTGACTGACGGCTCAGGGGATGGGATCCCTCACCCCAATAGAAGTCTCGTTAAAGGGTGATGATATTCCTTAAGAAACAGTAACATTTGATTTCAGGTTTTGACTGCATATCTCTTTAACACATTTTGGTAAACAAGTCAGTTGACAGGAGTTTACCGAACTCCTGGTCTGTACTGAGGATGGTGCTAGGTGCTCTGAGGACGTGACCACAGTGAGTTTGATAAAAAGACGCCCTGCTGGAAGACGGAAGGATTCTAGACTTTACCCCCAAGTGCAAACTCAGCACTCAGACTGTTGCTGTTCCAGCTTTATGTTGTCCACTTTTTCGACAAACTACCTTATATCTGACACTGTATCTCCACCTGTAAAACTAAACATAATGTAAAGATATTATGTTTATCCAGGTTATTGGAAGGGTAAAATAAGATAATATTTGTGAAATGTCAAAGAGGTTTCACAAACTCTATCTAGTACTATGATGATAGCTATTCTTTTTTCTTTCCTTTTTTTTTTTTTAAAATCACTTTTAACCTAGAATCGAGGACAGTGTCTGATTGCGCACTCTGGCAAATAGTAGATGCTGAGTAAATATAAGTTGAATAATTTATTGAATGGCTAAAAACAAGACATGTCCTTACCCCAAGTGATAATGAATGCTGATTATGATTGAAGAACATTCATGAACAACCCCAAAGTCACAAGTGTTTTTGCTTTTGCATTAAAACACAAACAAAAATCCTATTCTTTCAAGGAGTCACCTGGCCCTTCTTTCAAGGACTTTGTTCATACAGCAAATAATTGTTGTGTATTACCATATCTATAATCTAATTAATAATTTTGACTTTATCAAAGTTTTGGATGAGACAAAAGAACCCGCTTAAATTCTTTAAGAGTTACAAGAATTTGATTAGGTTTCTACTTTTTGTTCAACCCCAGCCATTTGAGCACACTAAGCTGTCGATCTTTCTAGGGACGGAAAGAACTCATTGTTCATTGTGAGCAGACATCAGCTACCAGAATGTGCATATATCAGCATATTTAGTGGCAGGCATAGTCACTGCAATTTGACATCTCAGTCAAGTTTGTCTTGAAGTCTGGCAAAAATAGAAATACAGCAAGCCCTCCCCCTGACGATTTCAAAGGAAAAGTGGTCCCACGTTTCCAGAGCACATCTTACATAGATGAGCAAACTCACAGGAGGGAACAAACAACACCATGTCTGCGCTTGTTTTTATCAATTTGGACAAAATATCCTGAATACTCAGACAACGCTTGCTGACTAATAAGTTCATTAATCACTCATTTATTCAGTCTACTGAAATTTCAACCTCAAGTCTGGATGAGTGCTTGTGTGGGGAACAGGTTCTGCCATGTTTTGTATTTGTGAAAATAGTGGTGCGTCAGCTTATTTTCCCCTATGTTTCTGTGTGCATGTACTGCAGAAGTTGTGAAATGTGCTTGTGTTAATGTACTTTACAGGTAACTGATGGAGTAGTATTAGTGGGTATAGATGTTGGAGTAGACAGAGGGCCATTTGTGAGCCTGACCCTCCTTTATAACACATCGAACCATTGTTTCTTTATTTTGTATCAACAGGATGTAGCTCAGAGCCTGGCACATAACATATATGTGAATTTTTTTGTTGATCACGTTCACATGAACTAAACATTTGGGCTCCATCATGGATCTACATTATAATTCTATATTTAACTCTTCAATTAAAGGAAACGTTATAAGGGCTATATTCACCAATCCTTACACTCTTGTTTTATTCTCTGCTATAACCAAGTGCTGAGAGCAGTGCCTAGCACAGAGTAGGACGCAAAAATGTGAACTGAATATTTGCTAACAAAATGATGAAAAAATAAATTTGTCCACCTACCTATGTGAAATGGGAGATACTGAAGTTCAAAAGGGATTTTCAACATGTCTGTTTCATATGAAGTTTCCTTGCGTAGAGAGAAAATGAGACAAAGTAAAAAGAGACAGACACGGGCAGGCAGAGACCGGGAAACAGAGAGAAACAGATGAGGCAAGTGAGATGATATACTGATCCCCAGATAGGGAGGCAGGGGACAGCACAGGCCTGACACAGAGACGAGGGCGCAGTGACCTCCACCAACTGCTGGTGACGAGCGGCAATGCGGGTCTCTGTGGCCTTGGCACGGCCCTCAAGAGCCTAGTGCCTGAGCAAGCCCGCTGCTGTGACCCGCTGCTCTTCCGGAAGAGCGCGAGAAGAGCAGGCGTCAGGGGAGACGAGCGACCGTGGGGCCAAAGGTGGGCCCGGCTCTGTGGGTGCTTATTCCGAGTACCATGCAGATCCACAGAGATGTGGAGCTGCTCTAGGCTGTTCTGGGAGTAAAATCAGACTCCTGGACCGTCAACTCTCTAGGAATCTTCTAAGAATAATTGCACTTATTTGAGATGTCCAACTCCTCTCCTTTTCTCCCCCTCCAGAGGTTAGACAACTTGGAACGCACAGTTAACAAGATTCCTTTAAAGTATCACCTTGCTGAGAAAAGAATGCTTTATTAGTATTTGGAAAGAGGTGCTTCATTTATGGGATATTGTTCAAACTGAGAGAATGTGACTATGTAAATTACTTGGAGAAGTATATACCCCTCAAAAATGAGATGCAAAGAGAAAGCTTCTTGCAGTGTCTCATTTTGTTGGACTCTGAAGGACTGGTTCATGGCCAGGCCCGTACTACCTACAGCTGTTGATACGAGCGTGAGAGTTGATGTTAGAAATAACATCCTGCGCTGCTTCAGCAGTTCCCTATGAAACAAAGAAATTAGGAATATTTAGGTTATATGTCATGTCAAATGTTCACTAATAAATAATAGGAGTTCCAGAGGGAATCAGAAGTAAATATCTACCTCGCACATAAACAATTATGTGTGTTTTGTATGTTTATTTGAATATTTGAAACATACCATATCAAGGTTATTCCCAGTAACTTGCTGTACACAAAGTTGTTACATACAAAGAAGAAGCATTCCCACAAAGAATTTGAATTTCCGAGTTTACTTAATCCCCTTTCATGTCGTTCCCTGATCTGAAACCGTACTGACCATTCTATTGTTTCATAAGAATAAACTGACTTCAGGCCAGGTTAAACGGCTTGGGAACACTCCAAAGTCATTGGCGTACCAAACAGTATTGATTTTTTTTTTTTCCCTTTGCTTTAAAGTTAATTAAAAGGATACGATACATCAGCAAGCTGGTGGAAAATCATCTAGAGCCAAAATATGATTTAGAAATCTGACAAGTGAAAGATGGCGACGGCGTCGAGAAAGGTTGTGGTGGCATTGGGTGCTTCAAGAGCGTCTTGAGTGGCTCTCTCCTCTAGTCTATGCCTACGGGAGACTCTGTCAGTTTTAAGGGGTGGATGAGTCAGCATTAGACAGAGCTAAAGAAAAACAGATGATTAACTATTTGGATGTTGGAGTTTCCTATTTCATTGATAACTGTGCTTTCATTTGAAAGAAAGAAATCCAGTAGTATATTGTTTACTTAATAAGCGCTGAGAAATACAGTGGGTACAGTGCTGCATTTTACCTGTAGCCGTGTCTGGGAGGAAACAGCAAACCTCCCTTTTCCAGTGCAGACCCCTGGGCACTCCCTCCTCCCTCCCCACAACCCCTCCACTGAGACCCGGAGCTGATTGGTGGACACGCACGCTTCCAGATCACAGACACAGCCTCCTTCCCCAGGACCAGCTCAGACCAGAGTCCTGACTGACGAGGCAGAGACTGAGGTCTCCTCCTGCCCCAACAAGGGGTCCCTCTTGGTGACAAGTGGGTGGAGATGCATTGCGAGAAGATGATGGCCGATCTGTCACCTGGTTCAGAGTCACGATTTCCACAAGTGCATGGCTACTCTGCCTCAGCGAGACCTGCTGTGTCACATCCTTGGAGAGGAGCCCAGTGCTTTCTGTTTCTTGAGCAAACCATGCCCCTTTTAGTAAACTCAGAGTTATCGTGGCCAGAGTGAGAGTTTTGCCCAGCACTGCAAACACGTGTACCATTCACGTGAACTTCAGTGGAAAGTGACTGCTCGGGAGCAAGTGCTGTCTGGTGGGTCTCAGTGTTAAAATTTTAGAACCCCACGAATGCCGCTGGGGTCCCCATAAATGGTCCTGTTTGCCTGACTACAGATTGCATTATTGTACCTCTCCTGGAACGAAGATTTTTCATATCAATGACTGAATGCAGAATATTTATTTTTAAAACACAGGGGAGTATTTATTACATTAAGGATTTGTGCTCTCTCTTTTTTAAGAAAAGTCTTTAATTTGAATGAAACATCACAAAACTTTATACTTTTATGGTCTGTTTCCTAATTGCAGCCAGCAAATTATTGCTGCAAAGGCATTCTTTACATTAAAACACCTCTCCTTCGTGAAGATTTCCCTGGCAAATCCCATCCCAGAAGGATGTTCCCACTTAGGCTGCATCGAGTGATTTCACATCTAATTGTTCATCACTTAGGTTTTCACTGGTTTCTTTTTGACTTCTGTCTCGTCTCCTCAAAGACAGATAAGATCTTTGAGCAAAAGATCTAAATTCTCCCAGCATCTCCCATTGTATTTGGTTATCAGGAGGCACATAATGAATAGTTCCCCAAAAATGTGTGTATGCCAGTTGGTTTGGAAGTCGAGTGTGTCCATTTATATTTTAGCCCAGAATTAAAAGCTGAGCTTAATCAAAGATCAATCTGGTCCTCACGGCCCATAATTACTAATTACTAGGATACTTGGGGGACTAAATATGCTGAGGATATTTATGGATATTTGCTTCCCATAGCTTCTTTCTGGGTCAGTCCAGACTACCCAAGCTTTCTTCTCAGACCATCACCTCAGAACTTCAAGTTCCTAGGAACATTGAAACTGAAGTGAATGTGAGAAAGAATGAAACGTGTTGAAATGCTTAATGCCTTTTGGGGGGTGGGTAGTAGAATACGTTTCTCTGTTTTTTATTTTTTTTAATGTGCTAAGAACACTTAACATGAGATTATCTCTTAAAATTTTAAGTGCACAATAGCTTATTGTTAACTATAGGAACAATGTTGTACAGAAAATCTCTAGACTTTATTCATCTTGCATAGCTGAAACTTACGAACAGCAACACCCCATTTCCCCAGCCCCTGGCAACCATCACTCTACTGTCTGTTTCTAAGAGTTTGACTATTTCAGATATCTCATTTAAGTGGAATTATGCAGTATTTGTCTTTTTGTGTCTGGCATATTTCACTTAGCATATCCTCCAGGTTCATCTAGATTGTCTCAAGTAGGATCTCCTTCTTTTTTAAGGACGAATAATATTCATATATATAAAATATATATATCACATTTCATTTATCCATGGACATTCATGCTGTTTTTATAGCCTGACTATTGTGAATAGTGCTGCAATGAACACAGGAGTGCTGATATCTCTTTAACATCATGATTTTAATTATTTTGGGTAAATACCCAGAAGTGGAATTGCTGAATCATATAGGTAGTTCTATTTTTAATTTTTTGAGGAACATACATACTGTTTTCCATAGTGGCTGCTTCTGCTTACATTCCCACCAGCGATGCACGAGGGTTTTAATCATCATCGCCAACACTTGTTAGTTCTTGTCTTTTGGATAATGGCCATCCTCACGGCTGTCAGATGATATCTCATTGTGGTTTTGATTTGCATTGCTCTGATGATTAGTGATGTTGAGCATCTTTTCATGTATCTGTCAGCCATTTATATATCTTCTTTGGAGAAATGTCTATTCAAGTTCTTTGCCCATCATTTAATTGAGTTATTTGGATTTTGCTATTGAGTTGTAAGAGTTCCTATTTTGGAAATTAACCCCGTATCAGATCTATGTTTGTGACTATTTCCTCTGCTCTGTAGGCTGCCTTTTCACTCTGATTATTTCCTTTGTTGTGCAGATTTGTTTTAGTTTGATGTAGCCCCATTTATCCATTTTTGCCTTTGTTGCTTAATATTGTTAAAATGTCCATACTATGCAAGTGATCTAAAGATTCAATGCAATCCCTATCAAAACTCCGATGGCATTTTTTGCAGAAATAGACAAACAATTTTAAAATTCATATGGAACGGCAAAATACCCCAGATACTCAAAGCAATCTTGAGAAAGAATATCATACTTCCTGATTTAAAAACATATTACAAAGCTACAGTAATTAAAACAGTATTGTACTGGCATAAAGACAGACATATAGACCAATAGGATAGAATGGAGAGCCCAGGAAAAATGCAGGCATATACGGTCAACTGATTTTTGACAAGGGTGACAAGAACACACAAAGGGGAAAGGACAGTCTCTTCAATAAATGGTGGAAAATGCTGTTGGTCATACTGGACAGCCACATGCTAAAGAAATGAAATTGGATCCTTATCTTACACCATACACAAAATCAACTCAAAATAGATTAACGACAAACTTAAGACCTGAAACTGTAAAACACCTAGGAAAAAAGTGGGAAAAAGCTTCATGACATTGGTCTTGGCAATGATTTCTCAGAGTAGCTTTGCTTTACTAAAATTTAGGGCTCATTTTTCTTACCTTAGATGGCTCCTCAAGGCATTTTCTTTACTTTTCTGGCCTTCCTCCCTCACTGGGAAAGTGCTTGCATTGTAATAGGGAGGCGGAGGAGGACAATATTTTATTCTGTATGCAAGGATACATTTGTTCTTCTTTGAGAAATCCCTGAACCCTCCCTGGAGTGAGAGCCTTTGAGCACGCTGAGCAGCGCAGACGGCTGCGGGCGGGGTGGGAGGGGAGAGGGGAGTCGTGAAATTGCCTGAACGTTATGAATTTTAAAACCTGTCTCTGGCAGAAAATTAATAGGAATGCCATCACCCATCTGTAGAAAAGCACGCATTTGGTGAGAATCTTTTTCCCTGATAAGGGACAGGTGGATTCTGTCTGGTCCAAAGCACCATGACCAGGCGCCAAACGCCCTGGTGTGCCTGGGAAGGGCCTGCATTCCACCTGCTGTCCAGGTGCCCCCATCCACTTCTGTCCCAAACAAGGCGCCCTGGGTTGTGACACCCTATTGGTAGGGCTGTTCAAAGACAAATTTCAAGAAGCTTCAGACTCGAGCTGAGCAGGAAAAGATGACTCAGAAGGCATTTCTAGGCCACGGGGGCTGGTGCTACTTCGCTGAGAGGCCTTCGGGAGGCAGAGAAGCAGAGAAAACCCACAGAACTAATGCGCCTTAGTTAAGAGCTGCGCACGTCATGCTTAGCTGAAGTTGCAGGGGACCTGATATTTGCATTTTTACTGGCCCACCTGAAAAGTGTCCACACTGCAGCTGGTTCCAGTACGCCCTAAAGAGTCCTCCAGAATGGTAGGAGAAAACCTGAGAAGGAGACCTCAGCTCCCCAGTGCAGGTGCTGTCCCCACCCAAGCAAGGGTAGTTGTTTTCCTGTGCATCAGGCTAAGGACTATGGTCTGAGGAGTCTCAAGCAGGTTTACAAGCCCTGCACACACTGGGTTAGGCATGACAATGCTCTAGCCTTTTAATGACCTGCCTGTGAACACGGAAAGCTTCTTCCTGATGCTGCTGAACTGTAGGTTCCTTCCGACTGAGGCAGGCCATGGGCTTCCTTCCTTAATGGAGAAGCACCAAGCTCCGCCCTGGGGTCCTGGGGAGACAGCGCATGAGGAGAGCAGTCTCCACATCCTGTCCCCATGACCTCTGTGCTTTCACAGTGATGGTCCTATCAGCCTCTTTCTCACTCCCACTCTCCCCTCCCTTTTCTCCTGGAGTTAATGATGATAGTGAAACAGCATTTCTAGGAAAAAGAAAATGTCTGTTGAACCGCTGAAAATATCAAATAAAAAAAAAAGTATCATCTATACTCAAAAAAACATCCCAATATTGATCACAAGCTTTTGGAAATTTTTTAAATTTTTTAAACAAAGGGGGTTAAAAACTCAAAATGGAAATATTTGTCGTGAATCACATCCTTTCTCTGAACAATAAAAAATTTCATCTAAATGTGAATGGTAATGCTTTCCTAAACAGGCAAGCATTCTCTGTTGGAGAATTGGTCTGTTCTCCTAAATAACTCTTTTTCTTCCATTTGTTTTAAATGCCATGTTTCCTCTCCTCTCTTAAATAGCTGTTGTTTCAGGAGCAGCGACAGGAAGTTTACTTGCATTTCCAGTGACTTTTATATCAAAGTTTCTTAACCACTCAAGGTTCCTTTTGACTAATTCTGGCTTGGTTATAGGCATCTCCCAGAAAAACAATAAAATTTTCTGTTGCTTCCATACTTATCCTGCTGGGGTTTTTTAACGTGATTCTGCTCTTGAATTTCTTGCACTTTCTTGTATCTTGAATTTCTATGTATTTAGGTTGCCACCCTTTTGAAATAAACTGATTTTGAGGGCAGAAAGTCTGTGTCTGTCTCTGTCTCTGTCTTTCTATCTCTCTCTCTCTCTCCCCTTCTCTCTCGCTCTCTGGCAACATCCCCATTTGGCTCATTTCCCTTCCCCCATAATACAAAGCCTTGACACTCTGGGAAAGCCTCTCGCAGTGGCTGGATGGCAGAAGAAACTACCTAATGTCTGTGGTCTTGCTGAACGTAATTTACCAAATGGATGATACACAGCAGATGATACAGTTTTCAGGATACTTCGTGTTCAAGGTGGATTGCCATCATCCTGGTTGCCAATGCAGCGTGACTCCATTCCCTCTGCCTAGAATGTCCTTCCTCTTACCCTCTTGTCTGAATCATCCTCAGGCTTCAGAGCTCTACTCCTGACTCCTGCCCAGTCTACGATTTATCTTTTCTGAGTTTGTATATATCTACTCCAAAGACCTTAGCACTTAGAATGTCATAGACTGACAGAGAAAGATGTATCAATGATTTCAGATAGTCCAGCATGTCTCCTAATTCAGAAATTCTCCCTAAAATCTCCCTGGTATGTATTCATCTGCTGATCCAGTGTTTGCTTGAATAACTACCATGATGGGGAGATCACTGCCTAAGAGGGAAGTGCATCATTTTTAACTGAACATGACTGATCTAGCTCGTGTACACTGATTGCTTCTGTACCTGGAACGTTAGCTGCTTGAGGACTGGGACTGTACATATAGGTAAAGATATTGACATAGGTTTGTATACCAATTAATATATAGAGATGCTGTGACACCCAGCAGAGTGTTGTGCACGTGCTGCTGTTTTCAACAAATACTTAATAATTGATTTCTTCTACAAGGTAAATGATGACATGAGCATCAGTTATAGTTGAGTGATAATGGATTACCTATGTATTCATATTTACATGTGGCTTAGATCCCCTCACCTCCCTCATAAAGGCAACAGATTTAAAGTGAAGAATATTGAAAACAATTGGTCTCATTTGTAAAACGCAGCTAATTCCTCTAAAGCCTGTGTCCCTTGCCTTTTCTCTCCTCCACTTACTTATTAAACGGCAGTGCAGTCTCCGTCCTTTGTTCAGTGTCTCACAGTGAGCTTTGCTGTCACTGCTTGGCCTCAACTGCACGGTGTACAGCACGGGCCGCTAATTCTCCTTCCAGTTGATGGTTTGCTGCGCTCAAGGCAAAAGTCATATGATCTTGGTCTTTGCCAACTCTTGTCCCACATTCTTTCTAAAAGGAAACTGTTCTCAAATATGCAACGGGGACAACCGGATTTTATTGCGTTGGTGCCTGACCTGAGAATATCTCAGGGCTCTCGTTATTTCAGGGTCCCTCTGATGACAAATCGCTTTCTAGGCATGGTCAGGTGACCTAAAAACAACCAGTCAGTTGTCACCTCATCTGTGACCAAGTGCGCTTACCTCTCAGTCTTGTCATCGCCCTAGTCACCTGAGGTTTTATGCTAATTTAATATTTTATACTGAAAAATGAAGACAGTCAATTAGATGCAGTTGGTTTTTCTCTTCTTCATTTATGTATCACCACTTCTCTCAGCTAGCCCAGCCAATGCCCACCGGCAGTGGCATCCCCAGTGCCGGCTGCTGCCTCCTTTCCACGCAGCCTGCGGAAGCGCGCCCTCAGCGCGCCTGCCAAGAGAATAGCAGGTTGAGGTTTTGGAGCGAAGTCCCTTCCAAAGCCTGAGTTTCTTCCAAAGATCTCGTCCCACATCTTTCCTTTTTGCATACGCATTTATAAAATCCGTCTGACTCCAGAGAAGCCAGGAGGGGGGCTGGGACCCACCCCCTGCCCTCCAGGCTGGCCCACCTCTCCAGAAGCCAGGGCTGCCCTGCCGGGCTCCATCTCTGACCCTGCTCCTCCCTAGGGACATACTCTCTCGCTGTTACTTGGTCATGGGTGTGTTTTGTCCCCTCCGGACATCCCCTTGCCTAGAAGCCTTTGTCTTTTTAAGAAAATCTTGGTAGCTCTAACAGAAAACGTGATCCTGTTTCCCGCGTCCACCACGTGGTGCGTGAGCACTGGCCACATTCACCACTGTGCCGTCTGCCTACAAGTACCTCTGACCAATTGTGACAGCTCTTCACAAGGAATGCAGTCAGTGTGGGGGAATGAAATTTCCTCATTTCGGTCATTCCTGGGCTCTGGGGATTCAGCTCTGAAATCTTCAACTTTCCTTTTTCCCTTACGAGCTTGGCAGGCAGCCCCTACAAACAAACTGGCGTTTTACTTCTGCTCCTCATCGTTGTCCTTGTCCTTATTCTGGCTCGCAGCCCCCGGACTGGGAGGGGATGAGCCCCGCGACCCTGAGTGAACCCCACACAGGCCCTGGCATCTGCTCCGGCTGCGATGGGGGCTGCGCTCCCTGCCCCCACCGCCTCTGGGCCGGCTGCTCCGGAGGAGCCATCGCCTCCACTTCCTTGATCTTGCCTCTGGAGACTTCAGAGCTCCTCTGAGAGCAGGATTTGCAAATGAAACAGGAATATGCAGGAGAGAGGAAAATGTTCTTTTGTAGCATATGTTTCAGCGAAAAGAATATGCCCTGTTTGCTAGTCTCTCGCTAACTTTCACACCTTTGTTCCCCATCTTCTCTCTTGCGCTCCTGCTCCCAAATTTCTTCTTGACTGTTATGCTTACAGATTTGGGGGTACAGTAAGAAGCACTAGTCAGGGACACTAGTTGGTCAGGCACTATTTATCCAATACGTCTGAGTCAGTGAAGGCAGACTTTCTTGTGATGCGGGAATGCTGAAGTCCATGTAACTTTTCGGAATAGCAAACATAAGCTTTGCTGTTCACATGACTTGAGCACAGGGTTGCGTGTGGTACCCGAGGCTAGGACCACCAGGGGCTCTGGGTGGTTCACGTCCAGCTGTGTGTCCACCTGTCTGGTCAGGGGGCATGCTGAGCGCCCACACGGCACCCCCCCCACCCCCCAGGCTCTGGAGGATGGCTCAGCCTGACCCCTGCAGAGCTGGCCGTCTCTGGGATTTTCAGTGTCCTCTCCCACATGTCGTGTCATGGCTGTGAGGGCAATACACGGTCCAGACATAAACAAGAAAATTAAATATAGCAAAGAAAATTTAACTGAGGAATTTCCCCCAACGTTCCTTCTATAGCCAAACCTAAGGCTTTTGTGAACACTGTAAGATTTTCTCTAATTTTAGATTTATTTTTCCATAGGACATTTGAGAATAGGATTGTTTCACTATCCCATACCACGGAGGTGGCAGGCCCCACCTGAGAAAAGCCCCACACCCAGATGAGCGGGATCCAAATTCAGCTCCAGGAAAGACCAGGCTGCCCTTCCTGAGCCAGGGCAGCCCCACAGCGCGCCTGAGGCGGGGGCGCCTCCCCGAGCCCGCCCAGGATGGGACAGGACGCGCTGCTCCTCTGCCCGCCTTTGCTGAGTCTCCTTCCTCCTGCTCCTCATCTCAGGGGAGCAGAGAACCCTGCAGCCACAGCCCGGTGTCAGCCCACAGCAAGGCGACGCCCTGAGCACTCTCCCTGCGGCTCACTGCCCTGTGCACTCCCTGGGACTCTGAGAAGCTGCCCTGGGCCAGAGGCCGCCCCTCCTGTGCATTTTCAGTGTTTCAGGGCTTCCTGTGGCACTCTTAGAGTCATACATTTTTAAGTTTCAAGAGATACCCCAGTAAAAGCTAGCACACTATAGAAATATTGAAACTTATTAATTGTACCAAGGGACCATGATGTTAGGGTCCTTCCCAAATCTGGGCATACAGAATCATCTACTTTAAGGGTGACTTACAGGTCAGGGTCAAGAGTGCAACCCAGCATTTGTCACATCACAGTGGGCCCTCCAAAAACGGCCCCGCCTCACAGCATGCGTGGACTGTTGTCACCACACACAGACAGGGCACTGAGCCTCAGAGCCCTCAGCCCACCTGCCTTGGTCTCAATAGGACAGCTTCCTCTTCTTGCTCCATTAGCTAACATGTCACCCTTTGTTGTTGCATTCCCCCCTGGGAGGTGAGCTTGTTTGGGACAAGGCCCTGGAGTCTCCCTCTTGGCTCAGTGTCATGCCGGAGAGTCACCTGTTTCAATTCTTTGCAGGGAGTAAATGCCTACTGGATTAAATCTGCTAAAATCACGGGCTTAAAGGACTTCCGGCTTCAGCGCCGACACGTAAAATCTCAGGCTTATATATCCCATTGTCCTGAGTCCAGGACACTTTCGTCTTATATCATAAAGGGATTTAAGCTCAAATCACAAATCACTGGTTTCATAGTCAAGAGATAGAAAAGCCATACTGTGGCTTTGTAGCTAAAACTCAAGAATATGACCCTATTTTCTGATTTTTCGGTCATTCTCACTTTTCATGCTGCTTCTGCGCCTCGTCCATGGTTTTGGGTTTTACTTCTCTGAGTCTTCCTTGAGTAAAAGTAGGATCTACACAGAGCTGTATTTTCCTCCGGGCCTGTTCCTTGTATTTACGAATTGATTTTTGCAATAGCCCTACGAGGTGAGTGGGACAGGCGTCCTTATTATTTCCTCTTTCCTGTTTCACTAATGGAGGAGCTGGTTGAATTGTGAAGTTCACACTGTGAAGAAGTGGCAGAACACAGCTTCAAACCTGGGATTCTTTAGCTAGATTTTAAGGCTTTCTTTTGAGTCAGTGTTTCTCAACCCTGGCTGCACCTTAGGATCACCTGGGGAGCTTTTAAAAAAACTCTGATGCCTGGGCTTCACCTCAGACCAATTCAGTCACGGTCGATGCAGGTGGATGTCAGTGTGCTGTGAAACTCCCCAGGTGCTTCTCATGTGCAGCCGGGGCTGAGCACTCTGCTGCTTTCCCCCCCTGTCAGAAAATGAGCATGGGGGAAACAGAGCGGACTTGTGTGGACAGGGTGCACGGACCACTAATAGAATTTTGACGTTGTGGCTCCTTAAATAGCCTCCCAATTGGTATGCACATATTGTAAGTAATTAAGTTTGAATGATTTCCTTTGTTTGTTATTTTCTTTGTGCTGCTTAAAATGTAGGTTCTTGACTCACGCAGACTGAATCAGAGTAACTTGTTCTTGCCTTTATACCAGTGTAACAAGGCACATAGCACCTCGTCTTCAAACAGAAGAGTTAGAGCTCGTCTGGTCCAATGGCTTTCAAACTTTCATTAGTGAAGAACCCTTTTTTTAAAATGAAAGCAGATGAAGTAGAAGCCAGGGCTCCAGACCTTTCCTGCTGGACTCTGCCGTGCTCTCCTCCCTCCTGGGCACGTATGAACATTTGTTCAGTCAGGGGTTGATGTGACCTGGGGGAACTCAGAGGTAGAGAATATGGTGTGAAGATAAGTTGTGGAAGGTTCTTGTTTTACTGCTGAGGAAAATGCGTCCAAGAAAGGGATTCCAGAGTGAGCAGAGGAGCTAGGACTTAAGCCTAGAAATTCTGACTTTTCCTCTGCTGCCTTTTTATACGTGTACTGTAATTTGTGATTATGTGGCTGACATCATGATACTCAGGTGGGATGTTGTGATGGTGGGTTGCCAAGCCAATGTCAGAACATAAATACCCTGACTCCCACTGGGGATCCTAGACCTGACTTGGGGAGGTCTTCCCCAGGGAGCAAATTTCCTTTCACTGCACTCTCTCCCTTCTCCTTTCCCCCACCTCCTGGGACCCACCTCCTGGGACCCTGTGGGCACTGGAGTTAGAGTGAGGCTGTGTTTATGCCGTGACGCAGGTGAGCTTGGGGTTTGGGGATTACTGACTCTGTAGGCAATTAATTGGATCTACATCTAAATCTTATATTTTTGTCTCCTCAGACTGTACTAAGAAAGTCACATAATTTCTCAGATATGAAATGCTTTAAAATATCAGTCATGTACTCACCCCATTAGGAAAGGATTTTCGACTCTATTGCATTTACCCTGCTTTCGTTCCATTGGCAGTACTAAAGAGAGTCAGATTTGCGTTGCACAGCATCAGGCAGGGGCACAGAGACCCTCCTATGCTATCTTATAGAAGATGGCTCTTCAAGGTAACACAGCAATTAGTTGGTTGTTAGGATGTTTTATTACTGTTGCTACAAGCTGTTGCTGCATGGCAATGTATTTGAAGATACTTTTGCATTTACTTCTCACAGCCCAACTTGACAGTAAGGTGTATATGGAAACTAGCTCACTAAATGAAACTAATCTGGCCTGAAAAAATCATAATAAGCAAATAGGACATTTTTTTAAATTAAGAGTATAAACCTCTATACTACTACCATACTTGAAGTGTGGGGGGAAATAGTATAAGCCAGAAAAAAAACTGAAGTACATAAAGAAACAAACTTTTAGGCTAATATGCAAAAATACTTCAACCTATCTGCCAACATAAGATAGGAAGCCCTAATTAGCCAAGCAATGGCACCTGTCAGGGTTTTCTCAGGGCTCAGGGACAGTCACCCTTTATGTGTTCAGTCTCACTCTGTTGTCACTAGAGGATTCTTCTGCCCAAACAAGTGTCCCCATCACCATGGGCTCCCTTGGGGGACAGGGAATTTCGACCTTCCTCTCTCATCAAGAGCCACAGAAGCAGAAAAGCAAAAGAATGAGCCGATAGCTCATATAAAAGGGTTGAAAGTTTTTATGTGTAATTATCATAGAAAAAATAACTTTTATTATTAACGAACTTTGAGTTGAGAAGCTATCAATTTTAAGAAAAACCTAAGACGAGACCCAATGATACATCTAATGAGATGTCCGACTTCTGTTTTGAGAAGGCTATCGAAGGGACCAAATAACGATGTAACTGCCAGCAAGTTCTTGAAGTCGAACCTTGAGTTATGATATGGCTCCACTTAAATCTCCAGTATGTTATATTCCAAAGTTGAAATGGAATTATGGAGTTAGCCTGATTCATTAAAGTTTTAGTTGCACTGCTGTTATTATCTCCATGGAAAGCTCATTGCTTCTCCTCTGTTTAAAAGAGGTGATATAGATGCAGAAATAGCTATGATTTTATGTTTTTAAAAGATAGTATGAAATAATTATTAATTAACTAGAATATTTACATAAATTTAAAGACCAAGTTCCCTAGCTTACTGATAACCAAAGCTTAATTGTAAGAGTCAGAAGGGATCTTAAAAAATTATCTAATCCATTATCTTCACTTTACAAATGAGAAAGTCACCCTGAGCTTTTGAAATTCTGTCATTGTTCCATCCATAGTAAGTAGACTATTTATATTTTTAGATAGACTTAAAAAAATCAGGACTGCCCCATACTAGTTAATGGTTCTTTAAATCACTCAGTTCTGAGCATCTGTACAGATCCTAAGCTCAGTATCTTGTATTACAGCCGGATGCTGGTTATGCAGGACTTAACAGAAAGTGTAAAAGACAATGGACCAAGTTAGAGTCTAGTCAATTTTTTTCAACATTTGAAAATCCAACTCTGTTTTGGTAAACCTAAAATCATGTCACTTCTTTAGACTTACTGATTTTTTTAAAAAGAAAAATAATTGACTAAAAGCAAATCAAAACGATGTCAATTTTAGGTGAAATAAGTGCATATGCGTGTGTGCACACATCTACATCTGTGTTTCTTACGTGATTACAGGAGCATTAACTCTATTCATTTGCCATAAAATTTTCTTTCTAAGTGGAATGGAAACTAAAACTCAGCAAAGTTGTTTCTGATGCCAAGTCTGTTCCACTGACCAGCTCCTTCCCTCCCATTTTATGGCCCCTCCTCCAGTTCTGCAGACAACCATTCAGATGGCGGAGACAAATTAAGGCCTGCGTGTGTGCTGCCATGGCTCCCTGGGCCAGTACACATGCACTTCAGTTTGCTGTGTTGGTGTCACATTCACTACAGATGGCCTCGCCTGCTCTGCCCAAGTGCAGGGGACCATTTGGGACCATTTAAAACCATTAGAGTGTTTATTTCTGACTTACAATAGGCAAGCATACTCTAACCCAAGTAGAAACGAGATTTACTGTCATTTTCAGTTATAAAGTAAGATCCCAAGGACTGAAATTCTCTTAAGTATCTTCTAATGGGTTCTTTGTTTTACTTTTCCTGTTTATTAGAAATCATCAGAAACTTGAGATCTGCATTACTTCTTTTAATAGTGTATGTATATTTCATTTGATGTTGAATGTTCTGGAATGGTCTCCACATTTTAATAATGATGATATTGTCCTGGAAGAGTCATTGGTTCTATCTGCAGAAAATAATGTTTCTGCATGTGAACCAAAGCATGTTCACAAGGACTAAATGCATTTTTTTTTTTTAAATGAAGACTCAGGATTAAAGTGTTGGAGTGTCTGAGAAATTGAAAGGCAGCCTGGAGATGTACAAAGAACTCTAGAGTCAGAAAGAGCTGGTCTTGAGTCCTAGCTGTGTGGTCAGCGAGTTACTTAACATCTTGAGCCAATGTAAAATGAGAACAATATTTCCGTCTTTGAGGATTAAGCGAGGTAATGGGCCCACAGTGTTTCATATCGAGTCTGGCTCCTCTTAGTCAGATATTCAGTAATGCTAGCTGTTGTTGTCTGTGCTGTTCTTAGCATGAAGAGTCTTACTCTTCTCACTATCGTTACACAAAATAGAAAGTGTGACTCTGGGCAGGCTTGTGAAGACCCAGAGAGGCAGGGCATTCCAGGTAGAAGGAAAGAATATATGCAAAGTTGAAAGCGTAGAATTTCATGTTTCATTTTTCCTCCCACAGAACTGCTAAAATTGGAATGAATATGGTTGGTGGTTCAGAAAAAGTTGAATTAATGTTCCAAAGGAATTCTTTTCCTTTTCTTCAGTCACCAAGTCCTATATGTAAACCTAGAAAATAGGAAATATCAGAAAATTCATTCCTCCCTCTTCCCATCTTTCTTTACTTTTTTTTAATCTATTATTTTCATTGTAGGATTAGTCCTGATATGGCCTTAGGTAAGCCATCTGATCTTGAGATCTTTATTTGATCCTACATGCACTGCTGTACATCCATGTGTTGCTTAACCACAGGGATACCTTCTGAGAAATGTGTCATTAAGCGATGTCTTTGTTGTTGAAATATCGTAGAGTGTACTTACACTAACCGAGACGGTACAGCCTATGACACACCCCTGCTCTATGGTGCTAATCCTATGGGACCACTGTTGTATATGAGGTCTGTTGTTGACCAAAATGATGTGATGTGGCATATGACTGTGTTTGATTTCAGAGTGCACACTGCAGTCCAGAACCTTCTATTGATGACAGTGATTACTACCTGACAAGCAGGCAGTGTCTTGGGCATTTGAGCTCATCTCTGACTCATCTCCCTTTATTAGTAGTCTTTGTAGGGAGGCCAGAGACCTAGGGACTGACTCAAGTTTCACACACCTGACCTTGTTCTACAGACTTCCATCTCAAGGGCACTACACCTTTAAGGAGGTCCTGTAGGGGTGTGTAGCTCCAGGACTGCTCCCCAGCTGAGATGCAGTGCATGCCAAGGGGTGTGAGCGCAGCCTCCATTGACTTAAGGAGAACATCTCACCCCTAGGGAAACCGTCCATTCCTATTAAGTCAGGGGACACTCAGTTCCACTCACCGCTTCTCCTGTCCTCTCTTACTTGCAGAGAAGCTCACGCGGAGGCAAAGGCCGAGGTGCATGCAGCTGCCGCCTGGACGTGCGTCCAGTCCATGTTGACGTTTGAAGAGTCACAGAGTGTGGTATGTTTATACGAATGGCGCCTTGCACTTTTAACAAGACTGTAAAAATGTTTCCTGAGAACAAGCAGAACTTGGGACATGATGATGCTTGATGTTGAATTAGGCCAATTGAAAAAAAGCATTCTTTACGTCAGTATTTCTTAATGTTCTTGATATTAGATGCTCCATGTTACTCTATCGTGTAATTGATTAAGTGTGCATGTGTTAAACCAATGCAGCAACTATAACTTCTCATATCTTTACACTGATGAGAGCATTGTACATAATCTAAATATTTCAGAAACAAGCCAAATCAAGCCCAGGGCGTTAACCAAAAAGCATATTTATGTTTCTACATGGTGTTTTTAATTTCTTCCTTTTTCATTCCTGATATTTATATGGTGCCCTATAGATTTCAGACTACTTTCACGCAGATTCTTTCAGCAGAGAGTTCTGAGTGAGCCTCTGGGGTAAAACCTGTACATTCTGGTATTCCCTTTGTCTTTCCCGTGCAGCATGTGACAGACTCAGAGCGTAGAGGGGCAAAAGTGAATTTTTTGAAATCTGTTGTTCCTCTTTACTATTGATTTATACATGGAGAGACAAACTGTTAATAACGCTCAGCAGGTGTCATGCGCCCACTTTGTGCCAGGCCACACTGGGTAACTCCTGACTCATCACCTTTTCAATCCTCACTGTACCCTTATAGGAAACATTGCCCCCTCTTTGTAGGCAGGAGGAGAGCAGGGCTGAGGGACGTGCCCAGGTCACACCGATTTCAAAGAATTCACCCAGAACTGCAGCCTTGTTTTGACACATTTCCTTCTTTTAGGGTGTTACCTCCTAAGCAGTTGTTTGTATTCCTTTTAAAATCTACCTTGAGATGTAATTTCATTGATTTTCAACTCTGTTGCCGAGTAACAGCACCTTGACCAGAGTGTGTTGCAGACCTCTGTCCCCCTCCTGTGAGCGTGGAGAACACGCTTGGCGTCCCTGGACCTCTGCTTTCTCCTCTACTGACGAGGGGGCGGGACTGAGAAATGCTACTCTTAATACTCAAATAAAACAAATTTAATCCTCATCAAGAGTGTGAGAAATGGACCAAACAGCGGGACCTGATATTCTCTATTTACTAAGCAATTAAATTTTAATTATTCAAAAATTATACATTTTTCAGAACACTCTTTATTCTCCCTCATCTTTTGGTGGAAACATCATCAGGAACGTGTCCTCTGAATGTTGTCATTCCCACTAATATTGAACTGCCAGACAGAGAGATTTCTTAACTGTGATTTTCTTTACATAATTAGTATATGCCCATTGTAGAAAAGTTAGAATGTTAGAATGCATAAATATATAATTCAAAAGTTAAGACACTGAAAATGCCAGGATTTAATAACTATCATTGATATGTTGGTTTAAAATTCTTTGTAATAGTTTTATTTGCACATGTAATTTTAGCTTAAAATGGATTATCCTGGACCTTTGGTTCTTCACTCCTTTTTTACTTTATATATCATACATATCTTTCTATATCAATAAATACATTCCTAAAATATAGCCACATTAAAATATATCTAACCAATCCTCTATTATAATTTTATCAGTTGGCTTTTTAAAATTTTGCTTTATAAAAAAAGTTTTAAATCTTTTACCTAAACCTTTTTACACTGTTAATTATTTCCTTAAGATAGATTTGTAGTACAACAGCTAAATCAAAGGATATGTACATTCCAAGGCTTTTAAGAGGGCTAACACTTTCAAAGGGCGCCTCCATTCTTGTCTTGTCATGTGACTGCACACCCTCTGCGATTCTAAACATAGCGAGCCATCCAGTGTTTCAATGGTCTGCCATTCCATATACAAATCTTATGAATTTGATTTTAATAAAAGGTAATCTGATAGTATGAGGTTTAAAAGGCTAAAATTGTATTTCAGAATATTTTCTGAGTTCCCAAGAACTCAATTCCAAATCTTGCACTTTCATTCTCTAGATTAATTCAGCATATGAAGTACCTGCTGTGTGTAAGCCATTCAGCTACCTATCACGTTGTGATATGTAAATAAACAGGACATGGCCCACGTTTTTGAGGATTCGCCTTTTAGTATTAGAAACCACACTTACACTGGGTCCCCAGATAGATATTATGGAAAACACTAAACAAATTTCCTTTAAAAAATATAATCTCACTATTAGCCATTTAATACAGTCACCATGATTATTCTTAATGCCTAACCCTGAGTATTTCAAGATCCATAACCTTCGGAGATGGATTGTATCGTGCTCATTACAGTGGACTGCAGAGGATTGTGTGCACTCTCGACCCTCACCAACCCCTAAAGAGGAGTTTTTTAATGCTCTTCTTGGATATTTCTGGGAATGGATAGCCCTACTACCCAGCAAGGCAGCCCATAGCATTGTTGGATTGTGTTAATGTTGGAATATTATTTGTAATATTCTTGAGGTGAAATTGCCATTTTATATTATGTAACTGTTGTTCCTAATTTTAGCCTCTGGAGAGATATAGAATGAGTTCAATTCAATTCAATCCAATTCCAGGGATATGTATTTATTCATCTTACGGTCAGGAACAGTTCTAGGTGCTAAGGGCTAATTGCTATTTCGTAGGGCAGTATGTCAAATATTTGATGGTAGTTATCATATTTTCCTAAATATACAAGTTAAGTAACTTGCCCTATTCAAGGTAATTGAACTGTTATTACACTAAGCCTGCTAAATTTCTATAAAGCAATGAATTTCTATCTCAATTCTTGACCGTACTCCTGAGCTAGTTGGAGAGATTCCTGCAGTTGACCATGAGGACAGAGATGACCCCCCCACCTTCATACAGATTACCAAAGATTTGGTTAAAAAGGGAACAAAAGGCACTTGCCGCAAACTATTAGTACTTGTGCCTTAAGAGTCCTCACCATGCTGTGTGATTTGGTGTAAAAGGTGAACCTGAAAGCAAAGTGGGAGCACCTGGGTATCTGTCCCACATCCTCCACTTTTGACAAGCCGTTCAACTTCCATAGGGCTGGGTTACTTCATCTATAAGAGGAAGGACACAGTGATCTCCGCAGGGACTCCAACCACTTCCCCCGCTTATGGGCCTGGGCTTTGGACAACACAAGAGGCCCAATCTAAGAGGCAGAGCCTGGGCTGAAGCCCTGAGCCTGAGCTCCCCAGCCCTGCACTGCCCTGTGGGTGGCAGTGAGAGACTTCACTACTCCCATCTCTAAACTCCAGGTAGCTCTCCATCACTTGGTCATCTCAGAGATAACCGCCTACAAACAAGCCAACTTTGATATGCAAAAATATAAAACTGACAATGACCACAGAAACATAGCAATCCATAAACCTTGTGAGCTATACAATCCAGATGTGAAAATGATGTTTAACCAATGATGCTTGTTTCACTAAAATGACCAAATTTTGTATCATGTTGGCATGAATACTATATGCTTGAAATCCTCCTTGTATGAAGAGAAACTTCTTAGAAAATTTAATGCATTCTATTTTAGTTCATGGATATTGTCTTAGTTTTTAAGTTTTCTTTCTGATAATGATTTTTTACTACTTCTTATACCTGGTCTCTTTCAAATTCTGTGTAATTTTACCACATCAAGACTTTTGTTTCATTTAACTCTTATCCTCATCCTTGACTTTATGCTACATGCATGTCTCTGCTTCTTTAAAAGGTAAATCATGTAATTACAGCCTGTTAAAGTAACTTTCTACTTACTCTTCAGAATAAGTTTACTCTCTGCTTAGGAGTAAGTAAAAGTAAATATCAGTGTCCAGTGTCAGCCTATTTGAGAATATAAATAAAAAATTCTCATAAACATGAATGGACAAAAGGGAAATACAATGGAGGCTTTCACTCCCTTGGAAACTAACCAGCCAACAACCATGTGGTGTAATTGAACCTGGCCGTGGAGCAAGGTGCTTGTGGAAGTTTGAAGAATAGTCTCATTTCCTTCCTTCCTTCCTTCCTCCCTCCCTCCCTCTCACTCTTCTTCCCTTCCTCTCTTCCTTCCTTACTTCTTTTTTCCTCCCTCCCTTCATTTTTTCCTTCCTTCCTTCTTCCCTTCTTTCTCCTCTCCCCTCCATTTCTCTCTCTCTCCTTCTGCTTCTTTTATGTTGAGTGGCTCAATCATGACAATATATGACCATTGATATGTAAGAAAGCATTACTTTCCTCCACACTTTAGACTGTGGTCCCTTTCAGAAGGAGCCCTGAAATATGGGGAAGTAAATACTATTAGCCTTTATAACATCTCAAACCATAGGACAAAAGGAGTTTTGTCATCTCTGCCCAGACCTGAAACCCAAAGAGGGTCCTACTGTGTCACAACTCTCAAGATATTAAGAAATATTAAATAACTAGAGGGGCCTGAAAACAAAGGTCCACTCAGTGGATAATCTTCTTTTATATTAACAATCATTTTTAAGTAGCTGGGGTCAAAGATGACAGCTGAGATGGTCCAGAACTGCTTCCTTCTTCTGACACAAAAGTCACAATGATGCAGGGGTTTAGGGGAGGGAACTCAGAGAAGGCTCTGATGGATGGCCGGCACAGCCCTGTGCTTCCCAAAGCTGGGCAAGGAGGAGTCATGGAGGGCAAGAGCTGGCCAAGGAGATAGGTGATGAGAAGACTAGAATAAGAATAGGAGAGCTGTTGGTATGGTCCTTGGTGATGTGTGCCCTTCCTTCTACATGACCTGGCTCTCTGGCTCAGGCTGACATTTTATCCCTTAAATTTCCTCCACCATCCTTATTTGTTTCTCTTTACATGAGACACAGGTATTAAAATACAGCCAGAAAAAAAACGTATTTCATCTGATTAAAGGTTGGGACCTCATACATTAGAATTTAAAGCCTCAACTATATAAATTATTTAAAATATCAACTGCATCATATGAAGGAATTATTGCTAATTTTGGGGGTATGTAATAAGATCCTGACTGTGTTTACAAAATAAAGTTCTTATATTTTAGATATGCATACTGAAATATTTCTAGATAAAATTGTATGATTTTTGGAATTTCCTTTAAAATAATGTAGAAATGGTTATTGGATGGAGGCATAAATGAAATGATATTGGCCAAACGACATCGGTGTAACTGATTGATGAGTAAATAGGGTTTAGTATACTCTTCTGCTTACTTTGTATTTGTTTAAAGTTTTCCATGTTAAAGTGTTTCATTGAACAGGAAGTTGCATAATATAGTAATTGAAGAGGCATCCTCTAGCACCAGGCTGGTGGGAAGTGAATCCAACTTCCTACCTTGGAAACAGAGGGTAAATTTCCTCCTGTGCCTCAGTTTCCTCATCTGCAAAACATGGCTAATAATAATCTGAACCTCATAGGATCATTGTGGAGATGGCATGAGTTGTTACATGTAACATGTTACATGTATGTGCTACATGTACCACCCATGTGTGCCACATCCATAGCAGTCCTTGCATAGGGTGTCTATCATGAACTCTTACCGAGGTGGAACTTTGGTGTTGATTTTCCCCTTGGAATTTCTTATATTGGCAATTGCCGTGTAGAAAAAAACCCTTAATTTTATATATAAAAAGCATTTTGAAATTAATAGCTATCTTTTCTATTTTAAAATCAAAAGTAGAATTGACGATAATTAGTGACTTTTCTGTGACTTGTAACATTGAATATATTTGTAAAGGTATTTAAAGAAATGATTTAAAAAATGGGCTTTTGAAATTTGCTAAGAACGTATTATGATTTTTTTTTCTTTCAAATCAGAATAGCTTGATAGATCGGACAGATTAGCCGCCCTACTGGCTGTATCTTGGGTGTTTAATTGCTTTTTCTTTTTTTTTTTTTTTGTCTGTTGCAAGAGTAAATACCTGTATTTTTTCTACAAATGTAGCTGTTGAATAGCCACTTACATTCTGCCCTTACAAGACACTTGAGAGGTAGTAGCTTTGCAGTTGCATAATTAATCCTACAATGCTTCTTTTCCACATTATTTAAATCCTAACTCATAGCTCTTCTAAGAAAGAAATCAGTACTGAGAATTTGGACAACTGTGTTTTCTAAAGAATCCACTTTCGTTGATAAACAAGTAAAGGTTTTAGAAATCTGAAAGTACATATGACAGTGGATGCTCATTATTGTCTCCATTCTCGCCATCTTCTCTCTGCATGTGCTCTGTTCTTTTCCTTTCCCTCCGATTTGGGGTTACCTGTACGGCCTGTGGGAGTCCGTCATCATTTCAATTAGTAAAAGATGACAAGAGTGGTTTCCACAAAGTTTATCTTTGAGCAACTGCTTTGTTCAAATCACTATGCCAGGTGAGGAGGGATGAAAAGATAAGCAAAGACCAAGCATTCAGGAAAGTGAATGAGGACTTAGCAGGTGAGATAAAGGCAAACAGAGATAGTGTAGAACCATAAGCAGCCATAAACAAGTGCTGAGAGAGCTCAGAAGGAGGGGATGCTCGTTTTGATGGGCAGAACTGGGAGGGCTTCTTAGAAGGGTGTGGATGACACAGCTTTGGCATCTGATACGGAGGGAAGGCCTATGAAGAAGAGGGGGAAAAAAAAGCAAAGTATGAAATGGAAATAGCGTTCTTTGTATACATCTGTAGAGAAGATGAGATTCAATGAACTGTCAGTCTAAAATGAATGAATGATAATATTAAATTTTGTTTTTCCGAACTCTTTGCTATGGCTCGCTACTCAGACTATCATTGCATGAGAAACTCCCAGCATTAGGGGCACCCGGGACAGGAAGATGTCAAGGTGACCAAGGGGAAGTAGAAATTAGCAAACAACAGAAACATGCTTGACGTCTTCTCCTTGACTCCCTCTTGTCCTTCTGTCTCCCACCCTCAGTTTGTGAAGTCATCTTCCTGTGTAGTTGCAAATAGACTTTTAAAATTAATTAATTTATAAAGTTCAAAAAACTTCCTGATCAGTATCCTGATAAGTTAAATAATTCTGATAGGAGAAATAGAGAAAGCTCAGAATAGAGAAAGCTGAGGCTTGGCAGAAACCTGTGTCTCAACCCAACCATAGTGTTGGTGCATTAGGTAGTTCTCAGGTCTCCCGGTCCATGGTGGATTTGACCAGAGGTGAAAGGCAACCACCTCGTGTCTGTGGGGTCTGCCTCTGAGAGTCACATGTGAAGGCACTGTGTGGATGTGGCAGTGTGGGCACTGCTTTAGATCATATTCTACATGGCTTACTGGCACAATGATCAATTATAGACAAACCTTAATGAGTAGAAATGTTCATTATTTTTAAAGGAAGCATGAAACATTTTGTCTCACTTGCACACATAGACCTGAGCACTTCCTATGGGTGGGACACTGCTGTGTGTGGGACCCCAGGCACAGGTCCTTGAGCAAGCACATTCCACAAACTAACACACAAATGAGTGAAACACAGCCTGAGAGAGCAGAAACCACAGTGGGGATGTAAGTTGTCTAGTAGCGAGGCGAGATCAGTGGGAGAAAGGATGGGGAGAGGCGTCCTTCGAGAATGGTACTGAACAGGATGTAGGGTTTTTCTAGGCAGAGCTTTATGGTAAGAGCTTTGTCTTTACTAGGGAACATGAGGAGCGAGGCATGATGTTGTGGAGAACATGCTAATTTTGTGCAGAAGAGAAATGTGGAAAGGCTGAGATGAGGGTGTGAAGGACATGCTCCCATGCTCAATGTTTGGAATTTATCTTATAGGAACCAAGAAGGGACATTAAGTGTGTGAGTGGAGAGTGCTCATGGTTCAAATGAAACAAAGAGGAAAGGGTCCTGGCTCACACTGGCAGCATGGAGAAGACCTCTCAGAACAGCATTTGTGTTTCCATGATGCCACCTTAGTGAGGCAGGAAGCACTCTGATCTGCGTGTTTGAGCCCATGCCTAGTGGCTCTGTGGCCTCAGGGAAACCACTGACCCCCTGCCAGCTTGGTTGTTCTCATCCAGATAGCAGGACCAGTGTGTCTAGGTGGGGGTACTGATGCTCAAGCATCACACAGATAGGAAATCAGCACCCTGTGACCAGAGGCAGCCCACAGTGCTGAAGCCACAGAATGCAGAATGGAGCTGAAAGAAATTAACATTATTCTGTTTAGGTTCAACCAACACTTTCAGATGGAACTCCTGTACAATGTGGCCCCATCTACCTGATATTCCCAAACATGGAGTTCACCTTGTCCTCTCTGCTGTATTAACATGCACATACACTTACACATGTACCACACACATGCACACACATACATACACCACACCTATGCGTAGATACACATTCATATACCACACACACACTTGCACACATCTACACACTTACACACAGACACGAATCCACACATAGACACACACATGCACACTCACCACATACACACATACACATACACACACATGCATGTTTTTATTATAACATCATCTTTAAATTTGCTTTCCAAACATGTCTACCCAGTGGAATCCCAGTCATCTTTCATGGCCCAGCTCAAATATCTGCTCACAGTGACTGCACCCTCTAATGCTCCCCAAACACCATCATCAGCCCTGTACCAGAGCACGTGCTGTCCCATTGTCCTTTCACGGCACTGTTTCAGATCCCAGGTACAATATGGAACTTGTCTCGTTGTGCTACAATGGGCTTTGCTCGTTGCAGCCTCTCACAGCATGGAGTAGACCCCTGGAGGCCTAGGGGTCTGACGGAATGACCCCAGACCCAGCTGAGGGCTCCGGCTGAGTCTGCCCAGGCGCTGACTGCATGGGGGGCTCACATTTATCTTTTCAAGTGATGCTATTAAAGACATCGTATGTGGTAATTTTATAGCCAGTGTTAATCTTTACTGTTTACTTTAAAAATATATTTTAATCATGCTAGACTGCCTTTCTCAGATTACTTACTTAGTCTCAGAAATTACTTTAGAAGAAAGTCAAGCTCAAATCTTCTAGAACATAAATGCTCACAATTTGGTGCTACTGAAAATGGAACCCAGGAGTTTTCACATTATAAGAGTGATTAAGAATGTCCCATTCCCTGATTCTCCAAAAACTTTTGGAAGAAAATTCAATTGATGTTGTAATTAAATTATGACATTTGAGCACTTTGAATGCCTGAGTCTTCCTTCCTTCCTCCTTTTCATTTTGCTTTATGCAAACATATAACACATACAGTTGAGGATCAGTTCTCTACTCATTTTGCAATTATTTGGTTAGTGTTCCAAGAGGTCTTTATATCATATTTTTATTTTAATGAGAGAGGCAAAAGGTTTAAAATACCCAAAAGAACATGAATACTAATTTTCACCCACAGTAATATTCTTGTGGGTGGATGAAAAGCAACACTTTTACGTAACTCCCTCACCTCCTGACGTTCCCGGAGCAATAACAGCGATTGTCTTTTCCGGTGTTTTTTTCTTCTTATAACCCTATTCCCACCTTAGTCTTTCAAACTTGCAGCAAACCGGAGTTAATGGCTTGGTCCTGCCCACTGAGCAGCTCCTGAGAACACTGTGTGGCCTCAGAGCGGCCTCCCGGGCAGGCTGCATTCTCAGCCGGCTGCAGACCTGTGTATTTGCTGTGAGCCCTGACCGCACGCTGGGTGGCTTCCCGCCTCCCTCTTGAGACTGGTTCTGAGTCTAATGTGCCAAGAAGAGGACTAATCTTTAGGAGGATTACTTTCGGGGAGATGTGAACTTTTCCGGATTAAAAATTTAGTCTTTCTGGATACACTTAAAAAGCTACAAAATAATGCAGCCCTAAATCCTGTAGGGCTATAAGGGATGGGAAGGTCTCTGTGGCACCCCACTTTCCATATTGTTCTTTGTTGTTTCCGAACATTTTATTTATCCATAGTCATCTTTAGGTGTTTTTTAATCCTTATGTAAAATCCTTCTTCTTCTTAGTTTTATTTCCTTTTCATTTAGTTCTTAGCTTTTCCTCAATGACAGAACATGACCAATTTTATATTGTTCATTCCTTTGCTCAAAAAATATTAGTGATAACATACAAAACACCAAAATAAAATAGAAAATAAAGTCCCTACCTTTAGTAGAGGACATCTTAGCGGGTGTGTGTTTGGGAGGGCAGACAATAAACAGATAAGCAAATAAATGTATTTAATGTTATATGGTGATGAGTCTGTGAAGAAAACTGAAGCAGGACTGAGGGAAATACAGAGTCGAGGGCAGGAGGAAGCAAGGCACTATTTTGTATGTGGTTTGGAAGGGCCTGGCTAATAGGAGACTCTAGGCAGAATTTAGAAAGCAAGAAGCAAGTGAGACTGTGGTGTCTGGGGTGGGAGCATCCACGGCAGGAAAATCAGTGGTGCAAAGGCCCTGAGGCAGGACCAGGGCTGGCACATTCAAGAAACAGCAAATGGACCACTGGTGTCTAACCAGAATGAATGAGGAAGAGAGCAATGAGGGAAGAGGCTGGAAAGAGATCAGAGTGGGAAGCAGATCATGAGGGACATGGATGTGACAAGGTGAGGGCTCTAGCTTCCACGGGGAGAGCAGTTGGAAGTTACTAGCAAGTTCTGGGCAAAGAGATGACCTAATTGGACTGGCATTTTAAGAGCATCCTTCTGGTTGCAAGTGGAGAGGGAGGCAAGTCAGGAGGCTGCAGTAGTAACACAGGTGGGAGATGGTACTCACTTGGACGAGGGTGGTGATGGTGGAGACAGGAGACGTGGTTGGAAATACTTGCAACACAGAGCCAACAGGATTTGCTGATCAAATGGCTATAGGGTGTGATAAAAAGAGGGGCATCAAGGATGACTTCAAAGATTTTGCCTAAACAGAATGGAGGGCCATTTGCCAAGCTGGAGAGGGCTACTGGG
Source organism: Equus przewalskii (assembly GCF_037783145.1). Taxonomy (NCBI): domain Eukaryota; kingdom Metazoa; phylum Chordata; class Mammalia; order Perissodactyla; family Equidae; genus Equus; species Equus przewalskii. The sequence goes on from NC_091844.1 coordinate 89,213,407, forward strand.
AGCAGGCTCTGAAGGGAAATCAAGAGTCTGGTTTTAGATGGGTTAGGTGGAGACGCTCATTTACATCCAGTGGAGAAGTCAAGTACTTATTGAATAGGCAGTTCGGGAATACAGGGGAGACACCAGGGCCAGAGATGGAAAGTTCATAACTGCCAAGGTACGGATGGCAGTAAAAGCCCACGGAGTGAGTTCATGGAGAAGATAAGAGGCCCAAAGACTGAGCTGGGAGACACACCAAGGCCATGGGCTGTGAGGCACAAATGGTCCATCAAAGGGACGGTGAAGATCCAACCTGGGGACAAGAGGTGAGGCCAAGTCAGGACTGAGGAGGGATACCGTGCTGAATGCCGCAGAGGGGTCGAGTAGAGAGCACTGGGAAGCCACCCTTGGATTTGCTCACGTCCAGTCATTGCCAGCCTTGAGTGCAGCAGTGATGTGGGCACGAAGCTGGCCTGGCATGAGAAGAGGGGAGTGAGAGGAATTGGGACAGTGAGCGTGACAGCCTTCTGGACGAGTTCGAGTTCTGTCATGAAGGAGGCAGGTAACGGGGGTAGTAACTGGAGGAAGACACAGACTCCAGTGAGGTTTGTTTTTGTCATTTTATTTTTAAGAAGGGAAATGACATGGCCTGTGAGCATGAGCATGGGAAGGGGGCAGTAGAGACGGAGAAGTTAGTGCCACAGGGGCTGGGGGAAACCTGTGAGTCATTTCCTTGAGTCAGGGAGAGAGAGGAGCTCGGCGCTGGAGCAGGAGCACAGGGTGCTCACTCAAGGTGTAAAGAAGGAAGGCAGCTCCAGGAGCTGATTTCTCAGGGGACCTGGAAGCCAGTCATCAATGGAGAGCGTGAGAACAGAAGAGATGAGAGAGCCTGTGAGAAGAGAGAAGACTGGAGTCAGAGATCTAGCAAGGAAGGACAGAGGGGAGAGACAGCGAGGGGTGGGAAGGCCAGAGGACCGGGGTCCCAGGGAGAAGGGGCTGAGGACTCCGGGAGAGGAGGAGGGAGCAAAGGAGATAGCTAGCCAAGGATGGCGTGCTGGAAACGGAAGCTGAGGCAAAGACAGAGCTGTTGGTTTTAAGGATGCTTGAGTACAAGCGTGGAAGTGTGTGGCTGAGGAAGGAGAAGAATGAGCATATTAGAGGACAGGCCTGGAGTGTGTGAGGTGATGAAACATTCATAGGGGGAGAAAAAGTGTCCCAGAAGTCCAAAGACACCCAAAACACAGGAGGCTGAGAGGTGGTAGAGCCTGACGGCAGGAGGTCCAAAGGAGCGGGGAGTTATTCCTCTGCAGATGGAGATGCACTGGTCTGCAAGCTGCTACAGAAAGTACAGACATCCATCCTGTAGGGCAGGCCATGTCCTCCGAGAGCAACCAGGCTTCAGGTCAGGCAGAAACACGGTGAGGACGGGGGGGCTGTGCTAGTGAGAGCCCTGTGTCCAGAGGGCGGTGGGGGAACAGGGCTGTACCAGTGGTGGGCACTGCTGGGAAGGAGTCTACTTGAGGGGGGACCTGGCTGCCCTTGGCTTCAGATGGGTGTGAGGACACAGTCCTAATGGACTCCCCTGGTGAGAGCCGGGAGGGCGGGCAGGGCCTTGCCAGGATCCTGCTGAACTCAGTGCAGAGAGTGGACACTGCAAATTTGTAAGCACAGGGGAATATTAGTCATGAAGAGACTCTTGTTTTCACCCTCTGAATGTCTTTGAATTTTGATATCTCCCTTTGAAGGTGACAACTGTGTTCTGTCCCAGTTACGAAAAAAACACTACTATTACGCACTGAACTGTGTCCCCCCAAATTAATATATTGAAACCGTTAACCCCCATGTGAGTGTGTTTGGAGGTGGGGCCTTGGAGGTAAATAAGTTAAATGAGGTCATAGGGTGTGGTCCCTGACCCAACAGGACTGGTGTCCTTCCAGGAAGAGGAAAAGACGCCAGTGCGCTCTCTCGCTCTCCGTGCGCACAGAGGAAAGGCCCCATGATATAGCGAGAAGGGAGCAATGTGAAAGCCAGGAAGAGGCCTCGCCAGGAACTGAATGTTTCAGCACCTTGATCTTGGACTTCTAGCCTCCAGAACTATAAGAAAATAAATGTCCATTTTTTAAGCTGCCCAGTCTATGGTATTTTGCTACGGCAGCCCCAATCAGACTAACACAATTTCCAAACAAGTACCTTGGCTCGGGGAGGTAACATGGTCAGACAGGGCTCTGTTCTCTCGAGAGCAAATTAAGACAGTTTCCCCTCTGCAGATACACTGTGACCTGAAGTGTGAATTCCTAACATTCAAATGAGATGGGGAGCTTTTTGATTCTTCAAGTTCTTGTGTCCTAGCCTTGCTAGTGTGTGCGAACCTTGATTTACAAATGCAAGACCCCGCTTTTCATTAACTGAAATAAACCCATCAAAAGCAGCCCATGCCATGTCCTCAAGTGGGGATTCTCCGTCTGTGTTGATGACAGAGTTTTTACACTTTTGGGGGTTCCTCAAAGTTCTAACTTAAAAATCTACATTCTAGGTACTGCATTCACTTGTGGAAACAAAATTAAACAACAACCAAAAGTCACCTGTTAATCCTTTGTTACATGTCAGAACCCTTCACATGAGATATATTGCATTGACGGTGAGAATCCATAAACACACAGGCACCCAAGCAAGCACACGTGCAGGCATGGGACCTGTAATGTGATGGGAAACCTTTCCCACCAGCCTCACCCACAGTGGCTACTCCTCTCTGCATCATTTCAGGGGAAGCAAGAAGCAGGTAGCAGGTGATAGCCACAGAATCCTTGGCATTGGTAAGAATTTGTATATTCTGCCATAATAAAGTCAACTAGATGACCAGGAAAGAAAGAAAAGTAAAAGGGGTAAGCTTCAGTTAATTTTAAAAAGAGTAAGGTCATCATTAACATGACCCTCAAGAGCTATGTCGCAAACTCTCAGTGCTGTCTCTGCAGCCTTTGAGCTGGCCCAGCAGGTGTGTGGCACCGCATCCTGGCCGAGCTCAGGCCAGGGCTCCAGGGCATCCAGAGGCCGTGCTCTATTTTCTTTATTAACTGCTTTTGCTTGATTGCATATTGTCCTTAATGTCCTTTTATTGCTATACTTAAAGAATGCCTGCATACAGTGAGTACCAATTAGGGAGATTGGGTGCAATTTTTTCTTTGCTTATTTGTCACCTTTTTGGGCTAACCTCAAGTGTGACAGATCAATATGACAGGTCTTTCCTTTCCCTTCCTCTTCATTCCATCCTTATATCTGGCACATGGTGGGGACTCAGAAATGTATCTTTGAAGGGAATAAATTACTTTGTGTGAATATAGAAGCTGCCACGCTAAGAACTGATGAAATGTGATGAAGCAAACACAAGAAACGAGAGTCTACTGTTGACCGGACACACACAGATTTCTAGCCTGTGTATTTATATGTGTGTATATATAGATGATTTCTAATATTAGTCTGAAAACCTCAAGTGCCTTTGGAGGAATTGATAAAGGACCGTGAGATTGGGGGTAGCGGGGCTGGCTCCGTGGCCGAGTGGTTAAGTTCGCATGCTCCGCTGTGGCGGCCCAGGGTTCGGATCCTGGGCACGGACATGGCACCGCTCGTCAGGCCACGTTGACGCAGCATCCCACCTCCCACAACTAGAAGGACCTGCAACTAAGATATACAACTATGTACAGGGGGGATTTGGGGAGATAAAACAGAAAAAAAAAAAGAGATTGGCAACAGTTGTTAGCCCAGGTGCCAATCTTTAAAAAAAAAGATTGGGGGTAACAAGACATCATTCCAACTGAGAAACTCAAAGAGGACTGAATTCTTGTAAACCGTCCAACTGAGATTCTTCCTTCTTGATTGGAGGAAGGACATTTGAGCAAAAGGTAGTGCAGAGCCTTAAGATAAAGGCCAGCCAGAAACCATAATATTGTTCATTTTGCTGTGACACCGGGACAGAGAGGAAAGGAGCAAGATGACAGGGATGTAGGACCTAAACGTTAAAGAATCTTGAATGCCAGGCTAAGCTATAAGGACTCAGCATGGCAAACGGCATCCAGGGGTTGCTGGAGAGTGTTGAGCTGAGGTACAAAGTGATAGCGCTTGGCTTTGAAAAGGTAACTCGGTCCGGGTCTATATTGCAGCTTGCAGGCAAGAGCAGCTAGAGATAATCCGAATGAGAAATAGGATAGAAGGAACCAGCTGGTAACAGCAATGGTCTAAAGCCTGGCTGGATACAAAGCATTCACATCCATGGGCTCATTTAATCTTCCCAGTAACCGTTAAGAGATGGGAAATTTGCTCCTCATTTTATAGGATGGGGAGGAGACTGAGAGCAGTTGTACCAGTGCCGCACAGACTGTGATCTGCGGCCCAGGGCAGGGCCACAAACTCCATTGCCCACCCATTTCTCGATAAGTGCAGAAGGTGAGAATGTGGGCGTAGAAACATCCGAGGCCACTTGCCCTGATGCAGCATTCAAGTGCATAATCATTTTTCCAGAAATTCTTTTTTATTGTATTTTACAAAATAATAGATCTAAAATAATTAGATGGTATTTTTTTTTTTTTTAAATCTCCTCTTTCACCCACAGATAGTTTGGGAATCACCGAGAGATACTCCTCGGGAAGGATTACGTTGCTGGACACAGCAGAGCAGACTGGTCACTAAGCCCTAGACCCTTGGTCCTTCCTGATGACAGACAGCACAGTGAAGACTTTTTATGTGCGTTTCCTAGTAGTTAAGCACATTATGTAGCCATGTCACTGAAGGGAGGCCTATTCTGGGATGGACGAAGCAGTTCAAGTATCGTTTCTGTTTGTCTTGTGAATGGCCTTTTTGTGCTTTTTCCCTTCTTCCTTGCAGATTTATCTTCATAATTATATTTTAGTTAGGCTAATAATTAAATGAGTGTAAATTCCTCAAACATATAATGCCGCATTTCGAGGCAGAGGTGACGTTAAAGTGTTGTGAAACGAAGCCAGCCCAAGATCAACAATGAGATGCTATCCTCAAGGCTGAAACCCACAGCAGTGAGAGACGATAGTTATGTCTCAGAAATTAAGGGAAAATAGAATTCCTCTAAAAGATTTCCCAGTATGGTTTCCCAGTTGAACTTGATCACCATGGGTTTCCATTTGTCAGTTTGTTATCCACCATAATGGTTTCCAAATGTTTTTTCTAATTGTTTAGTGTTGGTGTTAAACAGTGACTTTTGTTATACTCTGGCTATTCTTCAAATTAAGAAATTCATAAATAATTTTCATAGGCTATGGCTTGGTCTAAATGCGGAAAATTGAGCTTTAAAATAACACATTTTGTATTTCACTCAGAGGTGTTTCCACTCCATTTTTCCTAATCCTTCTCTCTCTTCTGCCACCTCCCCATGCAGGTAAGCTGCTCACCTTTATGTGCAAATTAAGAAAATAATTCATGCCACTCCCCTCACTGATTCTTCATGCTAAAATGTATGGAAATTAAATTTCTGTATTTTGGAGGTGGATTATTTTTATTTCCATGCTTTTGTCATTACTTTTCATTCCTAGTTAACAATGACAGAGAAGTTGATTATTTGGAGTTCAAAAAATAAAATACTTCCATTCAAAGTAGGCAGATACATGAACCAAATGTCTATGGGCTTTTAGGAAATTGAAAATGACCTCATTTTAAGTTCTACATTATATTTCATAAATCTATTTCTAACATTTTGGAATTCCCATCCACTATCCCACCAAATCTCACCATTTATTACTATTAATTAAAAGACTAAATATTAAATGAATTTTCAAGTCAGACATTCAGTGCCAGTACTGGATTCATACACACAAGGGAAACGTGTGATGTGGGAGTGCACGGAGCTGCCCGAAGGCTCTGGCCTCAGTCCTCTTCTCTTCTCATTTTTAATACTTGCTTTAAGGGTGGTGTCCATTCCACGATTGTAACTCTCCTCTTTACAGCTAAATTTCAGATCCCTGTCTGTAGCTCTGGGAATTCCAGACACCCATATTCACCCTTTTGCAGGACGTTTCTACTTAGATGCTCCATGGATACCCCGAGCTCAACATATCCCAACCACACTGAACCTCTTCCCACCAATCTCTTCTCTTGGCTGAATGCATGCCTGTTGCCGGCATCTTCCTCCTCCAGCCAGTCAGGTGGCGGCCAGGCCACCTTTGCTTTCCGACTCTTTCCTAAAGGTATATCACCTCTAAAATCCCGTTTCTGCCATCTGGGGAGATGTCATCCCTGGTCCTCTCCCCCTCACTTCTTTCAGTGAGGTTTAGTGCTACATCTGCTTCTCATGTGGCTTCCAATCTTCTTTTTAGAACAGAATGTAAAGCAGGCACTTTGAGTCATTCACTGGGGTTCTAACGCAGTCAGCTCTCTACCTGTTTGGAGGCCTTTGGAATTCTCTGAGTTTCAATTGCCCAAACTAAAATGATGGAAATGACAAGGGTTGTGCAGCTTCCTGTGAAGATAACTAATGTGGAAGGCACCAGTACCTAACAAGTGTACCTGCATTCAGTGAGGGCCAGCTGAGATAAGCAAGTGACAGCTAATATAATTCTCCTTGTGGGTGTTGCTCCCAACTGTCTTTCACAAAACTACATCCCTAGACCTCAGCTGTACCTGGGAAGTCTCTGTTCTCCCAACATTACATGCACACCTTTCCTTTGTTGCCTTTCTTGGTTCACAATCTCTCCCAACCGGATTATTCTCCTTCTCCGTGGTGGCAGGACAAAGTGTTACCTGCCCTTAAGGCACTCTCCCTATACTACTTTCTTCTCCCCAGCTGGGGTCCCAATCCCACTCCCCACTCCTGAACCATGGTAAATATCGCTGTAGCTCTCGGCCACGGGAACACGTGGCACGCAGAGCCATCGCTTAATGTTCTGGCCCTCCCCTTCCTTCCCACCTGCTCCGTCAATGCTGTTGCTACTGCACCTTTGGGGCATCCAGATATAACCCAGCAAAGTCCTTCAGGGTCTCACAGTCTCTCAGCCTTGCTGCATTGTCAGCATAAACATGGAGGTCTTACCGTGTGCAACCACCCAGAGCTCCCCACGGAGGTTCCATCAGCTTTCTAGCATACGTGGGCTGAATGATCCCCATGGGGATCAGTGCCATATTTTAGAAAGAGCACAGACCTCTGAGTTTCAAGCTTTGCTCTCCCGTGCATTAAGTCTGTGAGCTTTGTCAAGTTGTATCACTTCTCTGAGAATCACTTCATTAATCTATGTAATGGGCATGATACTAGAACCACCCTCATGGAGCTGCTGTGAAGATTAAATGAGACCCTGCTTGTGAAGCTCTTACAATGACTCCTGAAGCATAAGACAGTTGTTGAGGGCTGGGCTGAGCTATTGGTCACACAACATGAAGCTCTCAACAAACCTCAGCAAGCCCGTCCCATGTTTCTAACGCCCGCGTGAGCCAGACCCACCATCCAGTCCCACTTAGGAAGGCTTAATGAGCCACTCCCCGTGCGTCAGCTTAAGGTCTCACATGCCTGAGTTTTCGTTTCCTTCACCATTGCTTCGTCAAGCTCTCCTATCCCGTCCCCTCCACGTCCTTGCCTTCCCTTTCGTCGCCACTGTTGTCAAAGCTGAATACACTGATCGCTTTCTATGTGCTGCAAATCACTCTGCGTGTTTTAGTGTTAAGTTTAACGCTTACCACACTCGAGGAGGTGTGTGTCCTTACTACCAATATTTTACAGACAAAGAAACTTCGCTGAAAGGTTAAATAATTTGCTGATGCTCATACAGCTGTAGAGCCCACGCTCTTAACTGATGAGCTTCCTCAGATGCTGAACTTTACTAACAAATCGTCTAGGACCCCTACTTGGACTCAATGGTGTGAGCTCGTCTGAGTCCTCATAGAGCATACTCTGTTCCTGTTGAATACTTGTACTGTGTTCTGCTTTGGAGACTACTAGATACATGTCTCTGAGCCCAAGGACTCGATATTAACTAAAATAATGAATGCTCCTGTATATTGAATTTTCTTTGTAACAGACAATGTGCTGAGTGTTTCACTTACATAACATCATTTAACTCTAATGAGACTTTAAAAAACAGATGTCATTACTCTCATTTTCAAATAGAACACCAAATTTTAGTTGCCTGAGATTTATAGCCATTAAGAGATAGAGCAGGACTTTGAACCCAAGTCTGACTGCCTCCAAATTTCGTGCTTTTACTTATTGTCTCTTTTTCTCATCTTTGCATCCCCTTTAGCAATTGGTGTGGTATCTTGCACATCAGAAGTGCCTTAAAAAAAAAAGCTTGCCAAATTGATTTGGGTCCACTGGGTTTTGCTGTGCGTAATTCTCCCTGCCCTCATCAAGAGGGCTAAGTTTCTCCAGAGCTGTCATGATTCACTAGACCTCAACTCAATTTCATCGCTGACCTTTCAGTGACATTCAAGGCTTGGCTTCCGCACGTCATCCATACACTACACTCTTGCAGGGTTACTGGAGGCGTGGTTTCAGCCCGAACACGAGCAATCCATTCAGGGAAATGACCACCATCACCTTTCTGTCTCAGGTCAGTGTCGTGAGGAATCGGGAATTAAGTCCATCGAGATCAATGCAGCAGTAATGCATCGTTGTCTCCTTGATTGATTAATATTATTGGGTTATATGGGTGCTGGGCTGTAGCCCTTCAACTTTGATCTCTACATAAAGTCACATACAAAGAATGGTTCTTGTGAATTCAATGATCACTCTAGGTCTCGGGAGGAAGGTAGAGTGGGAAGGATCAGGGCGTGATATTTCTCTTGATGTCACAGGGCACTGTATAGATATGTATAAAGAAAAAGGCGTCAGAGCCTGGGCATTCAGGGCTCCAGGCTGTGTTGGGGAGCAGTGGGCAGCACAGACACGAGGTCTCCACACCAAGTTACCAGAAGGAGGGGCAGTCTTTGCCAGTCAGGCTGCGATGAGTCCAAGATCCAGAAACGTCGAACAAGTGCATAGTGCTAGAAGTCCAGGGGTTAAATCCAGATGCTGTACTGGAATGAACTTGGGCTTCTGGATCATTTGGGTCTGGGTTCAAATTCTGTCCCTACTGCCTACTAGCCAGGGAACCTTGGCCAACCAAGTTAATCTTCCAGAGCCCCAATTTTTTTCAAGTAAGAAACAAGGATCTAAGACTCAGATCATAAAATTGTTGCAAGGATTTAATTACATGGGGTACACACGATGCCTACGTAGCATAATGCCTGACATAAGCACATCCACATGTCATCCCCTCTAAGTGTAGATTCCTAGGAGTCAAGAGCATTCAAGATCTCTGGAAGATCTAGGTATGAACAGAAGACTAAATCCAAGTCAGGGATCAAATTAAAGGGTGCAGGGGTCCCTTCTATGCCTACTACCGGGATTCTGGGATGTGAGCTGCTTTCAGCCTGCAGTGGCCGTATGGAAGGACTGCTGGTACTGATTTTGTTACGCTAATCCAGTGAGCTGCTTAATATCTGTGTGCAAGGACCCTGTTTAGAAAGACTGTTCACAGCCACATACAAAAGTTCAACTGCACCACATAGGGTAGCATTTTATCTTCACTTTGGGAGGAGTCCCGTCATCTTGAAGTCCGCTCTGGGATGGGGTTTGCATGTGTTAGTCCTTCTTTCTGGAGAGCTGAGTGAAGGACAACATGAGGTCTGGAACTGGGACATGATGCACTCTCCAGGCTTGGGCCTCACGCCGATAAGATTTTGCTTCTCTTCCATTTTCAAAGTGATATAAACATACTATTTTCTTAAATACTGGAAGAGGGACTGGTCATGAGGACAGTAATCGGTTAATTAGCCCAAAAACGGCATTACATTTGGTCATTCAGGGAAGAAATAGACTTAGCTACCCTCTCCAAGGGCAATAATTGTTCTCATTTAAAAGTTACTGCTTTTAATGTGTTTTTATTTGGAAAATTCATTTGCACTTTTTTTTGGTGAGGAAGATTGTCCCTAAACTAACATCTGTTGCCAGTCTTCCTCTGTTTTGTCTGTGGGACACCACCACAGCATGGCTTGATGAGTAGTGTGTAGGTTGGCACCCGGGATCTGAACCCACAAACCCTGGACCACCAAAGCGGAACGCGTGAACTTAATCACTGTGCCATCAGGCCAGCCCCTCATTTGCACTTTTCATCCTACCTTTTGAGAAAAAAATAATTTTTTTATTTACTTTGTGCTATTTGTTTTATCAATTGAAGAGACAAGTTATTTATTACCTATGATGTATGTATTTGTGCCTGCCACATAGGTAGGACAACAAAATCCTTCCCAATTCACTGAAAATATAAAGACTTCTGCCCATAGCATAGTCTATGAAGGAAAAAATGCTGTGTGTTTTTAAAAAAGTGTGTTCAGTTGGATTTGGGTAGAAATTACTCCTTTGCTAGAAAAATTAAAAACAACAGCAAAGATAATCTGATCAAATATTATAGTTGCAGTTATCATAATTATTAGTGAAAAAGTTTTATTTGGTAGAATATTAAAGCAAAATTGAGAAGTTTGTGAAGAATTTCAGAAAGTTAGAGGATATGGGAAGTATACAAACATGGGAGTCATTCAATCATTATTTTTCCCCAAGGTTGCCTGCCTGCCTGCCTGCCTTCCACAAAAAATTTGCTCAGGGGCTCCTATGTGCCAGACACTGTTCTAGGTGTTGGAATTCAATAGTGAAAAAACAAAGCACAGAGACTCCAGCCTCCCACAGCTACAGCGGAGGGATGACCAACCCCGTCAATGGTCACAGAATTGCTGCTGCTCGACTTCCAGTTGGCCCCATTTTATCACATGATATTGTTACTCAAAACCACCCTTTAAGGAAACAAATATTGGCTAGGACATCTTACAAAGGCTATGAGTCAGTGTGCTTGAATTTTATCTCTTTCTGGTTTGTTTCCATGTGAATTTTTTGAATTTATTTTTATTCTTTTAAGGAATGAAGGGTGTTCTCAGTGCGTATTCTCCCTTCTGGCTGGCTCCAGAAAAGATCATCATAAAAATGTAGCATAAATTTCCCAAAGTCGGTTTTATTTTAGTCCCATCTTACCAGAAGTGCCCCATAGTTAAGGCACTCCCTAAAACTTAAATGGTTTTAAAGGTCTCCATAACTCTATTATTATTATTATTTTTTTTTTTTTTGCTTTTTCTCCCCAAATCCCCCAAGTAGATAGTTGTATACTTTTAGTTTTGCGTCCTTCTAGTTGTGGCATGTGGGATGCCACCTCAACATGGCCTGATGAGCGGTGCTGTGTCCGCACCCAGGATCCAAACTGGTGAAACCCTGGGCCGCCAAAGTGGAGCATGCAAACTTAACCACTTGGCCACGGGGCCAGCCCGTCTATTGTTTTAATTGTACGAGTTGTGCTAGTATCTTCACAATGCTCTTATTTATTTATTTTTCATTTGCTTCTACCATAAATATGCTATGTACCTAATTCTGTGCTCTGCCTAATAGGCCAGATCTGAAATCCTCATCAGGCAACACCCACTGGATAACAGTTAGGAGGACTCAGAAATGGGAGATGATTCTATTTCATACCTAACTAGGAGACAGGACCACTGCCCTGGCTCTTCCAGGCACTTATTAATTATCTTCTTAGTTCTATTCAAATGATTTTGTTTCTATTTAACATTAGGAGATGATATAGTTATATTCCTAACTCATGATATTCCTTTGTCATTTCCGATTTGTTTAAAGGACTGTAATCAGATTTATAATGAAAATGAGCAAAAATATCAAAAGATATATGTGTATACGTGCATTAGAAATGTAGTTTTCTGTTCTGATTTGATAATTTCCAAGAACAATGAACTGGGAAGAAATTGGAAAAAGCCATCTTCAAAAACAAGAGCCAAAAACACAGTTGGACACCCCTTAGGAGATAGGTTTTGGAAAGAGCAAAACACACAAAAAGCAGGTGGCAGGAAGGGCAATGAAGTGAGTGGGGGTGGCAGGAGCAATGCAAATAGTGCCTGACCAAGATGTCCTGAGACAGGATTTGGTGATACTCGGTTTGTCGGAGGAACCCAAACACGTGGAGCTAAGAAGCAAAATTAGTTCTTAGAATAATAGACTGAAATTTTGGAAAAGAACGTGCAACAAGGTTCCAAGGAGGGCTCCTGAGAGCAGTGCATTTCAGAATCTGGCAGAGCTTCCCAGGGGAAACGGTGGGAGCATTGTCCCAGAAGAGGCTAAAATCACACAACAAAACAGAACGAATAATCTCCTGGCTTCACTGGATCAAGTCAATGATCTGGTGATGATCTCGCTTCTGCTTCTCAAGGGCCTGCAGCTGGTTATGCCATGTAGATGGGAAAACACATTTCCATGGCAAAAATGGAGTTATAAAAAGGAAGGAAACCCAGAGGCATTTCTTGTAGGAAATTTAAATAGATCTGAGTCTGAGTGTAAAAAATAATTCTACAGCAATTGAAGCTTCTGTAAGATAGAAAGGTGTAAGATAGAAAGATAGAAAAAAAAATTCCAAAGTACTTCCACCCAGATACAGAGGACTTAGGCTGGAGTATATGATGCTTCTGTTATCAATCATTCGAAGTTAGAAGCATAAATAATTCTGGAAGCTTTGAGATAATGTCATGATCATAGCATTCAATTTCTGCTTAGAAGTCACGACGATTTGATAAAACCCATGATTTGCACTAGAGGTATAGCAGTATTTCGTAGAGTCATGTATAGTAGCGCACACAGAAATCTGTGCATGCCTTTAAAATTTCACTGTTTCCCTCACAAGCTTTATCTCACTCAGTCCTCATGGAAATTTTGTGAGTGTTATTACTTCTGTGCCCATTTTGTTGATGAGGTCACTGAGGCAGACTTAGACACTAGTTTGCCAGGATCACGTGAACCAGGTGTGTATCCTGATTACTCTAATTACAAATCCTATTCTTTCTGTCATATACACTCCTGCTGGTTAAGTAGATCTGAAAATATTAAGGAAAGGAGTGAATACAGTAACTTATTGAGAAGGAGCGTGGCAGAGCTCATGATACGCTGCAGTGACACGCGCCTTCACAGGGAGAGCTTCCCCTGCAAGGCTGTCCGCTCCTGTCTGAGGGGAGCTGAGCTGGAGCAGAAGTCACATGATGGCACTTGACTGCTTCCAAACACTTCCTCATAGGTTTGGTTATTTTATCTTCATAATATCCACAGTGTCATTAACATGGCATTTTTGGATCAAAGAAACTGGAGGTCAGAAATGTTACAGAACTCAGCCCAGCGCTCCCAGCTAGTGAGGTGCCAGACAGGAGACAAACCCAGATCCACTCTGCCTTTGGGGACCCTGTGCCTAGCCGTGGGAGTTTGATCAGCACTTCATTGACATGATCAATACTAGTCATATTTCTCATCAGGCTAGTGGTCGGTCAGAATATGGATTTTTATTTCTGCTGATTCAAAAGATTTAAAGATTTTCAAAAGCTTTAATTTCCCTTTTGGGGACGTGTTCCCGATTCTTAATCTTTTGAATATGACACGTTAGAGTGCACCATCAAGTAATGAAATTATATAATTCTTCAAACATTAGACCTAAGGGTGAAACAACTCCCAGTGTTTGATATTTCTCTCCAGGACTTACTTGTACTTTTTGGCTGGAACTTTGTTTTTCTGCTCTCCTCATGAATTGCCCATAGACGGGACAGGAATTACTGGGTCTTCCAGACCCAAGAGACCCACAAAAGTCTGGAGGTTCAGGAGGCGCATTCTGACGTTAGAGCGCACAAGGGACAGAAGGAGAGAGACCCTCTGTCAGGGAGGGGGCTCCTTCTGGAAGACTGTTTTCTGGGTCTGAAGGCCCTTTGTGGTCAGCTGGTTTTCACCTAGGAAGACTGGCTCTGTGCTCATGATGAGAAGGCCTCTTGGAGAACTTTCAGGCATTTTTAACTGGGCGCTTGAATCTGAAAAAGAGATTGGGTATGATTCTTAAAACCATAAATTGTTTCAACTAATGTAAAGACCTCCTGGCTCAAACTTTTGTAAAGATTTGCAATTTCTTACCAACTCAAACCATTTGATTTTGCAACTATTTCTTTACCATCTCTGTGGTCTGCAAATCAAAAGTCAATCAACAAACATGACTTCAGATTTTATCAGTGCTCTGGCATTATTTGGAGCAGAAAAACACACCACGAAGGATGCGGTGGGTGTCTTCCCGACAGGAACAGCATCAAAATAGGTATTACCTTTCTTGGTTAGCTTAATCCATAACGCTTCATTTATACCAGCTTCAGAAAGTTTGATCTTTTTGGAACATGCTTTCAAATGCATCCAAACAAGGCAGTTTTCTGAAGAAATAAAATTTTGTAACAGCAATGTGAGTAAATTATGAGTACAGGTGGAAAGAAGTCCTGTTCGATGGGTTTATATGTTGTTTTCTTTTTTAACATTTCAGAGAAATCCTAGGTCTGTCGTCATATAACCTAATATTATATGCAAGATATTTTTTATGGTCTGCATATATCTGCTAGATGTGGCGTTTCACAATATGGCGCCCACAGAATGTCCGTGAAGACAGAGAGCCGTGGGTGTGGACATGGACCTAGGACAGCAGACCTGGAAAGGATCTGAAGTCCCTTGAGGCCAACCTCCCTGTTTTTAGCCATGAAGAGAAGCTGAGGTCCAGAGAGAGCACGTGGCTGGCGTGGGTTCACCGACCATGAAGCTCCAGATTCCTCCTTTGTAAGGAGAGGAGCTGAGAACCCTGAGCAGGGACGGTCTCTGAGTAACGACTGTTCCTTTACTCGAAAGCCCTGCCGACGGCACACGGTGCGGTTTGTGTGGCTGATCCTCCTGGAGCGCCACGTATTGATCGTTTGTGACTGAGAAGCTCTGCAGTGTCCAAAGGGTGGGGAGAATGGACCACATTGAGGGACTTTTATTATAAGTAATATTTGAGATTTCAAATGTACATTTTTACTCCTTTTCATTAAGATTTTAAAACCAAAAGATGTGTTCAACAAGAATCACGTTATATGTTTTTCTTAAACAGTCTTCCTAACATCTCAGTTAATAACGTTTGCTTGTACAGTAGCTTTTATAAATAATATTAACAGTGTGTTTTAAGAAAAATCTCCTAACAATGCCTCAGTCTAGGGTTAGGCTAGCCACATAGTCTTATTTCTGTTTTTCAGACACTTTATGTGATATGTTTAACTTTTCTGTCTGATACCACAGCACATGAAACAGCTGGAAAGACTGTCACCAAACTGCAGTGTGGATGTGGGTTGGCCTGACTTAAAATATAGGCCACATCTTGTACACACATCAAGTTTGGGGACTCTGGGGACAGTTATCCTCTGGAGTGAGGGAAGAGCAGAAAGTAAGAGGCCGGGCAACCCCAACCCAGAGAGACAGACTGAGGGAACAGAGATGCCATGGACATGAAGCCAAGAGTCATTTCAAATACAAAATGACTTCTTCAAATATGAAACCCACATTCTAAGTCCTAACCGCAAAGTGCATGGGCTGCTTTTTACCTGAATTAATTCCCGCTCTGTAGAGAGAATCAGGAGGGATGCGCTAACCTAAGAATGGTGACGATTCTCCTAAGCAGTGTTCTCAGTGGGGTCCCCTCAGCAGCAGCAGCAGCATCACCAGGAACTTGTTAGAAAAGCAAATTCTGGGCCGGCCCCAAATCTACAGAATCAGAGACTCTGGGGTGGGGCCTGGTGATGCGCATTTTCACAATCTCTCCAGGGGAAGCAAGGTGAAGTGTGAAAACCACTGCTCTCCAGCAGTGTGTGCATGTGTGGCTGCATGTATATGTGTAAACATGCACATCTGTCTGTGTGTGTGGATATGTGAGTGGCATGCACACACACACTCATGAGCAGACACTTACAGCAGACATCTGCTCATCCCCTCTGCACTTCCTCCATGTCTGATCCTTGGGACATTTGTCACTGCTGACAGAGTGCTATCCCTTGGCTTCTTTTACAGCTTTGGCTGTTCATGTCAGCATTACCCAACCATACAATGCGTTTATTTCTCTTTTGCTTTTCTAAATGCATTTTGCCCTGTCATGCAAATCATGAATGCTGTTTATTGTCTGGGGCTCGGTCTCTTTGTACTCCTTTGTGCTGTGTTCTCAAGGCTATCACCTCTCTTTTGACTTCTGTTTCTTGAGGAATGATTAAAAACAGGAGTTGGCAAGCTATATCTATAAAGAGCCAGAGAGTAAATAATTTTTACTTTTGGGTCGTGTGGTCCCTGTCACAGCTACTCTACTCTGCTGTTGAAGCACTAAGCAACACAGGCAATATATAAATGAATGGGTGTGGTCATGTTCCAAGAACCTTTACGTATTAAGAACAGGTAGCACCCAGATTTGACCTGTGGCTGCAGTCTGCTAACCCCGATGTAAACTTCCATTCCCTTCCCTGGGAAATCTGCATCTGCCTAGCAGGTTGATGATTTTACCTTTCACATGTGGTCTTTCTAGGTGGTCATGATGGCCTGGGGCCTACAGGCCAATTTGTCCTCCCATCTCTTTGAAGGTCTAATCCCCCTCAGGCAGGCCCGTCAGTGCTTAGGACACTCCCCGTACTTCTGTGTTCAGACACCTCCGTCTGACCACCTGAGGGTTTTGTCTTTGGCTGGAGGTTGTCAGAGAGAGTGTGAGAGGTGATCAACAGTAATCCTCACATGTGGAGACACCAGGAGGACTTTTTCTTTAGGAAACAAACTGACCTTTTACCCTGATATGTCTCCCTGTTTATGAGTCTCCGCAACTGCAGAAAGAGCTGAGCTTTTGCCATGAATTAGCACCCTCTCAGTAAAAAGGATGCCCACAACGTTGCACTTTCACTGGTCCTCTTCTGTATGTACACACTATCACTACTCACAGCCCAGATGGACAATTTCCACGGTGGGCAAATGCGTGGTGGTTCCCAGAGTCACCATCTTGGGCTTGTTTAAGTAATAATAGCCACTGTAGTAGATAATGGCTATCTTTAGGGTGAAACCAGTTTCTATACATGTCATGGTAGGAATTTACACGTGTGTGTGTTACAAATAACTAAAAATTGGAAAACTGATCCTGCCTTAGTTCTGCAAATCTTGTATGCTCAAAAGATTCATGTCTTTGGAAAATAAAATTCTTAATTAAAATCTTTTGAATATCCAGTAGCAAATGGGAACTGATTTCATTATTATTTTCAAAGTAATTTAAATTTCCAGTGGCAATAGTGGAATTCCTTTTATTGTCGGGCTCCTTTCCTTCCTCCCTTCTAGACGGGTGCCTATCTCCCCTCCCGCCCTGGGGGCAACAGCTGCCCTTTTCTGGAGCAGAAGACATGTGTGCGAGCAGACTGCTGGCTGGACAGAAAGATGGGACTTGTGCTTAAAAATAATTAGCTCCAATATATACTCTTGAAGTACTGCATTACATGGGCCAAGTAACAGTGGACGAGCGCCAGGAATTTAGACGGGATAGGAAATCACCATGTGACAGGACAGTCCGGGTGGGCTTCAAAGAGGAGGAGACGTAGGATGGGCCATGAGGGAAAGGGAGCAGAGAAAAGGAGAGCATCCTGCGTTTAGGAGAATAAGTTGTTTAAACCCTTGAGCATTGCTTTTCTGTAAACTTATCTCTCTGCCTAGAAGTTTCCCTTCTCTCTTCTTCCTGATGAATTCTTCACGTCTTTTATTTTAAATTGCCTCAAGTCTTTCCTGGAAGAAGATGGGTTAAAACTCATAATACAAAAGAACACTCAATTGGAAATGTAGAAGTAAGGAAGGATGTGGCGTGTGTAGACTAGAGAAGTGGAAAGGAAAACGTGTAGCGATCATTTCCTTGGAGCGGAAGGTCGAGGACCCAGTGGGAGGAAGAGGAAAGGCTGGCGGGTGGCTTCCCGGGGCAGAAGGAGGAAGCTGTGACTTTTGTAAGGACGACTAAACTTTATTAAGTAAAAAGTGAAACAGGAGATGCCAGTAAGCGTTTTCACTAGAAAAACAGGATTTCTCATCCTACAGAATTACTTTATAATTCTGTATCTGTATCACTTTTGTGGGAGTTTAACATGAAATAACCAAATAATAATAGTCATAATAGCTCAGATGTATTTATCTAAGTGTGAGCCAGCACTCTCAGAAATGTGTGTGTCTTAATTCGTTTATCCTCTCAATAGCTCTGTGAGCAATCACGAGCACCATTTCACAGGTAAGGAAACTGAGGATGGAAGGCACCCAGCCAGGCAGTCTGGCCCCAGAATGAGACCCTGGCAGCATACCACAGTGCCTCCACACATCCCTCATCAGCATGGCATCGCACAAACACGGCGCCGTGAAGCAGCAGCCCGCCCCACTGCCTCCCAGAGACCCTGCTTCCTCACCCGGGCATTGGTGGAGAGTGACTCTGACGCCCACGTCCCCTCTAGACTGCACTCATTACTGAGGCGTTTTCCCATGAATTTATTAATTGAGTCTAATACAAAATCACATTATCTGTTCTTTGCATTTGGACAGATAGGTGCAAAATCGTGTGTGTGGGTCTAATGTTAGCAAATGTACCGCATACGATTCAGAATCTGAAGTAGCCATGGGCGTGGTCTGCACTGCTCCTTCCATATTATTTTATAGAAACTTCCATTTGGTAATTTTTCATACATAGTGGTGTGTGTGTGTGTGTGGTGTTGTGGTGTCTTTTTATTTTGGAACTTTTACCCTGAACTGTATAATCTTTTTATCTGAAAAAATGTTTAAAATAAGACTTGGATGAGTTAATTTCCAGACCAAAATGAAGGCAGATGCTGGCAGGCTGGGGATGGGAAGCATTTGCTCGAAGTTCTGGTGGCCGTGATGTCCCGGCTCCTTCACATGAACCAGGACTGCTTTCTCTTCTCAGGTAGCAGCTTCTTTGATCCACTTCTCTTCTGCTACCCTGTGAGTTTCTTCCTATGCACTTTTTGGCACTATTTTTTACAAAAGCATTCCCAATCCTTCCTTTTAATTGCATTTCCCTGTCCCCATAGAGCACTAGATGTGACAGTGTTATCAGTTGGTGAGGCTGGGTAATGCCATTATCAAAAGATTCCCCACCGTGTAGCACACAGTTTTGACTATTATCCAGAAACTTCATATGCTGACTCAGTCAAAAGTCGAAGAATTAAGAGAGTACTACAACACTTTTTCCTGCACCTTCATGGCAACGTCATTGTATGAAATGCCAGCATACCTCACTCTCCCTGTCAATTATTACCTAACTGCGCTGTCCGTTCCCAGGGATGGAAGGCGCATGGGGATGAGGCCCAAATGCACCAGCTAGAACTGGAGTGTGGAGGCAGGGGAGCGTGTCTGAATTATACATGTCCTAGCTGCCAGCTTGCTTGCTTGTTTCTTTTTTTCCTCTTTCACAGCTGCCATAATAGCACAAGCCAGGTTATTTTTATATATTCTCTTTGATTGACTAAATTTTGAAGGAAAAGGGTCACCTTTTAAAGTAAGGCATGGGAATTTGGTTTAAATATTTTTTTTCTTTTAAGATATTTTAAGAGATTTCCTTGACCGTACATGTAAATGAGGATTTAGGATGTGCCTTAAAAATTTTGGCGTTAAGGAGAGAATGATGGCACATTTTTTTTAGGTGGTTTTAGGTGGCAGAATATTCTGGAAAGATTCAGATAGAGGAAGAAAAAAAGAGGGGAGGAATTTTGGAAACACTAGGGTGCCCCACAGAGCACACCCAGAAATCCTCCTGGGGGTAGGGGGATGAACAGGGTAAGAGGGACCTTCACCTTTGCCCAGAGGACACCAACATCACTGTGCTGGCGATGGAGGCAAGACCGTTTTCCGTTCCTCAGCTCCTGTCCTTCCTCCGCTCATTTCCCACCCAGTCTACCTGCAAAATGCCTGCCCTGTAATGTGTGCTCTTATACTTAAGAATTTAGAAATCTGTTTTAAAATTAAAATAAGATTCCCCGTGGTATGCAAGAGTGGTTTCTGCATTGACCCCTGCGTGGAGATATGTCATTGGCACCCAGAACTGCGGAATCAAGGAGACATAGGTGCACCCCTGAAGGTAAATAACATGACCAGCTCTTAGAGGGCAGCGGGGACCGTATGACGGGTGCACACAAAGTCTGTGAGCTGACCAGTTCTTACAGGGCAGCGAAAATCAAAAGACAGGTGCGCACAACGTCTGTGAGCTTAGATGGCTGAGAAATTGCCTGGGTTCTGGAAGAGGTGGTGGAAGAAATGAATCTTAACCCGGAATCTGCAGGCTGGGCTCGAGTTAGAAGGAAATGGTCCCTCCCCACAAAGAGTGAGGTGACCGGAGGTAGGTGTGGACTGAGGTACTTCAGTAAGACCATTTGGGCACAGTAATGAGAGAGAGAGCCAGAAAGGTAAACTGAGGCATGATGGAGGTTGGGGGATCCATCTTCCTCCCAGACATCTGAACACTTGACACAAGGAATAAAGTGTTTGATAACAAGAAGGGCTGAATTTTAGTTGAAATTTTGCCCCTGGCTAAAGGTGGGGTAACGTTAGGAAAATCTCTTTTCATGTTTTGTGTTCATTGCCTACTCCATTCACCATCACATTAAATGACTTTCTGTCTTTCATGTTAAGAACCTGGTCCTGATTAGATGCTCAAAAGAAGCTAGTCATGGGTAAATTAGTCATGGGAAAATCTTGGTAAATCTTCTGTGAGAATTAGGCATTCTTGAAAATGGGCATATTACTGCTTTCCGACCTCTGTAACGGATCTTTCAACGTTGGATCAATTGTTTACTAGAAGCTTGGGATAACTAGTGATATCTGCATTCATCCAGTGTTAATGAAAACGCAATGCACTCTGGGTGGCTGACTCACATTCCTTCAATGTCACTGTTCTCCTCGGATGTGCCCGTGTGATAACTGAACTTAATGAGGAGTGTGAGGATGCTTGTCAGGCGAGGTGGGGGCACAACCCAACCTCGAGCTTCTTCTGGGCTTGGAGGCATGGTGTGCGCCTCCCCTACACGTGACGGGACAGGCGGTCACTGGGAGCACGTGAGGGAGCTTCCAGGGGGTGCCAAATGCCAGGACAAGAGGCAGACCACATAGGGAGAGCCAAGCCTGAAACACAGCAGGCTGTGTCCACTTCCACCACATTCAAAAATAATTCAGATGTTATTTCTTTGATGACAAAAGGAATATAGGCTCATGGTAGACAAATTATAGAAAATAAAGAAAAGTATAGGAGAAAAATAAAAATCACCTCTAATTTCACCATTTGAGCCAACAGCTTTACATATATGTTAACATGCAATTGGTTTTTGTGCATCACCTGATATTTTGTTCCTTCCTCATGGCATTACAGTCCTGTGTCAACATTTCAAGAGTCTGCAAATTTTTTTTTTTTTTTTGAGGAAGATTGGCCTTGAGCTAAAATCTGTGCCAGCCTTCCTCTATTTTGTATGTGGGATGCTGTCACAGCTGTGGCTTGATGAGCGGTGTGTAGGTCCATGCCTGGGATTCAAACTGTGAACCCCAGGTCACAAAAGCGGAGCATGTGAACGTAACCACTACCCACCAGCCAGCCCCTCCAGTTGATACCGTAAAAGGTTGTGCCAAGATTGAGAAGTCTATGGAATTGCCAGAGTCAGTAATCGTTCCCTGGTGAGCCACAGGTCAGCCAGCCACACCCTCTCCCCACGTTCTTCAAAAGCCGCGAGCAGCTCTCACACCTCAGCTGTAACTTCATTGGAAAAGGCTTACATGCTTTGACTTCTAATAAGTAAGTGATGGAGACAATTAAGCAGCATTCACCTGCAGAAGTAAAGAGAAACTTACAATTTAAAAGAATCCATGTACCCTCATCTGACATGCCTCCTTCAGGCTGATCTCCGGCCAGTCCTTGTGAACTATTTCACAGAAATAATGCGAATCACAGTGGGTTCCTGAGGCCAGGAACAGGTGAGGGTGCAGCAGGGCAGCCTCCCCACAGGGCCCTCGGAAGGGGGATGTTGAGACCCGCTGGCCCCAGCGCTGTCCGAAGGGAGGACTGGAGAGGACCCCTGCGTGTGCGGGAAGCTCCCTTCTCCGTCTGCTCTGTGATGGGAAAGGGCCCTGCTGGGCTCAGCACCGTGGGCCCCGGTGCCCACTTGCATCAGCCTCTGGAAGGTGACAGAAATAGTCTGAGGCAGGAGGATGCACAAGGAAGCCCTCCTGGGGGCGAGAGCCTCACAGGCCCGGGAACAGTCATCTCCTCCATGACGCTCGAAGTCTTCCATTCCTGGGAGCTGTCAGTAAACTTCCTAGAATCTGCAGAGTTAATTATCCTATCACTTCCCCTCCTGGCTCTTCAGATGCTCAAGTCACACAGAAATAACCGGGTGCCCTCAGGTTGGGGAGGCTAGACTAGGTGCATGAGAAGCCATGGACCCTGTGTTCATTTCCTGAAGCTGCTGCAACAAGTTACCCCAAACTTGGTGGTCAAAACTACGCAAATTTACTATCTGACGGTTCTGGGAATCAGAAGTCCACAATGAGACTCACGGCGCTAGAATCAAGGTCAGCAGAACTGTTTCCTCCTGGAGGCTCCAGGGAGAACCCATGTCCTCGCCTTTTCCAGCTTCTAGAGGCGCCTGCATCTCTTGGCTCCTGGCCCCTTCTCCATCGTAGCCAGCAGTGCTCCATCCTCCAGTCTGACTCTGACCCTCCGGCCTCCCTCTTTTTCTTATAAAGACCCTTGTGATTACATGGGCCCAGCTGGGTAATCCAGAAAAACCTCCCCTCTCAGGATCCTTAACTTAACCACGTCCCAAGTAAGGTAACATACTCGCAGGTTCTAGGGTTAGGGTGTGGGCATCTTTGGGGGGCCGTTATTCCAGCTTCCACAGGCCCTGTCCCTTCTGTAGACCTTGTTACTGTTCAAACATGGTGTCTTTAAAAAGACATTTTCATCAAATTAGAAGATGACATCAGTGTTCAAAGTTAAATTCATGTTATTCCCTTATGCAAACCTTTTATGTGCATCTTAACTGGAACTATATCTTTACTGAGGGTCTCAGAATTTCTTTTAACGGGGAAATATTCAAGTCCATCCACACAATCAAAGTGATGACATTTAACAGTCCCTCCGTAAATTGATACATTTGTAAAATAAATTGATACCAATGAAATTGGTTCATCTTTCTGGGCTTTGCTTTAATTCTTTAAAACCTATGGGCACCCAACCTTGTAAGAATGAGCACTTGGCGTTTTCATGTTTACTACTGTGCTGAATCCTAAATTGGCTTCTGAAATATTTGTAGATGGGGAATCTACTGATGGCAGAACTGTGGAAATTTGATGAATATATTTGTAGTCTGCTCAACACAGTTTCTTCTTGACATTACCATAACAGTCATAATAGCTAAAACTTTTTCGGCACTATTCCAGGCACTGAGTTAAGAGTTTACATCCATCATTTTATATAAGATTCAAGAAACTTCATGACAAAGGAGACTGAGGCACACAGAAGTCAAAGTTCTTCCTTACTTCTCATAGGTGGGATGTGTTCCATCTGACCTCGAGTTAACAGATGCAGTGTCAGGTGGCCTGGTCTCATAGGGAAAGACCGGTATTTTGTCTGACATTGCACTTCTAATCAGCCATAGAAGTAGCACTAAGACCCGTAATACTGATGGCTGAATTCCGGGTTTGAATGTTGCCTGGCCTCAAAGCGTAATCAACTGATCTTGAAGAAAGAAACATAATAGTTCAAGTGGTCACAAAGCTTGGACTGTGTGGGTGAACTCTGACGGGTCAGCCGGAGCCCGTCTAGCACCCAGGGCTGTCCCACTCTTCCTCTAAGACTCAGCAGGTGCTCAGGAGAAGGCCAGCCTGAGTCTGCCCCAGCATAGCCTCCAGAGGCACGTCCCTCACCTTCTACGCACAATCCTATCTCTACTTCTGATCTTTCTCTGTCCTGCAAGATTCTTTTCCCATTTTCTGTGCCTGCATTTTTTAAATCACTGTGGGTGCAACAGTCCTCCTGCTGGAAGCAGTCATGCTCCGAGTACCCAGTCCCGAACTGTAATGCACGGACCACGCTCCATCATTTATCTGATGGCTTCGGTGGCGTGTTAACCACCAGTCGCCCATTCCTGTTGAGTGCATTCGAAATAATTCACGATGTATAACAGGATGCAACATTGTGCATAGTGCCTAAAGGGAAAATATTTTTTCTCCATGTCTTTATCCTACCAAAGACCTCAAAATAATGCTATAGGCATCTCAACTCTCCCAGATGATCCACTTGGCTAGAGAACGAGAAGAATTTCTGGACTTCAGTTTACAGGGAGACTGGACTCCTGGCCGGCGCAGGCATGTCCTGGGGCAGCACCCACTCAGCCGCCAGATGAGAGCACAGTTTCTTGCCAAAGGCCATGTCTTACGAAGTCACTCTGTGTTTCTGTCACTGTTTTTCCTCTTTGCCAAAGCTGCCCTCTGAGCTGACCCTGTTGCTGGAGCCTGCAGTCTGAGAAGCGGACAGAGCTCCTTACACCTGGCTTCGCTGTGTGTACCTGGAACTGTGCGAGCTGCTCTTCTCCCAGGGACCTCCAACCTCATCACAAATAACTGAGACCTGGGACACTTGACCTTTGAGGCTCAACTTCCTCATCCAGAATGTGGGCATATG
Organism: Equus przewalskii; assembly: GCF_037783145.1. Lineage (NCBI taxonomy): Eukaryota > Metazoa > Chordata > Mammalia > Perissodactyla > Equidae > Equus > Equus przewalskii. Next base: position 89,238,033 of record NC_091844.1, read on the forward strand.
ATCCATCTGCACGCTGTACAGAATGTTGTAAGAATAAAGTGAGATGAGTGGTGTGGAAGCATTTATATCCATAAAGCTCTGTGGAAGGTAGATTGTTACCCTTTTTTGTATATGAGGGCATTCACTGTTTAATTTTGCATATAGAATCAAACAAAACCCAGAAGAATATTGATTGGTCTTTGGGAAAACCGCCACTCTCCAACAAAGGTGGCAGGCACACAAGGGCAGCGTTTTCCCGAGGGTGACTCCTCATGAAAGGGTGTAGTTTGATAAATAAACAGTTTTGGATAAGCTTGGATGTTTTCCCATGGACTGGAGATGCATGAACATAAACAAGAACAGATTTGAAATTATGATCTCCAAAATTCTGTGTTTTATTATGGAGACGGTATCTAATAGCCTTTTGGGTGTGTCTGAAATTTAGTCATTCAAAAAATTGAGTCTGTCAGTGCATGCTGTCGATCTTGCATGTAGCATTCCTGCTGAAACAGCTGCTAACAACATTACCAATTAGGGTGAATATTTTTCTGTGATGTGATTTTTTTCAATAGAAACTAACTTGAGAGTCCTAGTTGCTTCATATACTGAAATGTTGTGTAACTTTCAGATGCCAAACATCACTTAACTGTATTGCTTGCAGCTCCCACTAGAATCCAAAAACCCCCAACTTAATTCTACTTAGTCCATTACAAAGAGGACAGGATAGTTAATCATACAAGAAAGTGGCCTTTTTGGCTTCCTTAGTATTGCACCTCACACATCTGCCGTGTTCCTGGGACAAGATAATCTCGAGGGGCAAGGGGTGTGTGCAGCAAACCAGCTCCTCCCCTCACTGACCCTGGTGTGTATTGGAAGTTGGCGTGCCAGATACGAGGTCCATGCTTGTTCTACCCTATGTTATATGTGACTGGCTACCAAGGAAGGTTGTGGGTCTCCATGATGTCTGTCCACAGCTGGCTTTAAAAAATTATTTTATGAAGTCTATTAGTTCGTTCCTTTCTCTCTCTCTCTCTTTTGGGGGGAGGGGGCTAAATCCAGCTGTCCCAGCAAAGGAGTATGTTATGTGAGGCTACGGTCTGATTTAAGCAAATCTTAAAAAGATAAGTTTGTATAGAGGACTATTTATTCTACAAAAGAATTGTTCTATTTGCAAAAGAATTCACCAAGAATGTCTTAGACTAGTCAACACTCTTAGGGCTTTTAAAATAGGATTAGCCTGCCTGCCGGAAGCTGGATTTCAACATGTGGTTCAGGAAACTACGATAAAGTGTGTTTTTACGCAACACGCTGTCAATCCCTCAACTTCAGCGTCTCTCTTCTCCCTTTTATCTTCAAGGCTCTGGGCATCGCCCTCTTCACCCCTCCTTCGAGGCCTGGTCCTCGCTCCCTCCCTCAGGCCCTCCTTGACTGTCTCCTGCAGTTTCTGATAGACCCCTCAGCGACAGACAGACCCAGATTTCCCTAGTCTCCAGGCGCCTTCCCTAGGCCTTTTCTTCCCTAAAGAATGACCTCTCGTCTCCACCCCCTTGCTCCTAAAACTCCGCCAGTACTTGAGTTCCTCAGAATTTGCTGCTAGGAACCCTCTATAACCACATCCCACTCTATGTTATTGTGATTCAAATTCACGCCCACCCATTAGACAAACACTCTTTGAGACCATGGTGCTTTTGAAATGGGCCTGCCCCATGGACGCCTCTGTGGTCATGGCTAATTGGTACATAGGATTTCTGGGAGCAGCTGTCCTGGCTGGCTCCCTTCTGCCATGCCCACACCTCTCCCCAGAGTGACTAGTGCTCAGTCAGTGGAATCTGGATGAGCGAATACAGGAGTCCGTGCATCTTCACAGTGTCCGTTAATTGAGCTCCCACAGTGTGCCGGCGGCTGCTCCAGACCACGTCTTCATGAAACCAACTTCTAAGCAAATAATAGGTGGAGGAGATAAAGACAGGCTAGGACATTTTCTCCCAGCTTAAACATCAAGTCTTTTCCCTAGAATGTCATGAAAATGTGTGGTTGACCTTCGTAGGGAGACATGAGGCTCTTAAATGGTAGTAAGCATTATTTGGTCGCATTTGTAGCAATATTAATAATATTGGCCACCTAACATGTTAGTTTTGCATATTCACCCATTTCATGGGTACTTACTGGGTCTCTATTTCTTCTCAGGCCTTTGGCTAGGCAGATATTTACAGCGAAAAACGGCAGATCTGGTCTCTGCGCTCACGCAATTCTCTGTAGGGAAGTTTTGTCCAGTTTAGGCTTTCCTAATAATTAACTCTGATCGTCCAGTTACTTAAGTGATGGAAGCCTATACTACTGAATTCTTTCTCCTTCTTCCTTCCTCCTTCCTTCCTTCCCTCCTTCCTCCCTTTATCCCTGCTCTCTTTCTTTCAATAAATGCATATTGGGCATTCCACCAAACACAGTAAGCGCTATAGTGCAAAATTATATTGAAGTTATTTCCTGGCCTCATAGTAGAGAGCGTGAGCAGGTAGATCGGAGTGGTGCAGGATTACTGAGCAGGTGCACCAGTGCCGTGCCTGAGGGGTGGGTGGTGTAGCTAGGAAGGTCCAACGGTCCACTTCACAGTCTTCATGATTGTCCCTGTCCTTGACTGTTTTCTGGTTATTTCTGTGTTACTCAAGACAAGATGTATTTTACAAGAAGCCAATATATATTTAAAGGTCCCTTTTAAGATCACACTTCCCCATCCGTTGGAAATGGCAGGATAGAGAGGGAATAAGTTCAAATGAGGTTTGCTGAGAAATGTGCCCTTATGGCATCTATGAACGCGTCGCTTTGTTAATGCATTCACTGATGTGCAAAATTCAGAAACCCAAAAAATTTCTTGGCAGCATTCCAGCAACAAACATTGAGAAGAGATAAAAAGAGTTCTCGCATTGCATTTATAGTAATTTTTTGCCTTTCCCTTTTTCCCTGTGTCTCTCCAAGATATATGAAGTGGTAAGTACCTTAGGGCTTGCAAGCTAAACCCTAGGAACAGGGTGCAAATCTATGAATGGAAAATTAGGATATTATTCAGGTCTTTGTACTTGAAAGCATAATTTTGACCTAAATGTCTAAGTTGTGAAAACTGAAAATCTTTCTCCAATTCCATGACAGTGGTGGGAAAAGAAATATGCTTTCAACCATTGATTGAGGCCCTCCTGCCTGCAGAGAGCCGGCCTGGAGGCTGTGGGGTGAATAGGACTATCCTCCCCTCCAGGTGCTGCCTCCACGGGAGGAAAGCTACCCCATGTTTAGGGGAAACCAGCGTGTCCAGGGTACTAAACCTCACTTTAAATAACCTATTTCCAGGCCATATGGAAGTAAAGGCACATTCATCTTTTTTCTTGTTTTGTTTAAAGAGACTTACACAAGACGTTAGATACACATATTTTATTTCTATTGCTATTAAAACATTATATTTAATTATCTAAGATTTCAAAGTAACAATAAAAGGGTGAAAAGAGATATAACCCCAAATGTCTCCTTCCAGAAATAAGCACTGTTGCTGTTTTGGAATTTATCTGTCCTATCTTCTCCATATGCACACACACACACACAAATTAAGACTGTATTGCCACCAATTTTTAGATCAAGGAATAAAATATTGTACTCAAGAAGTTTGTCACAAGCTAAATTTACATTTTATTTAATAAGGTGATCAGTTAATGAAGGGAGAGATGAGGAAAAATGGAGAAAAAAATTGAGGAAAGGATGGAAAAAGAATGACAAAAAAGAAATAAAAACTCAGAGGAAAAGGAAATTCAGTGCAAGGGACCCCGGGGAGGGGAGGAGCTGGAAGCCCACTAGCTCGCCAGCTCTGCCTGGAGAGGTATCCTCCTATTTCCATTCGGAAAATAGCTAATTAGCTTCTTACCCTATAGCCTCTTTCCATGGTATTCCTGTGGTTCTTCATTTTTAGGGGCGTGGCTACAGACTGGATAGCCAAACCAGCCCCCAGGGAAGGAGGGGGAGGAGGTGTTCTTTCGGCCATGACAGCAGTAAAGAGGGTGGACCTAGGAACCAGAAGGGTCGAACTCACGGCTTATGTCACAGACATGATGTGGCACATACCATCCAGTGTGAACCGTGCAGGGCACTGCCCACCCTCCCTTCAAAGTAGGAAGTATTTCCGTTTCACCTTCAGGCCCAGTTACTTTTCCTTGCAGGCCTTTTGCAAATGTATCTCATTTCTGAGTGTCCTCTAATGCGCTCAGTTTCTTTCCTTGAGCTTTATTACATGAACTTCTCGGTATGTAAAACTGAAATTATGTTATCTACTACCAACATATGAGGCAACAGTGGGTGAGGATATAAAGGACAGACGATCGTTCTATAGGAATGTTCACGAGGCAAGTTATGGTGGTCTACTTCCGGTCTACTGGAGGGCCACTTTGCCTTCTCATGGTCTCCATCTGTTCATGGCTGTGCACATATGCATGGATTCATCATGTTTGCATTGGGCGTTCTGTGTCCCCTTAAACTGGCACGTGAACGCTACAGTGAGGAGCTGGGTTTGGCTCTAAACTAGAAATAACAACTTGTGTTCACATTGCATTCAATTAACGTTGCTTTTACATAGGCATTGTCAGGTAAAAGAACCTATAAGTGGGAACTGCCATTATCACCATTTTTACAGAGCAAGAAACAGGCTCAGCGTGGCTAGCAGACTTGATCACATCTCACAGAGGGAATATGTGGATCAACCCTTTCACGCTGTCATGCAGGGTCTTTGCAGTGGTCCACCCACCCTGTCCCCGGCTATTCCAGATCACAAGAGACCAAAATAAAGGCCAGCTCCAGCTACCTAGAGGTTGGGATGCCTGTGGCTCTGGGGCAGCCTATGGAAAGAGCTCAGAAGAGGGCCAGGGAGGGCTTACTTTGTCTCCTCTAGTCCTCTGGTTGATGTAGAGGCTAAGATTGTCCTTGCGATGGTTGCATTTGCACAAGGCCTTTCTATTGCAAGCTACTCTCCAAGGACTCTCTACAGGGCGCTTTGACCCAGTGAGTGCAAAGCCCGGAGCCTTCAGGTATGCGCTGTGCGTGGCTTCCCTCTAGGCTGTGATTTTTCTTGAAGATGTTTGGCCCCCAGCTTTCCCCTGAGTCCCCAACAAGTAAAAGTGACTGTCTGCCTCACGTGGAATCCAGCACACTAATTTCAAACACTTGGTAAACAGTCATCTTCAAACAGTGTCTCAGCAGGGGAGGCTTCCCTTCAAGCAAATGTTTGATGAAGCCTCATATGTGTCACAGAGAAACCTGAAACTGCACCCCACAACCTCCATGTGGTGAAGTGGACACCATCCCCTTGCTGGCCACGGAGTGGGAGTCTTCCCCAGAGACCAGTGAAATGATCAGCCTTGCCTGCTGCCCTTACTGGGCAGGTCAGGAGGTTGAAGGCCAGAGGAAGGGTCACCTGGCCCCAGGGCAGAGAGCACGTGAGTTCGGGCAAGGGCCGTCTTGTCAACAGCAGATTGTGTCCTTGATTTAACGTTTGTTATGATAAGTACAGCAGTTCAGATCTTTGCCCCTGTGTTCCATGGTCCTGAGAAAAACCTGGAGTCCGATAATCTAAAGGGCAATCCAACTAAGAACCTGTAAGACGTGTCCTTTCAACATGCAATGCTCTCGTCTTTCCATCGTGGAAAAACAACAACACGCCTTTTGTCAGAGGATGTGGAACATGAAATATCAAAGCCTGTGGATGTTTACCTGGCTCCCTGCCTTGAACCACCCTGGCTTTGCATTTACAAGCTGGCCAGGTGTGGTGGTGCCGCGGAGATTTGTCTGGACTGCAGGGTCCCCAGGACACCCTAACTGTGGGAGCGAGGAACCTCACTCTACCAGCCATCCCTGCCACTCACAGACTCCAGCCTGAGAGACTTTGAGAAACAGCTCCTGGGCCTCCCTTGTGGGAAGGACGTTCCCTGTCTGGGTGCTGTGAGGGCCCCGGCATGTGGTGAGTGCTCTGGACAGGCTCACCTCCCGTCCTCTCCGCTTGGCTCTCCACATCACAGGCGTTTCTGACCTTCTGAAGAGAGGCTGTTCTCCGCGACCCTCTGTGGGCATTTAGAGTAAGGGGTCATTGAGAGAAAGTTATTAGAATGAGCATGCATAGTAGCAATGGAAAGCACTTTCAAAAATTGCTTTATATGAGGAGAGAAAGCAGTGTTTGAGGCAGAACTGTATTCCTCACTGACATTCTCTATCCAAACCACCAAAGCTGTGAAGTGAGGAAAGTTCCAGGTACTTAATGTGGAAGCAGGGGCCCTCTTTTGGTGCCCTGGCCTCACACGGGCTTGTATGTGATGAAGCTGTTAGGGACAGACAGATTTCCACACATCAAGTTCTGAACGGGTGCCCACGTGTGGTGTTAACAGCACCAGTTAGTGGTTAGGTGTGGACATTCCAAAGCTTCTGAAGGAATTGGGTGGGAGCCCGGGAATAAGGCAAGCCTGCAGCGAAAGGGCCAGGGCAGAGAGGGGGGGAAGAGGGATCCCAAAGGGACGATGTGGGATGAGAATACTCAAGCATCTCCTTCAGACAGCATCTGTCACTTAAAGGAAAGAAACCAATGAGGCTTCAGCAATTTGAAGATAGACTAAGGGAAAGTTCCAAATCGGCAGCTGTGATATAACAGGCTGTATGCCACCTGCGAATTCTTGGGTTCCTCGGGGGATGTGAAAGAGTGTAATGATGCACTGTCTATTTGCCTCACAAATTCAAGAGTAGTGCAAATGGAGTCATTTGTCTTTCTCTACAGAAGAAACTATCTGCTTCTCTCTTTGCTGGCAGTAAAGTCCAATCACAACCAAACATACTTGGCATTGTAGAAATATCTTGTTTTAATTAGGGTGAGGGGTATATGAGGGGTGGCCCATTGTAAAAAATATGGAAGTAAGTTAAACAATGAGAATTCACAATTTCACCATGAAAATGAACCAATTATTTGAGGCTTTAGTGTCCCGACAAAGCTGTGATGGATTTCAGCGTGGAGTGCGTAGGGATAGGGGTGGTGGAGGTGGGGTCTGTGCCATGAGTGACTGCTTACCCAGCCATCGGAATGTGGCAGAATGATAAGAAATTAAACATGCACTCCACAGGGCTAGAGGAACTGAAATATAGCTTCTGTGGAAATGCTGGTCTAGCAGCTGTATTGATAAAGACAAGACAGGGCGTTGAGAGACCAGGGGACAAGAGCGACATCAACCAGCTCTGAAATGCACCTCTAAGGGAAGCCATTGATGCCGCCACAAATCCAGCTTGGAAGAAAGGAGAATTGGTGGGTTCTGACGAATACCTTGGTGGGAAGACAACAGAAAAAGGAAGAGGCCGAGATAGAAAGGGTACCCCGAGAGGGGTGGCTCCAGAGGGTGAACAGCTGCGCAGCGGGAGACAAGGACTGCAGACAGGAAATGGAGTTTGGGATCCGAAAGATGGATAGAGACGGGAGTATCAGAGGAAATGAAATGAGGCCTGAACATTCATTTCATTTCCATGTACAAACCAAAAAAACAAAGTCCACTTTAAAGAAGAGCCTAGATTATTTAACTCAAGCCCTCCAAGCTCCCACCTCCCCTAGCTGAGTGAGTGCAACTTCACATGCCCTCCATGAGATTTCAACCTGGGAAGAAACCCCAAAGTACAGATGAGGACATTCTTTAACCCTTTTGAAGTCATGGCTTCTTAACGACCACCGACCCATAAGTACTGGAGTTTTAAGCAAAGTAGATGCTTAAGGATATAAGGTGCTGTTGACTTTGTAAGACAGGGCGAAGCAGCATTACCTACTTGAGCAATGTAAGCCCCGTGCAAAACTGGCTTTCTCCTTATCTGAAATCCTTTTATCTCCAGCATTAATAAACAACAAACGCATGTATTACATATCCAAAAAGAACCTCTAAAACTTTTCAAGATTTTCCCCGTTTTGAATGGATTGTCTACAGCACCTGCACGAGAGCAGAGGGCTCTGCGCTCAGGGCCCTCCGTGCCCCTCTGTCTTCGATGTCTGCAGTCTCCAGACTGCAGCTGGGGCCTCTTCCTTGTTTGATGATCTTCAAAGCAGGCGAGCCAAGACAAGGAGGAAATTATAAGCTCGTCCAAGGCTATTAGTTTTAATTGAAATGATCTAGAAAATAGCAACATGTATGAATTGCATTCTCATTCCTTACTATATGTCTAATTCCGATCTGCAATGAATAGAATGATGTGTGTACCTTAAAAAGACAAAGACACGCTTGCATTTCACAAACGGAGCTTCTTAACCTGATAAATATAAGCAAGTTGCCATTTAACACACACAGGATAGGTTTTCTTAGTATGTTGATTTCGTATTTAATGATATCAAACAACCATGGACTGACGGAAGAGTTGTAAGCCTGGTTATAAGGTTGGTGCCTGTGTACATCGAATCCTATCACAGTCTCATGCAAAAGAAAAAAAAAACCATAACAAAAAATATTTCTGAGTTATGGTGGTTACTCCTATTCTTATGACCATTATTTAATGCAACAAAATGCAAAATCATTGACACGTCAAAATGATGTGGGAATCTGGACCCCTCTTTGCAGTCATCTGTGGATTTCTTTTTGTTCAACAATAGAGTTACTAAAATTGATTCCTAGCTACTCAAGGCAATCGCTCCATCTCTTGTGTTCATGTGAGGCGAGTGGGAGCTATGACTCTGCGGCCTTCATTCTATTATGTGTGCCAAAGGCCACCACTTTTTCTTCCTTCTTCCATGCCATGGACACATCTAATTGTCTCAGGCACCAGTGGTCACGCAGTCCAAGGCCAGTCTGCACTAGACGTTGGTGGTGTCCCAGCCTCCCAGGTGGAAGGAAAGTCCGAGGTGACCCCACAGTGCAACGGCCAATCAGATGGTAACTCACTCAGCACCACAAACTACTCTAAGGATCTCATGCAGCCTCCCCAATCCCCAGGACCGAGGTGGGACACTTTCCCTGCATTGTAGCTGTTATTGTCCTGGGATCCTGGCCATATTCTTTGTCTGCCTCCTCCCAGGACCCTCGCTTGTTTTTGCCTTGTTAGGATTGGGTGGTGGATGGGTTGGGGGCTGCTCTTCTGCCCAAAATGACCCCACCCAGGTGAGTTTCAATTCGGACCAAAGAAAAGAAAAAGATTGCACACCTTCATGCCAATGTCCAATCGCCTTTGCAGTTCTTAACGTTTGTTTCAATTCAATTAAACGAATACAATGATAAGATATTCCAGTGAAAAGAACCAGGAGGGGCCAGCCTGGTGGCGCAGCAGTTAAGTGCACATTCCGCTTTGGCCGCCCAGGGTTCTCTGGTTTGGATCCCGGGTGCGGACATGGCACCACTTGGCAAGCCATGCTGTGGTAGGTGTCCCACGTATAAAGTAGAGGAAGATGGGCACAGATGTTAGCTCAGGGCCAGTCTTCCTCAGCAGAAAGAGGAGGATTGGCAGCAGTTAGCTCAGGGCTAATCTTCCTAAAAAAAAAAAAAAAAAAAGAACCAGGAGTTAGAATTAAAATTGAATCCTAACCCTGTCACCAGCTCATTATATGACCTTGATAAAGCTCAGCTCTGTAAAATAGTTTCTCCAAGACATGAAATGTGAGACCTTTTTGAAAATTATTATTCGTTCATGCATTCAAAAAATACTTCCTGAGCACTTACTACATTCTAGGCATGAATAAGTGGTGTGTAGTGAGCACTGAACGTGTGCCAGGCACCAAGCCCAAAGCTTTATAAATATTACCCAACCTATCAGCCGAGTGATTCTGCGAGGTAAATTCTGTTATTATTCCCTGTCACAGAGGCATTCTGAAGGGCCAAAGGTATAAGAAATACAGCTTAGGTGACAATGTTGATCAAGAGGCTGCACAGATAGACACAAGGAAAAGAGGAGGAAAAGCCTTCGAGAGGTTACAAACCTGCAAGTCCACAGTTATTAAGCAGCATTGCGAGAACTCAGGTCTGCATCTGCCAGCCCCTGGGTCCCATCTCTTCATCATTACGCCACACCACTTTCCTGTTTCACACATATTGTCATCCTTAAACGTAAATAAAGGAGCTGAGCCATCCCTAGAGCCTGTCCTGTCTCCCAGGAAGTCGTTTTGTCCAACGAGTCGAATGAAGAAGAAATGAGTGAGTTTCTCTTCCTCACACAGACACGGAGAAGCTACTGTGGACACCCAGCATCGTCACTGGTGTAGCGCTTGTAGTTCAGAAAACCCTCATAGCGACCCAAGGAAGTAGTTACACCCATTTTACAGATGCACCTACTTGGACCAGGAGAAATTAATGAGGGAGGTGGAAGCATGGTCACCACGTCTAGCGCTCTCTTCATCATGGAGCACTAACTTAGAAAGCCAAGCTGTGGCTAGAGGAAGCCCAGGACAATGTTGCCTGCACAGGAAGCTGGTGGACTGGATCCTTCTGGAGTTTGCCTCAGGAACCCCAGGTGGGACCTGCGCTCGCCCGTAGTCAAGGCAGGGCTGCTGCAAAATAAGCCTTTGCTGTAATGGTGGAATGAAAATTTCCTCTCTTGTTAAGTGGATTTGCAGTATCAATTTTCAAATATTCCTGGTGTAGAGAGAACTTGTGCACACCTCTGAAAAGAACCACCTTAACCAGTTGCTTATTACTTTTAAAATCAAACTAAACCAGAATATAAAGGACAAAATGAAACAAAACGAGACTAAATATGAGACTAGGGGGGCGAGTGGAGGAGGTAAATAGAAATCGAATTGTGCAGATCCCAAATCAGTTGTCACTATTTTGTTTTTGTCTTTATTGTTTCTCCCCAACAAGCCTTGAACATCTTAGGTAATGACTCAGTCAACCTATGGATGTTTTTTGAATTAATCAATGGTAGATAGAGAGATTGAGATGATAGATATAGAGCGACATACAGGAAATAAAGATATATAGAGATTGAGATAGACTGAAATATATAGAGAGAAATATAGATAGACTGAGATACAGAAATAGAGAGATGATAGAGAGTTATGATGAGAGAGAGAGAGAGATGGAGAAATGATAGACAGATGGAAAGTGGATGGGTAAGTATATAGATGCAAGAGACCACGTGCCTTCACTATTCCACAGGGTGGCGTATTTCTCTCCTGCTTGCATTTTATTGTGAATACTTTTCTCCAAGTCCAACTCACTAGTCTGGGAACCACTGAAGTAAAAGGCAGGACTGAAAGCTGTGCTCCCAGCTGAGGAGGAGTGGATCACCCCATTTGCCATGTTGCTGTCCTTGAGAAGCGCCTTTGCTATGTCCTTGCACCCGGTGAGACTTGGTCATTTTCTCCACAGACCAGGGGGTGGCACAACCCTGGGACTTGATCTGTGTGTGAAAAGGCTATCTCATAGTAATGCTCATGAAACGTGGCTCCCGTCTGGGTCCAGGCATCTAATTTTTCCACCATAAGAACGCATAGACAGCAAGCTCTCAAGAGGTATTTAAGCAGGTGCTTTTTTCTGCCCCTGAGCTCATAACAATATGCAAATAGCTGAGGATCAAAGGTAAGTCAGAGGGAAATGGCTTCAAGTGGAATCCTTCAGCACAGTGAGCAGCCTCGTTACATGACAGAGCCACAGGCAACGTCAGGGCTGTCAGCCTCGCTGCCTGTGGAGCCCGCCGAAGACCCAGCTGCTGCTGCTGGAAGGGATTTTCCACAGCTCGGCATCTGGGTCGGGAGCTGGCTTCCGCTGTCACATGTCACCTCGCAGGCATTTGACTCACTGGTGGAGATGGATGGAGCACAGGGAATTTTCCAGTGTTTCCAGCACAACAGAGCTAGCAAGAGCCATAAATGGTCACACAAGGAGAGCTCTGTGTTCCACATACGTTGGAGAGTCATAGTTCTGAAGTCAGCAGGTCAATAAAGTCACAGGGAAAGGGAAATGCATAGCATTTAACCTGCAATCTAATGAAGAACTTTCAGAAATCAGAGCTTGCAGTTTAATCCCTGCCAGGCAAACTAAGACTGTACTTTCGAAGCACGAAGGAAAGGAAACATCACAGTGCTGAGAGCTGAGTCCACGTAGCACCTCTAAGTTGTCTTTCCCCCTTTATCACAGACTTAACTCAAACAGCTGTCTGATTCTCCTTATCATTTTTATAAATATGGTGTTCAATTATAAAACAAAGTCAATGGCCTGATTTTTCATGTTGAGAAATCACCATTCACCATATGAAAGTGTTGTCAGATGAATCACAAGGCTCCATCTACTGACAGGTCACCATAGAGCTCGAGATGTAGTTTAAACAAGAGGAGAGGAATGATTTTGAAGTCAAAGCTATGCCAGGCAAATAAAAAGTTAAAAATGAAAATAAACAGAATGCCAAATACAATCCCCTTATTAGTAATGGCAAGGACTTTAAAACAAATGTTTTTCTCCAAAGGAATTTGTAAGTCATAAATTTGTAAGCCTAGTTTCCTGTTTTAACTCGGATGGGGTATCACATTGTCGTGAAATGACCGAGGCGCTGGAGGCAGGGCAAGCCTGGTCCAGATGCTCATTCTCCTCCTTCCTGGCCAGGTGATGTTAAGTAACGTGGCTCTCAGGAGGGCTAAAGATGGAAGGAGGTGTACGCACCTGGTGGGGCTCATGTAAGGTCTGAGATGATGCAACTAGAAGTCTGATCGCAGCGCCTTGCCTACAGTGAGCACACATTAGACTGAACGAAACTCCTTATGTCCTTATCCGTTGTTTATGGAGTGCAAAGAATTTAAGTGTCAAAAGCCAGTTGTTCTGCTTGTGGGAGGGCACGTTAGGGACAGCTTTTCGGTGGTAAAATTGACAAGGTTGACCAAATGTTATATGTGAATGCCCTTTGACCCAGCACTTCTACTGACAGAAATTTACCCTTTGGAACACCTTCATAACATGCAAGGACGTACGGCTCAGGGTGTGCATTGTACTACATGTGTAATAATAAAACCGTGGAACCCACTGCAGTGTTCTAATGTAGGAGAAAGGATGGAGAAATATTGATCCATAAAGGATGCTATGCATTTTTAAAAGAAGAATGAAGCAGATCCAGGAATGCTAATAAAGAGGCCATGCATATATATATACATATATGTATATATGAACTCGCTTCAAACTTATTGAGTCATCTGAGTCCATTTTTATAAAAAGATAGCTGTACGTATACTTGTATTAGATACATGAAATATATCTCATATAGACCTGTCTATACGTATATCTAAGTATTTATATGTGTATATACAGACGTGTTAGTAAAGGCGTGGAATACACCTAGCTGGGTGCCCAGCAGCTGCTGACTGCAGCGGGTGCGCATGAGGGGCCAAGCGGGTACTTCATGAGCTTTCACATTTTACTTCATACCCTCCCCACTGCTTACCGGTCCTGTTATTAGCTTGCACTTGTCCTACAATTTCTAAAATCACATAGTTAACAAGTGCACCTTTCTTGGATGGGTTGGAAAAAAATTCAGTTCTTACCTGTTACCTTTGAAAGAAGCAGCCAAATGACACAATATTTTCATGAGTTTTAAGGTATTCAGGAGAAGAGACTAGGATGTATTTATAACTCATCTCTGTAATATTAGATTGAAACCTTCTTTGTGCTGAAGTAAATTATATAAATGGGGGCTATTTTAATGTTTTATAGGGAGAACGTGTTTCTAGACTGTAATGTATATTGTTAACTTAAAAGTATATTTAAAATTTTTCAACTTGAGAAGCATTTATATAAAGATAAATGCCTTATCTGTAAAATAAGAAGGTTTGGCAGAAAAAAAAGTCTCTAAGCTTCCTTCCAGTTCTAAAATTCTCTAATCTGTGATTTGGGCAAGAAATCATATTCCAACGAGATAACAGCATTCAGAAATGTTTGATAGCGTTCAGACAGGACCCCCATGCAGTGGGTGATACAGTCTCTTCTCTGTTCCACAGTGTTTAAAATCTAACTCGATGGTGATTGGACCATGTCCCTCATTAAATCATTATGAGCCCATTGCACACATTTTCTATGTATCTCCTTTGATGATCTGAAGTCTTATGATGGCCCTTTCATAGTTGTGCTCTTAAGCTAATGATGAGGCTGAAATGCCTAATTAGCCATCAGTCCTGATGCAGAGTACATGCTACAGAACTGTCCTTTGTCCCATTTTTGACATTTATTGATGACTGTAGCATCTCTAGTCCTTGCTCACGGATGTCTGAGGTATGACCATCAACAACCTTGTGTTCGGTCCTGAGTATTTATGATGAGCTGTGTGACCTTGGGTAATTTAGTTGATGTCTCTGAGTGTCTATTTTCTCAACTACAAAATGGAGTGAAAACAGTATTTGCCTTTCAGAATATCTGAAGGGTGAAATGAGTAAATATGTAAACCAGAGAGCACAACGTCTGACAAATGGTAGGTGGTCAACAAATGTTAATCCTTTTCCATTTTTTTCTTCCTGAATGGTATAAATTAGTGCAAAATATTGAAGTTCCTTTTTTTTTTTTTTTTTTGCTGAGGAAGATTCATCTTGAGCTGACATCTGTTGACAATCTTCTTCTTTTTCCTTGAGGAAAATTCTCCCTGAGCTAACACCTGTGCCAGTCTTCCTCTATTTTGTATGTAGGTGGCCACCACAACATGGCTGCCAACAAATGGTGTAGGTCCGCACCCGGGAATTGAACCTGGGCTGCCAAATTGGAACATGCTGAACTTAACTACTAGACCATGGGGTGGCCCCAAAGTTATTATTTTTTTGATGAAGATTAGTCCTAAGCTGACATCTGCTGCCAATCTTCCTCTTTTTGCTGAGGAAGACTGGCCCTGAGCTAACACCTGTGCCCATCTTCTTCCATTTTATATGTGGGATGCCCACCACAGCATGGCTCGATAAGCAGTGTATAGGTCCACACCCGGGATCCGAACTGGCAAACCCCAGGCTGCCAAAGCAGAACATGTGAATTTAACTGCTGTGCCACTGGGCTGGCATCACCCCCCCAAAGTTATTTTTGATGATCTAGTGAAAATGTCCTTTTAAAAAGTATATGACACATGAATTTTAACTTCATGAGTAGCATCATGTTTTGAAATTATTTCAACGTGCTTTAAATCCACAGTGACATGGAATATATTGGAAATCTTGTTCCCAAAAGGAAAGTGTCTTTTTCCTTCCTCAAACAAACAAGAGGCAGTGGACAGACGTGGAGCCTCCTTAGCAGACAGTGCTGGCCAGCTTTGCCCTGGGCTGTGTGAGGCCGTGGCAGGCAGGGGCTGACGATGACGGAGCTGGGAAGGAGACGAGATCCTATCTCAGGTCCCGCTGGAAGCCTGGGCTTGTTAGCACCATTCTGTGTCAGACCCCTGATAGACTTCTCAGAGTCAGCCATCTCCCTGGCCTGGCAGCAGGTCCAGGAGGCAGAAGTTTGTAGGTAACGTGGGAGGTTCCGCTGTGGATGCTGAGGTTTGAGGTGCCAGTTAGATATCTAGGAGGAGATGGCAAGCTGATAGTTTGATGTTAAGTGTCAAGTTTCGGCCTAGAATTATGCTTCTGGGGGTCATCCGTGTGGAGATGGTATTTAATGCCGTGAGACGAGATGAGGTTGCCAAAAAAACAGGTAGAGAAGAGAAGAGGTTTGAGGGCTGAGTCCTGCAGCTTCCACAGGCAGGGCCAGAAGGAGGACCTGCCACAAAAGCCTGGGAAGAGAACCGTTCGGGAGGAAGGACTCCCAGCAGAGGGGTGTCTGGGCATCGGAGAGGGGGGGACGTCAGGGAGGAGTGAGTGACCTGTGGAGTCAGGTACTGGGGACAGAGAGGCAAGATGATGGCTGAGGTGGCCCATCATTTAGAATGTTGTAAGACGAGGCCACTTCTGAGTGATAGAACCTGTGTGCCACCGCTGTGCCTGCTAAACACGGAATGATGGCGGTCAGAGAGGGCCTTGCTCAGTGCTGTTGGGGAACAGGCAAGGCTTACAGCAGTGCCTGAAAGTCCACCGTCACCCCGGGAGGTGTTGGGAGGCCCTTCCAGAAGAGACCCAATTGCAAAAGAGAGGTGGTCAGGGAGGAGGAGGTCTCCCCGAGGCACGTTCAGTGGAGCTCCGGGCTGGACCCTGGCATGTCACATCACGTGGGGAGCGGGAGATGCGAGTGGACGCACAGAGGTCATGTCGTGGAGGGCCTGGAAGGCCCTGTAGGGAGCTGCATTCAGCCCTGGAGCAGGAAAGGTCCCAGCCAGAAGAGGCCAGGCCCGCTGCCTTTGGAGAACAAGAGGACGTGAAACAGAAATGGCAAGAGGCCGTGGGCGCAGCTCTGTGCAGGTTCCAAAAAGTACTGAGTTGCACACTCGAAATGGGCAAACTTTGTGGGAGGCGAATTATATTTCATTCACCCACCCTTTATATACTTTATTATATAATTAATATGCATGACGAATGTATTTCATTGCTCATTATTTATGATGTTTAAAAGGCACTGAGGGATGTGCCCCTGGATGTTCCCGATTTTCACTAGTGATGGAGAAACCAACACTCTGACAACTCTACAAACAGTCCTCTCAATTGTTACTAAGAGCTTTGGGGCATGACGAGTCTGAACAATGGGTTCTGGCATCTGTTTGGGGGCTCTTCCTGCACGGCTACTGGCTGTCAGTTGTTCCTATAAAGAAGAATAGATGCTAAAGAGACCAGAAACCGATGCGGTGGTCAATCCCGCTACCTCTCACCTCCTCACAACCTAACAGACAGCAGTTAGGAACTTGGACTTGGGCGCCAGATGCCTGTGTTCAAGCCCCGTTCTACTCCCCACTCTGATCAGGGCAAGCTGCTTACCTCTGCCACACCGCTGTCCTTTCTGTAAAGTGCAGCCGAGAACACGCCCTATCTCCCAGGGCTGTTGTGAGGATTGCTGGAGCCAGCGTTTCTAAAAGCCCGAGGGGTGCCCGGCCCAGAGCAAGCACCCAGGACGGCTGGTGAAGCAGTCAGAAGCCTTCCTCTCATTTTCAGAGGCTCAACCCCCAGCTCATGTTTCTCCTTTGGGATACTTTTCCCTCTTGCAACTCCCCGTGATAGGCTTTCATTTTTTTAAATTTACACGCCTAGTTAACGCACACTGATCAGGCACCCGTCCCAGGCTTTGCTTCCGAGGGGACACAAACCTGCAAAGCAAGGCCCCGCTCACAAGGGGCAGCTGAGCAGGAGGGTGCCCTGCGCCGGAGAGGCGGAAGGTTCACTGGAGACCGGACAGCTGTGTCTAGGTGCCAACAGATTCAGACGCGGTGGGGGCGCCGGCTGGTGAATGGGGCCCGCGCGATCCAGAGGGCCTGAAAGCAGGTGCTACCTAGTTAGCGGCTGTCACGTCATGGAGGAGCCCGCTGGGCTCACCCAGGGAAGCCTGGTGACTGATTAAACAGAATTTGGTGGCAAAACTAAGGATGAGTCTCATCTGTGATCCCCCACTCACAAGCCTCCTTCCTCCATCCCCTACTCGCCTCTTCAACTGATTAGAACGAAATTAGCCAGTTATTTTAGTGTCTTTGGGTGTCTTCAGGAGAGGAGGCACCTAGCAGTGGATCCAAAATGTGATAGCAATCCCCAAGTAATTTAAACTAACGACATCAACAGTCTGGAGGGGAAGGGGGCAGGTGACGGCACCTGTCACTTCACGACAGACTTCTTATCTTAAATCAAATCCATGCAATGAGACTCTCGGTGTTGGTCCTGCCGGCTCCCTCTGTCCACAGTGGGCAGCACACGTCCTGGGGGTTGGACACAGGGCAGCCCGTGAGGAAGTGCGTCCCTGATCGGCCTGTTTCTCAAGGCTGCGCTGTGCCTTGGAAGGCAGGCTCTTCGTGGCTGTGGTGTGCGGGCCTGTTTTGTTTGGGTTTGGGCATGGAGAGGCTCCGTGTCTGTCCCCCACTTAGTGTCTGTGCTATGCAGTGGTGGGAATGTTAATCCAGAGACCCAGGCACGCAAAGACTAATTCTTTCTTTTCCTGCACCTAGTGAACTGCTGAGAACTCATTATGTCCTTCTTCCAGAGATGTGCCCAAAATGATCACGGTTGTGGCTGACATCCTCCTGTCCAAACCAGCATGGTCTCTCTTACTTAGGACGATGGCTCTGCTTCCATGCCAGGCACCACTCATATGGAGAACACCACTGCCTCGGCCAGCTTCCCTTCCAAATTCTCGCCCCTGCCTGGGTGTTCTGCCTGGAGCCTGAGTTCACTGCCAGTGTGTCAGGTCCCACCAGCACCCCTGCCCTCTGCAGTCTTTGGGATTCTCTTTCTCTCCCTCCCATCTCGAAAACAAAAGCAAACGCCCTCTGAAACAAAGTTTGTGCATGGGAATGCCTTTGTGCTAACACTGTGGGAACACACAAGGGGCTGTTATGGGGTGTGAATGTGTGTGTGGTGTGTGTACATGTGCATGTGTGTATGTGTTTGCATGTGTATGCAGGTGTATACACATGTATATGTGTGTACCTGTGTGCATATGTTTGTGTGTGTGCACATGCGTGTATGTGTGCACGCATGTGTATGTATGGTGGAGAGAGGGCTGGAGGGAGAAATAACAGTGTCAGCTCCATCGCTACCTCTGACTGCTGCCCTTGAGCACAACAACGGTGAATCTTGGCTGAGGCTGAGTACCTACCGCTGAGGAGCTCGCCTTCCTAGTGAAGGCACAGCTATTTTTCCTGGAGATCCATTTGGTCACCTTCTTGGAGTTCTGCGAGAAAGGGTGGCATGAAAGGAGATTATCATTTTAATAATGTCTCTGTTTGATTATGGAAAATGCACAGAGGAAAGTAAAGCTGTCATCGGGGAGACCAGTTTACGTGTTCTTAGACTAATCCTGACCAGAAAGATGACGTGTGGCCTAGGGTAGGCGGGTGCAGTCAGAGCGAAGAGTCAGGGAGGGAGAGCGAATTGGAGGGCCCTTTACAGCAGGGAGCACATGGGCATGACCTTTGGAGCTTTCAAAATGTGGACACTCCCAATTCCTGTCCCTACCTGTGACTCAGACGCTCACAGTGAGATGAGGAGGGTAATCATGACCCCTTCCCAGGGTGACAGCCACCCATTTTACTGGTGAACTAGAGAAGACGTGGAGTTGACTGGTTAAGGAGGGAGGAAGGGAGACGGCAAGAACAGACTCCTGCTTTTTGGGGCTGAGTTGACTCACGAACTAGAAAGCAGATCTGGTTCAAGGTGAGGAGACTGAGAAAAAAGTCTTTAAGTTATATCAAAAAACATATCATGTCTAAAGATGGGCGCCTGAGACAAGACCAGCTACATAATTTCCGGCGCCCAGTGTAAAATGAAAAAGCAGGGCCTATTTTCCAAACATTATTAAAAATTTCAAGAAGGACACAGCAAAACCTTAAACTGAGTGTGGGGCCCCTCTCAGCACAGGCCTTGTGCCACTGTCCCGTCAAACACCCATGAGCCAGCCGAGTCTAAGACCTTTCTCAAGATTTTAAACATATCCGTATTTATTTTCCTAATGGAAAAATAGACACGGCCTGGGGCAGAATGAGACTGAAGCTGCCTTAATCTCTTTCCTTCTCACCTGCAAACATTTAAAATTAGAAAAGAGTAGTGCTGTAGTCATTTAACTCTCTCTCCCATCTTTTCAGGGGTATTGAATTTGCACAGTTGACACTGAGCCTGTCACCCTTCATCCTTTGCTGTCTGTTAGAAAATCTCAGTTGGACTCCTCTTCCGGGCTGCCATCTGTTGCTCTTACGCTCTTCTATTTTTAAATAAGGGAGAGTACAATAGGTCCTCCATCAGACAGACAAGGAGGGAGCAACTCTTCATAGACTGTTTCCTTATATAATGAAGGCGGGCGGTCCGCTCCACATACAGATTGATACAAGACTCATTGGAAGTTGGTCTATGTACTCAGACTGGCTTGATTCCTAAAATGACTTGTTTCCATTCATTACTTTTTCTTTCCAATAGCTTTGTTTCAGATGAGCTTTGTTTTAAAAGAGTCATCTTACAAGAACCTCACACAAACAGACATACCGCACCTCTCAGCTCAGTCAAAACAACACAAAGGCCTGCTGGGGTCCGTGACTACATCGCTGCTGGTGTGCGTTCTGTGTCTCTGTCCTTCTGTCTTTCTTAGCTGACCCGCTTGGAGTAAGTTGGTGGTGGAGTAGTTTCAATTGTAGGTTCATTTTCACCTGTAACCTCCTGTGCTTGCAAAGTTCTTTTTTTAATTTTAGAAGAAAAATTTGAAAACATTCCAAAACGAAAATTAAGAAATAAAACTGCTGGGTAGATATCTAATTGCAAAATAAACTTTTGGACTTTGAACTTCTGGCTATCTTTTTGAGTCCAATCTTGTAAAGAGAAAAATTGGGCTATAAAATGTTAGAAAAATATATGAAAGCAAATGGTCGAATATGTGGAGGAAATAATTTAAAAATTAAAATTTCCCTGCAATCTAACAAAAGAGCTATTTTTATAAATGCCTAATGCCACATGTCACTGTGGAACCAATCAAGAATTAGATTTTATTTTTTAAAACAACATGTTGAATAATCTTTGCAAAAAGGAATATGAAGTTTAGAAATCTGACTTCATTTATGCCTGATTCAACTCCTACATAAATAAATGCACTTAAATTATTTGTTTCAAATTATCTTTAATAGATAAACTTAACTTCTGCACGGGCTACTGAAGACCCCTATGAGTATGAAAGGATTTGGGGGGACAGGCTAGTTGGTTTTGTTCAACTTTCTCTCATTTTCTTCAACATCGCTTTTTCGGGTTGACCCACATGCACAGGCATGATATCCAGTGGTTGACAGCTCAGCTCAGTCATCTTCCCAAGGGTTGGATGTCCACTCTGCAGTTTACTGCCTACGGGACGTGGAGTGGGGGGCAGTGCCCACAAAGTTCGTTGCACATTGTGTGGGGCAGAGAGGGACACTCTGTAAAGTTTTATTCACAAGACAGGGAGAATGTGGACACTGTGTTTAATGAAAGATACTTCTTCTAAGTTTTGAATCTGATTATGGTAGGGTTTTTAAAATCTGCATGTTTTATAATAGCTTCCAATATCATTTTAAAGATGTAAATTATAAGGATTATTTTTTGAAAAAATTCTGATGTTTTACCTTCTCTTGCCATTATACGTCATTAGAACTTTGTCATGGCAAACCTAAAGTTTTATTTTAAAATATAAGTAGGTATCCCAGAGTTTAAGATTCCTCCCTCTCAAGGCGATGGGAGAACATTAACAACATTAAGTCTGTACGTAGCCCAGTCTAGAGACTGTCTTACTTCTCTCTAAGATTGCCTCGATGGGGCCGAAACAGGACTCAGGCAGCACTGTAATCTTTCATTCACAAACAGCTACTTAAAAATACCTAACTCCTATAGATATCCATAAATTCATAATTTAAGAAAAATATAGGTCGTATTTCTAAACATGTTTCTAAAAAGATGCTGAATTCCTTCACTGAGATTTTTTTTTTTTTTTTGAGGCAGATTAGCCCTGAGCTTACTGCAGCCAATCCTCCTCTTTTTACTGAGGGAGGCTGGCCCTGAGCTAACATCCGTGCCCATCTTCCTCTACTTTATATGTGGGACACCTACCACAGCATGGCTTGACAAGCATTGCCATGTCCACACCCGGGATGCAAACCAGCGAACCCCAGGCCGCCAAAGCAGAACGTGCGCACTTAACCGCTGCCCCATCGGGCCAGCCCCTCTATGAGTTTTGATAGTCTAAAATATATATATTATATGTTATGTATATATTTTATATAAAATATTATGTTAAAACAAATATTAAAAATATATAATTTTAAATATGTAAAATTATATATTTTATAAATTATATACAAATATATACATATAAATACACATATTTACTTTATATAAATATATATTTTATGTGTATATATATATTTCATAGCCCCAGTGTCCAATAGCCCTCAAAGTACAATAGGAAACAATTTGATTCTTTCTAAGAAACTGTAGGAAGAATCCTTTACTAATTACATTAGGTAGAGCAGGAGAAGACAACACAAGGTGTTTAATTGTCTGGCTTCTGGCAAGGTCGCAGGCAGGCACATTTGTCCATCACCTGTCTCCCTCAGGGTTTGCCGGTGGTCCATGGCTTGCCTGCTTCAGCCTGGAGGACACGGTGGCCTCCACAGGAAGTGCTGCAATTTTGTACAGAAGGGTTCCATTGCTTTGACCCAGGAACTTTGTCTTTAAATCTCCACTCTTTTGGAAGTTGAAGGCTTTTCTATCTAGAATTTCTCATCTAAAGTGGACATACCCCACAGTTGCTCATACTTTGAAATGTATATTTTGACCAGATGTAAGCTTAGTAAATTTAGCTAACAGAGGAGAGCAGGTTCTAGGCTATAAGCCAGGCACTCGCACTTGCAGAAGTCTGCCTGCTGTCCCAGGATAACCGCAGGTGAAGGAGCCTGGCGTTTCCCTCAGTGGGAGGAATCAGCGATCATTGTCAGCTCGCTCTCTCATATTGTTCAGTAAGAGTTTATTGTTTCCTTTCCTATTATTTTTTTCTCAGTGGCTATGGCTGCACACAGTGGCTACGAGACAGGCCAGTCCCCACACAGGGACCTTGGATGCGGTCTGTGCCCATCACAAGCTCAGAACAGGCTTTTCCTCTACCTGAATCTGATTTCTGGAGCCAGTCCTTGATGATGATCTGAACTTAAACTTAGTTAGCTGGGACATGTCAGCAGGCTGAGACTAATAATTCACCATCAAGAAAGTCCAAGGGGTCCACAAACCCAATCCATGACAGCCATTCCCAGTCTGCCCTCCTTGAGAGCAGCATGGCTCGGCCCCCAGTCCTTCGGGAAACATCTGAAGTGACACTGCCATCGGAAGAAAAGAGCCTTCAGAGCTTCTGTGAAGACATCTTGGGAAAGAAGCACAGTTTAGCAGAAGAAAAGTGGGTATGGACAGAAGCTATTTAGCAAAAACAGATATTTCAAGATGCACAGTTTTCCTATTGCTGACTCTGCTAATATGTGTTTTATTTAGTCACTTGTTTTTATCATGATTATTCTCTTCTTTAAATTCTCTTCTTTCTCTTCTTCTTCCTCTCTTAAACTATCATGATTGTTTGGATCATCATCATCAATACACTTACACTGTTCTGGGTCCTGGAAATAGCATGCACTTTCTTTTCCCTTTTTCCATGCTTCCCACTCCTGATTCATGCTCTGACATGCTCTTTCCCTCTGCCTTGTGCCCCTTGGGAGCTGGCCATGGGTGGGACAATTAGCTCAAACTCTGCAATGGAGAGAAGGCTGGCGACAGAGTGTCTTTCATAAAACTATAAAGAAAGCCAATTCTAGACACCTCTCAGTTTGCACCTGTGAGTCTTTCTCCCAGTACCTGTTTCCAGGACCTCCACTAAATTGCCTCTGTGATTAGCTGTTGATACGTAAAGAACTTCTGCTCAGAGCATTTCTCTAGGACTCTAGGAACCAGAAGATGCTAAGCAACATGGCTTACCAAGCCAAACTGTAAGACGAGTTTTCACTGCCCTCAACCACTTCTTTTCTCAGTCACTCTTACCAACGTGACAGCATCCGCCTGGCTCAAAATTCTTTCCTTCCCTTAAGACAGGAAATATCGTTTCCATCTTAGCCAAGTTTTTCCATACCAAAGCAGTCTCTTAGATATTCAAGTTTTTATGCTTTGCATTTCACTTTATGGAATGAAAGGCCCTGCCTCTTGGTCTTGAAATTTGCGTGACATTTTATAGACCAGAAATATTAGTGATGCTGGAGGTGCTGAGAACCCATCACCCTATGCTCACTTTTAGCCCTTGCATTAAGTGTCTCAGTTTCTGCTAGGTCTTTGAAAGGAGAGGAGGCAGGACAGAATCTCGAGAGAAATTGCAGTGTTTGCAATGGCTCTTTCCTCTGCTTTACCAACTCCTATTGTTTTAACAGATTGATTGAGTTATAATTGACATAATGTAAACTGCACATATTTAGAGTGTGTAATTTTATAAGTTTTCACATCTGTACCTGGCTGTGTATCACCACGGTCAAGACGGTGAGCTCAGCATCACTCTGAAATTCCCTCTTGCTTCTCTATAGGCCCCGCCTCCAGATGCTTCCTGCCCCCATCCCCAGGCAACCTCTGAACTGCTTTCTGTCACTAGAGATGAGTTTGCACTTTCTAGGATTTTGTAAGAATTGTGTCATACAGCATGTACTTTTTTGGTGTTTTTCCCTGAACATCAGCATTTGAGATTCATCCATGCTGTCGTATCAGTAGCACACTAATGGTTTTTGCCAAGTACTATTCCATTGCGTGGATATTGCACAATTTGTTTATCAACTCACGTTTTGATGGATATTTGGGTTGTTTCTAATTTTTTACTATTTCAAATTAAACTACTACAAAACTTTCATGTGAAAGTCTGTGTGTGGACATATGCTCTCAATTCTCTTGGGTAAATACTTAGGTGTGGAATGACTGGGTCATATAGTGGGGGTAAGTTTAACTTTTTAACAAACTGCAAATTGTTTTCCAAAGCATATCATCTTACATTCCCACCAGCAGTGTCTGAGCACCCTCGTTCCTCCACATCCTCCCCAAGACTTGAGTGGTCAATCTTTTTATTATTAGCATTCTTTTTTTGTTTTGTTTTTTTAAAGATTGGCACCTAAGAATTGTTGCCAATCTTTTTTTTTTCTGCTTTTTCTCCCCCAAGTCCCCCAAGTACATAGTTGTATATTTTTTAGTTGTGGGTCCTTCTAGTTGTGGCATGTGGGATGCCACCTCACCATGGCCTGATGAGCGGTGCCATGTCCGGGCCCAGGATCCGAACCTGCAAAACCCTGGGCCACCAAAGTGGAGCGTGCAAACTTAACCACTCGGCCTCGGGGCCAGCCCCTATTATTAGCATTCTAATAGGTTTGTGGAACACCAACTTGGGATTTTACTTTGCATTGTCTTAGCATCTACTGATGTTGAGCATCCTTTTGTGTGCTTATTTGCCACCCATATATCTTCTTTGGTGAAGACTCTGTTCAAATCATTTACCCATTTTTAAAAATTAGGATGGATACTTGTTATCATTGATACAAGTCCTTTATATGATTTTCAAATATTTTCTCCCAGATTCTGGCCTATCTTTTCATTCTCTTAACTCTGCCTTTTGAAGAATAGAACTTTTTAATTTTAATGAAGTCCACATTAACAATATGTTCTTTAATGAATTGTATGTTTGATATTGTATCTAAAAATATTTGCCTGACTCAAAGTCATTAGTATTTTCTATGTTTTCTTCTAGAAGTTTTAGTGTTTCATATTTTACAGTTAGGTTTATGACCCATTTTGAGTTAATTTATATATTGGGCAAGGTGTGGATCAAAGTTTATTTATTTAATTTTTTATTATGGTTATCTAGTTGCTCCAGCTCTATTTGTTGAAAAGCATATCCTTTCTTCATTAATTGCATTTTCATCTTTCTCAAAAATCAGTTGTCTCTATATGTGTGTGTCTATTTCTGGACTTTCAGCTCTGTTCCATTGATCTCCATGTCTGTCTTTATGCCAATACCATGCTGTATTGATTACAATAGTTCTATAATAAATTTTGAAATCAGGTGTTGTTAATTCTCCAACTTTGATTCTTTTGCAAAGTTACTTTGACTAATCTAGGTCCTTTTCACTTCCGTGTGAATTTCATAATCAGTTTGTTAATTTCTTTGGGATTTCCCAAAATTGCTAGGATTTTGATTGAGATTGCACTGAAACTATAATTGTAGAAGAATTTGGAAAGAATTGCCATATTAAAAATACTGAATCATCTGAACCACAGCATAATATATTTCTAAATTTTATGTAGGTCCTGCTTAATTTCTCTAGCAAAGTTTCTTTTTAATTTTCAGTGTATAGATCCTACTCATTATTGTCAATTTTCTACCTAGATATTTAACAGTTTTGATGCTTCTGTAAGTTATATTTTTAATTTCAATTTGTGAATGTTCTTTGTTAGTATGTGGAGCTGAAATTGATTTTTGGTATTGAACTTGTAGCCTACAACCTTATCAAACACACTTATTTGTTCAGTAACTTTTTCGTGGAATCCTACATATACCATTATGTCATCTTCAAAATGAAGACAGTTTTATGTTTTCCTTGTCAGTCTGCATGGCTTTTGTTTCTTTTTCTTGCCTTATTGCACTGGCAAATGTCCAGTA
This sequence comes from Equus przewalskii, assembly GCF_037783145.1. Taxonomy (NCBI): domain Eukaryota; kingdom Metazoa; phylum Chordata; class Mammalia; order Perissodactyla; family Equidae; genus Equus; species Equus przewalskii. The sequence continues at coordinate 89,264,234 of NC_091844.1, forward strand.
TATTGTTTATTAGATGTGATAATGGAAGACTGCTCTCTTATTCCTGATCTTTAGGATAAATTAAGCTATAAATTTTGTGTAGATGCCCTTTATAAGATTGAAGAAGTTCCCTTTTATTCCTCGTTTGGTAAGTGTTTTAATCAGAAATGCGTGTTGGCTATTGTCACATGATTTTTCTACGTCTATTGAAATGATAATGTGGATTTTCTTTTTCTTTTTTAGTTTATTTGTGATGAATTACTTTGATTTTCTAATGTTAAACTAACCCTGATTAAATCCCACTTGGCCGTGACATACTATACCTTATGCTGTGCATTTATTTGTTAAAATTTTGTTTAGAATTTTTGCACCTGTGTTCTTGATGGATTTGCTCTGTATTTCTCTTATCGTGTAATACTTTTGTCTGATTTTGTTATCCAAGAAATGCTGGCATCATAGAATGAGTTACAAATTATCCCCTCCTCTTAAATTTCCTGGAAGAATTTATGTATAATTGGTATCATTTCTTTCTTAAATGTTTGGTAAAATTCACCAGTGAATCCACCTGAACCTAGAGTTTGATTTGTGAGAAAGTTTCTGACTACAATTTGAATCTCTTTAATAGGTAAAGGCTATCCAAACGATCCATTTCATATTGAATGAACTTGGTAGTTTGTGTCTTTCAAGGAAATTTTTTCACTTCATCTAAGTTGTTGAATTTATTGACTAAAGTTTCCCATAATATTCCTTTATTATATTTTAATATGTGTATATTTTGTATTGTTCTTCCCTCTCTTACTCCTGATTCTGGTAATTAATTCTCTCTCTCTTTCTCTCTCTCATGCACACATACACATCTCTTGATCTTTCTGTCTCTCTCTTTCTTTTATGATCAGCCTAATTAGAGATTTATCAATTTTATTAATCTTTCAAAAAAACAAGTTTTTCATTTATTGATTTTTCTCTATTTTCTGTTTTCTATTTCACTGATTTCTGCTCTGATCTTTATAATTTCCTTTCTTCCAGTCACTTTGAGTTTAATTTGCTCTTCTTTTTCTAGTTACTTAAGGTGGAAGCTGAAGTCATTGATCTTTCTTCTTCTCTGACATACGCATTTGTTGCTATGAATTCCCCCCTCTATACTGCTTTAGTAGCAACCCTTAAATTGATATGTTGTGGGGCTTTTTTCATTTTCACTCCATTCAAAATACATTCAAATTTACCTTTTTATTTCTTCTTTGACTCATTAGTTATTTAGAAGTGTGTTATTTAGTTTCCAAATATTTGGGGATTTTACAAAAAACTTTCTGCTTTAATTCCACTATGGTCAGAGAATATACTTCATGTGACTTGAAGCTATTTGTTTTATGCCCCAGAATTTGATTTATCTTGGTAAATATTCAATGTGCATTTGAAAAGATTATGTATTCTCCTGGCACTGGATGGAGTGTTCTGTAAATGTTAATTAGGTTTATTTGGTTGACAGTGTTGTTCAAATCTATATCCTTACTGATTTTCTGTCTGCTTGTTCTACGAATTATTGAGAGAGGGATGTTGAAATAATTGTGGATTTGTCTATTTCTCCTTGCAGCTCTTTCAGTTTTTGCTTCATGTATTTTAAAGCTCAGTTATTAGGTGCATAAATGTTTAAGATTGTTATATCTTCTTTATTAATGTGTCATTACGAAATGACCTTCTTTATCTCTGATATGTATTTTTATCCTTTTACTTTAACCTATTTTTGTCTTTATATATAACGTGTTTCTGTAGGCAGCATATAGTTAGGTCTTGCTTTTTTATCTAATTCAACAACTTCCGCCTTTGCATTCTGGTGTTTACACTCTTTACATCTAATACTAATTATTAATATAGTTAGATCTAAGTCTGCCATCTTGCTATTTGTCCTTTTGTCCTTTGTTCCCTTTGTCCTAATGTTTGCCTTGTTTTGGATTGAGTTTTTATGTATAGGTCTATTTAACCCCTTTGTTGGCTTATTAGTTATAACTCTTTTGTAGTAGCTACTGTTATTTTAGCTGTTGCTTTGGGTTTATACAATCAACCTTATTTTTTTTTGCAATTTGCCATCAAATGATATTATACCACTTCACATGCAGTGCAAATCTTACAATACTATCTATACCTCCATTTCTTCCCCCTTGACCTTGGTGCTAATATCATTCATTTAGTTTTACATATGTTATACGTAACACGCCACATTATTGTTTTCATTTAAACTGTCTTTTATTTTTAAAGAGATTTAAATCATGAGAAAAATATATTGAATGTTTATCCATATAGTTACCATTTCTGCTGTTCTTTGTTACTTTGCAGAGACCCATATCTGTATTATATTCCTTCTACTTGATGATTTCCTTTTACGTTTCTTGCAGGACTTGTCTCCTGATGATATATATTATTTCCGCTTTTATATGTCTGAAAAAGTCCTTATTTTACCTTAATTTCAAAAGGGATTTTCTCTGGGTAAAGAATTCTAGGTCACGGGGATTTTTTTCCTTTGGGAACTTGGAGATGATGCTCTATTGTCTTCTTGCTTACATTTTTTCTGATGATAAATGTAATATTCCTTTTTTTTTTAATATATAACATGACATTTTTTCCCTCTGTCTACTTTTAGCATTTCCTGTTTATCACTGGTTTTGAGCAATTTGATTATTATTTGCTGTATGTAATTCTCTTCATGTTTCTTGAGCTTGGGTTTTGTTGAGTTATTTTGCAACTGTGGGTTTGAAGTTTTCATCAAATTTGGACAATTTTAAGCCATTAACTTTTCTTTTTTTGCCCCTGTCCCCTCCTCTCCTTCAGTTACTCCAATTATATGTAGTTTAGGCCACTAGAAGTTGTCCCAACGATCACTGGTGTTTTGTTCATATTTTTAAATTATTTTTCTCTGTGTGTTTCATTTTGCATAGTTTCTATTGCTGTGTCTTCAGTTCATGAATCTTTAATTCTTCAAGGCAGAATCTGTCATTTATTCCATCTAGTGTAGTTTTCATCTCAGACATTACAGCCTTTGTTTGTAGAAATATGGTTTTTCTTTTTTTTAATCTTCTGTCTCCACTTAACTTTTTATATATATGGAATACAGTTATAATGATTGTTTATAGTCCTTATCTGGTAATCCCAACTTTTGTGTTATTTCTACGATAGTTTGAATTGATTGATTTTTCTCTTCACTGTAAATTTTATTTTCCTCCTTCTTTCCATGCCTGGCAATTTTTAATGGACTCCTAGACATTGTGAGTTTTGCCTTTTTGAGTGCTGGATATATTTTCATCCCTAGAAATATTTTTGAGCTCTGCTTTTGGAAGCAGTTAAATTACTTGGAAACGTTTTGATCCATTGTGGTCTCGCTTTGAAAATTTGTCAGGCAACATCTAAGCAGTATTCAGTCCACAGCTAACCATTCCTGGCTACTGAGTCAGGGTCTTTGTGAGTCCTCGGCCCAGTGCCTGTGAACCATGAGGTCCAGCACCCTGGCTGACGGGGAGGCGTCGTTCCCTGCCCTGTGTGAGTGCTGCTTCCTGTTCTGCAGGTGCTTTCAGGTGATTCTTCCCTTGACCTCAGGTAGTTTCCTCAGACTTTTGCTGATCATTTCTCTGCTACGTGCTCTCGGAGGACCTTCCGTAAACCTCCAGGGCTCTCTCTGTGTGTCTCTCTTCTCTCCAGTGCTCTGTCCCAAGAACTCTGGCCTTTCTGGTCTCCCTGGTTACTCAGCTCTGTCTCCTCAACTCAGGAAGTCCACTGAGCTCTTCTTGGGGTCCCTCCTCCTGCAACTCGCCCTGGGAATTCTCTCACAGTAGACAGCCAGAACAATCACATCTCGTGGTGCCCATCTCTCAGGCATCACTCTCCTTCATTGTCTGATGTCTAATGTCTTGAACACTATTGTTTCACGTAACTTGTCCATTTGTATTTGTATTTTTGTTCACTTGGTTGCTTCTGGTGAGAGGGTAAGTCCTGTTGCTGTTACTTCATCTTGGTGGGAAGCAGGAGCCCTACTTTTTCTTAATTCATCTGTTTCAGTTCTTCTCTCCCAAAGTATCCATTTGAAGAGAATATGAACTCTACTACCCTCCCCTACTCTCCTTTGTTTATATATTTCCCTTTATTCCCTTCAAAAAAGATGAGCGATCAACCTACTATGATCTTCAGAGTGGATAGACAATAGACACCTACCCTAGGAGCTCTGTTTCCTCAGGTCACCCGGTATGAGGGCCTTGGCACAGAGCATGGGATAACTCCATCAAGGTCTGGAATGGAGGGGATGAACCTGAGAGCATTAGGAGAAGAGAGCAATATCAGCTCTTGGGTGGCCAAATTCAAGATCTTTGTGCATTAAAATTTGTTGACCTGTGTATGACAATGACTATAACCATGAGAATATAGTACATGATACTGCAGATATTTTAACTAATAAGACTAATTATAGATGATGGGAAAGCTAAAAAGTGAGAAGGGAAAAGATAAATATCTGATTTATCCATGAAACAATATTACTAATGAATATTAATCTCTGTGAAACTTAAATACCAGTCATACTTACCATGCAACAGAACAATTGTGGGAATTAAAACTAACATGGGTGTACTAAATTATATATATTAGCTAACAAAATATATCTATGGTATTGTAATATATTATAATATGTTATATATATATAACTTGGTAATTTGGTTATTCATCATGCTTTTTATTCATAACTTAATACACACTGGCAGGCACAAGTCATGTTTGAGTTTCAGCTAGGCACCAGCTAATCTTCCTGAATTAGAAACTGATCCTTTGTTATGGAGTCACTCATTTGGCCCCCCGTTTGAACACTGATGTGGGGATCTAAGATGTAGTGTCCAAAGTGGAATGCCCATATTTCAGAGGATTCACGAGGTATTGGGGTATAAAAGAAGCTCTTTGAACTTATTTGTATTAAAATTAATAACTACATTGTTTTCCTAGTATTAAACATATGATGAATATAGACACCCTCACCTTTTTGAGATGTCATGCACTGTGACATCACCAGATGTCAGCATGTCATGCATGGTGTTCTGCAGATGAATGAGCAGTCCACATGCGGGGGCTTAAAATTGGGAACCTCACACTTCTGTTGCTTTTGGCATTTTGCTCTGTATTCCAGTTTATGAGGGCCTCAGTCAATGGATTTTTAAATTATATTGTAACACTTTGTAACGAAATGGGACACTACTGTGACACTTGTTTGTACTACAAAGATGTCTGCTTTTTTTTAATAGTAAGATTCTAAAAGTGTTGTCAGCCTTAACGATAAACAGAGTGATTTTTTTACAAAAGGTCACATGCTCCAAAATTTGTTATCTATGGATGAGGACAGTGGCTAAATAAGTATGGTACCAGCAGATATTTTTGGAAAAATAAATACACTTAATCTTACTTTGAAGTCAAGATGATTTTCAAAATGAGTGAGAATCTTTTTGAAAAGAAACTTGTACTGTGGAGAGAGCATTTTGAAAATGGGTGTTTAGAAATGTTGTGTGATTTTTCATTTTGCTATAAATGATGTTTGAAACCCATTAAAAAATCTCAGGTATACCCACTTTAAAAATTTGTAAACAAAAATGCCTAAGTAATTTTAAAGACTGCCAAAATAAATCATTGCAGTGATTCTTGAATCCATTTGTTTAAATGTATATATATTTAACACCTTCTGATTGGTTTGTAAGAGCAACTTATGGCATTTGGGATCAACAGAAATTAATTAGTTTAATTTCAAGAAAAATCTTGTCATGACCTGTGGAAATAATTGAAAAGTAAGTATCATGACTTAGTCACAGTAGCTAATATAGAAGTTACTCTTCTTTCACTTTAGATTGATATTTCTTTGTGAGGTATGTTTTCAACTATGACAGGTCTTAAAAGCAAGTATCAATATAAACTGAACTAAAGAAATACAGCTTGAAATTGTTCTATCATAAAGTGTCAGGTAATATTTTTTAAAATAAGTCATATTTGAAGATATTTCTCTCACTTTAAAAGCATTCTTAATACATTTCAGAAGAAAAAAGATTTGTGCTGTTTATAAATACAATAAGCATTTTTAAACAGCATTCAGATTTAATTAGTTAGTTGATGGCATATTTGAAATAGATGTGAAGACATTATTTTAAACAGTATATTGTACTCTATGAGATTAACAAAATGTAAGACCTGCCTAGGCGCTCAGCCTGCCAAACTAGTATAACATTTCAAGACGTCTTGCTCCTTGACAAAGATAAAGATGGGCCAAAAAGAAACATAAACACTTCTTCTCATCAGTGAATTGTGTTTTAAGCAGGAAAGGACATCATCATATTTGTGTTCTATATGTAATTTATATATATAAAATTATACACAATACAGTCAATTCTCATTATTCACAGTTGTTATTTTTATGGCATCACCATGAACACTCACTTAGCAGATTCTGAGCCACTGTTCCTAAAGGAAACATAGAGTGAGGGTCCTGTGAGCCTATGGTCACCACGTTCTCATCAACCAATCAGTACATAACTTTGGGTTTTTTTGTGTTTCTGTTTAAAAGCACCTTATTTAACACAGGTTGTAGATTCATTAACCTTGAGGTCACAGCCAACACCACCATAACTCCTGCCTGAATGAAGCTTCCCTAACATGTGTATTGTCTCCAAAAGGCACATCACAGCCTTCTTGCCCTTAGGGACACCAGGAGCTCTGCGCCACTGTGTCTGGAGGCCATTTTAAACAGAAATCACTAACGAAAAGCACAAAAATGTGGAAAATGTGGCACTAAATAGACCATGGGAAGGACACGTATTTCAGCGTGAAGCTGAAACAAGGAGGCAGTGTTGCTTCTTTCAACCTCAGCTGGGACCATGAACTGCAAGTGACTCAAATTTTTTGCTGCTCTGTGCATGTCCGCCAATGACAGAGAAAGCACAGCGAGTATTGAATTTGAGGTTACAAGTAAACTTAGCAAGCAGGCAAATTTGCAGATATGGAACCTGCAAATAGTGAGCATCAGCTGTATATTCATTCCAGCATCTTTATGGAAGACGGATTCCAGAGAGGCAACAGTGCATTTTCTCTGTGTTGAAGGATGAATTAATTAATTTTCTACTCTTTCTTTTTCTGTGTTGCCATGTTTTAATTTGATTTTTAAGACCATGCAAAACATTGAGACATTGTATTTGGTAATGAGGACAGAAAGATCTGTAAGATACAGGAGCTGACCTCCAGCTGCTTATAGCCCAGGTAGGGAGACAGACAGGTAAATAATCTCAGTGCAGTGTGAAAAGGTGGACTGCAGTGTCCACCAAACCCTCACATTTCCTCTCCAATACCATGGAAGTCTTATCAAAAGAACTTCCAAATGGGCTGGATTTTGATGGATGATTAAGACTTCATCAGGTAAACAGCAAGAAAAGAACAAGGTAGATAGTAAAAATAGATAATAGATGTGCACAGACATGAAGATATGACACATCTTAGTATATTTGGGGAATTATAGGGTCTTTGATATCGCCATAATGTAAAATGTTAGGTGGCAGTGGAGGAGTTGATAATGGAAGCCTTGGGGAGAACCAAACCAAAGGGCCTTGGTTGACCATCTAAGGATTTTGGACTTGGACCTGTAGATGCAGAGAAGGGGGAATGCAGATACATCGTCAGAAATATGCATTAGAAAGAAAACCTCGGTGGCACTGGCAGGAGTGGATTACTGCATGCAAACAGTTGCAGTGTTCTGGACTCCAGAAAAACCGCTCTTGCTGGTGTTCAGTGAAGCTTGACTTAAGAGTTGCTTAAGTTTCGCGTAGTAAGAAATGAATAAAATGCAGCTTAAAAAGAGGAAAAGCAGTTGTGGAATGCAATGATTGTTTTCTCTGTAAGAACGTTTACTTTCAGCTATTAGCTTCCAGTAAAAAGCTCTATTTCTTGCTTTTCTAGTCATGACTAAATGCCATTAAATACAGGGCTTCAAGGGCTGGTTTTTGAGGGTTTTAGTATTTTTGAAATCTGAAAACTGATTTGTCATTCATGGTAAACTACAGAATAAAGAATTTAGCTTAAAATACCACTTAAAAGGTTAAGCTTAAAATGCTTAAATTTTTTTAAAAAGTTAACCATTAATTAGAAATATAGAAGATTGTTAAGCAATAGATTATATCATATTTGAGTTGGAAAAATGAGCTGGACCATCAGGAGAGCAGATTCAGAGCAAGCCCATTCTGTAGCAACTGGCTGCATTGGGTCACCTGAGCCAGGAAAACAGCCTCCAGTAATCGTGTCGTGTGCACCATTGTCAATATGGATCTGAGACAACCATTTAATTCACCCACACACAACTTCTTTGTCTATTTCAAAGCTAGATGGTTTCAAAATTTTGATTTATTTTTCAGCTTCAGTAGTTGAAATGACAATGTATCAGGTATTATACAAAAAGCTTACTTTAGGTCACTCATAGAGGGTCTGGGTATGCATGCAGAGTACCCACCTGTCATATCTTGCTGATGAAATATTGATGTGCTCTGTCTACTTCTCCAAAACTCAGGGATTTTGAGTAGAGCATATGCTCATGGGACCTAATCTGCGTGACACAGGCAGGAACTGAACACTACGTTATGCACAGAAACCTTTGATTCTTGCACATGTGGCTTTCCGGTAGGGTTCCAGAGCAAGAAGGCTTTAGTTTACTAACAACCAGACGTGCGCCAAGGACCACCTGACTTTTCCCAGTTGTTACTGGTATTTAAGGAATTCCTTCTTCAGAAGAGTCATCATTGTAGAGTAGAAAGATTCGACCTTAGAAGGCTCAGACTTCCCTCTACCATTTACCATACATGGGCTGGGTAGGAAGAGTAATGGCTCCCAAAGATGCCCACATCCTAATCCCTGGCATCTCTGCATCCATGTGACAAAAGGGACTTTGCAGGTGTGATTAAGTTGAGGATCTTGAGGTAGGGACATTATCCTGTATTATTGGGTGGGTCCAACGTAAGCACAAGGGTTCTTGTAAGGAGAAGGCAGAAGGGAAACAGAAGGAGATGTGGTGATGGAAGCAGAAGAAGAGTGATGTGAGGAAGGGACCAAGAGCCGAGGAACATGAGCAGCCTCTAGAAAATGGAAAAGCCGAGGAAGCGGGTTCTACCCTGGAGCCTCTACAAGGAATGCAGCCCTGATTTTTAGGACTCTTGACTCCAGAACTGTAAGATAATAAATTTCTGTTGTTTTTGGTCAGTAAATTTGTGCTGATCTGTTATAGCAGCAGTTGGAAACTAAAGCAGTGGCAGGTGACTGGCTTCCTCAGGCTGGTCTCTACCAGATCTGTAAGCTGCCTACCTTTCCTCAAGCACTGCTGCGGGGCTCAGATGACATACTTTATAGAAATGCACTCTGCCAACTGTGGAGCCCAACACTTAGTAATGTAAGGGCGCTGCCTAAATGAAGGCATGCCCTGAGGAAGAGACTGGTGTCTCCACTGCACTGACTTGGTTACAGCAGGGTGCTGCATGCCGAGATTGTGGATGGAGAATGGGAACCACTCTGGGCTTCCTTTTATTTTCAGAAGTCCCTTTTGAATTCCTCTGTGCTGCCTGCCTCTCTGAAAGGCACTTTCCGCAGTGGAAAGCAGTGTGTGACTTACCTCCTCCTTGTGCAGCTGAGGAAGAACTCGACACACATACGACATATTCTGCTGGACAGTTCCCAGGAGGAAAAAGGAAATGGTGCTTTGGAGAGAGGAGGGCAGGTGGGTCAGAGGATAGGGCTAAATCAATGGGACCAAGGCTGAGTGGAGGCCAACTTTAATAACGGAGGAGGCTAACTGGTGAACGCTCAGCCCTGTAATGTCAGTGTCTTGACACACTACAAGTATATTTCTCACTCAGGTCGTATGAGTCATTGGATGGGAGGAGGGAGTTCTGCCCTACATAGCCATTCTGGAACCAACACTCTTTCTGTCATGTGGCTCCACCATCCTCCACTGACCCGGTGGATGGAACAAGTGACCAAAGCTCATGGACTGGAGATATTCATGAGCCTGCCGGGATGTGTTACACCTCACTTCTGCTGCAACCATCGCTCAGACTCGGTTCACAAGGGAAGCCATAAACGTAGGTCGGCTGCGTGGCTGGGAGGAAAATGAGGATCCAGATTGGCAGTCTGTGCCCCATGGTCTGCTTTTATGCACAGTTTTCCTGAAAACTCTGTTACCTTAAGAAATTGACATTTCAAAATATCTCCAATCAAAGAGGGTATTTGCTTTGCAAAGCAAAGGATGAACATTTTATGAGAAGTGGATCCACGCTTCACTCTGTCATTGAGGACACTGTTTGCAAAGATCTCATTGCTGCGTCCTTCTCCCACTTCTCAATCTTTCCTGAGTCTACCCATTTCTTTATAATCCAGATAAAAACCTCTGATTCTGTGAGAACTAAACGTAACATTGCTTCATAACCAATCTTCCACTCCTCTGATCCGAGCATTTTATCTTGTCCCTTTCGTAAGGTCTTTTCCTTTTCTGCCTGGTTTTGTAGTTATTTCTATACATATACACAACTTTTTAAAAATTATAAATTAAGGAAACATATTCATCATTTAGCTCGTAGTAGTTGTCCCTTAAATATTGAACAGTGATTGAAAGGATCATGATAAGTTAATGTCTCTTCTGCTCTGAGTTTCCTTATCAGTAAGACAAACAATTCAGACAAGACCACTGTTTCTCCAGCATAACTGTTCATTGAATCACCATACACAACTTTAATAATACAGTTACGTCTGCCTTAGCCAAGATTTAAAAACTCATGATAGCCAAAGTTAGACCCAGGCATACTTTGAGTAATTCTATCGGAGATCGTTTTACTTGGCACTTATTGTATACATGTTTCTTCATTCTTTTTCTTTAACCACCTCGTGTCCTTATGTTTAAGGTGTGACTCTTGAAAGTGGCGTGTCATTAGGTTTTGTTTTCAGTCCATTCTGATAGTCTTTGACGATTAAGGGTACCATTTAGTACATTACACCTCAATGCAATTATTTATGGGTTGCATCCTCCAATTTACTGTTGTTTTCTATTTTTTCTACCTCTTCTATGACTCTCTTCTTAAATTTTTTGTTTTGTATTTTATATTATTCCTTTTTATCTCAATTAACTTGTTAGTTATACTTTCTTTTACTAATAAATCTGAAATTATGGTATGCATTCTTCAGTTATTAACATTTAATATCAAGGTTTTCACCACTTTCCAAAACTTCAGTGATCTTATGAATGCTTTCACAGCATCATACCCCCAGTTCATGTGTTATTGTAGGGAAGCCTGTATCAGATAAATATTTATTAAGCAGAGCTACTTCCTTACAAATATATTAAATCCTACAATATATTATTATTATTTTATACAGTCAATGATATTTTATCTTTATCTACCTATCACAGTTTTGGTTGACCTTTATTTCTTTATGAATCTCTGAGCTACAATCAGATCCTTTTCTTTCTGACTAAAGAATCTTTTAGTATTTTCCTTAATGTGGTTCTACTAATGACAAGTTCTTTCATATTTTATTTGTCTGAAAATATCCTTTCTTTATGTCCTTTTTTGAAGGATTATTTCTGGAGATTGGAAATTACTTTCTTTAAGCATTTTTAATATAGAATTCCCTTGTCTTCTGAATTTAGTTATTTCCATTGAGAAGTTAGCTGTCAGTAATTGTTGGCAGTTTCTAAGATATTCTTTTCTTGATGTGTGGTTTCCAGCAGTTTTACTGTGATGTGCCCAGGTGTAGTTTTCTTTGTATTTATCCCGTTTGGGATTCTTAATGCTTCTTGAACTTGTAGGGTTACATCTTTTGTTACTTTTGGAAAATTCTTATCCTTAATTTTTCAAATACTGCTTCTGCTCCTCTCCTCTTTCCTCTCTTCCTAGGATTCCTATTGCACATGTGGTAGAGGGTTTTTTGCTATGCTTCATGTAATTTGTATACACTTTTATGCATTTTCTATCATTTTATCTCTCTGTATCTTAACTTTGATGTTTTCTTCTGACCTACTTTCCAGTTCACTAATTCTCTCTTCATATTCTATTAATTCCACTGATTGAGTTCCAAATTTCAATTATAGTTTTCAAATCTAAAATTTCTGTTTGATTTTTATCACAATTTTTATTTATTTTCTGAAATTCAACATCTTTTTAAATTCCTTAAGCATTTTCACCATAATTCCTTTAAATTCCTGCTGGATAATTTCAATGTGTCTGTTTTCATTGGCTGTTATTTTTTCCTGAGTTTTGGTCAAATCTACCTTGTTGTATGCCTTATTTTGCTTTACTTGAATTGCAGACATTAAGATGAAAAACTGTAGTTACATGTTGAGGTTCTATGTTATGTTGTCTTCCTCAGAAAATATCTACTTCTGCTTCTTTCCAGCATCTAGATTAGGGAAAATCACTTCAATCAAATCAGGAATTGAGATAAATGAAAATTATTTAAAAAAATCAAATGAAAGTCTGTGTATTTGCCAGGGGACTTTCTTCTCAATGGGCCATGAACTCTAATCTTATGCCCCGTGTCATGCAATATTGCCAAACTCTCCACTCAGATACTCGAGCCTTCCATGGGCCACTTCGTTATCAATAAATGTTTCAAGCAGAAAATCGTGCTCAATATAGGGCTCATCTCTCTGAGTTTCCTTCTGCCTGGAATCTTGACTGTGCAAATCATGATCACTCTCCAATGCCTTCACACAGATTATATAAATATAGTCTAATCTTTCCAACTGTTATCAGCAAGAGGATTGTTCTGAAACAAGATGGTGTGCCATTTCCAAAAGCAGAACCACTCACTCCTTCGTCCACCCTAAGTGACTGTGTTAGACAGTTAGGTTTGAAGACTATACACTAGGTAGATGATTTCCAGGATCCTTCCAACATTAATACTCTAGCATTCTATAAGTAATAAGTATTCCATAAGGAAGGTGATAATAAGAACATTTCATGCTACAGTGTACATTTATCCCACTTTTAAACCAACAACTTTGTTCCTTGAGCTGTTAGTGCAGAGTCAGTAAGAAGGTCTGTTGAGGTTGGAAGACCTCCTCACAGCCAACAAGGACACCTCTCAAGCAGTCAGACAAGTGTCAGCATCCTTGAGCACAGACCATCTGATGCTTCTCCCTTCCTCTCTGACAGGTGAGCAGAGCAAGTAGCTATTGAAAGTAGCCATTGGAGTTACATCCTGAACATTGCAAACAACAAAGGTAGCTTCATCACAAGGATTGCTGGTTGTGGGTTGCTCGTCTTCCTCCCAACCCCATGCATAACATTCCAAAGGAATATAGCCATAAATTTCATTTTCAATGTGATGCAAAGCTCTTGGCATCAAAAAGTTTCTGGAATGTCCTAAAGGAAGATAAAACATAATTAATAACTACAAAATGCCAATCATTAGGTGGTTAATCTTACAGATCACTGGGGAAAACGTTATTAATAAATTAAATAGCAAAAAACAACTAACATCAGGATAATGGTTCAGAGAAACAAAATAAAATTTTTATTACAAATCATTTTATACATGGGTGACACTCAAATCGTTTAAGTTGTAACTACAAAATGTAACTTTGGTCTTCTTTATATTCTGAGAAATTCCACTAACTCACATGTAAGCCGGAGGGAGCAGTGTAACCCATGAATCTCTTAAACCACCTCCCACAACCTGGGGCCCATTGTTTTCTGGTCCAGATCTTGATCTATTCAACCCAGCTTCATTTTCCATATCTGATATGATCACAGAATTGTGTAATGTGGCACCAGAATGCTGATTAGTTGTTTTTAATTCTTACTCTTTTGACCTCTTTTCAGAACTTGGCAGATATAAATAACATTCCAAGGATTAGATTATAGATTGTATAGGTAATGTTCTGAACCCCAAATAGACTGATAGCATAACCCAAAGCATCACAAGTGGAAACATGGAGAACAAACCTGTGCATCTGCCGCATTTTATGCGGTTGAAAAGTCGGAATATTTGAGCTTTGATGGACCATGCAAGGACAGCATCCTGACACAAGGGCATCTTGTTTCACTGCTTTGTCAAACATTTAAGCATTTTCATGACTCTTAACTAGCATATCTTTTTGGCACAAGTATTCGGCACTTCATTTTCAAAGTCCAGAGAGATAAAATGATCTTCCAACCCAGACACTGACATTAGTACCTGAAGATAGTGGGAGTGTGTCTTTCTCGGTGTGGAACTGGCAGTTCTAATTTTAAAAAAGCAGGATTCCCAAGTGCGTTAGTGTTAACAGACGGGTCTTGAAGCCTTGACTTGCTGATCCCCAGGCCAACTGCACTCAGCTCCCCAAGGAAGAGACCCTACTGCGGATGACCCACCGACTCTGCTCTGATCCTGGACTGCAGCAGTGTCGCCCCATCTTGGGGCTCACGGCTCCTGCAGCAAAGGTGGCTCCTTCTTCACAACAGGAACGAAGGAGCCTCCCAGATGTGGCTTTGTCCTCTGCTGGGATCGATGCAAACTCAGGTGAGACAGAGTAAGATGAACAATGAGACATTCGAGAGGAAAGCCTGAAAGCTGTGCCAGCCTGCTGCATCCAGATTAAGTATAAAACGATGCCCCCCCCCCCCCCCACTGCCAGTACCAACAGACGCCTCTCTGTGCTGTGGGCACGCAGGAGGTTTGAGACTCACAAGTAACACTGAGTAAAAGGATAAGAAAAAAGAAGAAAAGACCATACCTGGGGTTTGGAGTCGTTTTCCTAGAAACCTTGCACATGTTACTTTGCTCTTCCTCACAGCTGCTGTATAAAATAATGTGTGCAGGGTTGAATTCTAGATTATATGTTCTCCACGTGCACCTGCATGGATCTAATTTCCTCTTATAGTAGAATATAATATGAGTTCAGCCCTTCATTTTTAGAAATTTTAAATCTCTGGGAAAATAATGGCACAGTGCCTAGTGGAATAGTATCTAAAGATAAGCCTTCTAACTCCTGGACCAGGATGCATCCCACCTTATGGAAGTCCCCAGAAAGAGTCAGATTTTTACTCTATGTGAGTCGGACTCATTGGCTATGACTTCCCTCTGGGCAGGGACACTATCTTTGTCTGTCATCTCGTCTGTAGGAACAGCCACACTGTCTGGTATAAAGGATGTCAGTAAATATTTAGGAAACGGATTAACAGCCTCTACTGGAGGTTGTGCTGCAACACTCTGCCACCTTTGACAGATGTTGAATAATCAGTTTCATGAAACCTGGGCTAATGTACGTCCTGAAGACTCTTCCACCACACCATCTTCTGCTTGAAAGGATGAGAAGAGGGAAACGGGGGTTAGGGGAGAATAATAAGTGGATGCCCCAGTAAGACTCTGTTCTTTCGTATCTGCCTAATCAGAGGTCTGGATTTCTCTGTTTATTTGTATATATAGCTGGTTTTACACAAGTCTGCTGATAGAGGGCAGCGACCCAATCCCTCTTGCGCTGAAGTAACTGGGCCCCGCTCACCCCCAGCCCCAGGTTCACATCAGCAGCACTTTCTCTTTGCCCCGTGGGCTCTCGCTCCGGGGGAGTGAACGCGTCTGCCTTCTGCGGTACGTCAAGGAACCCGCTCTATATCCGTAAGCACGGGCAGCTTGGGTCAGCTCTTGTTTGTCTACGTAGATTAGAAAGTACATCACAGAACGGTCACGCATCATCTTCATCAGGGATGTGGCCCTGCTGTGTCCCAGGGTCTCTAACCCGCAGGAGAAGCAGATGGTATTTACTTGAAAAACTCAGATCTGACCTACTGGTTTTATCCTTTCCGATGACCTGGTTCTTCACAATCTGCCACCAAAAAAGGGTCTTAGATGCACAAGCTCTTAGGCTTGCTCCTTCTCATCCGCCCTCCATCCTGGACCACCGGAGGTGACGTTCCATCAACTTCTAGTGTTTCCAAGAGTACCCCACAGCATGACAGCCTTGAGATGCCAGGGAAGACCTCACTAAAACATTCCAGACATATAAGAATCTGCTATGCACCTGAATGTGTACAAAGAAGTTTCAAAACATTTACTGTGGTAATCTTCTCTGACATGCGACAACCCTTTATCTCGTTCATTGACCTAGGCACTCGTTACCAGATCCTCACTGAGCACCTCCCATGTGTCAGGCCCTGTGAGGACACCAGGGAACAAAGCAGACAAGTCATGGGCTTCAGTGAACTTTCTTCCCATAAGAGAAAAGAAAGAACAAATAACCAATTAAGAAAATTAAAAATTGAGGTCCTGAATTTTGCAGGGCTGATATAGAGAATGAGGCATAAGCTCTTCCCATCGAGAGGGGTAAATTTTAAGCATGGAATAGTGTTCCTGGCAGAGGAAACAGCATATGCAAAGGCCCTGAGGCAAAAAGAGTTTGGTATGTTCATATGTGCAGCAAACTGCAAAATCAGTGCATTAGATCAGGGCTTCTTTAAGGTTTGGGTTCCAACGCTGCTTTAAAACTCTTCAGCTTCTGAGTCCTTTGTGGAGATTTTGCTTATGAGGGTTATATTTACCATATTAAAAATTAAAACTGAGACCTGTTAAAATGTATTTATTTTTAAATTACAATTAAAAAACCCATTATGTTAATATAAGTAATATAATTTTTTAAAATAGCCATACTTCCATAACACAGAAAAATTATCAAAAGAGAGTCACTATTTCACAGTTAGCAAATCTCTTTAATGCCTTTCTTAAAAAAACAGCTGAATTCTCATCTACATCTGTTGTCAACATCTTGCATTAAATTGTTTGACTGAAGCATAGGAACATAATCCAACCTCACAGATTCTGTAGCTGGACGAGGCAAGACCTCACAAACTCCTGGAATGGGCTGAAGGGACGCCCGGGGTTCCTTCAGCCACACTTTGAGAACTGCTTTAGCAGAACTTTGAGAGTAACGTAAGAGTTCAGACAGGGAAGTGCAGTCAGTTCTTAGGACACCTGAGAGGCAGGAGGAGTTCAGGTTTGGAAGCCCCGATGCCGTTGGGAGCCTCTGAAGGATCCTGAGGGCGAGCAGCAGGGTCCGAGCTACTTTTGAGGAAGACTGTCTTGCTGCTGGGTGAGGATGGATTGGAGGAACGAACGGACCTGGAGAACCCAGTTAGGGGCTGTTGTTCCTGACTCTGCTTGCGAGGATGGTGGCAGCAGCTCAAATGGATTTTCTCTCGTAGTTTCAGGTGGTAAACAAGGTCACTTTCAGGCAGGTGTGAAGGAATCTGCAGAGAGCTTGCACTTCCTAGGTCTCCAGGACCCACGTGTATGGGGGAAATTAGACACCTGTACGTGGCAGGACAAAGTTCCTGGATTTTAATTGTGCTTGGAGATGGATTACAAAAACTGCATCACTCAGAACTCTGACCACCTGCGTTTGGCCCGCTCAGTGGCAAGATGATGGCTTCTTCTCTCCAGTTTTCATAAACTCCTGCTGTCCCTCATAAGCAATAAGCTAAGAAAACACGAGCACCCGCCCACCCCAGATCCAGAAGAACAAAAGCCCGGACAGAAAGGCATAGGGCAGGGATACAGAAAGCTTCGATGTCCTGTCCTGTCTGTGCCTCGTCCAAGCACAGGGAGGGCTTACTTTCTAGGCCATTTAAAATAGATTAGGAAACGTGAGGTCCCCTAAGTGCATAATTTGGCACTGAGCTCTGTAACACTTGTGCACGACTCCGCTCTGTGTGACTGTGTGCCTGCTGGTAAGCAAGTTCCTGCTCCATCCCAAGGTCGGCTGGCGGGACCGGCGGTGTGGATTCCACCAGCTTCACAGGACCGCACCTCCTAACCCCGAGTGCAAGGGGACAGCACTGCCTGGGAGGAGAAGCTGTTTTTAGAACTTTAAATAAAGCAGATCTGAGTCGGTTTTTTCTGTTGTGGGGCTGTCCATGTTACAACGAAATTTTAATAAAACTGAGGAAAATGCATTGTTGCATTTCGTCCATACATAAGTACAGGTGTTTTGATGGCGGAAGGATATGTATGTGTATGTGTGTAATTTTTGGCGATAAATAGTACATTCATTTTCAATGCATAGGCTTTATTTGAAGGTAGTTAAGACTTGCAATTAAGTGTTAATATCCCAGTCCCTAGAGGATATGTTGAACTGAACATTTGATATTTTAATGTAGACATAGCAAAATATATATTAAATATAGATATAAAATATATACGTATAATATGTAGGGTGATAATTTGGGAACTTGATTTAGAATGCTTTTAAGTCAATTGTAAAAAATTAGTAATAAAAACACAATGCACTCAATGTCTTTGAGTCTGGGGGCATCTTGGTGAATGTTGTTTGAAAAGAAGGAATTTCAGGAGGAAGAACACCCCGTTCCAGGGGACTGAACAGGCCCGGCCGGAGCAGGTGCATTTGTGCTGGATTGAGCGATGGGCGCACTGGTCGCGCTATATGCCTTATTTTTAGCTGGCTCTCAGGTAGCTCACCTTCCCTCCCTCTGAAGTTATTTTTACTCCCAAGAGTGTGTCCCCTCTCCTCCCGTTGCTCATTGCCGCCTGTTACCTTTCACTGGGGCCAAGCCAGCTTCCTCTCCTCGCAGCCCATCAATACAGAGCTGATTTGGAGCTGAGCTGGATAATAATCAGCCTTTCAGCAGCCAGCCCCACACTCGCCTTGTAATTAAGCCCTGATGGTTGTGTTGACGGCAAATGAAAGAAAATGGCTTTGTTCTCCCGTCCCCAGGCTTGATTGCCGGCTCTCACTCTCACCTGAATTCGACCCATTCTGCATTGTGCCGGTGATTGCTGCAGTGCCAGTAATTGCAGCCCTGGCGGATGACATTTCCATGAAGCACGCTCTGTACGGCTCCAGAGGGAGCTGACAGAATTGATAGCTGGGGAAACTCATCAAACGTGGATTTAGGAAATGCCTGTGAGGAAGTGGGAGCCCACGACTGAATATCAGAGCTGCTCCCTTGACATTTGATTTACAGAAAGGACTAGTGCTGCAACCTGCTCTTCCTTCTGTCTGCAATCCAAGAAAAGACCGGATCTCACGGTTATGAATTGTTCTTTCCGTTCATTAAGGCCAGGTCTGGGCAACACCTTTTTAAAAAAATTCGTTATTCTCTGTTTCTCAAAAGGGTCAGAAGCAAATAAAAAACAAATAAAAGGGACTTCTCTTCAGTTAGGAGATGATGTAGTCTATTCTGTCTGTAAAGTGCATTGTTTAAAATCTGTTTGCAACTTTAGATTGTCTTAATCAGATCCCACTATGCATAAAATAGTAGAGCTCACTATTTAAAGGAATGCTTTCAGCACAGTCCTCTGTAATTCAGAGCAGGTAAGGGCCCCAGAGATCATCTGGATGAACTTGCTGCTAATCCGCGAAAAGCTGCCACAGAGGTGAAACGTTTGTCCAGGATCATAAAGTTCTAAGGAGCAGAGCCCGAGCCGGGACCACATCTTCCAAATGCTTGAGTGAGCTCCCACGTCACTGCATCCTCTAGCCGTGTAGACCATTGTCTCGGATCTTATACAGAGTTTTCCCACACATGCATCATATCTGCTCACTTTATTCTCTGTCACCACTGCTGTTATCGTGGACAGAGACAATCAACGCTTCATCTCCTGATGGCCCATGTGTGCTGTTTACACATCACCAGGATGTGTGAAGGTCAGACTCGCGTTGTGGCCTTGCATGGGTGGGTCGCTTACCTGTCCTTGCTTTCCAGTTTTCCACCATAGAAAGAAATTTTAAGTATATGATACAAACTGGTTGATATTTTTAAATTTTTTTTCATTTCATACAAATTTACTCAAAATATCTACATTTTTCATTGGGTTTTATTATACAAATAGACTCTAAAAATTAAGTGAAAGTACAAGACAAGAATTTGCACAGCCTTGTTTATCAACAAAAGATAAACATACTAGGATGCAGCCTAATGTTATAGGTGTGACTGCACACATTCATCCTCACTGACACACCAATGACACAGAAATACGTACAAAAGGGTGTGCGGCTGACCCACCTAGATGCCTGCTCAGACACACTCATTTTAGGAGAGACTAGAACGTTGTTACGAGGCGCCTGTGACCTCAGGGCTGATTTCTCCCACTTGCCCGCCCTCCGCAACGCCCAGCAGGGCTCACTGGCTCCAGAATGGCATGCGGTCCGATCAGTCCAGTTACAGGATCTTGACCTGCCCGGGGTCAGGTTAGCTCACCTTCTATGATGAAGTGCGGCCTCTCAGGCCTGGTTACACTCTCCCCGTTCACCTCTCCATCCAACAGACTTTCTCTTGGGGATGTTTCTTCCTTGTTTCTTGTGAGAATGATTGAAGTTCATTACTTTTGCACAGCTGGGTTTCTTTCTTCTTTTTTTTTCTATTGGATTCACCTATGGGTTGATAGAAGAATGAAGCGAATCGCTTTTCTAGCACCTGCCTTTTTTTCGCTCTCAGAGTAGTTTCTAATTATTTTAACCAAACAGACTAAACATTCAAACACAGCAGTAGGATGTCCACGGGCAGAACCACCGTCTTTGCTAAGTTGTTTTGGTAGAAAGACCACTGCCGTAGGTTGACTTGGCCTCATTCAAGGTATAGAGCTTTTTATCGGCTAATAAAGAGCGAGGTGAACATCAGTCTACACCAGCACTGATACTAATCTGTAATGTGGATTTTACAGTATCTTAGAAGTGGAATGTAGGAGTTTAACTGTTCATTGTAGAATTTTATAATAATCTGTTTATTATAGATTTTGATTCTGTGATGTTTACACAAATACCACGTGAAATATTAACAAGTTTAGGAACCAGGAAAGACCTGAGGATCTTCGCTTACTTGGGTAAAGCGTGGGCAGCAGGGCTGATGCTGGGTCAATCCAGACTCACCGGAAGGTTGTTGCACAGAGGCTGTCTGCGTCCCTGATGCGTGTGATGGGAAATAAGCTGTGAACTTAATTCCAACCAGCTTCATGGGATTGGCCCCATTATCTCTTTATCAAGATCCGTATTTCTTTGGTGTTGTGCACACTGTCTTGGCTTCGATGGATGATGAAAAACACCTACCCAGTGAGGAACGTGGGATTCAGGAAGCCTGGGGTTTGCCCCTCTCTCATGTGGGTACCAATCGGATGAATATATTTGTTTGCACACAATACAATTTATCGTGAGTCTTTCATTTTCATTACATGAGTCTTTCATTAAAATACAAGGAAGTAAAACCAAAAGAAAATGCATTAAGCACTGAGTCACTGGTACATTTTAATTAAATAATACATAGATATTATATAAACTCTATATGTTAAAAATGCCTGCACCCCCACTTACCTTTAATCCCTTTACTGTTACAATTTTTTAAATTTCATGCCTTTTATAAGGAGGCATGTAGAATGTAAGAGTGAAATGCTTACTAGGCACTGCTCTTGACTGAATGTGCCCCCGTGAAATTCATCTATTGAAACCCTAACCCCCAATGGTATTTGGAGACAGGGCCTTTGGGAGGTGATGAGGTTGGGAGGGTAGATTACAGCTACACGGAGGCGCTGTGTCATCACAGAAAGAGAACCGAGCTTTTCTCCCACAACTGAAAACACCTGCACAACCAGCTGGAAGGACGGCGTGTCCACAGCCTGGACCACGTCTGTGCTGTGGGTGTGGGGGTGCAGGCGGGAATCTGGTGTCTCGCTGCTTAGAACAGGGTGGAGCCCAGGTCCAGACCCAAGAGGCTGGGAAAATTGGAGTACAGGATACTTCCATCTGGATAATTTTTTTTATTGATAAAACCATCCTATGAAACAATCTCAAATCTTTAAAAGTTTTAAAACACACTACTTTGCCTTCGAGATGTGCCATTTTAAAATGCATACGTTTAAAATGTGTCTTTGCATGAAGGTAAACATCAGTGAAGGGAGGCCCTGAGGGACTTCCTCCCGTGTTCTCTCTGCCCCTTGCCAGCAGCGCCAAGCAATCCAGGTCAGTTGTGCGCGCCGTCCCCATTTGGCACTACTGCTCACTCCCTGTTTCTTTCGGACACTTAGATGTATCAACCCTGAAAACAGATCTATCACTTTGTTTATCGTTGGTAGTAATTCTCTATTGGGATGATATCAAGACATTATGATTTGTTGATGATTCCCCTACAGGTAGATATTAGCAGTGTTTTCCAGATTTTCAAAATGTGAGCAACCTTAGCTTGACCCACACTGTTCAGATCGTCTCCCTTCCATGATCCTGCTCTCCCTCCTTCCTTACTTCTTCTCTTTCTCTCTTTCTTCCTACCCCAAGAATTAAAATTATTAGGCAAAGATATAACATCCATAGAAATTTTAAAATCTGTCAAAAAGGAATGTTACCTTTGCACATCTCTGCAGATTTTAGCTGTGTTTCCAAAACATTTTTTCTAGTATGTGTTTTAGAAGAAACTGCATCTGGAATTTTGAACTGCCGTATGTTGACAAACTTTACAACCAGCTACAACTATGAAGAGCGTGTGTGGAAATATTGATCTTTGCCTTATCACACTAACACCCTTCCCACATGCTCATAACCTTACATGGCCACCAAGTAGAGTGCGATTTCAAAAATCCAAAATATTGCTCTCCTTTGAGCTTTGGGAACAGGGAGATTTTCCTTTCATGTTGCTACTAGAGCCATGAAAACAAAGCAAGCTTTATGAAACATGGGATGCCTGGAAATCCAGTGTGCCTTTTGTCCTAGTGTGGCAGGTGGGGTGGACACTGCCCACCTGGACGCTCTGAGGCAGGATGGCAGATGGCTCAGCTGCTGGCTCCCTCTCTCACCGGACCTTGGGGTCCCTGCACGGATGTGCGAGCTGGCCTCTCCATGCTCACACCCCAACCCTGCACCTCTCTCCTGATGCGCCTCGCTTGTCTCTCCCCCTCCACTCTGTTCCCAGGGCTGCTTTTCTAAAGCATGAGCCTGATCCTCTCATCCCCCCTCTGAAGACTTATGGTGGTTCCCTGCGTCCTACAGGAGAGGATACAGACCCTTCGGGACCTGCTATCTCTTTCTCAGAACACGCCATTCTCTTTCATTGCTCTGTGCTTTTGTATCCATTGTTTCCTCCCCAGAAACTTACTCTGTTCCTCATCTCATAATGATACGAACCACTCAAAGCTCAGCCGTCCGCTCTTCCCAGAAGCTCTCCAGCTCCCACGGCAAAGCTGGCTCCCCTCGGCGGTGACCCCAAAGCTCTGCGCACACCTCCACTGTGGCATTTCTGATTAGAACAGACTGGTTTGTGTCTGTGCCTCTCTCTCCTTCCCAACTCCACAAGGGTCTAGCCTCTCTGCTGGGGGCGGTGGGTCCCGATCTCTTTATCTTATGCTTGTTACCTGTCTCAGTTCCTGCCGCTGTGGGCTGAGCT
Organism: Equus przewalskii; assembly: GCF_037783145.1. Classification (NCBI taxonomy): domain Eukaryota; kingdom Metazoa; phylum Chordata; class Mammalia; order Perissodactyla; family Equidae; genus Equus; species Equus przewalskii. Next base: position 89,287,606 of record NC_091844.1, read on the forward strand.
ACTTCCCGGTTGCCCTTTCCTGGTTTTTCGGTTGGCAGCCAGGGATTCCCAAACCACTTCTCCTTCCCTGAGATCCAAAGGGAGATTTCCACATCAGACAGTGGCCAAGTGGAGAGCAGAGCACACCTCTCTGGGTAGCTGCAAAGCATTGAATGTGCCGCAACGATGTGCTTTGATAAATCTGGGCAACGACACGCTGTTAAGTCTCCAACTCTCCCTAAATCTTATAGCCAAATCCTTGCAATTGCTACCCTGTGGTGTTCTCCCATGTGGAAAAGAGAGACTGAAAATGAGAAGGAGCGTGTGAGTGTATGTGCGTGTGACAGAGAGAGGGGCTGAGAGAGAGAAGGTAGATGCTGACCCACACTAACTCAACTATCCTTGCAGCATGAAAAATAAACATTTTTTTAATCAGTGGTGACAAAGTATTAGCTGTCCCAGGATCATTTGCATTTTACAAAGACAAAATCTTAAAAATAAAAAGAATTGGGGCCGGCCCTGTGGCGCAACGGTTAAGTGTTCACTTCCGCTTCTCGGAGGCCTGCGGTTCGAGGGTTCGGATCCCAGGTGCGGATGTGGCACTGCGTGGCAAGCCATGCTGTGGTAGGCATCCCACATATAAAGTGGAGGAAGATGGGTATGAATCTTAGCTCAGGGCCAGGCTTCCTCAGCAAAAAGAGGAGGCTTGGCAGCAGAGGTTAGGTCAGGGCTAGTCTTCCTCAAAAAAATAAAAAACAAAAAACATTGATACTCAAAGGAATGGATTCCCAAAGAGGGTTTAGAGGTTGGCTGGTACCAGTGTCAGTATGTGGACTTAAGTCCCTCCCAGACTCCTCGAAGCCCACCCACAGGCAGTTGTGTCCGGGAGCGTCCTCTCCACCCTGCCTGAGTGGGCCCTGACTCCTCTTCTCCTGGTCTCAGTTCACAAGGCACAGCAGAGCCAGATTCCACCGCATGGCCCATCTCACTTGGAAGCGTGCTGCATCTAGTTCTTGGAGGCAGCTGACAGGGTGGAACTCCCTCGATGTCCAGTCAGGAAGCCAGGGTCAAATGCCAGCCGTGTAAGCTTGGGCAAGTTACCTTTCTGGAAATCAGTTTCTCTCTGAAAATAGGGCTGATGATCACCTTTGCCCTCTTCTCAGGCTTGTCCTGAGGATGAAATGAAAAGATCAGCGTGAAGACACTGTCCCCGGGAGCGGTCCTGTTCTGTCACTCGGAAAGCCGTTAGAGGAAGGACGTATTTGCACAGAGGAGCCTCATTTCTCAGTCTGCGCCTTCCTATAAGTGCCCTGTACATGAAATGGCTGTGAGTTTTGGGAGCCAGCGAGTGCTACCCAATCCTTGGCATTTCATCTTGGAAGACAAAGCGCTTCCACTCAGCAGTCTGTCAAAAATGAAGGTCGCTAAATGCACCCCTGCGCCTCAGCGTTGGAAGTTTCTAGTTGGAACGTGCGGCCTTGGTTGAAGTTGAACTAATAACATATTTAAGTCACCTCTACAATCACAGCCAGTGACAGACAGTGATTTGTATCTATTTTAAGAGAGGGGCTTGCTGCTGCAATTCTGTTTTTTTACCCAAGGATCCCCTGCAAATTCTGTGGAGTTCAGCCAGCAATTAATAGCAGGATTCAATTCATAGAGCTGTTGCATCTCAGAAACAGCAGGAGTGAGAAACACTCTCAGGAGTGGGCACAGACTCCCAGCAAGTCATCTCCTGGCCACACGCGTTCACTCCTAAGAGAGACGACTGTCTCAGACAGACCTGTGCTCCATCCCTGCCTTTCCTGATGTAGGCTGTTGGTATACGACCTTTCATCTTTTGAAAGATGATGCTATGGTCTGAATATCTGAGGCCCCCCAAAATTCATAGGTTGAACCGTAATCCCCAATATGATGATAAGAGGAGGGGCCTTTGGGAGGTGGAGCCCTCATGATGACAATAGTGCCCTTATGAAAGAGATTCCACAGAGCCCCCTTCCCCCTTCAGCATGTGAGGACACAGTGAGAAATCTGCAGCCTGAAAGCGGGTCCTCACCTGACCGTGCTGGCACCCTGATCTTGGAATTCCAGAACCAACCTCCAGAACTGGGAAATAAATCTGTTGTTTATGAGCCACCCAATCTGTGGTATTTTGTTATAGCAGCTGGAACAGACTAAGACAAACGGCTTGTATGTTTCCAATTGATCAGTAAATATTGGGGAGCACATAATATATGCTAAGTACTGTGCTGGGACCTTGAGGAATTCACAGAATAGGACATATCTTCTGTCTTGCCAATACAGACTGTATAATTATTACTATTAAAATTTATTCATTTAACAAATTCCCTCTTTTCTGGCCTCTAATGATACAAAGATGAACAGATACAATCCCTGCCTTCAAGAAATTTGTCATCTTTTATAACAATAGCAACAATTGCAGCAGCAAAGTGAGAAAGCAACAAAGAGGCAGCTAGCTGTCAAGTGAAATGTAAACACCGTCAATGTTCATGCTCCACGATCTTCGACGATCGGCTGGAGGATGGCTATGTCCATCATTGAGAAGACAGTGACCTCCTACTGAGGGCTGGCATGATCTGGGAAGTCTCTGAATAGATAAATGGGATTTGACATGGGAGTTGAAAAATCTTTGATATTTAAATAGAGAGAGAGAAGTGAACCAAAAAGAGAGAGAAAGCTCTACATTCGAGGGACACTGTGAAAATAACATGTCCTGAGCTAAAGGTCACATCACAGTCCTGAGACTTCAGACTTCAGAGATAATCTGTAACCAAGCTTTTCAAGACCTTGGAAGCCAGGCTAAAGGAATGTTTTTAGTTCAAGCTCTGCCCCTTGTCAGCTCTGACTCACAAAAGTGATGCTCTCTGAACCTCAGTTTCCTCACCAGTAAAATGGGTGTGATTTATAAGTTTGTGAGTGAAACTCTTTTAATTTTGAATTGTGATACATGTATAGACATTATAATGATAATAGTGAGTTATTACTCTTGCGTTGATGTATTATTGAGCAGTGGCATGACACAAAAGAAACAATAGTTTAAAGATTCTTCTCAGGGGTGGGAGGAGGAGGAACAGGAATAGGGAGGCAAGCGGGAAAGCTGAAGTAAACTTGGCTGAGGGGTAATTAGCATCTGGACCAAGGGGTTTCTGAGGAAAGAAATCTTGGCAGGTTGTTGTCTCTGAGTCCTCCAATTGGGTTTATTTGGACATTGCCTTTCAGAAAGCTTTGATTTCAGTAAGAACCACTCATTTCACCACTGAGCAGAGGGAATGAACCTGAAAACCTTAGTGGATGGACGTCGCCACTTCTGGGGCCAAATCCTAGAGCTGCCCCAGCGGTGTGTTCATGAGGATTCATTCCTAACATCCTAAATTCACATACAAAGGGCTCCCAAGCAAGGGGTGTCTCTAAGATGTGAATTGTAGAACCCCAAATACTGCTTTGTGTCTGATGCTGATCCTCGCCCTATATATGCCACATAAAAATTCACTCATCCATGTGTCCTGAAGACTAAAGCGTGGAATTAGTAATAAAATTAACTCAAATTAATTCTTAGATTTCTCTAAAATAGTTTTCAAATAGATGAGGAAGGGGGCTGGGACAGTCCACCTGGCACATTGTCCTGAGCCTTCTGCTTACCTTCCACGTAACCGTGGGCAGGTTACTCAGCTTTTCCAGACTTGAGCGTCCAGGCCTGAAAATGGAGGGCAGGTGAACAGACTGTTAAGGTTACTCTGAGTTCTAATATTCAATGATGCCAAAAGCCATTCTGCCTTGCTAGGTTTGTTACTGGGGTTGGGCCTTTGGTGATAAATTCTCACTCTCCACGAGTGGCCGTTGGCACCCTGTGACCTGACATGGCAGAAGGAGCCCCGCGTGCCAGCACTGCTGACTGGCCTGCTGCCTGCCGGCTCAGGCACTGGAGGTCTGGCGCTGGGCGTCGAAGCAGCCGTCTCCTTCCTGACACAGCGCGGACTGGCCTTTGTTTTAATTGCCTCCATGTTTAATTGCTTTCTATATCATTTCGCTTGATATGGATGGATTTTTTTTTAATGAGCTAGGATGTTCTAATTGAACTTACATGTGATTTCCTTGTAGCATTGTTTATTGGTGTGTAAACAGTCAGCAGATCCCAGAACCAGTTACAAACTATGCTGTGAAGCAATGAATGGTTTGAGTTTTTGAAGAGTTCAAGTTACTTGTAATTATTGTATGACTTCAGAAGTATAATTTTTCAACCTGAATGTATTAACCATTCTTTACAGTAATTGATATATAACTTTTGAAGATAGTAATGGATATATGAAATTATTGTCATTTTTTTCAGAACTTTTTGTTACTTAAATGTTACATGAATTTGCTTTGGCACTAAAATAAACAATTGAAAGTATTTAAGATAAAAAGTGAAAAATCTTTCTTAGTCTTCAAAATCCCACACCTTTTTCCAAAGATAATCTCTGTTACCCACTGGGTCTGGACCCATTCTAAACATTTCCCATGCATTTGCATGTGTATGCATGTGACTACAAAGTATCTCATTGGGTCATTGACTTGCATTGTTGTTCATAAACGGGGTTAACAGTCCGTGCTGCTCCCCACCATCTTTTATCACTTTGCTCTTGACCCTGTCCTGTCAAGGCATACACAGCAATCCTAGATTGTTTATTTATAATAATAGTCTAACCAGTTCACTGATGGCTTTTCAGTTTGATTATACACAATACTGCATTAAACGATTTGATACATGTATCTGTGCACACACATGACTGAACATATTTGGTGCATACCAGGAGCTGGAATTGTTAGGTTAGAGTGTGCACATTTTAAATTGTCATCCACACTGCCAAATTCTGTACAACAAGCTTGTTCCCTCTACAGCTGGCTGCACAAATCTGTGTAGAGTCCTGCCCATGGCCAGTCGCCACACCCACACCCAAGCTGCAACCTCCAGTGCCCTTTGCTCCATATCAGGATTCCTGCTAGCTCTTCCTAAAACTCCACAGTGGGAAGTGCAAGCTTTCTTTCCAGTGTTAGTTTCAAGAACCAGTGAGACGGTGGTCTTAGATACAGGTCCAAGCTTGGAAATACTTGGTAATCAGAGGATAGCTGGAGAATAGATCATGCATATGATGTTTTTATCTATAAAAGCTCCAAACTACAACTTGCATTTACTGGTGTCTTTTTACATTGTTGTTAACGTGCTGGAATCAGTGGTCTTTGCAGAGGGGTTGAGATTAAGGTCATATTCTGAGGAGCAATGTGGCACAGGCAATCCACAGGAAATACCGAGACTGAGAAGTCTACGGGAGGTAGAGTTGGACCTTCTTAATTGTCAAAAACACGTTCCAACAGTATAAGTGACAGAAGTCATTGGGTAAATATGTAAGGGGTTAGGTTAAAAACATATGCGAAGAGGTGCATAAGTATTTAAAAATGAAAAGAAGAGTGATTTTAAAATCTGCATACATTCATCTTCTGATTTGCTATTTTTTCTTCTTAAGACATCCTCATTCATTTACTTCTTTTATTATATATTTTCTCCTATCTACCTTATCATCTATATCTTTGGAGAAATGATCATTTTTCTTTTCTCTGAAAAACTGGAAGTGAACATGTTGTAAATTTCATAGCCAACTAGAAGCTGAATTATCCTCTCATGAGCATATTCTAAAACAAAGAATGTAAGCAAAGGAGTGGGTTTGCTAAAATATATTTCATTTGGCACAAAGGGAAACATAATCCCTCTACTGAAACAGGAAAAACTGATGGAGAACCTACTACATATAAAACAATTTATTCATCTCAACTCAGTCTCTGGGCAATAGGACCTCACATCCTACTAGTAGGTATAGATGAGGCAGAAAAACAAGCACAATGGCAGCAGGCACATGTGCAACCGTGGTGAGGGCACACTGGGCCAGGACTGCACCCGGCCCTGGCTGCTGCAGCGCACTGTTCTCTTTCGACCACTATGCATCCCAGTTTGACCACTGAAGTGCACGGGAGACCCTTTAAAGAGCAGTTTTCCCGTTCAGACAGTATCAAGCCATGGGTCAGGAAAGCCAACAAAATCAGGTCAGGGTCCTTTGGATTCGTTCCTGGAGACTCCTCTCTATTCACTGAGAAGGGTTTACTTCTCGTCGTGCCATATGAGGAGTTGTCTGGCTCTATTGCTCAGTGTTGTAAGTCTAAGGAAGAGGCACTGTCAAAACACATCCCTCATTTTTTAACCAATCTCATGTAGAACTTTAGGAAGAGCAAAAAAAAGGCAAGAAACGTTTCTGCTGGTAGATAATCCCACAGCAGTGACTCAGATTGCCAAGAAGGCACATGTATGTGTCATTTAAGGACAACTTAGATAATCAGAAGGTCCCTTTGACATAAGGAACCTCAGGAAAGCAGTAGCTGCAGGGATGCGAATGTCCACAGCTCAATGTGCTGACAACTGCTGGGAGAGTCACGGGGAGCCCCCTCCTTCTGCTTGGGGGCCAACGGGGAGGGATGGGCGGGCGCCTCACAGGGCAAGAGGCGTGGAGCAGACTGATCCTGTTCCTGTCATCAGTGATGTCCTGCCATAGAAGCACTTCGGGGCAGGAAGGCATGTGTAGAGCAATTCCTGGTGTCACTTAGTGGACACTCAAAGCTATAAAGGTGCACCTGCCACGTAAACAAACACAGAGATGAGATCTGAGTGAGTTCATGAAACAGGAAGAGCCCCCTTCCTATACAGATGGTTCACCGGCCAGGAGTTCATACCCAGTGCCATCAAGAGGCATTGGGGACTCTGGGTATTTTGGAACTAAAGGAAATGTCTTACCTTTTTAGCCCAACCTTATCATTGTCAGATGGTTGACATAAAAAATATGGCTATTTTTTGTTTAATATATTTAAAATACTACAAAATAACTCCAAACTGATGATTCTAGACTTTGACACACACTAAAAATATACTCCCTCTCATCCTATTTTCCAACCATGATTTTTCAGGGTAATTTTAAAACCTTTCTAGCTCCGTGTGCATATTTCCGAATTATTCCGTTCTTTATGTGTTTGTTTTGGTAAATTCTTATTAGGGAAAATAATAAAACTTGTTATGGTTGCATTTTATAGGCTGCCTGTGTATTTTATAGGAAATTGCGTGTTATCTTATTTCCAATCCTACTTGCTAAGCACCCTGAATATTTTCTTTATTGCGAGGTAACACACCAGAAGTGGGGGACAGTGTCTTTTAGAGGATTTACGGTAATGCTGCGGCATGTGGCTGCTCGTAAGCAGCACGGAGAGCCCTCAGGGTCTCTTCACTTGCCTGACACACTTCACTGCTGCCCATTAACACTTCCTCTGTTACTGCCATAGACTCAATTTAATGAGCGCCTCTGAATTTGGAGGTTTGCACCAGGAACAATGGCTTCAACAACTGAGGCACCCAGCTCTCTCCACTTTTTGATATTCTAGTTTATCTTTTTTAACAAAAATAAATTCTCTCTTTGACAGTATAGTTTGAAATAATCTGGGTATTCTCTTTTCAAATTACAACAGTCAATGGTTCTTAATCCGGAGACAATATTGCAGAAAACCTTGATAGAGAGTTAATACACAAATTGTAAATGTACGTTAAAGAAGATGACTTTTGTTGTTCTCCTACTAAAATAAAATTGAGCTATTTAGAAACACCCTTGTCACCAACAGACTGTATTTGGTTATGAATGAAATCACATTATTTCCAAGAAATAGTTTCACATTGAAAATATTTCTCACTTACTAAATTGTTTCTTAATTGCATCAAAGTGTTAAAGAAGGCAATAATCTTTTTTTTATTGAGGTAACATTGGTTTATAACATTGTATAGATTTCAGGTGTACAATGTTATAATTGGACATCTGTGTATACTACAGCAGGCTCACCACCAAAAGTGTAGTGTCCATCTGTCACCATATAATTGACCCCCTTTATCCTTCCTGCCCTCCCCACACCCTCCTTCGGAAAGCAATAATCTTACAAATTAGCTAATAATTGGTCCATTTAAATATTCAGTGCACTTAGTTTTACCTTCAAACCTAGACATGTATTTAAAACTGTTCAATATCTTGGATTTCAGGGTAAATTAACTAAATATATAGAAGCATTTTCTACTTGTACACAATGGCCTTCCCATCAGTGTTTCTTAGTACCATCATTCACAGCTTTCTAAATGTATGGCTCCCTGTCCTTAAACGGAACTCTGATGTGAGCACACTAGCACAAAGGAGAGGCTCCTGTCGGCCTCTGCTCCCTTCAGTTAGTCATGTTGTTGTTGTTTTGTCCTTTAGAAAATGAACCTGAAGGAGAAGTGGTGAAATCACGTCCAGTGGCGACTCCGAACTCTGACTGACTGAGGGAGCCAAGTCGGACGCTGAGAGCAGCGGTCAGAGGACTGACTTCAGGTACCGGCCTCAACCCTACTCTAGGGACTGTGGACATGTATCCTCTCCCTTGTGCCCCACCCGCTTTGTGCTCAAAGTCACTTCCCTCCTCTCAGCTTCCTGGTACTTCCTGACTTCTGGGAGGCAGTTAAAAGTTCGCTTGTGCGTGGTTTCCAAACAGACAGTTTGTGCTAAAAAGAGCCATTTGCAGTCAAATTAGATGATGCATATTTTGTTTTTGCTACTAAAACCCTATAGGGCAGGAAAGACAGGTGTCTCCTTGTGGGCGCTGTGCGGTGTCCTCAGGATGGTCAGTGGGGAGGAAATGATACCAGGATGCTCAAATGCAAATGTTTCATTTTGAATTGTTGCAAACAAAATCCACACTTGCTGCAGAAGTAACTGATTAGTAAGGTCTAGTCATTGTGATTCAGAGATGGGGTAAGTGCTTGGTACACAACCAAGTGGTTGCTGCCCAGGCAGCTCGTGTTTTTAGGGACTCTCCTAGGCTGGAGGTCAACAGGATTGGAATGTGACTAAACCTCCCCTCTGCAGTCTCGGCTTCTGAATGTGCGCACACAGCTGATCTCAGAGGCTCTAGTGTGATGGTCTCAAGACCCACAGTCAGGACTGCATTTCACACATGTTACTTTGCTGGAGAAAAATAAGAAGAATCTGGTGAAACAGTAATTTCTTAGGATGCTCTGTGAGGAAAACGGGCTTCCCTGTTAAGGTTCACTGTGCAACAGTAATTTATTTGTCTGCTGACTCCCTCAACTGCCTGTCTGATAATAGAACTGCTTACTGCTATGTGGAAACGCAAGGCTGGGATTGTCTTCCATGTGCCGCGACCTTGTGGGTGCTGCTGTCTTTAAGAGCTTTATGAACTGGTATAATAGGTCACAGTTGTTCTAATTATTTTCTCGTCTCTACCCTATTCACTTTCCCTCATTGGTTCGGTTTTGGGGAGGCATTATGTTTAATTATCATTTCCCCGGAGTTGAAAAAAAAACTATTCACATTGAGTGTTAAACTCATACTTGACTTTAAAGTCAGTTAAAATTTCTGAATTGTAGGTGTTTCATACATGTAGGCTATCTCGTTTCATCTGGTCTCATCGAGTTTTAGTCATAAGTTAAAGAATGTTTAATGGAATATTATATATGGGTCTGCTTTATAAATTTACCAAACTCGCATTTCTGGCATGGAGTTAAATGTCCACATTGAAAGGATGATTATCGACGTCGCGTACTACAAAACATTGAAATACAAATCTCACCATGAAATAAACAAAATGAAAAAGAATAACCTAGTTTTCAAAGAGAAATCTGTGTTTACACTGGACAAACTTGGCCTTGAATAGGCTTATCAGCTTAACAGAAGAATACCATTTGATTTTGAGACGTGTTTCCAGGTTCAAGGTGGGTAGAACAAGTTGAAATTGTTCAAAGAGGATATAGACATTCCAAGGTTCCAGCAGACCCGAATCCCCTGTTCCGTGCTTTTAGCCACCAACCGGTCCGTTCTCTTGCTGTGTGTCTGTCTTGATCACCCCCAGCTGGCCCTGGAGTTGGTACACTCTTCTGAGTGAAAGAAGAGCTTCACGGGGCCCTGAAAATCCCTGGGGGCCTCCAGACCAGTCAGATGGTAGTGATAATAGCAAGAGCACAACCAATATTACCATGATTCACTTGCAACGTTTCATGGGTGTAACTTCACGCGGTCTTCACTGCGTCACCGCTGTCCCTCACTTGCTGTGCTGTGGTGATGATGCTCATGAAGACCAACATGAGATGGCTGCACAAAGGGCAAAGGAGGCTCCCAGGTACCCTCTGTGATTTCTGGATATCTTTTATCCATTCTCTCATCCTTTAAAGACTAGTGTCTGGCCCTCAGGGAATAATCAATATATATTTGTGGTATGTATGTCATAAATACTTTAGTCCCTGGGTGATGAAATAAAACAGTAGGTTGAAAAACACAGATTAGCATACCAAAATGGGATTCCTGATGAGTTATAACAATAGCTTCTGGGAACGAAGCATAAATCTTCACATGATCGTCTACAAAATGAAGATGTGCGAACCATCAGATGGCATAGATCATCGGGGGTAAATTTTTTCTGTACAGGGTCAGATAGTAAACATTTTGGACTTTGTGGGCCATTTGGTCTCAGAAACAAGTACTCAACACTGCCATTGTTGTGGGAAAGCAGGCACAGACACTATGTAAACATATGGCCATGGCCGTGTACCAATAAAACTTTATTGACAAAATCAGCAGCAAGTGGATTTGGCCCTGGGGCAGTAGTTTGTTAGCCCACGGTAAATAACTAAATTAGCAGTTCCTAAGTAACTGCAGTCATTTCAGGAAAATAGAATATAACTCTCACTCTCTTCTCAAATTTTATTACTTGGAAAATCACACAACAGAGTCTCAAATCATTGTCCATAGGCAGGTCGCTCCACAGACAAGCCCTTTGCTGGTGTGCGAGCTGAGTGGTCAGGATCCAGCTGAGAGAGAAGCTGCACAGAGCCGGCAAGAGGCCAGAGAGAAGAGATTGGTTATATTGTGGAAGTGAGAGCAGAACCCAGAAAACCAGTAAGATTTAAAGAGGAGAAAATGTTCTAGTATTTTCATCCCTATATCAATCTGCCTGCCAAGAAATTTCCTGAAATCATCCGGAAAACTGCATGATATGAAATCAAATTAAAACCAACACCCAGGGGTATGGTCCCACCTGGACACACAAGGAGTTATGTGTGTCAAACCCCAATGCCAAAAGAGACATACTCCATAGGGCAGTCAGCGACGCTGGTGCGAGTAACCACGTCGCAGTGCAGGCCCGAGCGACAGCACAGGGCAAAACCACACAATCTGGTAAAACGCGGCCCATTCAGTCTGTTGTCCCAAAACTCTGTAACTCCAAAACAAAAATATAGGAAATAAGACACCAAATACAAAAGAGAATTTTTTCAAATTGCAATAGATTATATATGAGAAGCGTGAGAAAGGGGTTAGTCTGGGAAAATACTTATGATGTCATAGATTATTTTTTAAAAGAGATTTTATAAATGTCTCAACCTTTTCCTCTTATTGGGGATGTGAGCTAGTAGGATAAATCGTTTATTTAAAATGCAGAACATTAATCGATATTTTCCACTGAAATGATTTGCTAGAATGCATGTATCTTTAAAGCAGTACTTTGGCAGTTAATAAATTATTTCAGAATAGAAGAAAATGAGGGGTAGAAAAATGGTAGAAACACAACCTACAGACATGTGTGCCTGCTAATCAGTTCAGGAAAGAAAGGTCCCCAGTCCCACAAGCAGTTTAGTGTCAAGCAGAAATCTGGGTAAAAAGCTGGAGGCAGCCAGACCAGGGAACAAATCCTAATTCTTCTAAACTGTCTGTGTCCCTTTGGAGAAGTTATTTGACTCCTTGAAGCTGAACCTCAGTTTCCACATCAGTTACATGGGAACGATAATTTCTTCTAACAGGACTGCTATAAGGATTAAATGAATGTAGTCCTTGAAACACAGGAGATACTTTAACGTGTTGATCAGCTGTGCTGTTTTTGAAGTGGGCAGTAAATTGCCTTTGAGTATCAGACACAGGTGCCCCGACTCCCTTCCAGATTGCAGCTTCCTGAGGAGCAGCATTGCCAACTGGATCCCCTGGGGGTCAGCATTAGAAAGGCTTAAGGTGGATCCAGCCTCCCTGATTTCTTGGAAGAAGCAGCTCCTGGAAAAGGGAGAGTTGCCAGCAGGCCACAGATCCCTGAACAATCTAGAAACATCGCTTCTGGATTTGAAGTAAAACACTCCGAGGTCCTTCCCTCTCCATCTCAGCATCTTTATCCAAAACTTTTCAGTTTCAGCTCGGCATTCAGAGAGCTTGAGGCTTCTGATGATAGAGAAATCTGTATGCCCAACTTTTAGCACAGTGCTGGCTGTGTCATCGGGCAGCCGATGTCGGTCTCATCAATGGGTGAATAAATGCTTGTGCCGCATGAAGACGTGTCATTATGTGTTTGCCATTTATAAGGAGCTCATATGGAACGACTTCTGATAAATGTTAAGTGTGGAAAGCAGGGTACAGAGCCGTCTGTATGGTGTCCCGAAGTTTATGTAACAAAGCATGGGGATTTTCTTTACTGGGAGGGTCAAAGTTAGCAGGAAGATTTACTTTTCACTTTATGCCATCATTTTCCATTTAACTTCCTGGCATGTGCATCTATTTCTATTTTAAACGAAGTTCAATGCATTCCCTCATACACCATCTTTGGCCTTTTCCATCAAACAACCTGCTTCCGTGTCTTCTTCTTGAACACCCTTCTTTACTTTTCTGCAAAGGTCCATAGTCATAAATCTACACACATTAATCCCATGAGTTGAGGTCTTCTATTTTCTTAAGTGTTTCTTACAGGTACAAGTGAAGGGAGTATAGTTAATGTATCTAAAGGAAATAAATGCCTATTTTTTAAATAAAATGGATAGCTGAATAAATTATTGCAAATACCATCCATATACATAAATGTATAATTTTTTGCATTTATGTAACACATTTTTGAGTCAACTACTACATGCCAGACAGCATAGATACAAATATGGAATTACAGAATTCTGCCACAAAGCTGTTCATGTTTAACTATTTCATGGCGGGGGGCACACATACCCAAAAAAACCCTGAAAACTACCCACACGCTGTGAAAAGAGCTATAAAAGTGTTATGGATAAAGTAATAAAGTATAATGCAGGCAATGCAGCCCCACAAGTGGGAGAAGCCAAGTGCCCCTGGAGAAGGCACGTAGGGTCCTAGAGATTTCAGGCCTGGGCCGCACTCCAAGGGTGCCTCCCGCTTTTCAGACAGACATAGATATGTCAGACATCCCCCCAGCACCTGCAAGGACCCAGAGGTTTGAGAGTGGCAGCAGGAGAGGACATGAGTGCTGGGAGCTCAGGCTAAGCTCTGTAGACAGCGAGGGTCCCCGGGCGAGTGCAAGCCAGGGGAGACAACGCTGTTCCCCTGACAAAGATGGGGTGGAGGGACTGGAAGAACTGGGCCACATGGGGCTGTTGAAGGAGGGCAGGCAGCCGTGGAGAGTCTCAGCCAGGCAGGGCACCGGGGGAGGGAGAAGGGGAGGTGGCCGCAGAGGTCGTGAAGCATGGTGTGCAAATTGAGGCGGTGTGGACTCTGTAACACAAGGACTTCAGAGCACGACCAATGGGGAGGAGAGATTGTAAAGTGTTTCAGAGCACGGGCTTGAAAGCAGGAAGGAGTTACACACTCAGGCTCTCAGAGCCTCAGTGTTTTCATTTATCAAATAGGAGCGTGGTTTCTGCTGCGTAGGGTTGCTGAGGATGGTGTAAAATAACGCATATAAAGCATAGAGCTCAGTGGCTAGTGCACAGCTCAAGATCCTTAAGTCATACTTATCATCATTATTATTCATAAAGAACCAAGACATACTCGCTTCGCTATAAAAGATTAAGGCAGAAGGAGTCTGATTTACATCTGTGTTACGCTTTCTGCTGTTCAAATCAAAGTGCCTTCACTTACCACGCAGCTGTGTAAAAAATGAAAAAGCGCTGCATGAATTGATGTAGAAAGATTTCAAGGATATCTTGTTAAAGAAAATAGTGAGATGCAGAAGAGAAGCAGAAATATGAACACACATATATTTGCTTGTATTTGCATATAAATTTCTGGAAAGACAGACGAGAAGCTAATAGAAATGTTTACGTATAGTTACTATACAGAAACAGGCAGGATTAGGGGAGTTCATTGTTTTTATTCCGTTTTTATTTATTTTAGAACCTTGCAAATGTAAAGGAAGGAAGGAAAAAAGGAAGGAAAGGGAGGGAGGCAGGAAGGAGGGAGGGACCCTGGGAATCTGAGGAAGGGAGCAGGAAAGGAGGGAGGAACAAAAAAAAGAAGGGAGAGAAATTCTCCCAGCAGCTTCCATAGTTAACAATGACATGGACTAAACACAATTACCTTTAAATAACTTTAGTTTTTCCCATAGTTCTTACAATATTTCATGTGTGCTCTTCTTTCTAATATACTGTAAGATTTGTACAAAACATAAAATAAGAAACTATATCATTGCTTATTCACTTATTCATTAAGAGAGTTATAATTTAAAGGCCAAAGTTTCAAAATAATTAAAAGACAGTGTTTTCTAAAATAACATTCAGGAAATAACCATGCGATGACAGAAAATGGAAAAAATAGCAGCAGTCATAGAGAAAATTCTTTAGAATAATAAAGGGAAAGTGCTCTTACCTCTTAATTATGTTTTATACAGTACAAGAGTAACAAAGAATGTCTATGGACAGTCAGGGAGATGTGAATATGGACTGTATATTTTGTGATATGATGGAAACATTATTAACTCTTTTTTTGTTAGAATTACACAAGTTACGTAGAAGTTTTTTCCTTAGGAAGTAAATGTTGAAGAATTTAGGTTTGAGTTGCTGTGGTCTGTAACCTACTTTCAAAAGATTCAGAAAAATGTGTGAGCGTGTGTGTGGGGGGGTGTGCATGTGTATCTCTGTGTATGGTGTGTGTGTGTTGTGTGTGTGAGTATATAATATGGTCCGTGAAACACAAGGTAAACTACTGCCTCTATTTTTCTTAAACATTTATTTTTTAAACATTCGTTAAAAATGTTACAGGTAGAGAATAGAACTCAGAATCTCCTCTACTATTTGAGTAAAGATAAGCTGTCTTCTGGGTGGAATTTTCTGAGCCCCGGGCCCGATACCCCAGGAGAGCCCGTGGTACCCCTTCCACCCGAGATGCATTGTGGCATCACCTGATGAGCCCTGATCACTCCCTTATCCACAGAGGAGGAAAAGCAGCCCCTTCACAGGGCCAGGCTTTCCAAGCCGAAAGCACTTACTGGTGGCAGAGCCGCCAGTGGACTTTCCGCTCTATCACGCTGCATTTGCTTGTTGAGCTCCTGAATAGTTAAAATAAACCTTATTATGACGGACGCTAAGTGTGCTCATTGGTACATGGGAATGCAGTTGTAAAGGCCCGTGATCCAGGACGTCTCTCCTTTTGGAAACAGCATGTACACTCTTCCGAACACGTCATCCACCTTCTATCAAGAGCTCATCTTTTTCTCTTACACACTCTGAAATTCGTAGCAAATTGTCGAAAACATAACATTTTGTTATGAAAAGAAAATGTATTACTTTTAGTGCATTCTCACACAGAAAACAAAGGGGGAGGGTAGTCGGTCAGTGCTTCTTGAGGGGCTACTGCATGTGAGCGCTGTGCCAGGTCTTGATTATAGGAAAGCAAACAGAACAGAAGAAGAACCAGTGCTGATGCCCCCGTTACCCAGAAGTCAGGAGTTGGGGCTTGGGGAGCTGGGACCCCCACAGCAGACGGGTAAGCCGCACGGGATCAGCGCTGCCCTGTGCCCTGTCCATGTTGTACAGGCAGCCTTCACCCAGGCAGGGGCGTAAATGGCCTTAGATCAGAAAAGATGAAACTCGAGTGGTCCCAGGAAGTGGCATCCCAGAGAGGAGTTTATTCATAGGATCTAAATCAGTAAACCCACAGGAAGGAAAAAACGAAAGAAGGGAAGGGGCAGGGAGAACAATAGAAGATAAAAAATACGGACATAATTCTATGAAGAAACAAACAAACAAAACTTACTTACCAGCCTGGCCTGGAACCTGCAACAGCACTCATGCATGAGCGTAATAAGTGAAACCACTAACTAAGAAAGGCAAATCATGCTTGCTATTCTTTGTTCAGTATCCAAAAGAAAATTATATTTACATAAAATGTATGTGTATGTCTTTGAATTATAAAACTGGGTATCATATAGGGATGGCACTGAGATTATGTTTACTACATTAAATATTACCCCATATCTGACAATCCACGGGGGAAAAAGTGTACATCTTTCAACGAACAAGATAAGCAACAGGTTTGCTTTTTTCTTCTACACACTAGAATATTTATGCCTGGTCCCATTCTCTGTGTTAGGTACCTCCCAAGATCCCTAGACAGGTTGAGCCAAAGGGTGACAGCACGGAATGTCAGAGTAATTTTGTTTGTTTGTAACGTTTTGTTTTTTTGCTTTTCACTACGACAAGCAGAGAATATAAATTCTATTTCAGTTATAAATCTTTAAAATGCTTTGTCAGATATTTGCAACTGATGATTTGCTCCTAAGGAAATATGAATAAGTGTAACCTGAGCAGGTAGGATAACAGCTGCATTCTTAGCAATGTGAGGGTCATCACAAGGTCCACACCCCAAGAACTTGGAAAGGTGGCAAATCAAATTACTCCAAGCACCTGTCGAAGTAGACCTGTGCAAAGCCACCTGAGAGTGGTGGACTGTTTCCAGTGTCTGTAAACCTTACTGTCATCTGAGTCAGTCAGGACAGACTGCGATGTTTAACAGACGAACTTGGAAATAAACTCAGGAAGCAGGACACCGTAAAGTCTATCTCTTGCTCATATCACAATCTGATGCAGGTCGGGCTGCCCCTTCATTTTGTGGCTCTGCCGTCTGGATTCCGTGGTCTTCCAGAAAGCAGTAGGGCCTTGAGGATCATACAGGATGTTTGGGGCCAGGATAAAATGTTTATTAGTCATAAATCAAACGCCAGATTCCAAACCTGCCTCCTGGGAAGCTGGGAAGTAGAGACGCAGCACCGTGCCCACCGCCCTCTCACGGGCAAGTCAGCAAGGCCATAGCTGCCGTGGACCACCTGTCAACACAAACATCTTTGTCCCACCAGCTTCCCTTCTCCTGGTTCCATTCTGTCTGCATAAATGTCATTAATACAATCAGGCTTCCGCCAAGGTCTGCCTGCCAGGAAGGGACATGGAGCTGGCAGACCCAACTCTTCAGGACCTAATGTCATTTCTGTCTTCCTCACACACGTTCAGGCTGATTTTCCCCTTAAACCTTGGTCTGTGAACTTGGGGCCTGGTGAATGTGCATCCTTCCTGAGAGTCAACCACCTGCGTGGGTCTACTTCTGCAATACAGGCAGAGGTGCCTGGCCCTAAACCAGGGTTTTTCAATGAGTAGTCCAGAACCAACTCATTAGAATCACTAGGGTGATTTTTTATACAGATCTGTGATCTCCATTCAAGACCTATGACACTGTAATTTCTAAGAACAGGGCCTGGATACCAAAATTCAAAAAAAATACCCCACAATTCTTATGTACATTCATGAAGAGCTACTGCATGAACCACAGCCATTTCACCAGGCTGGCGAGTCCCACTTCAGTGAGGCCCCCTGGAAGCCGGCTCCCCACCTCAATCCTGCAGCACTACTGCAGGCCCAGTGAGCCTGATAAGTCGTGCAGCATAACAACATTGCGGTCAACAACAGACCACGTGGATGACGGTGGTCCCATAAGATGAGTCCCATAGAGCCTAGGTGTGTAGCAGGCTATATCACCTAGGCTTGTGTCAGTGTACTCTACGATGTTCGCACGATGATGAAATCACCTAATGATGCCTTTCTCAGAGCATAGCCCCATCATTAAGCAACACACGACTGACTGTGTGTGTATATATATATATATATATTTAATTTTATCACCTGTAAACTGGCAAATATCATTACTCGTCTTTCCTCTTTTTTAAAATATTTTTTACTCTTCTTTTTTTTTGCTTTTTATCTTTTTATTATGGAAGATTCGACACACAGACAGTGGCTGTGAACCCCGAATACACATCTCCGAGCTTCATAAATGGCCAAGCTTGTTTCATCTCTACTGTACTCAGTCTTGCTCCCCAAACATAGGTCACTCTGAAGCAAATCCAAGTTAGCGTAGAACATTAGCTGGAAACACTTCAGTATAAGTTTCTAAAATATAAAGGTTCTTTTTGCAAAAGCATGACCACCGATCAGACCTTTAAAAAAGTCTTGTCATCAAGTCTCCAGGCAGGATTCAATGTTCCCAGACTGTTTCACAAATTTATTTTCACAGTTTGTTTCTTTGGCTCAGAATCCAAATATGGCCCACAGAGCACGTTGTTGGTCTGTGACTTGAACCCCCCATTGGGTCCCTCCCACTCTGGGCTCTCATAACCTCCTTGTTGTAAATCTGGGGCATTGTCCTGGACTTCGCCGATTTAATCCCTATGCTGTCATTTGACATGTTCCTCCGACCCCTGTATTTCCTACAAACTAGTGGTTAGAGAGGGGACCTAAGCAGATTCCCATGTGATTTTGTGGGCGTCTTCCTGTTTCATCACAATGAGGAGGAAGAGCGCAGTGTCTGGTTGTCTCCCTGTCTGTCATGTTACAGTTGATCCATAGGCACCCATGTTTCACCTTATGGTTGAAAAGGATGCTCAGCCAATGATGCTCACTACTTGAATCCTACCTTTACTCAGGTTTATAAAATGACATTCTGTCATTCCTTCCTCATTTATTAGCTGGAATACTTTTATAAAGAAAATATTCCTTCATCAACTATTTGGCTCCTTTTGTATAAGAAAGCAAGATAAATGCTTCTTTCTCGAAAAACAACGTCCCTTCTCTTTCAATGAGGACTATAAATTCCAAAAAGTGAAAAGGCACTTATTGGAGCAGAAATTTGATGTCTCATGGATTATTGGTTTCTTTGCAAAGCTTACATAGTGTCTCTTGTGTACACACTAATAATGATGATGACAAAAATAACAATATTTATTGAGTCCTACAGATCATTATGTGGGGTGTGGTTGGCACATGCATTATCTCATTTAAACTTCTCAACAACCCATGAGGTTGACACTCTGTTTACTCCCGTCTGCAGATGAGGAATCCAGGGTGTGAAGAGGGGTGGGTTGTCTCTTACTCATGGTCATCCGACTGTTAAGTGGCAGCCCTGGTTCCACTCCAGGTGGTCCAGCCCCGAGCCCAAGCCCAGTGTCTGAGCACTTCGGATGCTGAGTTCACTGCAGCTTATTGCATGTTTCTCAGGGTGAGGAGAGAAAGAAGAAAAGCAGCACATTCCAAAAGAAACCCCAGTTATCACCAAGTCTAGATGAAGAGTGTAGCCAGTCAAAGGAAGAGCATCAGGGTTTTTAAAGGTCACCGGATAGGTTACCTGGGGCTGAAGGTTGCCAGAGGCTTCGTCCAGAAGCTGCTCATGGCTTTTGCATCCTTACAAGAGAAGGGCTTAAAGCCCACAGCGATGTGCAGGGGCATGAATGCCCACTTGCTCAAGCATCCCACTCTGGCCCTCACTGCTGGCTCGGTCGGCCATGTCCATGGGCGTGTGGACAACAGGCGCTGGCCTGAACACAGGCGCGTTTCCTCAGTGGCATCCTCTGCGCCGCTCCCAGAGCCTCTGCAATCTGATAAGGGAAGCCAGCTCAGATCCCACGCCACGCCTGTTGCGCAGATGATTAAAGGGAGCTTCCACAGCCTCTGGTTGAACCCCTTTTGCCACCGTTTCATGCACACCTGTGCACCGAATTAGAGCACGCACTTGCAGTGTAAACTAGGGTCTGCTCAGCATGAACAACGACCCCCCAGGAGTGCAGGGGCCTGAAGAAAGCAGAGGCCCAGACTCCTGAGCCTGTTTAGAGTCGCAGTCCCCAGGAGGACTCAATAGCACCGCCTTCTTCCCTTCCTCCCTGTGTGTGCAGTCCAGGCTGGAAACGGGTCCGTTATCCCCATGCTGACAGCCCTCCTGCTCCCTGAGTGTTCCCCCGTTTGGAGATCCGGTTGCCTGCTTCCGGGGCAGATGTCTCAGGCTGCTCTCACTGTCGCTGCGCTGGCCATTGGCTAAGGTGGTCTGTCCTTGTTAATTGGAGACATGAACAGGCGAACTCCTCCTTTCACGGTAAAAGAAGCTCTTTCAGATGTTGAGTTAAACCTCTTCCTCTAAAAGGCTGTTTATTTTCCCTGACTCCAGTCCCAGGACAGCAGTAAGGAATAGAAAGCCCTGTCAGTAAGTGTACAAATGTCTGGTTGTGCCCACAGGCCTTCAGCACCTACTCCCTCTGGCCCACGGCCCTTCAATGCAGCAGAGGCCCTGGCTCCCCTACCCACCCGCCTGTCGGAGAGAGACACAGGCCGTCTCGAGCCAGCGCTGCTATCTGCTCAGCCCTCCCTGTTGATGTCAATGCTTTATATCTGGTTTCAAGTGTGTGTGGTGCACGCACATGTGTGTTTGTGTGTCCACGTTTGCCTATGCATATGTATGTGGGCAGACACATGTGTGCCTGCATGTGTGCATGTGCAAGCATGCGTGCATGGTGTGCATGGACAGTGGGACAGAGAGGGGACCCAATACAGAGCCTCATGTGCTTGTATACATTCCAGTGTGACTCAGGACCCTGCCCGAGCCTGGCTGGTGGCCTCTGCTCTCAGGCATGGGAGCGTAAAGGAGGACAGTGCGTTGTGCACGTTCCTGAGAGGCCCCTGCAGGTTTTGTAGGAGCAGCCCCAGGATGACAGCCTGGAACATGCAAATTACTGGTGAGGTGACTTCGTGCCAAGCATGCTGTTTCACAGCTCCCTGTGAATCTGCCAAACCGTTCCTTGTAGATTCTTTTCCAGGAAACAACGACAGGGAATCAGAAGCCTTTTTTTTTTTTTTAAATCTGTCTGATAAGAGCCAAGGCTTATTCAAGATTGGTCTCACCAATAAAGCTCCAAATCCCACTGGCCATGGACACAGTGTGGTCTGGACCTCTCGCTCACCGGCTTGCAGGACAGATGTGATGTAGGATAAGTGGGCTTCGGCAAGTGTCCCAAACTAAATGCAGCCATCAGAGCTGCCGGCCCACCCAGAACGTAAACGTAGTCTCTACAAGGAGATCACTCGAGAGATCAGGGAGGAAAGGGCCATGGACCAGGAACAGAATAAGGATCCAGGTGCAAAGTCCCCTCCAGAGATAAGTGTGTGACCCCAATCTGAAGTCTCTATGACGTTGAGCTTCTGAAGAGTCTGCGCTGTGGCTCCATTGTCTGCTGGAGTTAAAGGCTTAGGGAAATAAAACCCAGTCTATTTGTAAGAAAGGTGCTGACAGCCACATACAGAATCCCAAAGACTAGCTGGTTGTGATGACAATCTCAGCATGGAAAAATACTTCTATCACAACAGATATATTCTCTTAAAATTAAATGAAAGCAAAGCAAAGCATCCACATCCTATAAGAAAAACAGACAGTGATAAGGAGGGCAATGATGGCATTTTTGCTCTCTTGGGATATTCACAAAACTAGTATGTTTTTCTCAACTTTCACCTGCTGTCTTTCCTCATACATCCACTGCATATGTCGTCTGAACTTCTCATTGGCCCCTGACTTTGTCAACAAAAAAAGACCTTAAAAAATAGCGTTCTTTGTGAAAACTGTGGTGAAATGGAAAGAGTACCACTAAACATTATTAATTACAATCCCTGCTGTTTCCCCTAGAATGACAGGAAACTCTTCAGAATAATAAGCTAATGTTATTAAATGGTTGTTTTCCAGAGGTCTAATCCTTGCATGTATTAAGCTTGCTCAATTGCTTGGTAAAATCGGGAACTACCTGATATGTTCTTGCTAAACTAAGGAAGCAAAGTTATGAAGAATAATAATGCTATATATCTATATATCCCATTTTTCCTTTTTAAAGTGCTTTCACCTACACTGTTCAATTTCATTATATAATTTTAAAAGCTGAGATAAAACCTAAAAACAAAGCTAATAATTATTCTTCCAATTTTAGAAGTTAGGGCACTCAATTATCTGCTTTATTTTTTTACTTCATAAAAATGTCTCTGAATTCCGTGTTTCTAAATGAGTGAGAAGCCACAGTTGTGTAAATGGAACTGTTGTTACTTCACCAGCATTTCACTGGAACGTATGTTTGCCAAACCAGTTGTGACATGATCAAAATTTGATTGTGTCTAGATGGGCTTGAATGGAATCATAGATTTCCCCCCGAACTGATAGAAACAAACGACAAAGAAGAAAAGTTTGTTTTCACTGGAAACCTTGACAAGGTCCAATTAGATGGTGCTTGTTTTCCATCTCCCCCAACATATTACTGCAGCTCCCTCATCTCAGCAGGGATCTCCCAGCCTCTGTGGACACGTCAGGATAATCTGCTCTTCCCCAAATGGAGGAGTTCCTCCCCTGACGTCAGGCTCTCCCAGCGGCCCAGAGACCACCCCATCTCCCAGGCTGTATCGGGGCTGAAGGCATCACCTCATCCCTCCCCAGCTTTGCTAATTGAAGGACAGACACAAAAAAAGAGAAAACCAGCACCGTGCTCTTGTCGGAAGGATGGAATCACTTTAATGGCTCCAATGAATTGAGCACAATAAACCTCTAATCCTCATTTAATTTTTAAATTATACTTTTTTTCACACTAGCTCATGAGAACTGAATAGACTGAGTTTTACTATGAATATTTTACATAAAAACACATAATTCTCAGTTTATTTACATGTGCTTATGTAAACTTTTGAGAGTAGATTCATCTTTTTTGGTCTAATCTGCCAAGCACAATTCCTTTCCGGACCTGGGTGTTAGAGGCAGAGAGAGGACAGGAGGAGGCGAAGTCATCAGGAAACAGATTTCTGTCTGTGAATCAGCGCTGTGTGTTCTCCTGTCATTGGAGGATCAGGGTGGTAGCTCCATCAAATTTAAGATTAATAACTTATTTCTGCCCCCACCGTGGATGCTAGACCCATCTTGTTCTTTAATACGGTCGTAGCTCCGAGAGGGAGCCGAACTGCCTGGCAGACTTCTCTTGAGATTGGAAGTGAAAACATGGGCGGTCACTGAAACATAGACAGGTTCCAGACAACCAAATAGATGTCCCCAAATCCATGAGCTGAAGTTCGTAAATATCCTCCTGGGAAAGCTTTCTAGCCTGGTTAGTCTAAATTTTATTTTCTTACCAGATTAACAGGTTTTATTATGCAGTTTACAAATCCACTTCGTAAGAAGCAGCACATTTACAGCAACAATAATAACATTTTAAAATGTCTTTATCTATCTTTTCTGCACCAGACACCTCTAAGTGATTTGTTAGATATTCTCGTTAGACCACTAGTTAGGGTCTAGAATTGATATCATATTCTTTTGGTGTAGGAGGAAAAAATGAGGCTTACAAGGGTGAGGTCTGTCTACCGCAGAGAGAGTAATGGTGGAGAGAGGATTTGAACCACAGATGCCTGAAACCAACACTCGTCAACAGAAGTGAGTCAGGATAGTGACAGAAAATAAAGCTGTAAAAAGTTGGTATCAGATTCAAAAAGTGAGCCGTTTAGGGCCATTGAGGAAAGATACAAATGGCTCTAGATTGCTCCATGAAGGTATCATGGCCTCGCTCAGTAGCATGATGGACAAAATATCTGTAGTCACCAAGGAAGGTTATGTTGTGTTCAGTGCACTTTGTTTGATGAGAGAGAAAGTTTAGAAGTTAAAGGCAATCTATTGCAGTAGAAAGATCAAGGACTTTGGGGTCAGACGGACCTGGGTCCAAATCCTGATTCCCAGATGGATTGGTTTGAGCAAGTTTGACTTCATATATAATGCATGGTGATCTGAGAAGAAATGAGATGACACATACTGCATCTGGGTTCAATGTCTGACACATTTGGGTTCAAATGTCCTTCAAAGTTCTAAGGGTTCTGAAGGTCCAAGACTTTGCTCTTGTAGCCAATAAGTCCTAGTCACGTTACCCAAAGCTTCTGATATCCAGCAATGACATTAAGCCACTTCCAAGAGAGAAGTGACCTTCCTCCGATACTTTAGAATATTTGGTGGTTACGCTGCAGGTAGATTTTTTCCAATTTACCAATTGCAAAAGTTCAGCCCAAGACTTTCTGGAGAAAAGAAGTCTTAAGGTAAGAGTTATGAATTTGACTATAATATTTACTTTATTCTTTAGGTAATCAATCAATGCCTCATTAATTTCAAGTGCCAACACAGGTTATTTTTAATTTTCTCGGCTATTCAGTTAATAAATCTTAATTAATCTCAGTATTATTTAGGCAGAGTGGCTCACTCAACAGGTGGTGAATGCTTGGGTTTCCAACCCCAGCGATAGGAAACTGACATGTCAGGAAGGGTTCTTCTTCCTCTGAAGTCTAGTTAAGCATCAGCCCTCCCAGTGCAAGCACATACGTAGAAGGGAAAACATAGTTGTCAGTTGGAGGCGCTTATCGATCATTGATACCTCCACTAAGTCCCTTACAAAAGTAAAACATCCAGTCAAAGAGCACCCCAGACCCGTCCATGCCCCATTCCACCTTCTCAGCTGGTCCCAGACCCCTCTGTTGTCTCTTCCGCTCCTGCCTGCCTCTCCCTCCGTCTTCTCTCACCAACATCATCCCACCGACAACCCCCACATCTTGCCACATCCCATTTCTCACCACTTTTTAATACACTACCCCTTTGGCTCATCTGTGTATTCTCTCAGGTTGCCCCCCCCCCAATCTCCCTCTGACCCATTTCTCTCCACGCCCTCCAACCCCGGGTGCCAGCTCTTAGTGAGTCCACCTTGGTTTCTCACCAAAACCTCTTCAAAAAGTAGTCTTAATGTCCTCACTTGACATTCAATCTTTAACCAACTGGCTTACCCACCTCTCTGACTTAAACTGAACTCACTAATGTCACTAGTTGAGTTCTGATTTCCAAATTCAATTGACATTTTTTCATTTATCTTGATGGGCCTCCAAACTGCATCTGACATTATTGATCACATTTGAAAGAGATTTTCTACTTCCTCCGTTTCCACTGCACCCTCTGCTTTTCCCTTCTTCTTCTCTATACTTCAGTCTCAACCAGCTGCACCCCAGTTCTGTGCAGGATCTCATTAATGTCTTCCACTATCATGGCCTAAAGTACCACCCACATGCTGAGGAGTCTTAAGTCTTCACCCCCAGCTCTGACTGCTCCACCTAAGCTCCAGGTTTTATATCTAAGAACATCTTGACTTTGATCTTTCTTGGCCACCTCAAACCCAATGCCTGAACGAGGCCATCACCTCTCCCCTGAAGGCTCCTCCTTTTGTATCCTTTTGATTCAGTGATGTCAGCATCTTCCAGTTACACAAACTGGAATCACAGGAGTGTCTCCTCCTCATTCAATAGACATCATGTCCTTCTGATGTCAATTCCAAACACTTCCTCTCTCCCACCTGTCTCCATCCCTGACATTCACACCCTGATTAGAATTTCATCCTCTCTCACCTGGACCACTCCAAGGCCTCCTAACCCATGTTCCTTGATTCTGGCTTTGTGCCCTTCAAATCCATCCTCCATACAGCGTTTGTAATAATCTACTTAAAATTTAAATTTATCCATGCCACTCCCCTGCTAAAAGTCTCTCAGAGCCTTCTCATCATTTATGGGATTAAATCTTTAATATGGTCTGAGGTTTATGATTATCTGCCCCCTGCCCACCTCTCCAGCTGCCACGTCACACCATATGCCTGACATATCATGGTTCAGCTACCTGGGGATGCCTCCAAAGACGCCTGACATTGCTCGTGCATGCCTCTGCATTTGCTTTCTGACTTCTGCCTGGAATGACATTTTTTCTTTTAATCTTCTATTCCTACTTGTCATTTAATCATCAGGTACCTCCTCCAGGCCCCTTCCATCTCCATGTCTGCCCCTTCCCCAACAGACTGATTTGGTAATCAACTTAACTTCCACTGCTCTTATTTCAAATAATACACTGCATTTCCTACAGTATTTTTTACTTGTTTCTTTTCAATTCTAGGTTAAAAGCTTCTACAGGGCAAAGAATAAATCCTATTTTCAGCTTTTGCCTCTGAGGTCCATGGGGTGTGCCATATAGTCAGTACCTGGTACTGAGTACTGATTCAGTACTCAACAGTGTTGAGAGTACTCAGAGTATTGGCTCTGTGTGGTAATAACTCTGTCCCTGATTGTTTTCCCTGAGTAAGTAGGTATGAACCACGTATATCCTGGCTGGCCATAGATTTTTATTTCCTCCTTTTTTCTGCTTAGGAGAGAAGATCTTTTGATTCCAATATTTGTAAAAGCAATGGTCTGTTTTCACTTTGGTTTATGGCTCTGCAGAAAAATCTTAGATCTTAAGCCACAAGTGGTTTAGGCACTGCGTTCAATGAGAAACAGTCAAGCTGGTCAAGTTGTACCTTCTTCCTTTGAACATCTTCAAAGAATGATATCTACTAAGTTTTCTTGGACAGAGAGACAGTTTTCATTTTCAATTTACTGACTTTATGAGTGTAAATGAGTACTTAGTATAGCATTTTCTTCCCTCATAAACTTTTATCATCCTGTCTGACATTAGCCCTTAGAGAGGGTGCTTAAAATTTCTGAAATTGTCTCCTTTCCCTCCCTCCTTCGCTTTCTCTCTCTCTCCATTCCCTCCTTCTTTCCTTCCTCCCTTCCTTCCTTCCTCCCTTCTTTCCTTCCTCCCTTCCTTCCTTTCTCCTTCCTTTGTTGCCCATCCTCTTCCTTTCTCCCTTCCTTTCTTCATTCCTTGAAGGTACTTCCTCCACATCAGAAGCCTGGTTGTATATTTTGCATCTTTGAAGAAAAGTAAGACTGAAAGTGCTAAGCCATTAGGATAATGTAGGGAATTCAAGGTGTTAGAAGAAACAGGTATTTTGATATTGTTAGGTTAACGCTCAAAAGAAATTAGCATCATCATGATCTCTGATGTGATTTCTAGGAAAAATTTCAGTTGTATCAAAACTGGTGGTAGCTGAGGGGCCGGCCAGGTGGTGCAGCAGTTAAGTTTGCACATTCCGCATCAGCAGCCTGGGGTTCACCAGTTCGGATCCTGGGTGTGGACATGGTACTGCTTGGCAAGCCATGCTGTGGCAGGCATCCCACATATAAAAAGTAGAGGAAGACGGGCACGGATGTTAGCTCAGGGCCAGTCTTCCTCAGCAAAAAGAGGAGGACTGGCAGCAGATGTTAGCTCAGGGCTAATCTTCCTCAAAAAAACAAAATAAAACTGGTGGTGGGCTAAGGTCTGTTGGAAAGAGACGAACATAACTCAGATAGAGAAGCAGACAGCACTCCAACTTTGGCCACCAAACTACACTTTTCAAGTTAAATACTGGCTTATTTCTTTCCAAATCACCTCACTTACTGTGGTAGATGGATAGCTAAAATCTGAATTGAATTTTCTTACTAATATTAGGAATGACTGTCTTTACTTAGTTTTAAAATATGTCAAAAAGTTAAGACGAAACATAAATTGTCAGCACATTTGAAGAGTCAGTTCATCTATATCTGAATGTTTTCTCTGCTTCCTGGAGATACAGGATAGTCTGGTCCGGGAGCAAGTACGCTTCAAAGAATCCTTACAATGGTAGCCTTCTCCCAGTTGGTTTCTAAAGACCTCTCCGTCATGATGACTTAGCGCCCGCACGGCTGCTGCCTCTTCCTCTCCCTGCCCTCGGCGTGAAGCTCCTTGTCTCCTCCTTAGGCCCTCTGTCCCACCCAGCGTAAAGGGAAGAGAAAGATGGCAGAGTCAGAGAGCAAGGCAAGGTGAGAGGAAAAGCACATTCTAGGGAGATAGCGGGATGCGGACTCGGCTGTTTATCCCTGCTCCGATGACACAGCGGTCGAGTTAACGGTCGTAGACAGTCGGGCGGGGATTGGGCCACAATGGTCTAGATGGGAGACGTGACGCTACCAACCCAAGCAGTGAATTGGAGATGGAAAAGCACAGGTTGAGCTTCAGGCTTGGAGGCGGGGGGCTGCAGCACAATTCGCGCTCAAATCTCAGCTTCTTTACAAACAGCTACGAGGTCGTGCCCATATCTGTAACGCACTCTCAGGGTCTTCCGTTTCTCCTTCTGTGAATGGGAGTAATACTACCTTCTCTGCAGAAGTGTTGAAAGGATGGGATGAAGTAGTTCATGTGGAGAGCCCAGCAGAGGGCCCGATGCGGAGCGTGCTATTGAACCAGATGCGGTTTTAATCCTCTTCCCTTCAATTTGACAGAATGCGGTATAAGGGAATAGAGAGTGGATAAGCTGACTGTGTACAGAGCTCGGCAGAGGAATGAACGTGGACTCAGAGTTCAAATGGCGTCTGAGCCACTGGGCTGACGTGCCTTTGGGCAAGTAAATCCCCTCCACTCTCCTCACAGGTGCCTCATTTAATTGTTGATACTCTTTACAGAGCGCTTAGCACAATGAAAGTACATAATCAGTGTCAGCTGTCTATTATTTCCTTCGCATTTGGTGCTCTTCTCTTTTTATATTCATTACTCTTTTCTCCTATTTTGTAAAGACATTTTCCCCTTAAATTACCTTAGACCTTACCAGCATCTCTAGGGGTAATTTTATGCGATTTTTATATGTTGCTAAATTTTCTCTTTTCAAGAATACAATTGGGAGAAATAGGAAGGGAAGAAAGAGGAAGGGAGGAAGGAGGGAGGGAGGAAGAGTAAGCGTGCACAGAACAAAACTAAGGGAGATATTCTGTGGGACACTGTCCTCTCTTTGTTACAACAGCCACCAGAACATATCAAATCATCGAATGAGCCTGAGGCTTGTACCAGCAGGATGGGACTAGCAGGACCAAGGAGGAGACGGCTTCCTGGGCGAGTCTGTGACTTAATAACAAGGACACTGTATGATGCTCCTTGAGCAGGATACATACAAGACAAAGAGCATTCCATAATGCCACGAGCTGGACACACCAAAGACTATGTTTGCCTTTTGGAGATTCACACTGCGCATTAACTTATTACAAGTTTTAAGAAATTGTGCAGTGGAAAGACCTGTTTCACATTGTCTACCCAGTGTTTTCAGCCCTGTCTGACTCTAGGACATCTCTGTGGAACCTCTAACACCCAGTGCTCTGCAGAATACAGACAGGGAAACGCCACCCACTCTCTAACCTGGCTCCCCCTCGGCCCTTGACTTCTCTCTCTGGTTTCATTGGGAACAAAGGGAAATACATATCGTACTCAGGCCTTTCCTTTGTGCCTTTAATAAAGAAATCATCGTTAGACATTTCTGCTACTCTCCTCAATATTCCAGATAATTTATTCAGGCACCAGGCAACGTGGAACTGGTGAGCCCCTGGAGGAGGCGCGAGGTATGGTCCTGCATCCTCTTAAATGAGAGGTGTGCTCTCCGCTCAGGTGGCCTCTCACTAACTGCTTCTAGCAGAATTCTCTGTCTGGCTCTTAAACCTACGGTTTCAGCTGGAGTTGAAAGTCTGCGGTGTCTGGGTTTCTTTCTTGAGGGGGAAAGTGAGAGGCAAAGTGTGTTAAAATTCAAAATTGGAAATCCTTCTGGTAGCCAGGAGACACGGCACCAGATGGACCTGTGTGTTGAAGTGACAGTGAACTGCTGTCTGGCGCGGGCAGTCCCAGGTGGACAGAGCTACCTGCCATGTGCCCCAGCTGTCCCCGTCTGGGACGCAGGCATCCTGGCTGCTCGTGCCTGCGGCTGCTGTTTCTCCTCTCATAAGAGGTTGGCAGCCTGTCGGTGTGCTGTCAACCTCTGAACCACATGCCCTCCTGTCCTCTGGGATGTAAAGAACTCAGACTCCTGTGGAGTCATTTTAAGGCCACAAGCTGAAATTTTGATGGAAGAATAGTTGGCTTCTGCTGGAAAGCATTTGTGCCCCAGCGGAGTGAGCTATAGGTTCACGTGACTCATTCACCCTTCAAATTTCACAAGGACAAACCCTGCCTGGGGCACAGCTGAAATGGCTCTTGATGGAGATTACACCCTCCCTCCCCATCCTCCTTAACTCCTCCACAAGGTAGCTGCCCAGGGGCCTGGAGCCCTCATCATCAGCATGCAGGTGCCACCGTGCACTATTCGGGAGTCCTTCCAGGGTTTTGTTTGACACCGACACTGGTGCAGACTTGAAAGCACCCAGGCTGAAATGGCTGTCTGATTGTGTTATTCATTATCATCAGAAGGAGAGTTTACATCGCGAACATGATTTGGTCATGGAATGCTCGTCTCCAAAATGCCTCTGTCTGAGAGATTTGCAAGGCACCGGATCTTTTCAAGCCTGCTAGCAGCTGGGGTTCAGCTGCAGCTTCGGATGGTTTCTGAATGCTAATAACTGCAGGACCCAGTTGTCACTGAGTTTTATTGCTGAGAAATGCCATCTAGAAGCCATTGCTAGGCTGAGATGGTTTCAGATGGGAAGTAAATAGTACTACAGATCCTTTCCTTTCTGCTCTATGTATCAAATTGACCAAGAGCCTTATATTTAGTGCCGGTGGCTGTGGAGGACGTTCAAGGTCACACTGGGCACTTCCCAGTGCTTTGTTGCAGAAGCACCAAAGGAAACCATTATAAAGTGATGGCGTGTCTAACTCAGTCCGTGTGTAAGTAGATGTCAGCTCATTGATTAATCTAGGAGGAAGGCAGCAGGAAAATTAAGA
This sequence comes from Equus przewalskii, assembly GCF_037783145.1. NCBI lineage: Eukaryota > Metazoa > Chordata > Mammalia > Perissodactyla > Equidae > Equus > Equus przewalskii. The sequence goes on from NC_091844.1 coordinate 89,318,367, forward strand.
GAAAGCACAGAAACAATGGGAAATGTTTACTATTCAGATGCCCTTGTTAACGCTGGCATTTTTTCCTTCCTGAATCCCAACAGTAGCTCCTGGACAGGTGGAGCCTGCTTTGCATATAGGGACAACCCACAGCATTTACAGACGTGACTTTTAGCCCCCGTGGTCATGGTGCCATCTGTGGGCTTTCTGAGAAGTGGGTGCAACACTGAGGTGGCAGATCAGGTGTCCCCTCCTCATCAGTGTGCTCACTGAGGATGGCAGAGGTTGCCATACTCCCGTGTTCCGGGACATCCCTCTGTCAGCACCACTCCAGCACGGTGTGTGGATGGCTGGTTCCAGAGGACGTGATTTCACCCTGACGCTAACACATCCATCACATCCATTTCCTTGATGTTGAAAGGAAAAAGATGTACTAATCTCTAAGCCAAATTCATAATATTTCATGAAAATTATTTGAAAAAATATAAAACCCTCTCCAGATGTGCTTACATAGTATTACAGCCTTACATGCTGCTGTGTAACTTGAGCGATGGTCATTGGAACCAGCCAGCAACTTCTTCTGATAACACACGAAAATAAGCTCATAAATATTGCAGGTTGTCCTCACCTGTGGCGGGATTGTACATACTATTAGGGTTTCCTTATTTTCCAAAGAGGATAGGAGTCATCTGGAAAATGCTTCATTTTTTGAAATGACCACTTTATAAAATCCTTGGATGGCATCATCTGCCTTATTTAAACTCTCCTAAATTGCTTTAGTTTAAAGCCAAATTTATGTATGTAATTAATGCATATTTATCAAAATCATATATTAAATTCTATATATTTATAATACATAAATTAGAATTATATTTTATATATTATATAACTATATAAAGATTATATGTTACATGAATAATATCTATATATTTACCTAAGTATTTTTTTTGTCAGCAGAAAACGACCACTTCAGATCTGCCTTTCTAGCAGTATATACGTATTTTTAATTGGGAGACAAAGCTTGCTTTCTTTTCTATATCATCATCTACCCCGCTCATTTTAAAATGGTGCTCTAGCCTCCCTCACTTTTTCTATTTAAATCTGGCCCTCGGGAGACCCTTTTTTCCCACCAGGATATTGCAATGCAGCAAGTTCAGAAACAACAGGAAGGAAGCCATGAAGACAGGACTATTTTTATAATACGTCTTTTATCTACAGTGCAATTTAGGTCTCTTTCATACACAAAAGGGCTTGGAAAGGGCTGTTCAGAAACACTCAGAGGAAAATGTGTTGCTGATTCCACTTCACATCTTCAATGCCGCTTCCATGGCCGGGATGGTCATTTTGGGATGTAGTTTTATTTTTACATAATTATCTCCCCAAAGGCCATTTATTCAGGTTGTATACTAGCTAGGAGTCCAATGAGAGCACACCTTCCGAGTTAAGCACATATATATATACATTTTTTAAAGAAAGCACATACAGGCATACTTCATTTTATTGTGCTTCACTTTATTGCGCTTTGCAGATACTGCGTTTTTTACAAATTGAAGGTTTGTAGTAACCCTGCTTTAAGCAAGTCTATCAGCACCATTTTGCAACAGCATTTGCTCACTTCATGTCTCTGTGTCACATTCTGGTAATTCTAACAATATTTCAGACTTTTTCATTATTCTTATATTTGTTGTGGTGATCTGTGATCAGTGATCTTTGATGTTACTATTGTAATTGTTTTGGGCACCACAAAATACGCCCATAAAAGACGATGAGCTTAATGGATAAATGTTGTGTATGTTCTGACTGCTCCACCAACCGGCTGTTCCCCCATTTCTCTCCCCCTCCTGGGCCTCCCTGTTCCCTGAGACACAACAATATTGAAATTAGACTAACCAATAACCCAACAATGGCCTCTAAGTGTTCAAGTGAAAGGGAGAGTCACATGTCTCTCACTTTAAAACAAAAGCTGGAAATGATTAAGCTTCGTGAGGAAGGCAAGTTGAATGCCGAAATAGGACGAAAGCTAGGCCTGTTGTGCCGATTAGCCAAGTTGTGAATGCACAGGAAAAGCTCTCGAAGGAAATTAAAAGTGCTACTCCAGTGAACACACAAATGAAAAGAAAGCAAAACAGCCTTATTGCTGATATGGAGAAGGTTTTAGTGGTCTGGATAGAAGATCAGACCAGCCACAACCATCCCTTACGCCAAAGCCTAATCCAGAGCAAGGCCCTAACTCTCCTCAATTCCACGAGGCTGAGAGAGGGCAGGAAGCTGCAGAAGAAAAGCCCGAAGCTAGCAGAGGTTGGTTCACGAGGGTTAAGGAAAGAAGCCGTCTCCATAACATGAAAGTACCAGGGGAAGCAGCAGGTGCTGACGCAGAAGCTGCAGCCAGTCCTGCAGAAGATCTAGCTGAGAGAATTCAGGAAGGTGGCCAAAGAACAGATTTTCAATGTAGACAAAGGGTCTTATGTTGGAAGAAGATGCCGTCTAGGACTTTCATAGCCAGAGAGGAGAAGTCAATGCCTGGCTTCAAAGCTTCAGAGGACAGGCTGATTCTCTTGTTAGGGGCTAATGCAGCTGGTGACCTTAAGTTGAAGTCAATGCTCATTTAGCATTCCAAAAGATTGTTGTTTTCATGCCTGTTAACACAGCATCCATTCTGCAGCCCATGGATCAAGGAGCAATTTTGACTTTCATGTCTCATTGCTTAAGAAATACATTTTGTAAGGCTATAGCTGCCATTGGTAGTGATTCCTCTGATGGATCTGGGCAGAGTAAATTGAAAACCTCCTGAAAAAGATTTACCATTCCAGATGCCATTAAGAATATGTGTGATTCATGGGAAGGAGTCAAAATATCAACATTAACAGGACTTTGGAAGAAGTGGATTCCAATCCTTATGGATGACATTGAGGGGTACAAGTCTTCAGTGGAAGAAGTAACTGCAAATGTGGTGGAAACAGCAAGAGAACTAGAATTATAAGTGGAGCCTGAAGATGTGACTGAATTGTTGCAATCTCATGATCAAACTTTAATGGCAGAGGAGTTGCTTCTTAAGGATGAGCAAAGAAAATGCTTTCTTGAGATGGAGTCTATTCCTGGTGAAGACACTGTGAAGATCGTTGAAATGACAACAAGGGATTTAGAATATTACATAAACTCAGTTGATAAAGCAGTGGCACAGTTTGAGAGGATTGACTCCAATATTGAAAGAAGTTCTACTGTGGGTAAAATGCTATCAAACAGCATCTCATGCTATGGAAAAATCATTTGTTAAAGGAAGAGTCAATCAATGCAGCAAACTTCCTTGTTGTCTTATTTTAAGAAATTACCACAGCCATCCCAGCCTTCAGCAACCACCACCCTGATCAGTCAGCAGCCATCAACATCGAGGCAAGACTCTCCTCCAGCAAGAAGACTATGACTCGCTGAAGGCTCAGATGATGGTTAGCATTTTCTAGCAATAAAGTAGTTTTTAATTAAGGTATGTACATTGTTTTTTTTAGACATAATGCTATTGCATACAATAGAGTACAGTATACTGTAAATATAACTTTTATATGCCCTGGAAAACCAAAAAATTTGTGTGACTCACTTTATTGTGATATCAGCTTTATTGTGGTAGTCTGGAACAGACCCTGCAGTATCTCTGAGGTGCGCCTATATCAAGATAACTAGTCCTCATGATCAGAGATAGTTTATAAGTATAATTACTGTATTTTCTATCCAATATACTTTCTTATATTTTCTAGAGAACATTTATGGGAATAATTATATAATTTAAATCAGAATTCATTAAAATATTCTTCAGAGTTTTCAGGGCATGGGAAGTGTGTATGTCAGTGAAGTTGTGAATATTTATTCTACACCTAGTTAGCTCCAACAGCAAGACACTGACTAAGCAGCAAAAGCCAATTAAAAGCTAGGATTTTTAAAGCAAATTATAAATTTCCTCACTGCCTTTGTCCTTGAGAAATTATCCCTTGCAATGTAAGTATATGAACTTACGGCATTTCCAACCTCCTACCAGGCTGCACTCGGTGAGCTCATCAGAAAGGCAGGCCTTTGAAGAGCACGAGGAATTTCCTTTAGAGAGAATATACACATTGTCTTCAGATGCCCCAACCAGCCTGCAAAGTTTCATTTTCCACTTTACTCCCAATGTTGAGAAGCCATAGTATTAGAGATTCAGCGTGAGACTTTTATTTTTATGTGGTAATCTTGCTGTTCACTCATACTTCTCCAAATAATTAATGACCACAGATTGGATTATACAAAGAACAACAAACTGACGGTAAATCGATCAATTTCTTTATTGCTGCACAGTACACAGTATCTCGTCTGATGCAAGGCATTGAAACTGTCCGGCCAGACTGACTGGCAAGCTGGCCCTTGCCCTAAGGTGGAAACTCAAGACCATAAGGCTGACAGATAAATTCAATTTGCCACCTCTCCTCCCTTGAGATGGTCTTGTCCAGTGGTGCTCGGAGGGGCGATGCTGAAAGAGGGAGGTGAGGATGCCATGCCCCTGTATGCAGAGCCGGGATAAGTCCTGGAGCAGAGGGAGGGCAGGAGGGAGCAGACCAAAACCCCACAGATTGCTGCCTCACTGAGACCTCCCACGTGTCACCTACACTAACGCCTTCCAGGCTGCACGTCCAGCTGATAAAAGGTTCAAACTGGATCAAGTCTGTCTAGATAACCTCTTCTTATGCACACAGGCTGCTCCCTCATGCTTCTTCCTGCCCCATGTGAGTGAATGGGACTCCAAGCCATCTGAGAGGACGTGAGATTCCTAAGGAGAAACTTTCATTTGCAGGGGGTCCTTAGACAGTAAAATTGCAGGAACTCTAACCATGTGAAACAGACGTGGACTGTGTAAAGGAGGCATTCTGAGCAGGCGCCCTGCCTCGCCAGCGCCTCCTGTATGAGAGTCCGTCCCAGAGAGGGTCCTGCTCTATCTTCCCGGAAATTCCGGTTTTCTAACTTCAGAATGCGCAGCTTTTCTAAAAGTTACAGGATTTTTGGTTTGCTTGTTTATGTTCATCAGTTTGCAAAGCGGTAGGAATGGAGTCTCCAGGACTTTTGTACACTGAGGCTGTTTTGTAAGATTTTGCTGGACATAAATGTAGCACTGGACATCTCGGCATCCGTGGGCACTGGGCTCCCCCCCACCCACCCACCCCCCGGCTGTGGCGTGAGGTCCTACTCGGCCTGGGGAATCCGGCTTCACGTTTGGCGTGTTAGTCTTATACATAGACTGAGGTGATGTTTCCTGTGGTGTTCAAATAACTGACCATGGTTTAAGCAAAAGTGTTCTATTAGATTATCTGCAAAGTTAGTGATATGTGCAAGATATATCACGTATTAAAATTATGAGAAGAGAGCAGTATCGAAAGATGGTTGGAAAAGGAATAGCATGTTAACGCATGGCACAGTCTTCCAAACGCCCACTGTGTCTACAAACATTTCAGAAGGTCAGTGACTTTGGAACAGAGAATTACGAGTAACGACAGGATGAAATGTTCAATCTAGGAAGAGATTCACAACATTCTGAAATAAAACTTTAATACGCAAGAGATACAGCAATCATATCATATTTTGCGTTAAGCAAAGAGAGCATAAATGATATTAATTCTGAACTTTCAAGAAAAAATGGACAAAAATAATCCTCTTTTTAAAGGGAAGATGTTGTTTTCCTATATTGATTGGGGAAAAAACAGTGGAAATTAAAAAAATAGAATTTCAAAATAATAAATGAAGACGTGCTTAGGTTTTTTATTATAATGTTTTGTCCCCAAAAGTCAGTCACTCAGTCTCCCTATGTAGGAATTCTGCAGCATTTTCCAGTTTTTCTGTGGCCTCACGAGAGCAAACTGAGGTGTCTGAACTAAGGTCTCAGTCAGGTTCACGGTGCTCTTTCCAGCACTTGACTGAAAACCGTGTTACTTGGTTCTAGCTCTCAATTTTCTCAACTCTGGTGGCCCGTGGGACTTATAGCTATTTCTAAAAATCAAACAAGATGTAAAAATCCTCAAAGAATGAGGGTTCATGATATGCCAAAGGATATTAGCCCTCTAGGGCTAATAATTTTAAACAGCCGTCTCTTCTCCTGATGTTAGGGTTTAATTGGTGTGCCTCTTCTGGTGAGCAGTTTCACAATATCTATCGACATTGAGAAAAACAGTATCCCAGAAGAACACAAAATTTGACTTCTGAAATGTATCCCGCAGAGATAATGGAATACATATGTAAAGATGAAAGAGGGAGTATGCTTTCCCTGTTGGTTTCTAAAGGTAGGGAGGGAAGGGTCCTAAGAGTCTTATGAAGCATGTTCCAAACACAGTGGCTACTAGACAGACATTAAATGTTAAGATAAGTTTAAATTTATTGACATGAAAAAATCCACAACATGATTTTGAAGGTAAAGGCCTGTTATAGAGAGCATATATGCGTGATCCCATTTATACACAAATATGTATTTCCATGCACATGCATGCATGTGTGTGTAGAAAGAGGTGAATGTAAGGACGCCAAGAAAATCATAACAGGAATTCTCTCTTGGTGGATGAGATTCCCACTGATTTCATACTCTTCCCTCCATTTCTCCACAGTGTTTTAATATCTTACAAGAACATGCATCACATTTACAGAGAAAACAAGTAGTATTGAAATCAACATAAATTTTTTAAGATTTTTTAAAGTTCTATAAATTTATACATTTTGGTCAATTTTCAAAAATTTATTTGATAATCTATACCAATATGCAATTGACTAATTCTGAACATTCAAAAATGATATTCAGAGACATGGTTAGTTTAGTATCTTGGCTTGAATTAAGCAAAAAGAGCAAATGCCCACAAAGGAAAATAAATGCACAACAGCTCAACAGCTTCTTTGCATCTGGATTAAGCTGCTTTTCCAAAATCCTTATCAGTTCGTGACTTTTAATCTGGATTAAATTTTAAAATGTCTGAGGGCACATTTTCAAATATTTTACTTAATCCAAGTTGAAGATGATTTGCTGTTTATCAGTGATGCTCATGGATGTCTGTAAACACTTTTTTGCTTTGAAGGCCTTACAGGATTCTCTTAAATTAGGAATTTCGATCTGCAGATAGGCATGTGTTATAGCATATGATTAGATACTAGGAAGAAACAAAGCAAGAAATTTTCTTTCTTCTGTGAGAAATCCCTTCCTAATTTAGTTTATATGATACTTTATGTTGCACCTTACAATTTGTTTTCATGATACAAAAGTTTTAACTGATCCTGGCTCCCTGTTCTGAAAACCTGCACTTAAAAACAGACCAAGCAAAACCAGAAATAACCAGCAAACATGAGGCAATCCAAACATACTTTTCTTTCTCTAGAATATAAGTGACTTTAATCAAAAAAACATTTTTTTTCCCACAAAATGATAACATCATTTGCCATTATGATGAAAGGATGAACACTTCTGGTCTGCTGAGTCTGTAGCCATAACATCAAAAACAAAAATCTCTGTTTTGTGTTAAGTATGGATCCCAGGTGGGGATAGGCCCCAGGTGCTAAGGTCCTGTATGTGCATATTCTGTTGCAACTCACCTGTGTTCTTTTTGGCTCAGTAGGCCACCATTTGAATAATGAAACTGTAATTTCAGGGCTAAAGTTAAGGTTGTGGAATTCACATCTCCCCCTCCAGGTAATGGCATTCTGATGGGGAGGACACGTACGAGAAGAGCAAACATCTGTATCCTACTCTGCTCCAGAAGCCTTCCCAGATCCCCACGTCCTCTTGAGGTAGACCAGCTGCTCATCTGTGGGCCTACATCCGGGTTGGTCCACCTAATACATGGAACTGAAATTATCTCCCACTAGAATTTGAGCTCCTTGCTAAGAAAGAACGCGATTGTTTTGTATGTGCTGTTCATAGCACAGTTTCAGGAGGACAGAATTGAATGAGCGAATGGCCTGTCCAGTAAGAACAATGCACATCCATCATTGCCTTGGCTGAAAATGTGCAGAAGGCTTTAAGAGACAGTCCTTATTTCTAACCAGCTTCATAAGTAATATGTGATATATCAGTGATTTCTTTGGATACTAAAGAAAACCTAAACAGTAAAAATTACATAGATTACTAAAATTAAAGGTTTCATGACCAAAAATGAATAGAGAAAGAGCATGTATTGATTTTAAAACAGCAAAGAAATCGGTTTTGCCGACAGAGAGGGCTCCTCTGCGATTGACTCGCAGGGACCTCTGGAGGGAGCAGGAAGGAGAGGAGTATCTCCCACATCTACATCTCTCAGCAACTGTTACTTAGAGCCGAGAAATGCATTTGCCTGTCAGGAGGATTCTCAGCCAGGGTTTGAAGAGTCGAACAGTTTCCTGGAGATCAGACCTGACCTTGTTGGTGAGAAGTGGAAGGAGTTCAGATTCTTGCCTGTTTGGTAGCACATTAACTCTTTCAAACCACAGAGAGGGATGAACACAGGAATATGCAGCTTCTGAAATGATTGCTAAGAGACGTGAGGCAGTGAATTTGCCTTCTGAAATGAACAGGTCGCTCTTCTTTGCTCAGTAGTCCCATTTTTCCCAGTAGGATCACAGATTGGAGGCCCACAAAAAGAGAGCTAGCAAGGAAGCTAGAGAGAACCAGCCATGCCAGAGAAACTGCTGGGTGATGGTGGAGTGAAAGACGATTCACTCCACTTTTTCCGGCCACCTTATCACATTCTTTTTCTGGTTCTTTGCTAATTTATTGATGATTGCATGCCACTGCCACTACATTACATAATTGAGGCTTTCTCCATAGAGCAAAGGACCCAACATCCTTATCTACACATCCCTCTGTTCATCCTTTCTTCCTTCCTTCCATTCATCCTCCCTTCCTTCCTTCCTTTCCTTTGTTCTGCTGCAAATAAATGAATATCATCATGTAAAATTTAAAGAAATTATTCTTTTTTTTAACTCTTAAAGCATTTTTTTTTGTATTTGTACAGTTGGGGTATTTGAGTTTGTCCATAAGCACATGTGCATAATGGAGAGTCAGGAAAGGCAGCCAGAGAAATGAAGACACTGATCTCACAACAGGGGAGCCATTGCGGGGGTGAGGACGTCTCTCAGACCAGGCTGCATTTGCCTGCTTCTTTCCCTGGGTCGGATTAGCACCAAGGGATCACGCAGACAACTGGAGGTGTGTTGAGATTTGCAGATTAGCTGAACAGTCGGTTAGTTATGCCCTTTCAGAATTAAACATCGCAGACACTGAGATATGAATGAAAGGACTTTGCTTTCACATCAACTTCCCAAGAAAAGGTGTTTGTGCTGTGGCATATTTCTGCGCTCTGAGTTTCATTGGGTTGGTTCCAAGAAATCAATTTCCTTGGGATTTAACCAAGAGAAATGACTTAGAATTAACAACATAAAGGATAAGCACATTTGAAAATTATGAGGGGAGTGACTTAGATTGTTTCAATTGATTTTTTCTCCTATTTTTGCAAAATTCTCTATTTTGTTATGTGCCTCATTCCACATTTTCCCCTAATTTTCAGATGTTGAGTGAAGCTGGCCTTGATGAACATGAATTGTCTGTAGGAGGATCACGCTACAAGCTTTAATGAGCCCACTTAGGACATCACTTTACACGATGGGCGTGATCTTCTGAAACTTACAAAAGTATCTTTGGCAATCAGCGCAATTTGGGTTTTGTTAGCATGCTGGCCGGCATCCTGAACATTCAGAAAGCACCATCTCCTAAGGTGTTCATTCTGTCCCCAAAAGAGACAATAGTCACAGAGGAATAGAGGAGAATGCTTCTCTTCCTTATTGTGACATTTCTCATAAATTAGCATTTGTCAGCAGGTATGAAGAAAGAAACTTGTGGCTAAGAATGGGCAGAACCTTTTTCAGCACAAGGCAGTGGAGGACTTCTAAGCTGAGTTACCAAGACCCCCATTATGTATCCAGCAGATCACAGTGAACATCTGATTACAGAAGAAGGCTTGAAAGGACTTACTTTTTTTGTCCAAATGGTAGACTTTGTCTCTTGATATCACAGAGGTTGGCTCCTAAGAGACCCTTGGGCTCTGCAAAAAAATGGCAACCTATCTTCAGAGCCACATTCCAGAATCAGAGCCCTGTGCTTCCTGCAGAGGACTCAGTGTCTACGATAACAGTCCTCATACAGGAAACCAGGAAGTCAGGGGGTTAGGAGGGGCCTAGACATCTGGCTTGTTAGAAGCACCATTATTTCACAGTTAAATCCGATAATCCTTGCTATTGAAAGTCCTGCCCAACGCCCCGTTCCAGAGGGGACAGCCTGTCACGAACATGTTCTGTCCACTACCCCACCTGACCCCACGTCAGAGGCTAAAGTCTCTGTTAGCCAAGCTGCTAGCCTCTCATTTAGTTACTAACAGGCTTTGTCACCTCGTATCCATATGCCCAAAGGCTAACGGTGGCATACACATCGATAAATCTAATCAGTAGGTCAGTCAACTCTCTGTGTAGATCCTGCACCAATACAATGTCATCTTTCATAAAAAAGCAATTTTAAAGAGATAAGGTGACATCTGCACTGAAAATTATGAATATGCTTATGTTTGCTTTTCGTGAGCTGGTAGCTACAGGGCTCATTTTGCCCTAACTATTATGTCACAGGCTGTCGATTTCTGCGGGTCTGTGAGCTGAGCAAGTCTTCTAAATGACACGCATCCTAGCATTGGTGAACGGACTTCTTCACAGCGTGTCCCCTAGCCACCTATGAACCGCTGTGTCAGTGGGTGACTGTTGTCCCGACCCAGTGGTTCTGCTTCTTCCATTCGGGTTCCCAAAGCTTTTCATAGTTAGGATGCGGAGAACCCAGCACAACCCTACCCCGGTAACAGATGGTTCCTGTTACAGGCATCTCTCTGCTCATGTGAGGCTATTGCAACACAAACTGCAGCTCTTTAGGGTTTAACTAAAAAATATTTAGAGTTGATACATTTTTCCTTTAAATATTGACTGCTTCTTAGCATTTTTAACGTTGAAATTTCTGATTGGATTAATAAACATATTTATGAAAGCTGTTTGAAAGATCTTTTTCTTACCTGGATTTCTTTTTGAATTTTCAAAAATAGGATTGTTATAAACCAAGCAAACAAAGCACATAAAGACAAAGTTAATATTTTCTTCATTCTGTCTAAAAGGTCAGGTTTACTTGCATCCACTTACAAATGCATCTCTGTCAATACAAAACAGTTTTTTCTTGTAAATGATGGGATTATACTATAAAGCTGTTCTCTCCAACTTCCTTTCCTTGCTTAATTGTGTATCCCGAACATCTCTCCTGACCGAAATATGGTGGTCTATCTCACTTCCAAAGAGCAGCACAATATTCCACGATATGTTTTAGCCTTAGTTTATTCCACCATTTCTCTGTCAGTACACATTGAGGCTGACCCCAGTGTTCTGCCACTCCAAGAAGCACTGCGGTCGACATCCGTATGCATCTGTACCTCAGCATCTGTGCTTTCATCTTGCAGCAGAGACTCCCTTATATTGGGCTGTTGGGTCAATGGGAATATCATTCAAAATTATAATCAATCATGTTAGATTTCTGCAAACAATGTTATAGCAATCTGTTCTTTCACCAGCAGCTGTGGATGCTATCAATCTTTGGAACTTTTGCCAATCTCATTGATGAAAATGTTATATATTTTAATAAGCATTTCTCTCACTGCCAATAAGCCTAAGCATCTTTTGTATATTTTTGGCCATTCGTTCTTCCACTTGTAGGACTTGATATCTCTTTCTTGACCCTTTTCCCACTGGGTTGTCTTCTTTTTATCAAATTTCAGAATCTCTTCATATTTGGGGGAATATCAATTCTTTTTCTCTCATCTATTGCAAATATTTTCTCTCAGTCTATCATTTGACTGTTTGCTACATTTATACTGTCTTTTACCATATAGAAATTTTTAATTTTTATGTAGCCAAATCTGTTAATTTTGTGGCTTATTTTTTATATTATTTAAGAAATTCTCCCCCATTTGAAAATAATAGTCATATAGAGCTTTTCCAATGTATTTACAGCTATTTCAAACTTGCATATCTTTATTGAGTATGAAATTTATATTTATGTATGCTGTAACATTGGTGTGTCTTTATTTCCTCATGTGGACCGCCAACTTTGCAGGCATCCTTGATGAGTTTGGCTGTCTTTCCTCACCAAGAGGCGGTACCATCTTTATCACATATTATTTGCCATATATACTTAGAGCTGTTTCTACGTTCCTTATTTCTTTTAGATGATCTGTTTTTTTCCATTTCTGTGCCAATACCATACTGATTTGATAACATTAGCTTTACAGTGAGTTTTAAATATCAGTAGGGCATGACTTTTATCTAGTTGTTTGACAATTATCACATATTTATTTTTCCAAATTAACTTTAAAATAAATTTATCAAAACCTCTGCCTCACCAAAGTAACCTATTTGGAGGCTGACTAGAGACGCACTAAACCGTCCTTATGAATTCAGCTGTCTTTCTAAGGTCCCCTCTCCTCCAGACCCGCACTATGTCTTTCCATTCATTCCAGCCGCGCTCTGTGCCTGTTGATGTGTGTCTCTTGCAATTTCCATGTTGATGTGGTAGCTGCTAGTAAAGGAAGAGATGGTGATTTTGCATATTTTCTTGAACCCAACTACCTCATTGAGTTGTCTACTAACTTTTCTGTTAATTAGAAGAGTATCTCCTGTTTCCTTTCTATGAAATCATTTCATCTGTGAATAAAGTGTCCTCTCTTTTAATATTTACACACATAATGTTGGGCAATTATCTCACTATGCTAACTGGCGCCTCCTAAGTAATGCTGACTAAAAGTAGTGGTAATGTACATCTCTTTTTCCTGATCCTAATGCAGTGCGATTAATATTTTACCATTTAATTTGACCTACGCTGCTGAATTTTGGTAGGCGTTTATGTATACTCTATGTTGAAAATTGCTATAGAATTTTATCTGTTGCTTTTCCATCATCTATTAATATTTTATTTAATGTATCAGTATAACAACTGATGTTGGTAATTTTATTTAAATAAGTAGAAAAGAAATGGACATATACAGGTGAGATATATCAGACCACATGTTTCACACAGAACAATCTCTGCTGTATCAACATGACCCTAACCAGTGCTTCGAGGGATCAGGTCTGTCTTGATTCTGCAGCAACCCATAAAGTTAGGCACCATGGAGAATACTATTCCCAGTTAGAAATTAAAGCTTCAGGAACAAAGAGATTTTACTGAAATCTCACAACTAGCGAACTGGGATCAAATCCCAGATTGGGTAATTTTTCTGGTTTCTATCATTGCTTCTTACTATCCAGAAAGGATGGGTTTTTTTTTTAATAACTATCATTTTTATGGTACTTTCAATTAATAAAAAAACAATTTCATATACATTATTTAATCCAATTATTACAGCAAATCTGTTAGGTAACATTATTAATACAATATTTTGGAAAGACTAAGGCAGGATTAGTGATTTACTTAATTTCATGAAACTAGTAAATAGCAAACTGAATGTAAACTCTGTTCTGTGATTCAGAAGTAAAAATCTTCCCATTACAGTCACGTGCCACATAATGATGCTTTGGTCAAGGAAGGACCACAGAGATGACGGGGTCCCCTAAGATTAGTACCATACAGCCTAGGTGTGTAGCAGGCTGTACCATCTAGGTTTATGTAAGTGCACTCTATGATTTTTGCACAATGACAAATTGCCTAATGATGCATTTCTCAGGATGTGTCCCAGTCATTAAGCAATGCATGACTGTGCATTACTGAGCAAATATGGGTTGTCATGTGGATGCGGGAAAACACAACTATGTTCTTAACCTTCTGGTCAGAAGACATGCCTGTGAGCTTGTTTCCATCTTATTCTTTGCTCAGTAGTATATTCATTCAATGGAATACTATATAAGAACACAAAAAATGAGCTACCAATATTTGAACAGCACAACTCAACCTCATAGAGATTATGTTGAAAGAAAGAAATCAGATACAAAGATGTGCAGATTGTATGTTTCCATTATATAAAGCTCAAAGACAGAAAAAAACAGTGGATGTCAATGGAAGTCAGCATAGTGGTAACTTACTGGGAGGCGTATGATGGAACATTCTGGAATGACGACAATGTTCTATTTGGTTGAATGCTCTCTGGACTGAGCTGGTGATAATATGGATATGCACATATGTGAAACTCCATAAGGTGAAAACTTAATATTAGGTCCCTTTATGTGCTTCACTATATGGATGTTATATCAGGCAAAAAAGCTTTAAAGAACCCATTGCTTTGTATTTAAATGAACAGCATTGCCTTCCGTGAGGGGGTCCTTCAGCTAGTTGTGGAAGATTTTCATGTGGCCTTTGTGTGCATGTGTACACACGTGTGCACCAAAGTCTAATGCTAAAACACGTATAGAATTTAAACCAGAATTTACTCGCTTGATTGATGTTACATGGTGACGTAGCTCCTTAGAAATGCCTCAGCCCAGAGACTTATGTGGTGTAGAGAAACACTAGAAGTTTTCATTATGAGGTACTGCTGGCCCAGGGCAAATGGAAACATTTTTGACATGTATGGTTTGGAGACAACAGTGCCTATTGGTTATGAATGCTCTGAAACTCGCAGAAAGAAAATTTAGTAGTCATAAAGAAATGTAGGTGGTCCACGCCCTAAAAGAAAACTCAGGGCACAAACACGAGACTATAAAAGGCATAAAGTAAGACGTCACTTAGAACACTCACCTTGCCTCTCAGATGACAGTGTCCAGTAGAAGGGAAGGTCGTTTCTGGAGAGAAGCTCATGAGAGTGGAAAAGCCTGCCGCAAATCTCTCTTTGTTTCTCGTGGGCTCAGTTTAGGTTACAAACCCATTTCTGAATTATACCTCTAATGAGAATGACACTTGTGCTGACTTCCTTACACTCTCCTATTCCTCATCAATTCTGTGCCAAGGTGACGAGGTTATCCTGATAAACAATCCAATCAGGATCCACTCCTTCTTCTGGGCCCCAGACCCTAGGGCTGCAAAACCCAGGGAAGGTATCAAATATATGGGGGCATCGAATGTCCACTCAAAGAGCAGATCTTCGAGCTGCAGAAGCGCTCTTCACAGTTGGAACTATAGGACTCCTTTCATTCAGGACAAATTTAGTGCAAACATTAAAATTCATTTTGTATGATAATGTACATCATTGTTTACTGAGCTCTAGATCTCGAGATAACCCACTGAAGTAGATCCTACGGCCTTAGAGCAGCTTGACCAGAACGACAAACGGGTGACCTTCCTCTCGGGTGAATATGGGGTATGTTGAGGCTGGTGGGAGATGCTGGGGGCTAGGATTGAAAAGAGAGTTCGGGTCCTGCTCTTCCAGACTGAATGAGAGTTAGTGTCCACAGCGGGAAATATTAAGTCTCTCCCAGGTCCCAGGGTCTTAATAAGAATTAAACAACATGCTCCAAATGAAAATATTTTGTAGACGCACCTAAGCAACTTATTATTGATTCTTGATTTGTAGCATTGCTGCCAGAACGGCTATATCTGTTCGTATGTTTGGAAAGCCAACAGAAATACAGTCAGCTCCTGCTCTGGGCTCGCTTCATATTTGAGGTTATCTAGGTTAATTTCTAATATTAATGGTCTTGAGCACTTTATTTCTCTACTCTTTCCTTCTGATTTCCTCCTTTAGTCAGCTACAACACAAAAGTGTGCCAGAAAAAAAATGTCATTTTACAACACATGAGTATTTCTTTTGAAAATTAAAATATTTGATAATATTTCTAATTACTTCCTCATTCCTCTTTTTTATTAAGCTTAGATGTCTGTATGTCTTCGTATACTCAAGGAGTATATTTTCCCATGTCTCAATAGTCATGCCTTCAAGAACTAAATATTTATTGAGTACCTTTTCTGTGCTGGGCACAACACCTAACCGCAGGGACACCCCAGTGAGCACAATGCATGCGTTGCCTGCTCTGTGGAGCTTACAGTTTTGTAGGGGACATAGATTTGGATCAAATAGTCATGTATGTACACACTTTTTTTTAAGTAAAAAGAGTCACAAGAAATCTTTGCTTGATTTGCATTGAGGAGAGAGCTTGGGAGATGGTGAAGACATTTCTCACTCTGCACATCTAAGGACTTTTTAAAATTCTTAATGTTTTACACGGATTGCTTTTATTTAAAAAAATCGTAGTTGCTTAGGCAGGGAGATTACGGATGATTTAAAATTTTTGTATTAAAGTGTGTTCTTAATGGTACATAGTATAGCTGATTTAGACTAAATGGAACTGCCACACAATATATAATTGGAGACATACTGAGATGGTGGATGTACAGGAGAGTGCAGCACGCACTGCTGGTCGAATCTGTGGCGCTGAAAGGACCTTAGTTGAGATCTAAAAGATGAGTCACGCTAACTTGGGAGGGGGGGCAGGGAAGAAACTACCGAGGGGCAGAGTTGGAGAGGCAGGCAGGAGCCAGGTCATTCAGTTCTTTCTAAACTTACTGAAGAATTTTGGGGTTTTTTTTATCTTAACAACAGTGTGGAATTGTTGAAAAAGGGTCAGAAAAAGATTCTAAAGAGCTCCCGTTTGTGGTGGAATGCAACCTGGGACACAGACACAGAGACAGCAGATAAGAGGCTACTGCTCCGGCCAGCAGGAAGCAAGGTTTGGGATTACACGGGTGGAGAGGGCGGCCAGACCAGCGAAGGAGAGGTGAACTTATGGACTGTCGCTGGTGCACATGGTGGTGGGGAGACAACCAGGACAAGACTCTGTGAAATTTCGATGCGATATTTTGGCCTTCCTTTTGTGTATCTCTACGTATTACAGGTTGATTACTCAGTTAGGAAAACCTCAGCTGACTACATCAAGTGGGCCTTTTAATGTTTAAATTCTATGGAAATTCAATCACAAGGAAAGTTAGCCAATTTCTATGTTTGTTGAACAAATGGTGAAGGATGTAACCACCTGCGCAGCCAGGAGAATCTGGCAAGCTGCGCGAGGCTTCCAGACAGCCCTACCGGCACGTGACGTGACCCAGGGAAGGTCTGAGCAAACGTCAGAAGACCTCAGCTTTAGTCCTGGAACCACAACTGGTTTTCCAGAAAAGTCAACCTATCTATGTCTGTATCTGCATTTAAAAACGGAACTAATATCCTTCTATTCCTACCTCAAATGGTTTTGATGAAGAATCAGTGAGATTCAGCAGATCAGAAAAGCTATTAAAATCTTAGAGCATTATGTAAACATAAAAGAATTGAACTGTTGTTCATTGTAATACTCCCCTAACCCTGCTAATTGGCTTATGTATTTGTATTTCCAAATTGTCTGGGAGACGAATGTTACTTGCACAGCACAGCCACTGAGTCCGGAAGGATCTTAAGAGGCAAATGAGAAATCAAAGAGCAGGCTTGGCACCTGTGAGCCCGCAAAGGGCTCTTCACAGAACTTTGTTACAGCCCTCTGCATAAGCCCCTGCTGCTGCTGTAACGAATTACCACTCGTTTAGAGGCTCAGACATCACACTCACTATGGGACAGTGCTGGAGGCCGGACGTCTGAAATGTATCGGCAGGGCTGTGTCCCTCTGGAGGCTCCAGGTGGGGAATCCTTCTTGGCCTTTTCCCCCTTCTAGAGGCGCCCACATTCCTTGGCTCATGGCCACATCACTCTGACATCTGCTTCCATCATCACATCTCCTTGTCCGACCCTCCCGTCTCCCTCTTTCCCATGCAGGGTCCTTTGTGATTACACTGGACTCACTCAAGAAGCCAGAATAATCTTTCCACCTCAAGATCCTTAATTTAATCACATCTGCAAAGTCCCTTTGACCATTTTTCCCCACATACCTTCATCACAGCTTCCAGAGAGCAGGGCTGGGACCTCCTTGGGGCAGGTGAGAGCATTAGTCTGCCTCCTACCACAGGTTCCAAAATGCATGAAGCAACTCCAAACAAGTAAAATCCACCCAATCCTATGATTAAGTAAAACCAGTGTAACCCAATATAAGCCAGAACTTCGTGGTTCCGTCTAGAGATACTAGAGTCAAAGAAACGGGGTCCCCCACCCCTGTACTTTGCTGGAATGTCTTGGAGGGAAAGCCAGGGTGGGGACATTTCACAGAACTCTGAAAACTCTCCAGGCTGTCCCTGTCCCACTCCATCTGATTTCCACTCTTTACCCCGTGTGATGACCCCCAGACCCTCACTGCCTTCTGTCACTCTCTGGTCTTCCCCAAAGCCCGCAGAGCTCTGTCTATGTGGCTCTGGCCCTGCTTCTACTAGGGGTCTCTCACACCCCCACCCCTTCCCTCGCAGCCCCACAGTTCTGCATAAAGGTCTAGGAACCCATCTGGCAAAGAGAGAATCCTCAGCTGATAGGGAAGGACAGAAAGTTATATCCAAAGCCAGAATTCTCTTTGGCAGGGAAGAGAAGGGGACAACTTTGGACTCTCACACATTGATAAGCTTTGCCCATGTCCCAGGATTATACAACAGCAGATGTGCAAGTAATTTGCATTTTGCTTTAAATATTCTCTTTTGTTTAGGGCATTTGGGTTCTTTAAGAACACAGACCCTGCACCTGAATTACTTTGTAAAGCGTAGCGTGTTATACAGATGTTATGTATTTTCTCCAACAATTACGGAGAGGAATGTGGACTTACTTTTCTATCCCTTCATTTAGCATAATGCCGGCTCATCTAGACATTCGGTGATGATCACAGCTCCAATGCCCTGACTGTCTACTGTGTCCCAGGCAAAGTAATCCATTGACCCTTCAGAGCCCCCTGTGAAGGAAGTAATATTATTATTCTCATATTACAGATGAGTACACTGAGGCACAGAAAGGCCAACTAAATTATGCAGGCTGACGTGTATGGGAAGAGGGAGCAGTGTGATTCAAATCCGGGCAGTCCGAGGCTGGTGCCCACACTCTTAATGCCCACAGTTAATGCTGAGCGATCTGGTTAAAACACCCGGCTAACTTCAGGCTGTAAGATAACGTGAGTACTATTAGCAAATCCAGATGTGGCTGGTCCCAGGTAAAGATGCCAAAAACCGTGGAAAGGAGGAGAATTTAAAAAGAGACAATTGCTCTCCCCTACCTAGGGCTGACAGACGTAGCAGTGCTTCCAGGACCTTAGAGCTGGCACCACGCGCGCTCAGGGGCTCTTTCCTTTTCCGTTTAGTCCCAGGAGGAGGAAAGAACCTGAGACAGAAGGACATTGACATAACACACTGCCATCTCCCCCTCCGTGGTGCAGGAGCTCGGTGGGTGACCAGGACCACGTCTGTGGTAGCACAATGCAAACTATAGCTAAACTAGAACTTGGTACTTTTACCTCTAAGTAATTTACTGGGCGAGTCGATAAAAATGACTGTTAAGCACAATCGTTTTTAATGTCAAATGATTCTTAAAGAGTTAAATGATAAAATGATAGAAACTTGGCAGTTAAATCAGTTGCTCTTGATCTGAGGCAGCACCTCGTCTCCGGGAGAAAACAGTTCTCTGTGTCCCCACGTTTTTGGGCCGCATGGTTGGCTGTGGCCATCACCGCCACCTGGTGGCTGAGGCTCTGAAACGCAAGTTAGCGCTGAGAACTGACTTCAGGTGGAATCTGCGAGCGGGGTTAAGGAAACTCAAACACCAGCAGACAGCGCGCGCACAGCGAAGGTCAGCCACTGTGAGTACCCAGCGTTTCCTGTGAGCTGGGTGAGAAGGGGACGAGCGCACTCGCGTATGTTTGTGGATGTGGTGGGTGGGTGTGAGACGCACGCTCTTTTCCAGAACCAGGGAATGAGTGGCACGGCATAATCCCTTGTACTTTACAAATTGCTCTATCTGAACAAGTAAGACGTTTCAGAGCTCCTGGATTCTAGATTTTCAGCTTCTTTTGCTGAAGTTCCCCGATAGCTGGCTCCGCGTTTGTGAGGACACTACGTCTGTAACTTCACACCTATTCTTCACCGTGTGAGCAGCCTGCCTCCAGGGCGCGGCGATTTAGGTTTAAGAGAATGAGATGGAGAACAAGAGCTGAGTGACTTTACAGTTATTTTTAAAGATAAAAATAAATAACGAAGCCCTTAATGGAAAGTTTAATGTAGTGGGAAAAGGAGAAAAGCAGAGAGATGAGTACTCTTTTGAAACGAGTTAAGTCATAGTCATGGCATTAGCCACCTTACGGGCAGCGTGTGATTCATCCTGGGAGTGACCACTAGTATGTGGGGAGGTGGGGCTCAGACTGCACCTGCTCCCTGGGTGGACCGTCATCCTCCCTAAGCCGAGTCTGCAGGTGCCCAGGGCGTTTACACCAGGGCGGTGGTGCAGAGGAGACAGCATGGTGATCAGCGTCCGCTCCTCAGGGGAGCAAGGCTGATTGACCTGAACTTCGTCATTGACGAGATCACGTTTTGTGAGGCACACAGGCTTTCTGGAGTAGAAAGCCACTGACCACGGTATGCAAAGAGCTGCATCCCGACCCGCATCTGTCATGAGCTGGGACCGCTCCTCAGTTTCATCTTCATTTTCCTCATCTGTACAGATTAGATATTTTTCATCATCTGAGTTTCCTTTATTCTCTTTTACACACACACGTGCGCTCACACACATAACTACTTCTTCCCTTGGTCTGCAGGCTCCTCAGCAAACTAAATGTCCTCATAAATTATCTAAGATAGTTCACGATAAAGAGATTTGCACTGTACAGTCGATACATATAAAAGTTCATGTATTTTAGCTTGGGCATTTGAAATAATAATTTATAATTAGATTAAAGAAAATGCACACATAAAATTTATATACTCAAGTATTACTTCCAACAAGATGAAGTTGGCATTAACGTGACCTGTGTCAATGCTGATTGTAGTGTTAACTGTTGTCACCAGGCTGGCCTTGACCTCAGATGGGGCACCATGCAGCTTCTAGGGCAGTACCGAAGAAGGGGTGGAAAAATGATCATTTAATCCCTGAAATAAGGTTTAGAATTCAAAGATGTAATCCAGTGTCCTGCATTGAGATAAATTTTTAATATTTCCATTACACAAAAACTGATTTTTAGTTTCCCTTAGTTGTTTAGTGGTTAATGACTCCCAAATAAGATGAGATATTTATGAGTTTTTACCTCACACTACATCTTTCACAGATTACTATTTACTTATGGTAAACATGAATTCTTAAGTGCCTATTTACCTAGGTAAAAATATTGCAATTATTTGTTCCTAGAAAGTTGTTCTCTCACTGTTGCTAGTGATTTACCTTTGGCCATGTCAAACATCCTTTCTCTACCATTGCAAAAGGTACAGGATAATTTTCCCTTAGCAGGAGGCTGTGAGTCTGCGTTGGCGTGAGGCTTCGATAAGGCTGCAAACCCAACCGATAGGTAGATCTTCTTATGCTCAGTCTCAAATTTTTATCTTAACCACTTGGTTGAATATATAACCTAATGGATATAATGGCAAGAGAACTGGGGTCACTGAGCACCCTGACATCTGCTCCCAGCTGCACAGAGTCCCGAGTTGTCCTTCCCCGCCAGATGCTTCTTGTTCTGTTTACCTTCTTTTGTTTTATTTTGGGAACGCCAGTGTCCCAAAGTTGATTCAACTACTGTAGAGTATGAGTTTCAAGTTTTCTCAAGTGGTTTATCTTTGGTGGGGAGGCAGTGGTATCTGATTGACCATTGCTAAGTTTAGGAGTTTTTTTCCTTTTGTCATAGCAATTCAAGTTTAATTAAAAAAAAAACCTCCAAAAAAGATGATTGGAACTATTTTATATTGACTGGTAGTACCTACGTGGCTGTAGTTGACAGAATTTATTTCATTGTAGTACTTACAATCTGAGGAATTTTCTAATGTTTCAAATGGCAGCCCACTATAAAACCAGATTTTTAACCATTCTTTATTTAAATTAGGGCCTTCTTATCATTTTATGGCTACTAGATATCTGAGTAGAGTTTCTTGCAGAATTTCGAGAATCGCTGATTTTCATGACTTTACCCAGCCTTATTTGTACCTTCGTAATAATATTGAAGAAATAGTTAATTTCAGTTGTTATGCATCAATTAGTTTATCTTCAATTGGTCCTTCAATTAGGATGTAATTATCTCAGTTATTTTATTGATTAATATATATGAACTTATGCTTGACAATTTTTAAGCAATTCTTCACATTAGGTATTTTGAAGTAAGTTTGGAGCATGCTGCCTATTGACCCCATCAGCTTTTCCATTCTGGGTCACTTCTCCATCTTCTTTTGGTTCCATTCTGTTGTAAGTGAATGCTTTTACATCTCATAATTTCTGTTATAATTCTCATATAGCCTTGGTTTGTGATGGGTACTCAAAAACTGTTATAATTCACTGAGTATAGATACACAGCGGAAACCTAGTAATAAACAATTATGATAATCATAGCTTATGTGTCTACAGGGGTACACGTGTGTATGCTTGTGTACGTATACATAATATTTTGTCACTCTGTCAAGTTCGTATTCCAAGCACAAGCAAAATAGTAACGAAAAGCATTTGTGGATTTTCAAACTATGCATGTTGCAGCTGTTGCTGACTCTTCTTCCATCACTTTGAGAGTTGTCACCAGTTTCTTCATATCACAGCAGCCTCCTCATTGTCATCTGGCTCTTAATTCCAGTGTGTTTAATATTTTCTTACTTTTTATCCTGATGATCCTCCTCCGATTGTGATTTGCTTGTTCAGTTCAGTTAAAATAATTAACTAAGAAGGATTAAGGAAAAGTTGCATCCAAAGGGAGCACTCATAAATTGTGTTTATGTGTCCTGTGGCAGTGATTATGTCCTTCCCAGTACTCAAATGAGGAATGTGTCCTGTCACAGGCCCTCTGGATATCCCGGCTTCCTTGTGGGCAGCAACTTGTTCTGTCGTTCCCACAACACCACTTCATCCCACAGCCCACTGTTGCTGGAGCGAAGTACGCAGAGCAGCGCGTCCCTGAGGCAGGGGAAGTGCTGGGCAACATGCAGATAGGCTTCAGGGCTCGTTCCTCCTCTACTGTACCACCTTTATCTGGTTTATTTGTTCATGATTTATCATCACTGCATTTTATCCAGTTTTTTTATTTTAAAGTAATGAGATGGTCGCATCTGGTTTTGTGAAGATAACTGCTCTGTTTCACCTGGACTAAAGGTAGAAGACATGAGCGAAGCAGTTAGGGAATTGTGGCCTGGTTCAGGGGAGAGACTCTAGGGGCTAAAATGAAGGGCAGAGGGAATGGAAAAGGCAAATAGACGTGAGAGGCACTGCCAAGGGAGAGACTTCCAGGGATCTACTGCTGAGTAAAACTCCACCCAAAATTTAGTGGCTTCAAACAACCATTTCCTGTTCTCTCATCTCTCTGTGGGTTGACTGCACCCAGCTGGGTGGGTCTCACTTGTGGCTGCTCATACCACTGCTGACAAATGGTGGAAGTGGCTGGGGTCTTCTGAAGATGCCTGGTTTGGTGTCCAAGGTGGCTCCTTTACTCATGTCTGGTCCCTGGGCTGGAGAGCTGAAACAGATGAGAGGCGGCTGCATCCCCTCTCTCCAGGTGGCCTCTCCGCGTGGCTATCCTGGACCTCTTCAAGGCATGGTGGTCTCAGGGTAATCAGACATTTTGCATGGCTTGGCTTCCGTAGGGAAAAATGCTCCATGTGGACCCCTATGGAGGCTGCAAGGCATCTTGTAACCTGCTACTGGAAGTCACACAGCATCAATTCCACTGCATTGTACTGATCAAAAGAGAATCCCGGGACTGGCAGAGATTCAAGAGAGAGGACTGCACAAAGGTGAACACATCAGGAGACAAGGTTCCCCAGGGACCCTCAAAGTCTAGCTACATGATGTGCAGAGTTGAATATGGAAGATGGAAAGAGAGGTGGTTGCACATGACTCCAAGTTTTGCTGGCCTGGAGAATTCAAGAATTCATTCCTGTGGCTGAGATCTCTGAGGGGTCGAGGGTAGAGAATGGAGAGGGGTGCGGACAGGGGTTTAAGGAACTCCTATATTTGAGAAATGAGCATGAGTGTCAATGAAAGGAATGAATTTTCTTCAGAAAAGTGGATGGAATCAAGAAAATAGCTTCAAGAGGACAAAATATCTCTTGCCTAGACCTCAAGTCCCTTGATGGTCCCTGTCTTCCTCATAGTTTTCTCCCCAGACCCTGGCACAAAGCCTTACGAGAACAGCAGGCATTCAATAAATGTGGATCGGGTGGTTCTTCTCGCTGAGTCGGAGCCCTGGGGCTATCCTGTTTTCCCTGACTAGACCTAAAGCACCAACTCCTGCAGTGTCCCTTCTTTACCTGCACGCAGCTGCTCTCGTGCAGCCTGCACTTCAGTGGTCCCCTGGCCGTCGCCAAGGTCTGTCCTCCCATGACCATCCCACACAGGACATGAATGACAGCGGCAAGGATCGCCTTTCACTGCTGTTCATTCACTTGCCACCCAGGCCCTGGCACTTGGAAGACACTCAATAAGTATTTGGCAAATTAAATTGAATTGGCCTTTTTAGTATAAGTTTAAACATTTGGCGGAAGTTGCAGCCTACACACTGTCGCTGTTTTCTAAATGAGTCCTATAGAGTCAGTACAGAGGAGTGAGCACCGTCCTCTGCCCATTGTGCTTTTAGGGATTCATGAAGGTGCTCGGGGACACAGACTTATGTGGCTGAAAATCTTGCTGCGGAGATCCCATAAATTCATTCCTTAAGAACAAATATATTTGACACCTACTATGTGCTGTCTGTCTTAGGTGCTTGAGACATATCAGGAACAAACTGATAAAAACACTGCCCTTGTGGAATTTACATCCTGCCGGCAGTCCTCAGATAATAGCACTATCAATAACCGCATCACGCTGTGTTTTAGAAAGGTTTCAGTGCTATGGAGAAAAATAAAGCAAGGTTAGAGTAACAAAGCACGCCGACAGGAGGAGTAGTTAAAATTTTAAATAAGGGGGGTTGGTGTGGAACTGTGGTGACAATTAAGCAAACTCTGAGGAAGAGGGAGCAAGCCACACACTATGTGGAGGACATGTGCGCCAGGCAGAGGGAACATGGGGGACGAGAGCTTGAAGGCCCTGGGGTGTGAAGAACACAAAGAATCTTGGCTCTGGACACATGCATCATTCGCTCATTCACTAAATCATCATCATTCATTCAGTCATTCAACAATTACTTATTTCGTGCTTATCATATTTCAGGATGGGTATATGATAGGAACTGAACGCATGGCTCCTGCTTTAAAATCATTTATGATCTCATGGGATAAATATACATTAAACACCTAAAAAGTCAATAAATATCTAATTACTAAGTGTGACAAGTGCACTAGGGAAAGAAAGGTGTGCTGTGACACAACTGCAGGGAACCTGGTTTAAATTGGACAATCATCAAAGGACGCTCCAAGGAGACTGCTTTCCATCTGAAACCTGAAGAACGGGGAAGAGAAAGATATTCAAAGTCTTTTATTTCCCAACATAAGACAGACTTCCAGAAAAAATGGGAGCAGTCTTCAGAGTGACCTCAGGACTTATTTTCCCTGGTCGGGTGAGGATGCTATCAGAAAGAACACTTTCGCTGAAAGACAGAACAGGGGTTTTCTGTTTCTGGTCTACACCGAGAAACAGTGCTGGGACTTTGAGGGACAAACGTCATTTCCCACCTGTCTGAGTAGAGAGTTCCCATGAGTCCCAGTTCCCCCTCCTCGACTGGATTTGCCCTGTGATAGCTCTACATTTATTTTCCTCATCTGTATAATTGAAGCAATAGTATTTTTATAACTTTTACGAAGGTTAAATAAAACAATGCCTGTGAAGTTACCTGACCCAGTAGCTGGCAGTTAAAACAGAACTTTGAGCAAATTTGCAACTGACAATAGGCCGATTCTTACCGGCATACACAGTGTGGAATAGGGTGGAGCATGCAAGGCGGTGCTGGGGGAGCCTGCGTCCCTCCCACTTCCCGTTTCCATGAGGGGATTCCTGTCAGGAATCTGTTCCGCGTGAAGGGCCCACTGGTGAAGTCAGTAAGCGTGTGTGCGTGTCCGCGCTTCCTCTCTCTCTCTTTTGGAGAAGCCCTCCCTGCCCCCAACTGGACCGTGCAGCGGGCCTACTGGGCAGGTTTTGCCCCTGCAAGGGGGAGGCCTGCAGCTTGGGGGGGCACAAGTTTTAATTCTTAGAGTATTAGGAAACTTGTTTGACTAGTCTCAAGTCGTTCTCCAATTCTGCTTTATCAGAAACGTAAATGTTTGGTCTGCATCCATCTGTTTCACTCTTGTTTTTCATTCAGTTCCGAGCTCAGACAACACCATTCCTTGTTGGCTCCCTCAATGCCCAACAGGAGACAACTTCGGGGGCACCATCGCCATCCTCGCCATGAGCTTAATCACGGGAATGGCAGAGCAGCAGTAAACACTCACTGAGCGTGCTGTATTCCACACCGTATTCAGCAGGCTTCACTCTTTACCTCTTTTATTGTTAGTGGGTTATGATGGTCATCAGAGTGACCAAAACCTTTCTTAGTCATGGGCTCATGCAGACTGACAGTTCGTCTCAGAAGGAGTGTCCCTAGTGTGGTCCAGGGGCCATTGGCATCAGTGTTGCCTGAGTGCCGGGAGAAAGGTGGAAATCCAGTCCCTCCCAGAATCTGCATTTTAACAAGACCCCTGGGCTTCAGAGACCTCTCCTCTGATGTCTGCAGCCCGGGAATGGGTCACCATACCTCCCGGTCTAACACCTTATGGTACTTTTTATTGTGTGTAGTGAGCTTTTTACAGAAAGGAGTCAGTAAGCCCTGTGTTGTTTTACAAAAAAAGAAAAAAAAAGTCTTAACTCTCTTTATTTGGATTTTAATTTTAGATGAACAATTGAAGAGGGCTTTAAAAGTGTTTTAAACATGTGATATTTTCCTTTGACCAGTAAATTTTGGGTGACAGCTTTAAGCACTGGTTGGTTTGTAAACTCCTTTAGCTGTTGCTTGGTCTTATGAATAAGTGAATGAACATACTCTTGTTGAACTCGGAATTGTGGACGTGGAAGCTGGCTCTGGGCTTTGAGACACACGTCTTTTGTTTTAACGTGGGTACGTAATATTTTTGTTTTAACGTGGGTACGAGGAGTAGAGGATCAGACATGAACACTGAAAATATGAACTGTACTAGGGGGCACAAGGTCACAAACAGAGGGCGTTTCATCGCTCCTTCTTTCTCATGCCTTGCAAAGCTGGGTTTTTTCTAATTCCTTGATTTATGCATACACTATGAGAACAGCAAACAGAAAATGCCCCTCTGGGATTTCTAATTCCTGCACGTGAACGTGCAGCGGGGTCAGAGTGGAAAGTGGCTGTTTATGTTTTGTTTGTTTTCTGATAAATCTGTTTGTATAAGACAATCCCAAAACTCCGTCTTGCACAGACGCTGTGCTAAATATGCCAGTAGTTTTGGCAAGATATGTTCAGATCTGGGCATACAGAGTTCACTGCCCATCTATAGACCAGCCGGAATTCTCAGTCCTCCGTGGACTTCCCTTCTTCCATCTCTCTAGTTTATTTGTCAGATTCTTTTTGACTGCGACACTCCCACTTCTCAGGAAGCTGGCAAAATATAGTGATCCTAAGTCCACATGCTTCAGAGAGCGACCCAGAACAGACTTTTGTTGGATATGGAGAGATTTTCCACTGTGGCGTTTCATATGAATGATGACAAAAGCAGGCATATTATACACGACCCAAGGGGAAAAACACCCAGCACTGCCGCAAACTGTGGAGAATGCACACAGACGGGGATCCATATGCAGGGCTCTCAACACCCAGGCTGACTGACTCACTGGCTTAGCTTTGTCTTCATCTCTGAACATTTTGAGATATTTATACATAAATGTATAATAAAAAGAAAGAAAATAGTCACACACGATCCAGCTACTCTAGTAAGTTTCTACTCAGGTCTCTAGGTTGTGCTAGGTGGTGGCAAAAGTGTCTCATGGTCATTTGTTCTGTGTCTCTGTGATCATAGTAAGACTTGCAGTACACGCTCGCTACAGGCATAGTTTCTCTCTGTTGGAAGGATCTTTAATTTTGCCTTTATTTAAGAATTCCTTTGTTATTCCATAAGTTCTCGAAACTAATACATGGAAATGGCTCCCAGTTCCTTTCATGCCTTGTAACGCTCCTCACCCTGTTCATCTCACTTCACTGGATGCTAAAATCTCTTCCACCACCATTCCCACTTCCCTCCTGCCACCTCTGGGAGAGAAGCGTGTTGCGTGGGCGTGTGTGAGGAAGGGTGGAATGAACGCTCCTGTTGCACCCTCTTCAATATGAGATGCTTCTTGGATGTCAGGTGGAGATGCCAAGGAAGCAGTTGTCCGTGAAAGTCTGGAGCTCCCTGAGAATGGCAGGCCTTGAGGTACGTGTTTTAGAGTCATTTTCCTGTAAATGGCTCTCAAAGCCGTGATCCTGAGTAAGGTCCCCGGTGAGAGGACATAGACTGTCCTGGACTCTGGGTGCTTCCCAAGCCCACCTCTTCAGTGTAGACATCCCAATTTCCCAGCTATGAGGCCCCTGACAGGACTCTGGGTGAAGCTGCATCAGCTGTCGGAATAAACTTCCAGCAGCTGAGTGGGGACTCCGTGTGTGTTGATAGTTCCTGGGCCATCCTTCACAGACTTGGTAGTAAACATCCCAAGGCGTTGGGTGTCAGCAGGGCCGCACCTAACAAGCACCCACAGTGAGCGAGAACCAGTCTTCACAATTAGGACTTTGCATTCAAGCCTTCCTACTTAGCCATAATTATTATAATTATCTCTGAGGGACAGTTTTGACATCAGTGAAGTGGAATCCACAGACTTTTAGCAATTGAGAATTGACAGATGTGAGCTGCACCCTTTGCCCTTGTTCTGATCACTCCAGTGTACAGGCAGGAGCCATCCCAGTGCTGACAGGAAGAAGGGGAGGAGAAGCCAAGGGCTGCCACACGCCATGGTCTGAAGGACTGGTGCACTTAATCCAAACTCACCCAAAGCCATTTGTGGTATAGTGTCCAATATCACCAGAAGCAGGGTAGGTGTAGCAAATGCATTCATGAATCTAAAAACAGATATTCAACATCCAAAAGAAACAACAATTACTGCAAAGATTATGAAATCAGATGGCATATCTTTTTGGAGAAAGCAAAATAAAAATGATGATGATGTGACGAAAAAGTGACAAGTGGTATGAAAAACTATACTGAATTTGTATAACAATCTTTGCAGTTTGGATCATCAGATGCCCAGCTTTAGCCAGTTTTTAAGCAATCCCACTTTTTAATGTTTTTGCCAAGGAATGGCTTCTACTGGCTGTGATGTCATTTATTGTGATAGGAGAAAGTGAGGACATCCGAGGTCTCTGTGCTGTTCCAGGGGACACTCTGGGCGCCGTGGTCATGGAGGGGAGGACAGTCCCACCGAGAGAGAACCCAAGTAAACAGGCCAGCAGGAACAGGTGAGGAAGAGGCTAAGAGGGGGGAATCCTGAGGAGAATGGAGTGGTGTTTTTGTTAAATGTGACCCAACCTGGGGGCGTGTTTCTGAGGTAAGAACCTGGTTGCTGAGCGCATCCCTAAAAGCCTGTTTACTCTCTGACGGTGCTAAAGCAGCTCTAAGCAGCACAGGTGTGGTCCCTCTGTTCTTCCTCCACGCACCCCAAACTTGGGTAGTGTCAGTGTGCCGGGGCAGGGGGATTTCCAGGGACTCTAGTAGCGAGTTAGTTTAGAAGGCCACACACTCAAGGCCTCAAAACAGAAGGACCCTCTAATATGGTGGCTTTGTGCTTCCACCGTGTCTCTTGCTGAAATCTTGTCAAACTTGGCCTTTGTCCACATCCTGGGCATCCCAGAATGATAAGCCAATGTACTAGTCCTATTGATAAGAACAGATCTCATTGCTGTCAGCTGATGAAGCTTGCATTCACACTCACTATTAATCATAGACTCCAGTAAATTTCTAGACTTACAGGACCTTATTCCAGAGGAACTCAATTTCAAAGTTCTGAGAACTGCGTTTCAGATCAAATGACTCAGTGTGTGGTCAGTGGCTGAGACCTTAGGGAAACACAGAGTGAAGGTCCCCGGTCATTGTCAGCCCTGGCCTGATTTCCCCTGTAGTTTTCTATTCTTTCACATTCTGGGGGCACAGCTTCCTCTTCACATTTGCCACCATGGTTTACAGTCTGTTCTGAGAATCCCTTTTCCCTTCAAGCTAGCAATAAATTAAATAAAGTCTTTTATTCTCTCTCCAAAATCTTGTTTACAATTCTGTTTGATTTAAAAATATTTTGTTGTTGTAGTTGCTGCCAATTACAATGGGGACAAAAAATTAAGAAATGTTGAGAAGATACCAAAGATTAAAGATCTCTTTGAAAGTCTCCTTTCCTATTGCTTAGGCTTAGCTCCTGCCATTCAAGATCAAGGGCTCCCAGAAGCTGTGCTGGGGTGTTCGGATGCTTAGCTCCTCACCAGAGGTGGGTCAGATGGTAAATATCTTAGGCTTTGCCCGTCAGATGGTCTCTGATGTAACTGCTTACCTCTGCTGTTGTGGCATAAACAGGCCACAGACAAAGGTAGATGAATGACACAGCTGTATGCCAATAAAACTTTATTTACAAAAGTAGGCTGTGGGCCAGATTTGACCCTCAGGCCATTGTTTGCAGAACTCTGCTGACTACACACGAGGTGGATTGTGTTTGATATCGCTGGTAAGGCTTCATAGTGGTTGGAGCCCCTGCCAAAACTTGCATCATCAGCTTAGACTTCATAAATTTTATTTACAATTTATTTCCTTCTCTGCCACCACTTACTGTTCCTGAACTATGTGCCAGATTCTGGGCTGGTGCTTCCTAAGGATTGTTTAACATCATGAAGTTCTCACCACAGCTGTGTGAGGTCGCCGTAATGATCTCTTTATTGATGACCCACCTCAGGCTCTGTGATGTCAACTAACTAACAAAGACCAGGGCTGATCCAAGCAGAGCAGGTCCACACTTGCTCTGTCTGGTCCCACGGCCACGGTCTCAGCCACCACGCTGATCCCTGGGCGATGGAAGGGTCCTCCCGACATCAGTAGATACCACTGGCTGCAGGGCATGGGGGCAGGTTTGGGGGCACATAAGAAACCCAGCAATGGACGTACTGAATTTGAAATGGCTGTAAGATATCTGGCCCATCAAATGATTTGTTGTTTTGCTTTGTTTTCCAAGATACCAAAAGGGCGCATCCTGAACACTTGAGTGTAGCTGTTTAAGTTATGGAGTTACGAACATGATAGGTTTCACTCATGGAGATGGATTTTATTTTAATCAGAATCTTATTTATAGAAGCTAAATTGAATATGTAGTCCAGTTTAAAGGGAAAAAAAAATGCAACCAATTACAAAAATGCTTTATCTCCCTCTCTCTCTAGCATATTCCCCTATTTAAAAAAAAAAAAAAAAAAACAGGGGCCGGCCCTGCGGCCGAGATTCAAGTTCCGCATGCTCTGCTTCGGCAGACGGGTTTGCGGGTTTGGATCCCAGGTGCAGACCTACTCCGCTCATCAGCCACACTGTGGAGGCATCCCACATACAAAATAGAGGAAGATTGGCACAGATGTTAGCTCAGGCCTAGTCTTCCTTAAGCAAAAGAAAGACGAAGATTGGCAACGGAAGTTTATTTCAGGGTGAATCTTCCTTACCAAAAGAAAAAAACACTTCAAAGGTTTCCAAAGGAAGCAGGTGCGCACAGTGTCCTTGCTCAGGACTTCTCACCAGCACTCTAAGTGTTTAGGCCACATTCTCTCAATGAACCAACTGCATGGAACTCCGCACTGGGACACTGGATTCCTCTAGGCCAGTCAAATATGACACAAATCAGAGGGATGGCTCTCAGTTTGATGGTGTTGAACTTTGGTTTCAACCAAGAATTGCTTTGAAGAAATGCACAGTCCCTAGTTATCTTAATGAATCTTCCTCCCATTGACATAAAAGTGCATCACACATATTTAGCCTAATCTTTTTATTGAAATTCATTAAGCAGTTTTTTCCCCTGAAATGAACCACAGAAGGCACACACAAAATTCCATGTTTATCTCATGTTATTTCATAAGGTGACTTGTTGGGCCCTCAGATCTGGAGAGTCTCTGAACAGTATATCTCTCTCAGCATCTATTCATTTCCAAAATATGTGAAAGTACAAAAGTGATCCATAAGAAATTCCTGAAAGTATATATGCCTTCTTTTAAAAAGGTTTGAAAACCCTACAAGGAAAATGTTGCCTAATCACCGTTAACTCAGCCCCTACTGACACAGTCTTGCTTAAAAAAAAAGAACCATGTTGTCAAAAGAAAAAAAAAAAAAAAATCTTTAAATGGCATAGTCAACCCAAAAAGAAAGCCAGCGTTCATGTGCTGTGGGCAGAAACGAAGAGGAAGAAAACCACCGTATTAGCAAAGTTTTATTATTTTTCCAAAATTCAGGACAACAAAAGAGGGAGGAGCAGACGGCACTCCGGCGCAGTTGAGGTTTTAGTTATTGCAGTCTTCTGGGGCCTCACGCTCCAGCAGAGCTTCCTGTGTGGACAGGGCAGCCTCCTCCTCCTGAGGGCTCTGATGCCCTGGCCTGGTGAGCAGGCCCTGAGTGTCGGCACAGCACAGAGACACAGGGCCAGACAAAGCTTCAGATCTGCTGCATCCCACATCAACAGACTTATTTACTTCTGATATCACACAGGAGCTTTTGCAAAACTATACTATTAAATTACATTTTCTGAAGATTAAGTATAAAATATAATCATCGATAAATAAAAGTAGATGACATTACAGAATGACAAAATAAGTAGCTATTTTTCCAATAATAAAAAGTGTTACAGCTATAATCCAGTGTATTATTTCCAATAATAATCATGCTGTCTCCAGCTGAAGGATTTGATAATTGGGCTGAGTGACCAGAGAGTCTCCTCTGGAGCAGTCAGGCTTCTCCTTTAAGGAGAACAAGGCTGCTAAAGATTGAGAACGCTAGGTGGGATAAGGAGCCCTGTTAACTTCTCCAGGCACGGTATGGACAGTTTCTCTACTACCCAACCCCCAGACATGGAGGACCCTCAAAGGCTCCATCTGGGGTCTTCCTGAGCTTGAGAGAAAGGTGCTCCATGGAAAGAGTCCCGGGGTGGGTGTTTCTTAAAGTGCACTCAGGGGCTTTATTGCTATGACTGCAGAAGGGTGAGCTGAAAACTGGACAAACCGTGAAAAGCAGTAGGTGTCAAATATGTAAGTCAGAGAAAGACCTGAAGTGTCTGTGATGTCTGCTCGGGTCCCCGACAAGCCAGCTCTAGTGCCGGTGCCACTGTTGATGTGGGATCAACCACCACTGCATCATTCTCTTGAAATGTGTGCAGTGTCCTCTCCCTTATTAAAATGCCAGTATTTGCATTTTCCCTTCTAGTTTTTCCTCCCTTGAAAGTATGACTTAATTACCATTTGAAATTTTAAGTGTCTGATTCTATCCCTAACATGACGATTGGATGCAGTACTTTGATATTAGTCAGAATAGAATCCTCTCTACCTTCAAAGAATTTTGTAATTGTTAATCGAGGATCTTACACGTCTATGAAATGTGCAGAGCGCTATTGGGTTGATTTTGTCTGTTTGCTAACTGCCTCCTTTTTTCCTTCTTATTTCATGCATTTTGAGCTTATCGATTATTTGTCTCAGCGGCACAGTGTTTGTTTTGAGGGTATAATGTGGTTTTAACATGAATAGCACAGTTTGTTTTCATTTTTATAATTTCATAAGGTCTTATACCACATTAATGACTTTCAGGTTGTGTTAGTATCAAAAATTCTAAACTCTCTCAAAACGATTCTCACAAATGGGTCTGAGAGCACCTAACTGAAACGACTGATCAGAGGGATCCGGCGTCTGAAGCTTTGGGTCTGCTCCCGCAAGAGCTGAGTGGAGCTCGCCTTTGACGAGGTGTGGGGAGCCCACGTCCTGTATTCACAGCGTCTGTTACGTTGAACTTCGTTTCGGTCTATCCCTCAACTGCCCCTGTACTTCACCCAAATCCGAAGGACCCAACACGACGCCCGCCTGGCAGACCAAGGGGGGATTTGCTTTTGTTTCTCCCGGAGGAGGAGCGCAGTGTCTGTAGAGCATGTGCTCCATCTCAGGAGCAGGAGAGCAACAGGAAGGGGTGGGAGGGGGAAGATGCCCAGCAGGCAGGGGTGTGTCCTGGGCTTGGCCTGTCTCCTTGATGGAAAGGTTGGGGAATGCTTCTGCACCCTCCAAACCTCCCTGCACAGCGGGGGCCATCGAGGGCTGTAGTAAGGGCACAAGGTGACCTATTCTAGTGGTCCATTTAATGTAATATTGAAGCATCCAGCGCATCAGAAGATGCCTTTGTCATCTCACTGGCCAATGGCCAAGCCATCACTCGGAGGCCAGCCCCACTGTCTGTGGCCATGCAATGACTTGTGGCTCTCAGGGCTGACTTCCATATTTAGGGGAGAGAAGGATGTGCTGCCGTGGGGTGGGCACACCACTGATTTAGAATGTCACAGCAGCCTGCTGCATCCTATGAGAACAAGCAAGGATTAAGCAGTGCAGAGGGGCCCTGGCACAGACAGGGATAAGTTTGTTTGGGCTGGTGTGAGGTGATTAATTTTTCAAATTTGGGTCCATGTGGAGGCCATTGTAAATATATTTATCTCGTGGCTGCATTGTTGCAGGGGTGGGGGAGTTTTTTTCACCCCAAACATCTAAATCCTCACATGTAAGTCACCACACGTAGAGATTTCTTTGAGAATTAAAGGGGAAATATGCAGACTTTCTCTGGCACATGCGAACGTGCGGAGGAATTTTCTAAACCTCCTCTTGGGGATGGTGTCCATAGCAACAGAAGGCTCAGCTGTGAAGGAATTCTCAATTAGCACTAAATGCTGGGGTGCTGGGGATCATATTTCCATGCAGAGGGTGTTCATTTTTACAGGGATTTTAAGGTATTTTTTACTTTACGAGATTATATGATATTAACATTATTTTTAAACTGCTTATATTTATCATGCACAGGACTTTCATCCTGACTGATATTCACCTGGAAAACCATGTTAGATATTATAACTAGATATGGACTGCAGTCAGGGACAAGAGCTCATACTGAGAGGCAAAAATCTGGGCTCTATTGTGACCCTGGACAATTGGCTTAACCTACCAGGACTCAGTGCTATAGGGTTGAATTAATTAGATTTCTATAGTGTGTTTATATGAATATATATATATATTCCCAAGATATATTGAGTGAACAGTACAAACAGCAGAACAGCGTGTAGCAGACTGCCATTTCTGTAACAAAAAGGAGAGAATAAGGATCTTTTTTGTTTGTGCAGAGAATCTCTGGGAAGATCTGTAAGAAACCAAGAACACTCACACATGTAGGAAGACTGAGAATCAGGCAGACGAGAGATTAGAGAGGAAAGAAAACTTTTCATAAAAGATCCCTCTATATTGTCTGGTTTTAAACCATGTAAACAACCTACCCATAAAAATTTAATTTAAAAAGAAAATATAGATATGTTTCATCAGTGGCTCTCAAACTAATGAGTAAATTATAATTCTCATAACAGTTCTGAGGTGCTATTCAAGCATTTATTGATCACTGTCTGTGCGCATGGCACTATGCCAAGATCTTGCATAAACGAGTACGATTTCTCAAAAGGAAGGTCTGGGACGCTACAACAAGCATGACAGTAACTATAAAACATGTTCACACACGGTAGTGTGAGTACGGGCCTGTAGGGTTAGATGAAATAAAATGACAGCCACTGTAGGGGAGAAGGGAGACTTCTCAGCTACGTGATCCAGGAAAGGCATACTCGCAGGATGAGGAATGTGTGCTTAATTTGTCTGGCTATCAGGAACCACTGAAGTGTTTGGAATGGAGAAACCTAATCACAGATCCTGCTTTCCGAGAAAGGTTATGGCTGGTGATCCCTCTCACATAAGGTAATGCAGTAAAGCTGCCATTTTACAATTCTTCAGACAGATGTGGTTCCAAGTGCATTAGATGAAGTATTTTAAATGCGTGACATCTTTTAATCCTTAAGCAATCCTATCAATGAATGGATGGATGGATGGGAGGGTAGATGGATGGATTAGTACCTGGAGATCTCACAATTATCTTATTATTAAAATTTCACTTTACATATACTAAAAATGGGGTTCAGAGGGGCTAAGCAACCAGCATGCAGTCACATGTCTAGCACAGAGCAGAGGAGGACTGGGTCTTTGTCATCAAAGCTTTCACACCTAACCACTTGGAAATTGCACACTCGTTTCTTACGATGCCAATGGATGGGAGAGAACATCAACTACGTGTTTTTTTTAACTTTTGATATGGAACTCACTTTCTCTCAAGGTCTATTCAGAACATACACAAATGCATAAAAATATCAATCAAATTTAATCAGGAGTTATTTTAAGATTATAATGATCCCATATCCAACACAATCGATAGGCAATAGATAATGCTGCCAGGTACCCAATTTGAAGGCATGGACTCCTTGTTCTATCTGATCTAGAGACGTCTGCTTACTTGGGCAGGAAGGGCTCCATGCTCCAGGTGGCCTGGATGCTGAATATTGTTTTATATTAAGTTTATGTGCTGCTGCACTTAGGTTTCTTTTCTTTGTGATCGAAAGTATAGCAAATATGTTATTAAATTAGGTCAACATCTAATCTAGTCTTAGAATCAATGTGGAGAAATGAGCCAATATTTTATTTGTACTTCCCCTGGTACGAATTTTGAGCCGAGACTTAACTAAAGAGATTATGAGTATGGATTGGTTGGGAAGAAGCAAGAGAAAATGCCAAAGACAGAAATGGTGCCAGTGGACGTGAGATAATCAGAAACAACCATATCTGGCAGTAGAGAATTAAATCAAAAATGTGAATTCAATTGTCTCTCTTGTGTACATGAAAGTATTTTAACAATTCTCCCTAAAATTTATCTTAATTTTTATTTCGAGCTCCCATCCTACAGGGCTCATTCTTTTTCTCAAGATTTTTATCTAAGTTCTCAGGGGCTCACGTATTACTGATGTGTATGCAGGTTGGGGTGAGGGGGGAAGAGAGATCCCTCTGGTCCTTGATGTTGGCGGCTGGAACACCCAGGAATCCCTGAGCTGCCCGTCGTCCGTGGATAATGTCCACTATTATCGGCCCAGGCAGACCCTGTTTGGGGCGACTTCTCCCAGACTGGTCTGCAGTGATTGCTTCCCTGTTCTCCTAAACTGCTTCAGTTCAAAGCCTGGAAGAGACTTCCCCCACCTTCTACTACTCTGTCCCTTCACCGAGACAGAAGCATGGAGAGGCCTAGTCTTCTGGTCATCACCAGCCTCCGGCGTGATGGTAAAATCAGGTCCAGGTCAGGCTGGAGACGGGCTTTGGCTCCTAGACCCACTCAATAGCTACTGCTGTTTCTTATTGATCTTAGGTCTTTCCAGTTTCCTTAGGTTCCAAGATTCCCTATCTATGCACTAGGCAAACCTGCCCACTCAGAGTTCCTGGAAGAAAATAAAATGGAATAATTTAAACAAATAGATGAAGATTCCTAGTCTTACTGAGATTCTGTGCAAATAATAAAACTCGCCACTTCAGCTGTGTGCCTGTAGGTGGGTGACTTGCAGTGGAGGTGCCTTTGACATGGACAGGCAATCTGGCAGCTTGGGTTAGTTGTAGACAATGGCTATGACATTTTCACTCTTTGTTGGGATGTTTTAATCAGTGCTTGAAATGAAAGAAAATGGCTTTGGGTGAGTAAATATCTGGACTCCACCCTCTCACCACACTGAATCCCAACGAGCTCTGAAGCCTGGATGTCAACAAGGGCTCCAATGACATTCCACTGCAGAGAGTACTCAGGGGGAGTGTTGGACATTTTAAACAAGAAGCGTAGGTTTCATTAAACTAATTCTCTGAAGGAGATGCCATTTGGAGATCTGTTTGCCACGAACGTTTCTGAGATGTTTTTGTCTTAGTCAACCGATTCCTAATTTCTTATCATCCCTATTATTTTTTCCTTCAAAATGAGAGAAAGAAAAAAGGGTCCAAAATTGAAGGGTAAAATCTTCCAGCAGGACCGAAAGTGAAGTGTTCAGTTTTATTTTGGTGTAAGCAGTGATGATTTTCTGAGAAACAGGTCAAATCTATGACACATGGGGAAGGTCGTGAGAATGTGAGAAAGCTAGCAGGTGTGTCAGCCAGGTAGCAACAGTACCTTAAACACGAGAGCGATCATTTCAGGCAAAGAACCATGTTGTTGAAAATTAAGTGAGCAAAGCCAGGAGGTGTTAGACTCTGGAAAGGCAGGGAAGCTGTTCTGCATTGTCTTTGTTTCCAGATGGCTGATGCTTTCGTAGGCTGCCTGGTGGGGCTCATGCTGAGTCCACGGCCCCGGCTGGCTGTGTTTGCTTTCTGCAGATCCAGAGCCTGTCTCAGTCTCTACCCCGCACCTCTCAGGAGGTGCTGGAGTGAAGTTTCCAGCAGGTTGTCTGGCCCTTGGTGCCATCACTGTGGACCCTGCGTCTTTCTTTGGAAGCTACTGGTACCACTTCATTTCACCACAGTGTGGAGGCATTGACAGAGAATGTGTACAAACCCTTGTGCTCCCGACATGATTGTGCATCTTAACTACAACAAAGCAGACTGTCAGGTCAAGGCTTGGCTTGGGGTCTTTTAGTTTGTTTTATGAAGACCACCGTATGTTCACTGGGGAATTGGATGGGTCAGGTAATTCTCTGTTGTGGGAGCTGTCCTGGCCTTTGCAGTGTGTTTAGCAGAATTCCTGACCTCCACCCTCTAGATCCCAGAAGCAGTCCACCCTCCCCCCTGCTTGTGACACCATAAATGTCTCTAGATGCTGCCAAATGTTCCCTGGGAGGCACAATTGCCTACTGGTCTAGGATATGGCAAAACTCATGACTCAAGATGGTCAAGTACAACTATTTCAACTCTGCCTTGATCACAGAACACACATGTTAGGTCTCACATTGTGTGACTGGAAACTGTTGAACATGGGTTTAATCTCCATATCTCATTCTTTTATGTTCAAACTCTGTTAAAAGCATAAACTACTGGGATTGTTAAAAAAGACAATGTCTATCTCCTGAATGATAGTAATTTATAAAGGCCATGAGAAAAGGAGGCTCATAGGTATCCTTAATTGGTACATTTATTTATTAGAATATTATCTGTACCCAGTAGGCATTAGGGAGACCATGCTATTGTGAGGTCAGGATACCTGTGTTCACATCCCCTGAATCTATACAAACACAGGTCATATGAGTACGTGAATGTGAATTCCACAGTGCATGCTCTCCCTACCTCCTTGGATCACTGTAAGGATGAGTGTGAGTTGCGCAAACCTGTGAATGCTAGGGCTGTGTAAAAATAGTCATCATACATTTGTGTTACTCTTACTAAACCTGTGCATGATCCCTACAAGAAGACACATGTGCACCGTACCTATCCTCAAGAGATCTGTGATCTAGTCGAGAAGATGAGATGTTCATGTGAAGAGCAAGTGATAGGAGCTGAAAGATCCAAGACGACAATGGAAAAGCTCATTCTAAACACATGACTGAGGGCCATGCGGGGTGTATGGAAGGACGCCGTGGGCTCCAGGGGCTGCAGAAGGCTTTGTATAGTCAGAGACACAGGAGCTCTGGAGGATCTATTTAAATAAGAATTTCACAACCAGTTGTCCAGCCATGTGTGAGTTGCTGTGCATAAGAGAGCTACCCTCCCAGACCTTTGCTTCAGAACACAGTAGGCCTTCCTCCTGGAGTGCCACGGAACGTGGGTGACAGCTGGCCTCAGGTGTGGTCTCCTTAAGGGGCCCCCATTCCCGGAGGTGGGCTGCCTCCTACTTTGGGGACCCCTGTGTGAATCTCACTCTGCAGCCTCAAATTTACCACGGATAGTGAAGTGATGGGAAGCTCTGCACAAGTGGAGTCTTCCCTTGATGTTGCCAGGACAACACCGTGCAACTAGCTAGACTCCAGAGAAGAAATGTCCAATGTCAGGAATAACACCAAAATGGAAAAAGGTGAGTGCGGGAGACAAGAGAAGATCCTGGCAGGTGAGCAAGAACTCTGGAGTAAGCTATGACCCAGAAGTAGTTAGAAAAGACAAAACCCAGTTAGCCCAACCTTGTTTCAGTCCAGGTTGGTGGCACCAGCTCAACTTGCCGCAGTGGGAATACCTACGAAATAGAAGAGGAGCTGCAAACTGGAGGACGCGAGGCTTACAACGATGGGAAGGAGGGGATGACGGGACCGGTGCTCCCCGTGGTGCAGGGGGATGAGATATGCAGCAGGACAAGAGGTGAAGAGCCGTGAACGTGGGAGGTGCAGACAAGAGACCAGGCCAAGAAGAAAGAGTGAATCTGCAGTCCTTTCTACTACTGAGGGCGGCCATCCCCACTGCTTGGCCTGCAAAGACAGCGCTTCATCCTGGTGCTCCAGCACCAGTCCTACGGGGCCCCAGGTGGTGTGTGGCAGATGGCTGTAAGAGGAGAAAGTCCCCAACAAAATTGACAGTGCAGACTATGTTCCAGAAGCAAATCAGCACCTCTGCTGAGGCCAGTGGACTCTCACTGGAGATCCTTGCTGAGTACACAGCAGGTCCTCACGAATGCTGGCCAGGGGAAGAAGTCGTTCCCAACTGCATCCACGTCTGCAATCCAGGCCAGTCTGTAGAAGGGAACGAAAATGGGCTGACCAAAAGCCCCCTCCCAATCGTGGGCATGGCACACCACAGTGCTACAACCAGGACCAGTCAGCACGTGTCCTTTCTTATTTAGGATCAAGCACTTATTTTGCAAATTCTTAAAATAGTTTTGAAAGGCCAACCTTGCCTAAGTTGTGTGAGGTTTTTGCTTTAATTAAGGGAGACTTTCAATTTGCTCAAAAGCTATGGTCACACTGTCAGGCACCACAGATGATTCTGTGGTGCCAACTTCAGAAGCCCAACTGTGGCGATGCCAACCCTGGAGCCTCACCTTCCCTGTCTACGTGTGGCCCCTGACCCTTCTCCAGCAGTGAGAAAATTTCCCAAAGAAAATAGAAGCGAAGAATAATACGACACAAGAGCTTTTAAAAAAAAAGTCTACTTTAATGCTTTTGGCTTCACTTGGCATTGCAAAAACCTACCTCCACAAAAAGGAACAAAAAGAAAAATCTGGTATGCTCAGCACTCTAACACCTGCAAATAGGATTAAACCAGTAATGCACAAGAAACAACCAGAGACACAGGATGCAGTATACTCATGTGATAAACTGTGGGACTCCGACTCAAGGAGTCCCAGTCACTCAGGACAGTGGGGGTCACAGGGCTGACATAATTCATCCCGCACCCAGGAGGGCACTGGGGCTTGTGAAGTCAAGGACAGTTTGTACTAAAAAGTGCTGCTTGGCTTCTTTTAAAGCATAATACACTGATTTTGTTTTGAGAATGTTGTGGCCTGTGTGAGGTAAACAGGAGCATCTTAGAACAAGGCAACATCAGAGCTGGGAGGCAGGAGTAGACATACATATTCACTGATATTTTCTGAATAAAAACATGGTGAGGCAGAGAGGAAAACTCTGGATCTATAACAAATAAGACAAGGATCTTTATAAGCGAAAGCTCAGAGAAAATCTGTGAGCCCTCTGTCTGAGATTTCACCTGGAAAGCATAAGAAAGCAATGGCCTGGGGTCTGGAAGCCTGGGTTTCTTCCGAGCTCTGGACCATGCAGAAGGCAGGGAGCTGCTCTGACTCAGCAAAGAAGATTCATACACCTATTAGAAGGCTGTCGTGATTGTTGAATGACTGTATGTACGAATATTGTGTTTTACAAATTGTGAAATGCCACCTGAATGTACGTTAAATGGATAAGACAGAAGGGCAGAGGAAGATATGCAGGTAAAAGGGAGTGGAGTGACAATTCTTGGCTTCTTTCTGTCATTGGATTTATTTTGCATATTTTTTCAGCCATTTGCTTTACCCCCTCACCCATTGCCATAAATAACTACCATGTACAAGTATAAAATTTGTGTTATTGAAAATAATACAGTCATTCATCGCTTAACAACAGGGACACCATCTGAGAAATGTGTCGTTAGGCAATTTCATCATTGTGTGAACTTCACAGAGTACACTTACACAGACCTAGATGGTATAGCCTACTCTACACCTAGGCTAGATGGTACTATCTTACGGGACCCCCGTCATATATATGGTCCATCATTGACCAAAATATCATTATGCAGCGTATGAGTGTAATGCTTGAAAGAATACAATAACACATTTTAGTTTCCAGTCTGATGGCTAT
Source organism: Equus przewalskii (assembly GCF_037783145.1). NCBI lineage: Eukaryota > Metazoa > Chordata > Mammalia > Perissodactyla > Equidae > Equus > Equus przewalskii. The sequence goes on from NC_091844.1 coordinate 89,360,753, forward strand.
ATCTTACTACGCAGATTGCTGTAAAGTCTCAGTCATTTGACCGAGGGCTCTGTTGACACACACACGTGATCCCTCATGCTATAGACACACACACGTGATCCCTCATGCTATACTATTTACACATTTTCCGTGCATGTGTCACTATTGTAGCATTTTGCCTTCCTCAACAACACACAGTGATGCCTGGCATCCCAGGCATTTCGATTTCTCTTCATTTTAATATTTCATTATCAAGACAGAGAAGTCTTATAAGCAACAGGACCCTAAGAAATAAGATCATAGTGACCTATTCCTTCATTTTTCTAAGAAACCTGAATGAGGGCCAAACAGAAACAATAACAATTACTTATGTAATTTCCATGTTCAGAAGTACTAGATGTCAGTTTGGATTCCACTCACTTCTCTCTAGGACAAGCCTACCTGTGCAGAAGCTCAGGAAAGAAGAAAAACCCATACACATTCTGAAGGAGAAAGAGAGAAACCATGAATTAGCCTTAGGAGACCAAGTGCAGGAGCAGCTCTGAGACAGGGGCAGAGTCCTCTGGAGCAAAGGTCCGAGTGAGGTGCACATGGGGCGAGGCCACCGCCCTGGGCTGGAGGCTGAGCGCCTGGGACGCCTTGCTATTTGGGCTCCTGTTAGGACATTCAGCAGTAGGACTTTGTGGATCAAATTCACTTCCACTAACACGGACTGAGGCCTCATTACGTTCCAGGCACTGAATGAGGCACTAGGGATACTGGTAGGAATAAGATTTATTCTGTTTGGGACTTTGAGAAATGTATGGGGCTAACACTAAGAACACACAGAACCATAACAAAAGGTAGCCCATGATGATTGGTCTGTGAGAAGCATAGAACAGAGCCGCATGAATCCACAGCAAGGAGAAATCGCCGGGAGTTGGAGGAGGGGATCCACGTGGACTTGATGTAGCTGGCAGCAGATCTTAAAGATGAACAGGAGTTCAAGACTTAGAGAAACGCAAGAGGGCATTTCAAGTTGCTGGGAAAACATGAGCAAACCCACAAGACAGAAAAGTCGATACCAAACCAAGAAAGTTGTGCTCAATTCCTTAGACAGAAGGGGCTCCTTTATGAGCAGTAGAGTGACGTAATCAGAGCAGGTTTATGAGGCTGAATCTGATAATGGGGTGTAGGACGGAATGAACAGGAAGGACAATTCTATCACAATAGTCCAAAATGTGGGCCTGGAGCAGGTGGAGATGTGAGAAGCTGTGGAGATGTGACACTGCCCAAGGTGGCTGTGGTGGGCCTGGGTGCCAGCAGAAGCCTGCTGACCAACAAGAGGCCTGGCGACCACAGTGTTAGTGGAGGTCTTCAGAGAGGTGGCAGGGCAAGGGGGAGCGGATTTGAGTGCTGCTCCCAAGAACACATAAGTGACAGTCGAGAACCAGTGTCTGCTCCTCCAGCATTTGCACTAGAGTGGAAAGTAGATTATTATTTTACCAATTATCTTCTCTCACAATCAAGCCTTTGTATTCATTGTGTATTCCTGTGTAACAAATTACACCAATATTTAGTGGCTTAAGGAGCACACTCATCTATTACCTCACAGTGTCTGCCGGTTTGGAATCCGGGCATGGCTTGGCTGGATCCTCAGCTTCAGGGTCTCTCCCAGGCAGCAGAAAGTGTCAGAGGCACTGGACAGAGGCCTCAGCTCCTTGCCGTCTGCTGGCTGAAGGCCAGCCTCTGTTCTGTGCCCAGTGGCCCGCGAGCACCCAAGAAGAGGCAGAGAGATCACCAAGAAGGGGGCATTTGTAGTGTTTTGTAGCCTAATCTGGGAAGGGACATGCCATAGCTTTTTGCCATACTCTGTTCCTTATAAGCAAACCATTAGGTCCAGTTACACCAAAAGAATGGCATTCCATGTGGCACGAACAATAAACCTGGAGGAGGGGAATGCTGGGAGCAACGGCAGGAAGGATGTCTACCTCCTTCTTTGAGGGCAGGACCTGAATCTTCTGCTCCTTCTTGGTCCTTTCAGTCTCGAACACGAGACCCTGTGTATGAGGGATCCACGTGTTCACTTCTTTGTTGACCGATCTACCTCCCCCTAGACACTCCTGCTCCTCATGTTCCCCCCAACCCCGGCACAAATGCTGACTAGCTTCTTTTCTGATCAATTCTGTCCTCCTCCACAGTGTCCAATTTTTCTCTCCTTTTCCTTGCTGCTGAACTTTGCAAAATGTTAGGAGTCCAAATTCTGGCTGCACCAATTTACGATGAAGACCAGCTGCCTGGCAGGAAAGGCAGCTGGCAGTTGCAGGCGATGGGGAGAATCCAAGCCAGTGCGATAGAGTTAATTCAACAACTTCAGACTGTGTCATGCATGAGGCCCTCGGCTGAGGCTGCCTGCGTCTGTCCCACCCAGAAAGAGGTGATGACAGAGGTGTCAGATCCACCGATCTTTGCAGTTCCCCCACACGTACAGGACGTCCTGCTGCCAACCGCATTGCATATCAGGAAATTTGGTTGGCGACACTCATCAATCAACCGACTGCTACTCAGGGCGAAGCTGAGTGAGGAATGGCATCTGCCAGCATCACAGCCTGGGAGGTTTGAGAAAGCTGCAGCAGTTGGTGCAGCAGACATTTCTTCAAGGCAGAAGTATTCCAAACAGCTTAGAGTGCACTGTACAAAAGCAAGCAGACTCCTTCTGCATTATCCCTGAAGCAATAAGAGGGTCACTGTAGGAAGTAAGCTCACAGCTCATGTGCACCATCAAGAACTCTGAATTCTCATGATGACTCACTTTTCACGGGCCATGCTGAGCAATCACATTCTCTCTGAGATGGCTCAGCACCAGACCACCAAGCTGCATCTTGATTGGAGGGGGGCCAGGGCTGGCTTACAGGGTGCCAGCTGCAGCTTCCTCCTGATGCTTCTCTGCCCCAGGCAAGGATGGGGTCTTGGGTGAGGAGAAAATTGCTTAGGGAGGTGGGCTACAGAGGTTGTGCTGTAGAGCGTGTCTGAAAGCCACTGATTTTATTCCTAATCATGAAATGGACTTTCTCTTTCATCTGGAGGAAACTCAGACAGGTGCCTTGTTTTCTTGAAAGATTAAAAGAATCTGACCCCAATGTAAACTTGTGCTATGTGAACAGCATTATGATAAAATTACAGTGCATTATTTCTGGAACTACGGCCCCTCACAAACATAGCTATTGATTTTTAAGTTCCAATAAAGCATTTTCACGTGATAATCCTATTAATATAAATGTTATGGTGTTACATGCTACATTTGGGGAAAATTATTCTTCTTCTGTGATTAATTATAAAATAATTTCTGATCTATTTCTAAAAAGAAACAAACATTCTTGACTAATGGCAGTGGAGCACTGGTCAGAATTTCTGAAGTCTGGTCTTACTTGAACAAGAAATGTGATGGTTGGCATAGTTATCTGCAACATCATTATTTGCTGATGTGAAATTTGAAAACATGATAATTTTTTTTTTTAAAGATTTTATTTTTTCCTTTTTCTCCCCAACGCCCCCCGGTACATAGTTGTGTATTGTTCGTTGTGGGTTCTTCTAGTTGTGGCATGTGGGACGCTGCCTCAGCGTGGTCTGATGAGCAGTGCCATGTCCGCGCCCAGGATTCGAACCAACGAAACACTGGGCCGCCTGCAGCGGGGCGCGTGAACTTAACCACTCGGCCACGGGGCCAGCCCCAAAATGATAATGTTTTTTAAATGACTCTTTAAAAGATTAAGAAATCAATTTGACTTAACTCTTATGCTATTGGAGATCTTCACAATGTCAGACAATTCTTGGTTCAACCCAGCATTGACACTTCCTCTGACAGTTTGAGCAACTGAGTCAAGTCCAGGGATCTGTTTCTTCATTTGGAAAACACTCCCAGGCATTTACTTAGCATTTTATGTAATGCTATATTGTGCTGTACATGCATGTGTGTGTGTGTGAGAGAGAGACAGAGAGAGAGAGAGGAAGAGATAATGTTGACAATATTAGATCCTTGTAACTTGCCAATTAATAGATGCCATTTTCCTTTTTGATCCTCACCCCCATTTTACATTTGAGGAAAGTAAGGAATGAAGAGGTTGAGAAGGATATCCAAGCATCTGGGTCAAGACTTTTGGTTTCCTAAATCTTTTCCAGAGAACTTTCTAAATGAAGCAGCACAGAGCTCAATAAATGTTTATAAACAGTTGAATGCCTGGGTGAATGGATGAGTAAGTGTACAAATGGCTAGCAGGAAGTGATGGAACCATATACGTTAATTTAATTCAAAACGCATTAAGAGTCACTTGGCCCTAAGGTACCATTGGGTCCACTGGTAGTTATTTCAACACCATGAAGGAAGCAATTTGGTCAGACCTCCTTGGATCATGCAGAGATTTCTCTGAGGGGCAGTTGGCAGAGTAGGAAATAGGAGTCAAGAACCCTTCCCCACTCCTGGAGCATTTTTATGGCCACTGATGAATTTTAGAAACTAAAACCAAAGATGCCACTGACAAGAAAAAGAGTCCACTTTACTCCTTGCTCTCTCTACAGTGGAAACCCATATTTTTTATGCCTTCATTTAGAATTATTCCACATATTATAAAGTTCACCCATTAAGGGTATATAATTCAATGATTTTTAGCATATCTACAGAGCTGTGCAATTATCACCATAATCTAATATTAGAACTTCTTCAACTCTCCAAAAAGAAACCCTATACTCAGCAGTCACTACCCATACCTCCTTCCCCCAGCCCGTGGTAACACTAATCTGGTTTCTGTATCTACTGTCAATGAAAATAATCCATAACCAATATGTAAATCAAAATTGGGATGAGTTTATTATAAGCCAGATCTGAGGACTAGCTTAGCCTGGGGCCTTCTTTCCTCAAGGAAGGAAGGGCACCAAAGAAGTGGGGTGTACAGAGTGGTTATATACCCTCAAAGAGCATGTACCGTATATGATTGAAATGTCCCTTTTACAATAGTCATGAGACTGCTCTGTCAGCACAATGATTGATGGACACAGCAGGCAGTAGGTCTACTGTCTGGGTGAACACAGCAGGAAGCAGGTCTGTTATCTGGGTGGGGCCCAGCAATCAATTCCTACCTTTGGGAGAGATGCTTATCCTTCAAGAAATGCCAATGTGGGGAAAGTTGCATCTTTACCTTAAGGCCGTTTGTTCCTGTCTTTGGGACATAGCAAATACTTAAAGCAGATGTACAGTGCATGTTCTACAGCCATGTCAGGCCCTTTTGGAAAAACAAAGTCAGGCGGAATTAGGTTTACACCAAATGGCTTCCTCATATACTCCAGTGTATCCTATTGCTTGCCATTTGTTTTTCACTACGGATTTGCCTGTTTTGGACATTTCGCATAAATGGATAACACATAAATCTGAGTCTTTTTGTGACTGGCTTTTTTCATTTAGCATAGTTTCCAAGGTTCATCCATGGTCTAACATATATCAGAACTTCATTCCTTTTTGTGGATGAGTAGTATTCCATTGTATGAATACACCACAATTCATTTGTACTTTCATCAGTGGATGGTAATTTAAGTTTTTCCCACATTTTGGCTATTACGAATAATACTTCTATGAACATATATATACAAGTTTTTATACGGATATGTTTTTATTTCTCTTGGGTATAAGTGAAATTGCTGTGTCGTATGTTAGTTCTATGTTTAGCAGTTTTAGGAGCTGCCAAGTCTTAATCAAATTAGCTACAATATTTTCCATCTCCCCCTTCAGTGTATGAGGGTTCTGATTTTGCCTCATCCTTGCCGTCATTTGTTATTTTCCTTTTTGTTTTTAACAATAGCCGTCTTAATGAGTGTGAGGCACTATCTCATCATGGTTTTGATTTATATTTCTATGACAATGAATTATGTCCAGCTTCTTTTTGTGTGATTATTGGCCATTTGTCTATCTTATTTGGAGAAATGTCAGTTCAAAATGCTTTGCTCATTTTGAAATTGGGTTATCTTGTTATTTTTGCCTGAAAACTATTTTTATTTTGCATATTTTTATTTTGCATTTCATATTCTGGATACAAGTCCCTTGTCTGATGTATGATTTTCAAATATTTTTTCCAACTCTTTGTGTTGCTTTTTCACTTTCTTGATGGTGTCCTTTGTCACACAGAAGTTTTTAATTTTGATGAAGTTCAACCTAGGTATGTTTTTTCTTGTGTTTTTGCTGTTGTATTTAAGATATTATTGCCTAACCCAAGTCACCAAGATTTGCTTATATGTTTTCTTCTAGGAGTTTTATAGTTTAAACTCCTACATTTAGATCTATAATCCATTTTGAGTTCATTTTTGTATATGGTGTGATGTCAGAATCCAGCTTCATTCGTTGGCATATGGATATCCAGTTGTTCCAACACCATTTGTTGAAAAGAATCCTTTCCCCATTAAATAATTCTGGCACCCTTGTCAGAAATAAATTAGCCATAAATGTGATGGTTTATTTCTAGACTCTTAACACTATTTCACTTATCTACATCCTTAAGCCAGTAGCATACTGTGTTGGTTGCTGCTTTAATTTTTTGTAGTAGGTTATAAAATCAGGTAATTTGATTCCTCCAATTCTGTTCTTCCTTTTCAAGATCATCTTGCTTATTCCGGATCCTTGCATTTCCATATGAATTTTAGGATCAACTTAATAATTTCATTAAAAAAATACAGTTGAGCTTTGTTAGTCTCTGCTGAATCTATAGATCAATTTCGTGAGTGTTGTTATCTCAACAATATTAAATCTTCTGATCCATGAACATGGGATGTCTTTCCATTTACTTAGATATTTAATTTCTTAAAACAATATTTTGTAGTTTTTAGTGTACGTATCTTGCCTTTCTTGTGTTAAATTCTGTACATTTTTCATGCCCTGCATTATGTGGCCACTGAGTTCTTTGTATCTTTTCCTTTAAGTTCTTGGGGTTTTTCTGTTTATTTATTCGTATGTTTGTTTTTATGCCTGGCTTCCTAAATGTCACACCTGGTCAGTAGAAATTGGTCAAAGATGGCTCAGATTTTCCTAAATTCATTGTGTGAATATCTTCCACCCTTTCCCAAGGGGATCTACGTGAGAAGTCATGCCTTCGAACTTCAGGTCTTTTCCAGACAGCCTTAATTCCCACTCCCTGCTTGTTCAGGGCCTCAAGGTCACCCAGAGGTGAAGTCTGCTGCCTTTCCTTTCCCTTGTCTTTCCAGTCACACACAGCCTTGTACCCGCAAGCAGACTTTTAGATCCCAGGACCGTGCCTGACCTTTCCAAAGTTCACTATCACAGTCCAGTTCTCTAGGGTTTCTCTAGGATCTCCTTTTAAGCTCCCAACCAAGATTCTGTTTGCCCCATCTGAAATCACAGCTGTAGGCAGCTGAGTTTTTGCCAGCATCTGCTATTGCTTCAGTAAGCCCTGAAGGCGGGCCTCCCCCAACCACTACACTCTGAGAATAGATTTCCTAGGGAACTGTGAGTTCAAAGCATTTACTGTGCCCTGAGGATGGTGTTTTTCAAGGAACTCCAAAACCCATCAAATCTCTGCATCTTCTCTGCTGGGGCTTTTGGCTACTGTGCCCTGAGCTGGGAGGAGGAGGGGTGGGAATAGCCCCAAGTTAAAATGTCCTCGATACCCACTACTTTACCAAAATTTCGGATTTCTCTTGGTTAGACAATTTTCAGTTTATTCTCTAGCTTTAGTTAATTGCCATAGTTGTGAAATGGTTGATTTTATTGTTTTGCCAACCCATAGGTTTTTTAGTTCTCCAGGTTTTCATTTTTTTAACAATATAATTCATAACATACTTCCAGCTGCCATTTGAATCATATGTGATTGAATAACATAATAAACGTATTCAACAAAGCTTTGTTCATTCTCCCTCTGATAGTTCTTACAGTGTGAATCCCACAGTTTAGTACCTAACATTCCACATGGTCTTATATTTCTCTCAAGTTGTGATAGACTTCAGTCTTTTCTCTCCCTACCTGACAGAACATTCCTCAAGAACCTGCACATACTTAGTATACCGCATGTGTATACTATATTTTCACCCATCAAGAGAGACCATAGATTCATCAGATTTTCAGAAGAATGAGTGACCCACAAAAAGTTAAAATCCTCTGATGGAACTTCTACCTTAGGAGAATATTTTTTCTTTCTTTGTATTTCCTCTGCCCCAAAGTGATCAATAACTTTACAATCTTAAAAATGGCCTCCCACCCCTGGTCCCTACTTCCTCCGTTCCTTCCTGTACGCTGATACAAGTGCGACCACACAGTACTCCCTGTGCTGGACAGTGAAGAAGTATGTGGGGCCTGACTAGCCAGGTTTGATCTACTGTGACAGTGGGAATGTTTCTGAATCTCAGCACCTTAGCTTGTTCATCTGTAAGGGTGGAATAGCAATCATAGCTACCTCAATGGTGTTGTTGTAAAGATTAAATAAGATTGTGCCTGTCACAAAATAAACTCTCAGTAAACGTTATCCCTCATTATTATATCATTTCAGTACTCAGATCTCCAAATGCCTCTCATAGCCTCCTGCATGAGATGGAAACTTCTCAGACTGACTCTTCATGCTTTTCTTTAACTGAGTGTGTCTATTCCATCTAAACTAATTTCTATTTTTCTTCTGGACTCCAGTTTCACTGTTAATCTCATGGTCTTTTAAGCTCACATGTACCTCTCTACCTTTGTTTACCATATTCCTTCCAACTGGATTGACATCATATTTTTCTTTTACTTCTAACCATACTCCATCCACCGTATGAGTTTCTCCAAGGCTTAACTGAAATTTTAGGTTGTTCTCTCTTTCTCTGGATTTATCTATAACCTTGTCTTTAGCACTCATTTTGTAATGCAATTATTTAGTGAAGACATGAGCACATCCAATGTATGTTGCAATAAGCTCAAGCTTGTAGTGGCTGTGTCTTAAGGAGCTAAACAGTCTTGGCTGGAAAACTTTAGTAGAGTCTTTGTCTTTCCTATTGAATAAAAATGAATAGGTACAATTCAAAGGAAAGAATATTTGTGTGAAGCTAAAAATAAAACAGTTGGCATGTTTTTAAAAAATTGGCTATTAGCAAGGATTATTAACTGACCTAGGTTATAGAAGGTAGGAAAGATTTCTATCATGGTTCTCAAAAAAGTTTTCCAATCACCCACAGGACAAGTGAGATTATTAAACAATTGGTTTATTCTATTTCTTTTGCTGTTAAGATTTTTCAACAGAATTCAGTTCAATAAACATTCACTGATTATTTCTTTTCATTAAGCCTTGTGCTTTGCTTGGAGGCTATAGAGCTTCCACATGGTTAGGACTTTAAGAGCCTTGTAGGTGAGATGAGTAGTTCCAAGAGAAGCTGTGCACATGGTAAGTCCTGCGGACAGAGCTAAGGGAGTGCCCTGCCCTCAGGCCAGGAGGAATGGGGAGACGGTGAAAGGAAGGCTTTCCAGGAAATGGAGGGAGCATTAACTAAGCGGAGTCGAAGAGGAGTTAGATAAAGGGAGAAAGAAGGAGATTCCAGAAGGAAGAAAAACGCCAGATGGGAACAAAGATGCACAACAACATGGAGGGTTCAGGGGCTGCACCCAGGTCAGCATCACTTGCATGTGCTGTCCAAGACAGGTAGTGGCTGGAGGTAGAGGCTAGAGAAGTGGCTTAGGGTCACATGTGGAGAAGTTTGGATGATGAGCCAAGGAACATGGATTGATGGATTGATTTTTGCAGTCAGTGGGAACCCACTGAAGAAATTTAAAAGAGGAAAATTTGACTATAATTCTGATGGCTTTTTGGAAGAGAACATTAAGAAGGGTAATACAGAAGGCAGGGTGAGCAATTAGGTGGCCTTTGCTGATCTAGTTGAGAGAAAATGAGAACCTGGATCCAGGCAGGGGTGATGGGAATGGAGATGATGAGTGATTTGGAGAGATATTGAGTAGAGCAAGAGAGTGAAGGTGAAGAAAGATCCTTCTATAGTGTCTCATGGATTTGTCTTTTGCAAAACTAAGGACAGGAAGAGGACCCTCAGTGGAAAGGATAATAGGAAAATGATTAGCTCAGGTCTGAACCTTTTGAATTTGAGGAATCTGGGAGACATCCCAGTAGATAATTTTTGGTACTTGGATGCACAATATGAAATTCATTGAGATGCTCAGGACACACTTGAGAACTGACAGCACAGAGGTGGTAGGCAAAACCCTGAGGAGCGATGCTATTGCCAAGGAAGAATGAGAAGAAAAGTTAACAAAGGCAACAAAACTTCAGAAAAGAACAATTTTTAAGGGGCAGGTAGAAGAAACGGAGCCCACCAAAGACACATAAAAGAAGAAATCACCAAGTGCTGTCCTAGGAGCCCGCAGAGGGCAGATTTCAACAATTGTGTCATTTGGATAATCGTGCTAACCTTCCAAGGGAAGCTTGATGAAAACTTTTTTTAAGGAACATGGCAACTGATGCTACGGTAAGGAACTCAGATGTTAAAGTCTACATTTGCAATCCTATATATCCATCTTCTGGCACAAGTCTCGACCTGGGAGTTCTAGATTGATCTCAAAATCAAACAGTACAAAACGGAAATCATCTTCTCCTAAACTGCAACTTTGGGCGTTTCTCAACCTTGTAACTCTGTCCTCACTGCCTACGCCCAGAGGGAGGTCGCTGCTACCTTGTGCCAGGGTTGCTGCAGGGCCCTTCTAGTTCGTCTGCCGTCCTCTAGACTTACCTGTCCCTCGGAAGTCTTCACATTCCAGCCAAAGAGAATTTCAAACAATGCAAATTCTGTTATGCAGGGTTCCATACTTGGAAATCTTACAGGAGCTGACTGTCATTAGGACAGAATTCAAATGCCTTCCTCTCCCCCTTTTTTGTCTTATTCCAACTTACCCCTTAGTCTCAGTGCAGGTGCTGCTTTTTTTTTTTTTTTTTTTTTTTACTATTTTATTTTTTCCTTTTTCTCCCCAAAGCCCCCCCGGTACATAGTTGTGTATTCTTCGTTGTGGGTTCTTCTAGTTGTGGCATGTGGGACGCCGCCTCAGCGTGGTCTGATGAGCAGTGCCATGTCCGCGCCCAGGATTCGAACTAACGAAACACTGGGCCGCCTGCAGCGGAGCGCGCGAACTTAACCACTCGGCCACGGGGCCAGCCCCCAGGTGCTGCTTTTTATGGGCAGTCTTCTCTCACCCCCAAAACTGAGAGATCTGTCCCTCCAATGTGAGTCCATGGCACCTGTGCCTCCCCATATTGTCACAATATTTGTCATATTGTATGGCAATGACCCATTTAGTTGTCAGCATCACCTACTGGACGGTATACTTACTGAGGACAGGGCCAACTCCTTTGTCCGTGTTTATCCCCGTGCTTGTCCTGTAATAGAACACTCCAATATCTGGTGGATATTTGACTGAATTAGTGAATCAAAGATGATTCAATATTATCCTAATCTAATTATTAACGGAGATCTACACAGCAGTTTTATTAAGCAGTAGCTCCTGTTACTATATGCATTTTAAAGAAAAAGAGCTGCGTTTCTTTTAAAACCTTTCATAAATTCAAATTGGCTTTTCCCCAATTAGTCAGGATTTGTGGGGTTTTACTACATATTAACATTTATATTTCCTTGGAATAAATCAGAAAGCCACTGGAGAATCAGGATTTATCTGTGCATTGCCTTTTAAAGTACCATTCTTTTTTATTTTTTTAAAAGTTTAGTCCATATCTTCTTTTCCCGCTCATGTTATTATTAACATCGCTATTAGTATTAATCATTCTTACATTGTGTTAGTATCATTTCATACTTTCTAAAGTGTTTTCATCACTTTTTGTCTCTTTGGTCTTCAAAATAATTCATTGAGAATGCAGATAAAGTATAATTATAGACACTTACCTCACATGGATATTCAAATAGGTGTTAAATGACTTTTCCAAGGACACCAAAAAAATAATCAGGTAGATGAACCAACATAGCTAGTGCTTATTCCATTCATGTTGCTTTTGTCTTTTTCTTAAAATGAATATTTATATCATTGATTTCTTACTTTCAAACTAATGACTTATTATAACTCATGTATGGCTGTCTTAATATTTTAGATTTGAGAGAGATATTTCAGAATTTGTGCAGTGCATGGCATAGTTGATATAATAGATGTGAATAAGTGTCCAGCACAAATACAGGTCACAGTTCTTTACCTTGCTTTCCAGTGTAAAATGAATTGGACCAACAGCAAATCCCAAAAAGAGATTTCCAGAAAAGTAAGACATTTCAACATCTAGCCTGATTTACCTTAGAATTTCTTCAGTGTCCTTTCAGACCTTCAGGCAGTTGATCCCCAATAAGACAGTGAGCTAAGCGAGGAGCAGGACTGCACTAGTCAGTTCTCAGTATTCCTGCTAGGCACAGCGCCTCTGCACGTGAAGGGAAGCCCAAAACAGGAAATGGTTAGACAGAGACATGGGTGGGTGGGTGCAGGAGTGGATAGATGGATGGATGGGTGGATGAATGGATGGACGGATGGATAGATAGATGAGTAAGTGGATGGAGGGAGGGGAGAATGGACACACTGATGGAGAAATAAAAAGATAGATGGATTACCTTGAAGGGGAATATGAACTTCCCTTCTGGGAGCAGTAGATAAGAATGACAAATTTCCTGTTAAGGCCAATCTCTTGCTCGAATTAGCTTTTCTCTGCTTCTCTTGAAAGATAGTAGAGATGGAGCAGTAGCAAGTAAGGATAAGATGGGTTTTACGTTCATAGAGGGGAATCTTTCCCTCCTAAGCACCAAGTAGAGGTGGTCGTAGTTAAGCGACTGTTATTTTCTCTCGTTCTCTCTGTCTCTGTCTGTCTCTCTCTCTCACACACACACATACACACACATCAAAATAGACAAGAACACGAGGATCTGCCTCCAAAACAAAAACCAGTTTTAGTGTTGAACCATAAAAAGCAAATCACAATCTCCAAGATGTGATATTTTGACCAATTTAGTAACGTTTTAGGAGCATCTTCTTCCCACACGAAAATAACACTAGGAAAGAAGACAAGAAAGCAAGACATTTCCGAGCTAGTGTCAAAGTCAGAAATTGTTTCCCAAAAATCATCCACCCAATTTTCAACATTGGCTGAAATTTAAGTTTGAACACATGTCAGGGGGTTCCCAGAAGAGGGGGTTCCTCAGAATACGTTGGTGTTTTTTCCTCTGTTCGTTTAAGTTGACTAATTCTGCAGAACCCTAGAAAACTTAAGCACCCACTATCTACAGATATTGTTTTATGCCTATATATTTATTGATTGAGGTTTTTCTTACCAACTACACTTTGTTTGGGAAGTGAAATGCTCAGAGCTCTGGCTTTGTCCAGCAACCTTATAGACATACCCTTTTCTAGGGTTTCTAGGCCAGAGAATTGATTTGAAATCACTACCTAAAATGTGTCTCAGATTATAAACATGCTCTGGCTTAGGCATTTTTCTTGATAAAAGAAATTCTTTGTCCAGTTTCCCATTGTTTTTATTCACACATTCTCCTCTTGTTGTCCACTCTCAATGCAGGTCATCTTCTACGGAGCCTGCAGATTTTGTTGGGGGAGAAAAGGTCCAAGTAGCCAAAAATAACAAAGCCACCATTCTGGAGTTGCAATGTGTCAGGGAAGTTGGAGATTGAAGTGGGACATAGAATTCCAAGTCTACCGTATCCCACTCAAGAATTTTCATATTTTTTGTAGTGTGTCAAACATGAAAATAATCTTGACTGCTCTACATTATTGTTTAGGCAAGTATTTTATTAGTTCACATTCACGTTTTTTCCAAAAATGTACATTCATTTTAACCAAGTGACTTTGAAGATGAAAATATGCTTTTCATCTTCAGATTACTTTTGTCCGATTTTGTGTCATTATGAGTGGTAGGGAATACAATTATCTTTCAGATATTTACCTTAAGGTAAATTGGTCAGGAATATGTTTATTTATAAAGTGAGTAATACATTAAATCTATATTTACTGAAAGCACAAATGCTGACACTTCAGAATTTCAGCCAATATGAAAATATGCAGGAAAGATATGCAAGGATAACATGTTCCCTTTCTGTGAACTCTTCCCTGGAAGCCAAGGAGTGAACTGGATTGTGCAGTGGTGAGGGCGTCAAGAGAGTGCATAGCCAGGTTCCCTTCCATCCGTGGTTAACTTGCTGTGTAACTTTGGTTCAGTTCCGAAGTCTTTGATTTGCTCCTCTGTGCAATGAGTACACTTTCATAGATGAGCTTTCAGACATTTTAGCCATGGAAGTCTCTGCCTAATTTGGGAAGCTCTGTACACGACAGATAGAAGTGGCGTTCTTTGGGTTGGGCATAGGAGTCCTCATAGGAGCCCACCTCACCTCCCAGTCCTCTCTATGGTGGCTTTGAAAATCTCCCCACCATACCACTGGGACCTCAGTGATCACAGTGTAACATTCACTGGACCAGGTGCTTCCTAAGTCCTCTCAAGGTTTAGCATCTTCCGGTACTCTTTTCTTGATGTAAAGTTAGACGTCTAGAAAGTTGGCAATTGTTCTCTCTCAACACCTGGCATCATCAGGCTTATAAAAACTTGCCGTCAAGTGGTAGGAGAATGGTGTCTCATTGTAGGCTTACTTTGCATTTCTTTGATGAATAATTGCTAACGATCTCTTCATATATTTATGATGTGTATGTTTCCTCTTTGATGAAATCCTTCTTAATGTTTTCTGCCCAAACTCTTATTGGATTGAATATGCTTTTCTTGTTTATTTTTAGCTCTTTATATATTCTTTATGCAAATCAAGAACCTATCTTCTCCCAGTTTATAATTTGACTTTACACTTTCTTTAAGGTGTCTTTTGATAAGCAAGTTCTTAATTTAATATTGTCAAATTCATCCATCTTTTCTTTTATGGTCAATGCTTTTGGTGTCTTTTTAAGTTTTTTCTTACTGCAAGATCTAAGAAAATATTCATCTATATATCCTAGGAAGAGTCTTAGGGTTTTGTTCTTTAATATTTAATTCCTTAATCCATCTTGAGTTTACTTTGTATAAGATGTAAGAATGGAGTTTCATATTTTGCCATTAGATAACCATTTCCCCAGTTCCATTTATTGGAGGGTGTCTGCTTTTTCCTCTTTAGAATACTTTCTCTATTCTGAAGTTCCATCACGCACAATGCATTGCCTGTTTGCAGGTTCTCTTTCCTATTTTATAGGTTAATTTGCTATTCTGTGTTAATACCACACAGGGTTCATTACTACGGCTTCAGAGTAAGTCCTGAAGTCTGGTTAGCAATCTTCTCTTCCCTGATTTCCTTCTTCTGAAGTGTCTTAGATATTTTTGACCCATTACCATTTCGTATAACTATCAGGTTTCTTAAAAAACCCACTTGTGTTTTGACTAAAATTGCATTATCCATTAATTTGGGGAGAATTGACATCATTACAATATTAATTCTTCCTAATCATGATGTGGTTTATCTCTCCACTGGTTTAGATCTTCTTTAACATCTCTTAATAAAGTTTTGTAATTTTCCCTGTAAAGGTATTGTAAATCTGTTATATTTATTATCTACTTTATATTTTCTCATAGTAATGTAAATGCTTTTCTGAATGATACTCCCATAAGTGATGCAGTGCTTCTGAAGCCACCTTACTAAACTCTAGTTATGTGTCTGTCAATTCTTCTGAGGATGCTAGTGGGGGAAGCCAGAGCGGAACTCCAGCACTTCGTTTTCTACTTCCACTTCCACGGTTGTGAGGGCTGCTCCTGCCCCAGAGCAAACCACCCCCACATCCCCACCCAATTCTCTTCCTTTCTTGATGTTGCCCCCTGTGGTTCCTCTTGGAATTGGTCTTGTTGTGGAGTCAGGTCTTTCTAGTTCAGCATTTTGGTAAGAATGAGAACTGAATCTTATTTTATTTTAATTCACAGTAAAGGTAGAGACTGTGTGCAATACCATTTTAACAAAGAAACTAGAGAGGTCAAGTAAAGTGTCTGACCACACAGCTGGTCAGTAGCAGAGCTTTCTCAGTCTGTCCTGTAAGATGGAGATTCCAACAGCCCCTGCCTCTGGGGTTGTGAGCTTATATGAAACGATATTTATAAAGCACTTGGAATGTACCTGGGACAGAGTAAGTGCCACATGACCTTTCTGTTATCTTTCTCATCCTTACTATTCTATGCTAATTTTAGCCACAAATACTCAGTTTAATAAGAGAAATAGGATGTGCATCTGACCCTAGTACCAGATATAATTTTGGTTTACATTAAAAGTTTAAAAAGTGTTTTGGTATATAAGGACTATAGATTACTTTTTGGAGAAAGTGGCACTTGAGCTGGGCTTAATTAAATGAGTAGAATTTAAACTGGTAAATTTTGTAGATGATTTACAATTAGACCAAATAATTAAGGTCCAAAAGAAGGAGCACTTTTATAAGTTTATTAAGAGCCAGCATCACCCGCTCTGATTAGGTGCATACATGCATGATCATACTGGAACAGAATGCCACAGAGGGACGCTCTGCTGTCATGGAGTGTAAGCACATTTCAAGAAATCAAGACGCTCACTGAGAAGCCAAGGATGGACTTTTTCTCTCATTGTGCAACAGTACAAGAGACCGTGCAAGGTTATTGAGCCCCGTAAATTCTAGGTGGGGAAAGGTATTCAAGTGGCCACCCTGGATGGCTTGTTTAAGATGTCACGACAGTGTGAGGCAGGTGATGAATTTGATGAAATGGCAGCTGCTTTAGGAAGAGCTGCCTCTTGGAAAGGAGTGATGCACCCGGCATGGTGAGGGAGGTGACATCACTATTAAGGGTTTATAGTGCTATACATTTTAAATTTGAATATATTTGTGACTTTGCATGTAGCCCTGAGCTTTGAGTATCATAATTAATAATTTTTTCTTAATCTTCTTATTTGAGTATTATAGCTATTACTGTCATTCGATGAGGTCTTAGAAGAGAACATTTTTTGTTAATTTTGATTTTATTACCGTCCAACAGCCAAATATTTTAACCTAGAACCATCTCATATTTTATAATGAAAAAGAATGGGGAAAAGTTACTCAGTTGAAAAAAATTACTTTTCAACAAGCTTTTATGAAACATATTTATTTTACTACAAAGGAAGTATCTGTATCTCTGTGTACATGATCCTATTAGGTATTTTGTGTGCTCCGTAATTTTGTCAATGGTTTCGCCTGAGGAGTTTTAGAGTTATCGAAAACTGAAGTTTGCATCTATTATTCAGGATTTCATAGATTATTGTGTTGAAAAACTGCCCTAATGATATGTTAAAGGCTCCACTCTGAACACGGACAGTTTTTGTGACCCCCAGGAATGTGATAATGATGATCTCCTGGACATCCCCATTGCTCTTTCTTATAATAATAATGTTTATTATTAAAATGCATAAAAGCATTTCAAGTGCTCTAACTAAAAAAGCTGAAAGTTGAGTTTACTCACAGACAGTCACAACTAAAACTGATGGTCCAGAAATTGGGAACCTCTGTAACTATGATTATGCGATCAATACATATATGGAGGTTTTTATCAAAAAATGAAATAAAACTCAATGGGAGTTGATGTAAGGAAGATTATTGTTATGGTAATAAATACACGTGTGGAGTCTGTGTCCTAAAATATAAACTAAATCTAAACCAGAGGGTACGAGGTGGCTGAGTGAAGACAAACAGGTTTTGCAAATCACCAAAAACAGAAAAATAACCAGCCTTATATTCCTAAAGCGTGATGTGGCCAAGGAAGGAATTCAAGCTGGAAGCTAACAGATCACTCACTCCCTCTTTTCTGCTGCTAGCTCTCTTTTTCTTGTCATTCATGAAGGGATCTAAAGATGCGCGCTCGCACTCTCCTCCCTCCACCTTTACTTTATAAGGGAGCTCTGTCAAGTCCTGGTACTGGAAACAGACGGGAGCAGGAGGGGCAGGGATGCGGGACCGGAGCACCTGAACTTGGCCTCCACTGTGGCTTCATCCACTCAACACTCCCTGAGACAGCTCCCCAAAGAGCCCTTAATTTTCATCAGTAAGTTGTAAAACACATTGGTCCTTGTACAAATCCCTCAATTTACAAATGAGGAAACTATGGCCTAGAGAGTTAATTTAAGCGAGGTGCCTGAGAAGACCCCTGTTTCCTGGTAGCTATGCTAAAATTGAAATGCTTTCTCTTCCTCGTAAACTCAAATTCAAATTTCATGGAAAAATTTCATTTCTTAGATGTCACTCTACATGTCCGTGCCATCTTTCTATCCCAAATTCCTGTTCAAAATTCACGTAGGTCAATGATAAGTGCCTACTCAGGGCAGACACTGTGCCAGGGGCATGCCATCTGCTCTCATTGACCATCACCCAACTCCAGGAGATCAGGAGACTGGGCTCCAGGGGACTCTGTCACCTGCCCAGGTTGTAGCAGTAGCAGAGTGCAATCCTGGTCCATCTGACTCCTAAACCCAAGCTTCAGACTCTTGTCCAAACCTTTGCCTGTCTTTAATGGGCTCCCAGAAATGCAGAACTGGGAATCTGTCACTTCACACGGATGTGCTTTTCCATCCAGCTCTTGGGGGAATGCTCCATGTGATGGCCACACGCAAAGGCAACAAGCCCACCTTCGACCTCAAAATTAAATATCAACAAGGCCAAGACAATGAAGTGATTGTGGCTAAGCCTGTGGCTTTCTTGGACTCCCAACATGGAGTGCCATCTCTCACACACAGTGATTACTTCCAGTACACACTAAAACACTGCAGACAGTAGGGAATACAGAACTGTGGTTAGGAGTTTGGGCTCAGGAATCAGATAAGCAATTATAATATAATCAGGTAAAGACATGAATGGTATTGGGGACTAACTTCTAAGGTACAAAAAAAGGAATGCAGGGGGCTGGCCCAGTGGCGCAGTCGTTAAGTACGCACGTTCCGCTTTGGCAACCAGGGTTTGCCAGTTCAGATCCTGGGTGCGGACATGGCACCACTTGGCAAAGCCATGCTGTGGTAGGCATCCCACATATAAAGTAGAGGAAGATGGGCAGGGATGTTCACTCAGGGCCAGTCTTCCTCAGCAAAAAGAGGAGGATTGGTGGCAGATGTTAGCTCAGGGCTAATCTTCCTCAAAAGAAAGAATGCAGAAGAAAGAAGGCCAAGAGGGACAATGAGAATAAGCTCAATGCTTTCACTTTATTTACCAGCTATTCATTTTGCAACTGCTTCATTTTTGCCAAACTATTTTTTGTTGCATTACGTTCGAAGAATCCAAATATAAATAAGCCACAGTCTCTATCCTTTAGGAAGCCTAGTGTTTAATCATGTCACTATAATATCACCTCCAACAGGAGGGAATAGAAGAGAAAGAAGAGAATCTAACACCAAATAGGCAGAATTTATGTTAAAAACTCGGGAACCTTAGACCTAAAAGGTGTGGGAAGAGGATATTAAAAGAGACGAAAAGCAGAACTAGAAAAAGCTGGCATGTGATGAAAAAAGGAGCACTAGAGTGGAAATTGATCGAGAATAATCATCCAGGAAACAGGCAATTGAAGTCAAAATGAGAAGATTCATTTTGCTAATTGGTTTCAGGCATAAATGCTAGTATTTAATACACAAATCTCATTTAGAGTCAAGTCAAAATAAAGATGGGGTTCTAGATGACTATTTTTTAGGAGGGAAGAGTGAAAAACCTCCGGTACAGTCTCTGTCTTCCTCTCAGAATGTAGTTCTTGTGTAAAGGAGATTAATAGATGTTAAATCTTTGGGTATTCAGTTAAAGATAATAGATTGAAGCACATTAGCTTCTGCTTTCTCCTGAAATCCCACTCAAATGACAGAAGGGTAATGCTTATTTTTAAACACACACACACACACAAAGGGAGCCAGCCCGGTAGCATGGTGGTTAAGTTTACACACTCCCCTTTGGCAGCTGGGGGTATGCCAGTTCAGATCCCAGGTGAGGACCTATGCACCACTCATCAAGCCATGCTGTGGCGGCCTCCCACATACAAAATAGAGGAAGACTGGCACAGACGTTAGCTCAGGGACAATCTTCCTCAAGCCAAAAGAACCCAAAAAACAAAGAACAGAGAGGAGACACTGGCAATACCACTTTGAAGACTGAAAAACAGAGACAAGTAAGAAATGACTTGGCAGAGCTGAGGAAGGTAGACTTGGGGAAGGGATTCATGCAAAGAATCCTCAAGAAGATGATGGAGTAAAACCTTCAACCATCTGAGGGAGAATTATTCTGACCTGGATTTTTTACTCAAACAAATATTATGGAAATAGTAAACACCTCCCAAGAACCTTCCCTTAGGAAGCTATGGGATGATGCCTCCATCCAAGAAAGAGGAAGATACGTGTTGTGTATTGGTTTGATATAATTTCAGATCCACTGGTTTATGACTGAAATGACGTTGTCTTATCTAAGAGTGAAGTTGTTATGCTGAGGGAGCTGCATCAGGATGTTGTCATCGACACCTGTTGTCATCAATCATCGTTCAATAGCTCAGCTGACGACAAGCACTTTTAGGGGCTTATCGATAAGAACATATAGAGAAGCAACTATAGCTGGGAGACATTTAAGCTTTAAATACCCAGAGTTTGTGAGGACTTATGGGCAGTGTTCGGACTGAGCAGGTGACTCTTTGCTGATCTTCTAACGAGCTCTCTGAAGACCGTGGGCATCAGCTCCTGCACAGTAAGGCATCTCTGAACCCACAGTGGTGAATCCTTGCCACGGCCCATGAAGGAGAGCATCTTGCCTGCCAACACCTGCACTGTTGTTCCCTAGCAACGTGCTCTAGCAACAGGGGGTTTTCACTTCCCCTGGCAGAGGGGTGTCAGCTCCCGCTTGGCTAAGCCATCCCTCCTGAGCACCAACTGGTATAAAGGTACACCTCAAACTAAGTTTGGACTTTATTTCTTTCCTCTCCCCTTAGCCTGGAATAAAGTGTGATTAATCTATCATTGGTTTAGAGTATGTTATTTCTTTATTGGCTTATTAAGAGACATTAGCCTGTACGCTATTGGCTTGTGAAATATTATTATAAATTTTAATTCCCACACTGAACCTGTGTTAAATAAATTATTGGCAAAGACAATCTCCATCTCTGAGCATAATTTGTGCCACCCAAACAAAACACAAGATGGAGTAAACAGGAGACAGATGACCAGATGCCCTGGGGTGGTGGCGAAGGGGGTCATCTCAAGCTCTTCAGGAGACCCAGCATGAACCAGGCCAGAGCAGCGCACACAAGGGCTCTCTGAGACTTCATATGTGGATAAGGGCATGGGGGAACATAGAGTCCATCTGCCAACAGTGTGTTCATAGTGACTACAACCAAATAGTAACTGATCATCTAATGGAACGCCCCATAGACCTACGGTGGGGGCAGAAAGTGTGTGCAACAGATAGCAAGGTGAGTGGGTTAGAAAGCATACCCTCTTCTGCCTAGTGGGAAGGCAGCAGAGAAATGCTTCTTGGTGGGACATGGTGCCCTGGCAGAGATACATTCCTTTGTATAGGGACATGGAGGCAATTACCGGAAGAAACAGCTAAAAGAGTTGAGAATCTTTGTCTGGGGAGCTGAAAATAGAATGGGGTGGTATTTGGGGAATGCTGTTTTTCATTACAAGCCATATAGAACTGTCTGACTCTTAAGCTATGTATACGTATAACTTTGATGAGAACACATATTAAATTTTTAAAAATCTGTGCTTTCTGTTGGTCATCATGATGGCTTATAATTGCAGCCTGCCAGACCACAAAAGGTCTGGAGTCAGCTACTGAATGCTCTCAGGTTCTGGAACTCATGGAGAAGTGCTTCCTGCAGCCCGGACATCTCGGGTCCTCTGGGTTAGCAAGCAGAGGGAGAAATAGAAGACCGCGGTTGCGTGTTTTCTCTCTAGAATCAGAGCCTTCTTCAGCTGCCCTCTTCCTCCTTCCCTCCGTCCACCAGCACGTTTGGTGACTGACGAACACTCCTGATGACAGCATGTTCCCGCAGTTGTTGATGAGTTCCCAGGGGTTTTCAAGGTTGCTGCAGGGAGTCCAAGTTAACAAAGGCGCTAAACACCACTGTGTCAAAGTCTATATTTAAAACCGGTAGACTATATGTATTTGTTACCAACAGAACTATTTTGAGGGGCTCCAAAGGGGATTGCGGTTTGCTGGTGGTTCTGGCTGTTACTGGAGGCCGAGTGTGCCCAGACTCTGCCGGCAGGTGTTCTTCCTTCAGCCACGGGGCTTGCGTGGCCAGTCTGCGGCGCTGAGATTAATCTGACGCAGAGCCATATACCATATGCTCGGAATGGGCCATTACTTAAAACACGAAGCACAAGGAGCACTGATAATAAAACACAGATTAGCGAGGAGAAAATTTGCCTCAAAATTGTCTATACTAGCTTTGTAAGTTACATTCATATGATCAGATTTCTTGTATTCACATCACTATTTCTCTGATTTTTTTAAATATTAAAAAGAAAACACAATATAGAGTGAAAGTTACACAGAAGTAGCTTTTTAACATAATGAGAATAAAGATAGCCCCAGTTATAAAATATTATATATGGAAAAGTACTTACAAATATCAGCCTGGAATATTCTTTCCTACCTCATCATTTGGAAACAAATTTTTAAAAGAACAGAAGAAAAGAGGAATGGAGAGAGGGAGAAAACAAGTCTGGTTTTGTTTAGCCCAAAATGCAAAAATTTCAAACAGGAGGTCACTTATATCTGTTTCCCATGAAAGATACATAGCTAAATTTCAATTTATCCTTAATATACAATCAGTCTAAAAACCAATTATGAAGTAATCACTCATTCTCGAATTTGGGGAAAAATAATGCTTTTTATTCATTACATAACTAGCCTAAAGAAAATTAAATAGGACACACCCTTGTTAAATGGGGAAAGTCAAAATTGGTCTTTTCTTATATCATGAACATTAATAAAGATAAAGTTAAAATGAATTTTATTTTACAACCATTAATAATGCACTGATCTAGTTTTTACTTAAAATCACTGCTTTACCATATACTGTGTTAAAATGAAGAAATGATTTGGATTCCTGAGAAAGGGGACCCAAGAACCCCAAACTGAAGACCAGCCCAGGAGTTACGCCCACAGCGACGTGTGTCCTCGCCGCCGTCCACGTGTCTGGGCACCGGCTGGTGGCCTGAGATGATGGGCAGAGGCTAGCTTGTTAGTTTGCTTGTCTCTGGCTTAGTCATTCAGTTTAGCATCTCTGCTCAGCACACGCACCGTGTCTATATGGTTCCAGCAGACTCTGGACCTGCCCATAACGGTGGCAGCGCAGTCAGGGTGCTCAAGGGAATTCTACAATACAGCTCGTGGGGGATTCTGTGAGAGGATCAAGAGAAACCCCACCTGAGATAGACTGCAGCCTCCAAAACTTCCTGGAAAGTTGTGAAAAATTCACTGTATTTTCAGTGAGAATCATCAGCTTCTAAACAGTCACCTAAAGAACAACGTTATTTTCTGTGCATTGGCTGTTTTCCTTTTTCTTTTCTTTTTTTTTTTTTTTTTAACCAAAATGATCCTGAAGGGTGAAGAGCCTAAGAAGAAAGACATTATTAAGAATTTCAAGAAAGGGACTTTTCAATAGAAATGTCAGCAACCTTCTAAGCGCCCCTGATGAGCAGCAGACTGAGGTTTATTTTTCCTTGGTGCGAGGCATCTGGTCGAGAACATGCGTGGCATCCACAAGACATACTTTCCCCCCTGAGCGGGGATCGAATGCCTCCAGCACTGAGCCGTGAGCCAGTGGCGCTAGAAGGTTCCACCCACTTACACTGGTTAGAACGTAAGCCCATTGGGGAGGCTTTCTATGGGTGCCAGTGGCGTGAGTGTTCTGTATTGCACTGGACAAGATATAGTGTGCTTTTATTGAAAGGCCACTGGGATAACGAAGCAATTACTCAAAAGGTAATGTCATCCCCTTTTGGCCCCCTCACTCACACAAGGAAGCCAGGGTCCTGTGCACACATGGGTCTGAAAAGACCAGGAAGCCTTTTCAGAGCAGTGGGGTTCACTCCAGTACTGGCGACAGCACTGTCTTGAAGGGAGAGCAAGATGGCTCTGTCAATACGGTCAGGTGAATTCTCACTACCTTTAAACACCAGATGTGACTCGATCGTCCATGAGTTTATATAGCCTGTGTTTAAGCTTATTTATGATTTCAATTCATATTCCACTTGAAGGTTGTAAATTCTGTTCTTTTGTTACTTCTATATGAATTAGTACCTCCATCTATTCATCTTTAACCACCTTAAATGTTACGAGAGTACTGGACAGCAACATACGAGGGCGAAAATAAACTCAGGCTTCACTGACTGTGTGCCTGGGACCATCTCTGAGGCTCATCTAAAAAGCAGAAGGACATGGGGCCTGTCTCTTCCACGGGGGATTATGAGCATCACAAGCAGAATAGAAATATGCTATTTTTTACTATCATTGGTATTATTCTTCAGTGTTAGAAAAAGAACGTATTTAAAATAATTTTTACCTAATCAGTTTTCATTTATTTATTCATTTCACATACGTTCATTGAGAAAATACTGTTTGCCAGGCACAATTCTAGACTTTTGGGATTCAAAAATAAGTTAGAGAGCACAGTCTCTGCCATAATTGTGTCCTTTTTCAGTGGAGAAAGACAGAAAATAAATGCATAAACAAGTGAGAATATGATCCATAAAGGAAAAATTGATAAATAGGACTTCATCAAAATTAAAAGTTTTGCTCTATAATATACCCTAAGACAATGAAAAGACAAGCAGCAAGTTGGTAAAAATATTTGCAAACAATGTATTCAATAAAGGACTATTATCTAGAATATACAATGAACTCTTAAAATTCAACAGTTAAAAAAAAATCCAGTTAGGACATGGGCAGACATTTCACCAAAGAGGATGTCCAGAAGCAAATGAGCACATGAAAAGACATTCCACGTCATCAGCCGTTAGGGAAACGCAAATAAAACCGCAATGAGATGTCACCACACACCTATCAGAATGACTAAAATAAAAAATAGTGACAACAAATGTGTATGGCAGCTTTATTCATAATAGCCCAAGACTGCAAACAACCCTGATGTGCCACAGCAGAAGAATGGTTACAAACTGTGGTCCATCCACACCCACACTATGGAATCCTACTCAGCAACAAGAAGAAACCAGTTATTGATACGTGTGACAACCTGGATGGATCTGCAGAGAGTTAGGCTGAGTGAAAAAAGCCAATCCCCAAAGGGTACAGACTGTAGGGTTCCATTTATAGAACGTTCTTATGTTTTTATTGAGGTAAAGTTGACATATAGCATTGCATTAGTTTCAGGTATATAGCATAATGATTTGATATTTGTATGCATTGCAAAATGATCACCAGAATAAGTCTAGTTCACATCTGTCACCATGCATACTTAGAATTTCGTTTCTTGTGATGAGAACTTTTAAGATTTACTCTCTTTGTTGTTACGTGCATCAAGTCTGCTCCAGCTCCTGGTGACCCTATGAATGAGTGACGTCCACAGTGTCCCGTCTTCAACAGCCCTGCTCAGCTTCTGCAGACTCACGCCTGTGGCTTCCTTTATGGACTCAATCCATCTCATATTTTGTTCCTCTTTTCCTGCTGCTTCCACTTTTCCCAGCATTATGGTCTTTTCCAAGGAATCCTGCATCTCACGATGGGCCCGCAGCAGGACAGCCTTGGTTTTATCATTTTTGCCTCCAGCAATAGTTCAGGCTTAATTTGCTCCGGGACCCACTTGTTCGTCTTTTTGGCAGTCCAGGGTATCTGTAGAGCTTTCCTCCAATGCCACATTTCAAATGAATCCATTTTTTTCCTGTCAGCCTTCTTTTTTTTTTTTTCAGGTGAGGAAGATTATCCCTCAGCTAACATCTGTTCCCAATCTTCCTCTATTTTGTATGTGGGACACCATCACATTGTGGCTTGATGAGTGGTGTGTAGGTCTGAACCCGAGATCTTAACCTGCCAACCCCAGGCTGCTGAAGCCGACTGGACAAACTTAAGCCCCATGCCACTGGGCCTGCCCCCGTCAGCCTTCTTCATTCTCCAGAGTTCCCACTGGTACACAGTAATGGGGACTACGACGGTGTGGATAAACTTGGCCTTGGTCTCTAACGACACTTCCTTACACTTGATGATCTTTCCTAATTCTTTCACTGCTGCCTCCCAGTCTCAGTCTTCTCCTGATTTCTTGGCTGCAGTCGCCATTTAAATGGATGACTGAACCACGGTAAACAAAATCTTTAACAATTTCAATGTCTTCATTGTCTACGTTAAAGCTGTGTAGTTCTTCTGTAGTCATGATCTTTGTCTTCTTGATAATTAAGTGCAGTCCTGCTTTGGCACTTTCTTCTTTCACTTTTGTCAGAAGTCCTTTCCAGTCATTGCTGCTTTCTGCCAGTAAAATGTTGTCATCTGCGTATCTTAGATGGTGGATGTTTCTTCCACCAATTTTCAGTCCTCCTTTGTCTGAGTCTAGACCAGTTTTTCTACATGCAGATTACATAGATGGGGAGATAAAACGCATGCCGTCTGAAACTTTGGCCTAAAGGAAACCATTCCATCTCTCCATATTCTGTCCTGATGTGGCTTCTTGTCCACAGCACAGGTCACACATCAGGACAGTCAAGTGCTGAGGGGTGCCCATTTCTTTCACAGCAGCCCATAGCTTTTCCTGGTCCACACAGTCAAAGGCATGACTGTCATCTGTAAAACATAGACTAGCCTTCTTCTGAAATTGTTGGGAGCACTCCGGTAGCCAGTGAGTAATCACAATTAGATCCCATGTGCCTCTCCCTTTTCGAAATCCAGCTTGGACATCAGGCATTTCTCATTCTGTATGAGGCAGAAGCCTTTGTTGCAGCTCCTTGAGCATCACTTTACTAGCATTGGAAAATAGAGCAATGGCCCTATACTGCACTCCTTGGCATTTCCTTTTGGGGGGATTGGAATCTATATTGAGTGTGTCTAGTCTGCAGGCCATTGTTTTGTTTTCCACATTTGTTGGTAGGGTTTTGGCAGGTTCTGTCCCTGTGGCTTGAAACACTTCTATTGCTATCCCATCCTCCCTGGTGCCTTGTTTCTCCCCTGTGCTTTCAGGGCAGCTTCCGCTTCATTTTCTAACCGTGGATTGTTCCTCATAGGAGCCTTCTTCAAAGGCGTCGGTCGTCCTTTGGCATCTTCTGTGCAGACCCTTAGTGCACTGTCTCCACCTTCCTCTGCTTTCTCCTGATCAGGCGGTGTGCTCCCCTGTTGGTCGTCCAGCATTCCTAGTCTAGGTGTGAACTTCCCTTTGACTTCCTGAATCTTCTGGAAGAGACCCTGTTCTGTTTTTGCTGCTGTCTTCTGTCTGTCTGCACTGCCCATCATAGTAGTTCTCCTTACGTCTGCATGACAGTTGCTGGAAAACAGCATTTAGGATTCCAACCCTGTTTTTGTCATCTTTTCCTTTTGCTCCTGGCCTGTCCTTACTACTCTCCGAGCAATTTTCAAATATATGACACAGTATTGTTGACTGTAGTCTCCATGCTGCACATCCCATCCCCAAGACTGCCTTATATCGTAGCTCGAATTCTGTGCCTTTTGACTCCCTCATCCATTTCATTCAACAACACCTGGCAACCACCAATGTGTTCTCTGTGTTACAGAACATTCTTGAAATGACTCAATTATAGAAATGGAAAACAGATTAGGAGTTGCAGAAAGGAGAATGAGTGTGGTTATAAAAGGACAACATGAGGGACCCTGTGGTGATGGATGTTCTGTGGCTTGGGTGCAGTGGTGGCACGTAGACCTCCCAAGTGATAAAGCCAAGTAAAGTCAAATACACACACACATATGCACACAAATGAGAACAAGTGAAACTGGGAAGTCTGAACAAGATCAATGCAACAAATTGATGTCAATCTCCTGGTTGTGATAATGTCCTAGAGTTTTGCAAAATGCTATTATTGGAGGATACTGGGTTAAAGGTACATGGGATTCCTGTATAATTTCCTCCAGCTGCATGTGAATCTGCAATTATCTCAAAACAAACAATTTAAAACAAAGGAAAATTTGTAATATGATTTCGTTAATGCAAATGCCATAAACAAAGCCCCGTATGTTGTCATCTGAGTGACTGCGGGTGAAAGGAAGAGGCCAGTAAAGCTTTGGCTGAGGACGGAGTCTGGCTGAACATCCCAAGGGACTCCCACGTGGCCAATTGCTGTTTGTGTTTTGCAACTAAGCTACCTGCTAAACAGTCCATTTGAGAGCTCATCCTGGGAATTCCATTATAAATTATCACAAGCAGCATATGTGACAGAAAACTGTAAGCAGCCAGAACCGTGGCTGCATAGTCCCTCATACTGTCCCTGAATAATTGGGAAAAGGTGACGTCTTATAAGATCATGTCACTAAGGGAGTTCAATCATTAGTAGATGGTTCTGTGAATTCTTAAATAGTATTTTGTTGAAAGAATATTTTATCTCAGTTCATTTCATTCTGTTTTTTTAAATTCTGCTTTTCTGAAGAAATTTCTACTTTACATACCAATTGTCTTAAATCAGAATATATATACATTTAATAAGAAGCATTGGAGGCCAGCCCCATGGCTGAGTGGTTAAGTTGGCACTCTCCGCTGTGGCAGTCCAGGGTTTCTCTGGTTCTGATCCTGGGTGCGGACATGGCACCGCTTGTCAGGCCACGTTGAGGCAGTGTCCCACATGCCACAACTAAAATGACCTGCAACTAAGATATACAACTAGGGACCAGGGGGGACTTGGGGAGATAAAGCAGAAAAAAAAAAAGATTGGCACCTGAGCTAACAACTGTTGCCAATCTTTAGAAAACAGAAAAAGAAGCATCAAACACCCTTCAAGGGCATTTAGCCTAAAACCCATTTGCCAGTGACTTTCTAATCTATGTCTCATAAATGACTCCCAGATGAAAATACAGCCTGGAGAAGAGGTTGTATCGCATGCTAACAGGGACCCTAACTTCACCTCTTCCGGCAGTGGGGCAGGGTCTCTCGTGTTTGTGAGCACAGCCTGGCTCCTTGTGAGCTCAGGGGAACCAGGGAAGTAGCCAAGGCTCCCATCCCCA
Organism: Equus przewalskii; assembly: GCF_037783145.1. Classification (NCBI taxonomy): domain Eukaryota; kingdom Metazoa; phylum Chordata; class Mammalia; order Perissodactyla; family Equidae; genus Equus; species Equus przewalskii. The sequence continues at coordinate 89,389,881 of NC_091844.1, forward strand.
GAGGATGGGAGGACAGAGACAGGGGTATTTGGAGGAATAGCCTCCATGAAAAGCTAAGACAGGGCAGTGGTTCATGTGGGAAATGAGATGGGCATTTTCACCTCCCTGATTTGTGAATATGTGTGTGGAGAATAGAGCACACACCAAATAAAACCTGTCATTTCCTCCATAAAATTCTATTTTGTAGATGCTTATCACTTTAATGAAAAACCTGCCCTTTTCCTGACTATTTTCAGACATATCTGCTGCCAAGACACTCTAGCCTACCCACTCAGGGGCGAGCACGGTGATCTCTAGGTCTGTCTCCTTGTAACCTTCTATGGACCTTGAGGATTCCCCAAAATGATGACAGAACCTGTGATGAATCTGTAGAACATTATAAAAGGCTTCAGGTGATAGAGGCGAATTTCTAGGATTACAAGAAGAGTCAGATGTTGTATAAATTAACTTAATACTATTTTACCAAAGTGTGATTTTTTAACAAAGTGTTGGCAATACCTCAGATGGAGTATCTTTCATCATTCATGTCCGATCCTATTCATGTGTTCTCAGTCAGTTAATGGTTTTGCTTTATGTTGTTTCATTTATAAGATTTATTTAAATTTGTCTATTTGATGTCCTTCACATGGTGAGAATTAACATGCATTTTCATAAAGCCATTATATTGAATACCATCCAAACCATTCTTAGCCAATTTATTAAGTAATGTCTCAGAACATATTCAAAATAACTGTGCCCACTCTGTAAATATTAATCATAGAAGATTATGCATAATGCCCACTTTAAACACTGTATTTAGATCTTGCTTTATAGTTATAACAGTAAAATTTTTAAATTATTGCTTAAGAAGTTGTATTTTGTTTTATTTTTTAATTAGCAAATAGCATGCTCTTGTAAAATCGTGTAGGTGGAAAAGACTACAGCTTATTGACCGTCTTTGAGTGGAGAAGGACAAAAACGGAAACACAAAGGACCACCTACTGATGACATCAGCTGTGTATACATACAAACACACGTTGCACGCTTCTCTCATGAGCCCCTAAAGATTTCATAGCCTTAATACTTTTTAGACTTAATTGCAAAAATAACTCTTACCCTTAGTTTTATAAGAACATGTTTACAGTTTTGTGTAATTTTTACTTCACAAACAGTAATTTAATTAGTTTTCTAAAGACATTTTTCTATAAGAAATTATTTACCAGAAATTAATTGGTTGTGAGATTAGCGGGTTGTCTCGACCGCCCCTCCTGCGGCGTCTCCGTGTGTCTGGGCACTCGGCCTGGGTATTAGGACCCGACTCTCTCCAGGTGCAAACCTCCCTGATAATCCCATCCCTCACGTAGGATTTCTGTTTCATTATGCGCGTCAGCCTCATTACTCTGTCTTTTTATTCTTCTCTAGAGTGACCACATCTGGTGGAAGAGGAAAAAAAATGTAGTTATTGAATCCAGTCAAGTGTTTGCATCTCTGAAATTTTCAACAACATCAGTCAAGGAAGGTTCCGGTTGGTTCCACAGACATATGGCTATCCCGGGAGCCACATAACGGTAATGACTCTATGTCAGACTTCAGGCTTTACATGCAGACAAATGTTTTATATATTTACCTTAAAATATCTTCCTTTGGAAAGGATAAAGATGGTTTTGTGAATGGAGGGTCTTTTTTAATTTGATAAAGAGCATGACATCCTCTAATTTTAATAAACAAACTCAATGTAAAGTCAGAATTTATAATCTACTGCTCAGCATAGACTCAAGTAGCCTTCTGTTATCCAATTACAACATTACTCAAAAAATAATTTCCTAACCGTATTCATGGATCTGTTCACCCTTTGGCAGTTGTACAGAAGCTCCTTTGTACAAAGCACCTTTAAAATCAGATTTCTGTTTCCACTACTAGTTCTATTTAGGGACATCTTGTCTTTAAGGAAATTAAGTAGGTCTTTAATTAGGGCCTCATTTGCATAGCCCAAGGTCTTTTTGGGTCGCTGTCAATTACTGTTGATAAACCTCCCTCAATGCCACTGTGGACCTTGACGGCCATGCTCTCGCGAAACTTCAAGTTGTGGCTAAGTTTCCTTTGTAAGATTTCTTTTAATTGTGGTAAAATACAAATAACACAAAATTTGTCATTTTAACCATGTTTAAGTGTATAGTTCGGTGGCATTAAGTACATTTACAGATCTGTGCAACCGTCAGCACCATCTACCTCCAGAACTTTTTTCATCTCCCAAACTAAAACTCTGTGCTCACTAAGGCAGTCACTCTCCACCCTCTTCCTCCAGCTTCGAGCAACCACCATTCCACTTTCTGTCTCTGAACTGGACTATTCTAGATACCTCTTATGAGTGGAATCATACAGTATTTGTCCTTTTGCACCCCTCTTATTTCACTTAGCATGTATTATCAGCATGTTATTATTATTCACTTAGTTTATTATTTCACTTAACATAATGTTATAGCGTATGTCAGAATTTCTGTCCTTTTTAAGACTAAATAATATTCCATTGTACTATGTACCACATTTTGTTTATCCATTTACCCATAGATGGACACTTGGGTTACTTCTGTCTTTTGGCTGTTGTGAACAACATGACTGTGAACATGAGTGTACAAATATCCGTTTGAGTCCCTGCTTTCAATTCTACTATTATTTACCCAGAAGTGGAGTTGCTGGGTCATATGGTAATTCTAATTTCAATTTTTTAAGGAACCACCATACTGTTTTCCATAGTGGCTGCATCACTTTATGTTCCTACCAAGAGTGTACAAGGGTTCCAATTTCTCCACATCCTCCCCAAAACTTGTTGTTCTCTGTCTTTTTGTTTTATTATAGCTATCCTGATAGGTGTGAGGTGGTATCTCCTTGTGGTTTTGACTTGCATTTTCGTAATGATCAACGATGTTGAACATCTTTCCATGTGCTCATTGGCCATTTGTATATCCTCTTTTGTTGCCTATGCTTTTGGTGTCATATTCAAAAAATTGCTGAATCCAATGTCATGAAGCTTTTTCTTTATATATTCCTCTGAGAATTTTACAGTTTTAGCTCTATGTTTAAGCCTTTGTTCCATTTTTAGTTAATTTTTGTGTATGAAGTGAGTTAAAGGTCCAACTTCATTCTTTTGCATGTAGGTATTCAGTTTTCTCAACACCGTTTGTTGAAAAGACTGTCCTTTTCCCAATGAAAGGTCTTGGCACCCTTGTCAAATCATTTGACCAACTATGTGTGGGTTTATTTCTGGGTTCTCTGTTCCATTCCATTGGTCTATTATCTCTAAATTTATGCCAGTACCACACTGTTTTGATTACCGTAGCTTTGTAGTAATTTTTGAAATCAAGAAGTATGAAACTTCCAGTTTGTTCTTCTTTTTCCAGACTGTTTTGCCCATTTGGAGGTCCCTTGAGATTCCATATGAATTTTAGGATTGATCTATCTATTTATGCAGAAAATGACTTTGGGATTTTGATAGAGATTGCATTGAATCTGTAGATCACATGGCTAAGTTTGTTGATCAGACAGAAATTGAGGTTTTCATACTTTATAGTAGTGAATTTCCATATCCACGTACCATTAACTTAGAAAATTCCTTTTTTTCAGTTTGAAAAAATATTCAGATTTTATTATGAGTTTTTTTCTGAGCTTGGTCTGGTGAACAATAAGCAATTATATATGAATATTAAATATAGAGTTTTACAAAATCTGCACTGAGGATGAGGATACAGTTTGTGTTTAATTTCTTAAAACTCAGCATTTTGAAGGCTTTTATTCTCTAGCAGTAATTCCTTAGTCGAAAGCCACTGATGTCATGGAATGTTTCACATAATATCTGCCATCAAAGGTAAGTATATCTGGCATTCAGGAGTTCTTTGTTCATGATAAGAGACTACAAGATATAAAAACTTAGATATTGTGGGACATCTCCCAAGACCACAGTCAACATAAATGATGCAGAGGACACAGTGTAATGAGTGTGTGACACCCCCCTGTGTCATCTTTGGTGTAATGAAACCTGTCAATGATTGAGCCCTGCCATGTACACCAGCACTCTGCAAGCACTGAATTCCTCCCAAACTCTGTGATTCTGAGCGATTATTTTTTTCCACTTTAAAGGTCACTAAAAGGACGATGAGAGAACTTAAGTAACTATCCTAACATGATGTAATTAATAAGTAGCCAAGACAGTTCCTGACCCAGGCATGGGTGGTCTACAATGGAATGGAAAGAAATTCTGTTTAGGATCTAGATTTAACATAAATCACTAATTCCAAGTAACCTTCAAATTTCAATGGTTAATCCAAGTCTACTTTCAAGTCAAATAAAAATATTTAGAAGTTATCATTAAACTATGGATGCAACAAAAAACTACTCAAAGAAAAGGCTTTGTTCACAACTACCCTTTGTCACAGGTACCAAGGAATAAATGTGTAGTAATCATTTTTCATTAGTTTCTCATTTTCTCAACACTGTTGAGTACTTATTTTGTTCCAGGAACTCTTCTAGTTTCTGGAGGTATAAAAATGAATTAGAGATGGCCCTTGTCCTCAAAGAGTCACAAGTTGAACAAACAGAAAACACAGAAAGGACGCTGAAGAGACGAGACTGCAAGGTGCTTCCTTCACTGCAAAATCTATGCCTCGTTTCTTTCTATATTCCACGGCTGAGCATATTTCCTGGTTCCTATGAGGTGCTCAGTCACCTCTCATTGAGTCAAAAGAACTCTGAGTAAGATGATTTAGGAAGGCGCAGAAGAGGTCTTAACTCTGATTAGAGAGGTCAGAGATGACTTTACAGAGGAGGTGATCCCAGAACTGAGTCTTGAAGGATCAGTTGATTAGATGGATAAATCTGGGAATGACTTACTATGTAGTAAAACAATACAAAACCCAGAGATGGGATCAAGGCATAGATATGGATACCGGTGACTTGGCATATACAGCTACATATTAGGACAAAAGGCTTAACTCTTCGTGGCTTGGGATTGGTGTTCGTAAAACAAGTGTGGTTCTGTATGACTTCTGTGGTCCACAGGAGAGAGAACGTTATGTGGTTCTGTCTCATTACCCTTTCAGATGCAGTGTATGGAGTGGTCCACTGTAAGGACTTGTCTACCTGCTCTCAATTCTAGAAACTGATTACAAACTGCTTTCACTCCTTTGCCCACCACCCTTTCTACCTCCCATGAAACGTTATTGTACTCAACTGTCTGGATTCTAGTTTGGCCTCCATGATGCAGTTGTTCGAATGATAGATTTCCAGGATTGTTCTTTTGTTGGTCCTACTCTTTAGAATACAACTCAAAATCAGAAATGCTCAAGTGGAAGGCCTGTAGTACCTGCCACCGTCGCTAACTAGTGGCTGTCGAGTGCAGCCTAGTCCTGTGGCCTTCAACTTCTGGGTCTTCCTCACCCTGTGACTCCTCACTGCCCCATGTGTCATGTTTCCTGTCCACAGCAGCAGCTTTCTTTAGCATCCCCAGTTCAGAAGGACTTTAGGGCTTGCTCTTAGGGGAGAAATAAAAGTGCCACAGAACAAGATTTAGATTGAGGGCATTTTTTGTCCTAGTGTGTCCCAATTAGCCACTGTGATTGCTGAGCCATGAACACCTGTGGCGTCTCCGCAGCTGGCACTCTAGGAAATCCAATTTCCTCTGAACTAGAGCCCAAAGAGAAAATCACACTCTGCATCCAATTTCCATGCTAAAGACGACTTAAAATAAAATCAATATCTGTTTCCCAAAAAACTTTATGAATTGTGTTCTGAATGGTGACTATTTTAAAGAAAAGTGCATCGTGGGTCCAGAAGGAAGAATCTGCTGAAATAGCTCCAACTTTGTAAATCTGTGCCCTTTGACCCTTTGAAATGAATTTATTTAAAACAGCTAACAAATACCATTAGGTTTCATCCTAGCACTGCCAGTAACCACGTGTATGCCTTTGGGCAAATCCCTTCAAAGCCTTACTTTCTTTTTCTGTAAAATAGGAATAGAGGGCTAGATCAAATGAGGTAGATACACGAAAATAAAGTTAACTACCAATGACAATAATAATAGTTATTCATTAAATATCTACTGTGTACCAAGTGTTTTTCTGAAAGTGCTGCTCCACGCATCCCATTTGGTCCTCAAAACACCCTAGGAAGTTGGCACTATTCTTATCCATATTCATTTATATTGGAGAAAACCAATGTACAGAGAAGTTAAATAATTCATTCAGTGTTACGCAGTTAGTAAAGGGCACAGATGGGATTCAAACCTGGGTTGGCATTTTAACTTCCCAGCCCATGTTCTTCACTCCTGGGAACCACCTCTGCAATGTTTCCAAAGCCCTCTGCAGCTATCACACCTTAGTACTCTTGTGTCTGTTCCACATATACTCACAATATATAATTTTTGTGTGCATGTATAATGTATTCTGTGTGTGTCTCTATATGTGTACACACCAAGAATTTGTAAAACTGCCAGGCTGCTACTAAATGACACTGTTTTGCCTGATGGTGCCATGCTGTTAATCTGACGTTGCAATTCACCACTCCCTTGTACCCTTTCCCAGAAAACAGCCAAATAACTGAGGCACGTTTGTCAGGATCATCCCTAACTCATGACGTAATGCTTTTCAATTGTTTTCACAGTGATTCATTCATATTGCTTAAATAATCTTTGTGACTTTTGTTTCTCTCCATTTTAACAATGACTGTTAAATGTGATGTTATAAAATAATGTGAATAGTAAGAAAGTGTTTAAGCTTTGATTTTTCTAGAATTTAGTTTAGGAAATAGTAGAAATTTGCATTTTTCCTGACTTATATCAAAGTCATGGACCACCACTCTCTTGGAAAGTAGAATACAAATTGCAAATCCCTGCTTTCCTACTCTGGAGTGTGACAGAAACTGCAAATCATGAAATTTCTTTCCTCCCAGCAGAGAACAATCACCTTCGGTCAGTGGGCGTTTTAACTGAAGCAAAGTTGGGAAGTAGGTGAGGTCATGTGGGACACAGATCACTTGGAGGAACTCAGATCTAGGGGCAGCCATATATTATAAAGGGCTTCAGACAGCCAGGGTCCGTCTGGGGGAATGGGAGTCAGGGGTCGCCAGAGCCGAGCTTCTCTTTGCTCTGTGGAGGGTGCTGCTGCTGTGAATGCAGGTTGACCTCAGAAGCCGCCTCCCATGTGCGCACACTTCTTGCTCATCACTGGTGGCGTCGAGCTTGACAGGTCCAGCAGTGCCTTCACACCCCATGCATCCAGGAAAGCTTCAGGGTGACTGGGATTTTCCACACGGGAATTTTGGAGCTTGAACGCCCTTTCCTCCTGTTTCCTTGGGGATGGGAGCAGGGAAGCTTTCATATCCAAGAGGCCAAGAGAGCACAGCACTTGCTAAAGCTACACATTCCGATTCAGTGAAACCTCAGGCAGCTGTGTCAGTTCCTGTCCTCCTCAGAGCTGCCTTATAGGCTTTGGGGGTGGAGGGAAACAGAAGTGGAGTGTGCTGAAGTTGTCCCTAAGACTCCTGGTGCCAACTGTTGTGACCATCAGACTAGGTATCATCAATTTCTCAAAAAACAGAAAGCAGAACCATTTTTCGAACGAGTGCTGTATGTACGGTATTTGGTTTAGTGCTGTGGTCTGTGCCTTCCACAGGCTTACCATCCAGGGTCTGACACAGTCCTCAGTTTACTCTGGATAACCCCGCCCCTCACAGCAGGGACCTTTGCAGAGTCCCTGTGGAGACTAAAAGCACGATTATCTGCTAAAACTCTGTGATGGGTAAGAAAGCTGTATCCTGAAGCCTTGCTGAGAGGAAGTTTTGTTGTGGTGGTTTAAGCTCAATGCTGACTTTATTTACCATCATTCTATTTTCAGGTGACAGTTTACATCCTGTCCTTGGGTCTTGATTTTTGTTTGAAAAAAAGATTGTGCACTATCTTATTTTTATAGATCTACCATTTTTCGTAGATCTACCATTATTAGTATGTTTGGAGAAGCATATTCTGCTTAAATAACTAGTAACATCTTCCACTTAAGCTTTTGATAATCAAATTCTTTGTCTGCTAATGTCAACAGTTCCTTGTAGTTAGCCAATTTTGTGTGTGTGTGTGTGTGTGTGTGTGTGTGAGGAAGATTGGCCCTGAGATAACATCTGCTGCCAATCTTCCTCTTTTTGCTTGGGGAAGACTGTTGGTGAGCTAACACCCATGCCAATCTTCCTCTATTTTATGTGGGATGCCACCAGGGTACGGCTTGATGAGCGACACCAGGTCCATGCCTGAGATCCGAATCTGGGAACCCTGAGCTGCCAAAGGAGAGTATGCAAACTTAACTATATGCCACCAGGCCAGCCTGCCAAATTTTTGTTATCATAAAAAAGTAGTGTGTTGAACTTTTAAATTTCCTTCCAAACAATGGAAACTTATAACATGATTCAATATCCTAAGACTTGTACAATATATCTGCCAAAAATAAAATATTTAGGATGTGTAATCTTTCTTCTCATTTCTCAAGGAGAATTTACATGTAGCCACATCCCCTAGAAGATTCGAGAATGGCCATCAGAGGCACATTTTTTCTCTTTTTGGGAGACAAATGCAATTACCCTCAGATAATATAGAAGTTAAATGAATAATCTCCCCTAACCAAAATCACCTTCAAGAGACAGAAATTTTAGTGTGTGCGTTGTTTTAGTGATACATTAATGTACAAACAAACAAATAGGAATCAGCCCCATTAGAATATAACAGTAACAGCTACACTGTAACTTATTAGCATATTAAATTTAACAAAAAATATTAACCAAAATTAGACAGAGGGCACAGAAAGATATTTCAGAAAAGATACAAATAGCTTTTACATTAGAAAAGATGCTCAACCTCACTACATCATAAATTCATGTTAGAGTTACAATGTCAAAATGATGCGGGGACGGCGAGCCGAAGAGTCGAAAGAAAGATTTCTTGGACTCTCAAGGTCTGGCAGTAGTGCTCTTTTATTTAGAGAATAGTACGGAATAGCATGGGGACAGGACCCATGGGCAGTAAAGCGCTGCTGCAATGTGTTGAGGGTTAGGGCTAAATTTATAAGGCACGGGTACATGACTTATTTTTACTGGAAAAAGAAAAGACGATGTAAAAAGTCATTAAATGGTTTCAGTGCAGATGGGGTCTGGTTATTGTGCGGTCGTATAACTTTAGATACGAATCTGGTCATATAGATCGGCATGTAGGTGAGGATGCCCTGGGCTTCTCTCCCTGGGGCAGCCCTAATTCATACTACAAAAATCCACCAGGTCATATAGATCGGCATGTAGGCCAGGTCACCTTGGGCTTCTCTACCTGGGGCAGCCTTAATCCACATCAATAGCATCGTTTGCCTATCAGCCAGCAATAATCCAACAGGTTGACAGTGGCAGCACTGGGGAGTGTGAGCGATAGACAATTACCAGCAACATCAGTGAAGCTTAGAAAGGATATTTTCTCCGTATTAGGGATTCCACTTCCGGGTACTCAGTGTAAGAATACTCACACACTTGAGCTGTTGTATTTACAAAGCTGCAGCAGGGCAGTCAGTAGTGAGCGTGGCCTCTGCAGAGGCACAGCACGACCCCAACGCTGGCTTTACCCTGACCAGTTAGACATCCTCAGACAAGCTATTTGATCTCTGTGTGCCTCAGTTTCCTTTTCTATATGTCAGGAACAATCACAGAATATTTATCCTAGTGGGTTATGGTAAGGACTGGATGAATTAAATGCCATTTGTCACACAGTGAACATTTTAGAGGAGTCGGCTATTTTTATTCCGTGCATTATAGACTTGCTGTAAGAGGAAGGATTTGGGAAACAATTATTCATCCACAGGAGACTAGTTAAATAACGTGCGTTATATTCATGCAATAGAACACTATGAATTAAGTTTTTTACAATGAGGGAGCTTATATGAACCTAGCCCCACGTATATTGTGAAATGAAAAATTGCAGGGTGTCAAACCATGTGGGTAGTGCTCCCATTCGTATATTTTAAAAGCGTGTTTATACACTGATGTCTGTCAGTGTATAGAACATGGGGGAAGGAAATACTAGGTCGTCTCAAAAAGAAAGAATTAGATGTTGGGGTAGGAAGAGTTTCTTTTCATGGCAAACCTTCTGATACCTTAAGAATGTTGTCCATGTATACGGGTATTCCTCTTTAAAACAATTCATCTTTGTATTCACCAAATATTCATGGAGAGACTATATGCAGGCCACTGTGTGGAGCCTACAAAGGGTCCCAAAGAGACGCAAGAGGGCGTGACTCTGGGGGAGCCGACACCCTACAGCAGGTTAGGCCTGCTGCTGAGGTTGACAACGTGGACCGGGGCTGATTCACGGGAAAGGAATGGTAGAACCACATCAGTGCCTAATTCCAAGGGAGGCCAGGCTCTTGAAAGAAGAAAGGTGTCCTGGAGATGCAAACAATTCAATCAATTTGAGAGAACCGTGGAGACAGAATGTCCACAGCGTGAGCAAGGGCATTGAGGCAAAGAACACAGGTGCTGTCTGGAAAAGAGGCAGTTTGTCTAATCTCTGGTGAGTGTGTGGTACAACTGTATGGGCAGGGCCCAGGCAAATTGGGACTGTTAGTTGCTGGGAACTTATTTAAAATGCTTTGCCTGCTCTCCTGAGAAAAGCCTTGAAACTGTGAGGGTAAGAGGATTCCATGCACATGGTGTGGGGTTGTTCATTTTCTTCTTCCAGAACTGTGTATCACGAGCAGGTGGGTGGCCTTGCCGCTGATCTCTGAATTATTCAAAGCACTTGCAGATCTGTGTTTTGCCCCCTGTGCTGCTCCGCGGGGCCTCCTCCCAGGGCCTCTCCCAAGGCCTGCTGCTTCAGCACTTTGAGAAAGGCCAGGCAAAATCAATTGCAGGCGAGCGGCTGCCTGCTAGAAGCCTGCCCCAGAAACTGTGCTATCTGCACAGTGATGGATGAGGCTAATCTTCCCGTCATTTCATGGGAGATTTACATGCATAACTCTCATTAGTGCTAATGGGAGTTTCTTGCATAAATCTTACATGCGGGAAGGTAAGAAAAAATCAGTTTTCTTTTATTCTCTATCGGTTTTCTTACTCAAGGCCTCATTCCTCCAGTGGGGGGCTGGCTTTGGGGTGTTACCACGCGCCTTGCACTTAAGCCGCTGGCGCTCTTCATTTACATGGAAATGGACCATAAACAGGGTTCTGAACTCACATGTTTAAACACCTCCTACTTGTGCCATCATCCTTGCAAGTACAGAGATCCAATTAGTGCAACCAATCCAACAAATTTCCATGTGTCAGTTGTACCTGCTGTGAATGTCATTCCGTTCAGTGATAACAGGGCTTGCATCCCAAAATAGAGGTAGGGGGTAGAGGCAAAGGAACACTGAGTCCTTGTTGTGAACTGAATTATTTTTAAAGTGACTGCAGATACTGATACTTTTTAAAGTGCTAGCCTGTATATGAAGCTGGGATTGGGGTGAGGGGAGGAAGGCTAGACTGGTCCCTATCACTCAATTGCCATCCCTTCCTTCAAGTCTATTAAATGGGAGTCCATTTCTAACATCCATGCCGCCATCTAGAGAAGAGCTGAGTCGCTACTAAGAGCGCATCTGAAATGCCAAACACAGGCTTAGTTTCATCCTATGTCTACATGGGAGACTCCAGCACTTTTCAAAGCCTACTGAACACTTTTTTGTGTTATTTTGAATATATGCCATTTTCCCATCATATTACACTACACTCACAGCTTTGGATGTCTGCTGTTTGGAGTTAGGAGATGGTTGATGGTGAGTTTGGCATCATATGGGCACTCTATACTTGTATTTAAGCATGTGCATATATAGCTGCCAATAAAAGTTTGCCCTAATAATTTCAGGTCCATCTAGTTCTGATGGAGAGTCACGAATGGGTGTATTGTGATATAAAGACCTTTTCATTGTAACTTAAATTGTGTAATGATTTATGGACATATTAACCCTATATGTTGTCTTACCATTGTGTATGTTCGTATGTATATGGATGGCATGGTGATGCATAAAAGAACCTGTATCTGAGTAAGACAGATAGATTAATAGAAGACATGTGGATGAACACAACAAAAGAGATGAAAACAATGATTTTAAAAATTTCATCCAGGAAATCAGTACTTCAGTTAGTTAAATTAACAATGGAAGAAAAGTACTTTTCTGAATTTTTTCCTTTATTAATCCTTTTCCTAGAAAATAATCTATTTGTTGGATTCAGTTTCTGTTAACTAAAATGATAAAAATTATGTCTTTCTCTCTAATCAATCAAATTCTCCTTCAGTTGAATTTTGGCCTTATCTTTAATAGAGATTATTTTTAAGTTGATATTCATTTCAATTACTATGGATAATTGGGTATATCTTTGTGTGTCCACATTCATGCATTCATTTTTGAACATGTGTGACTGAGTACCTATGAAGTGACAGGCGTTGTTCTAGATGCTGGTGACATGACAGAGAGCAGAACAGCGACACTGCCCTTCCAGGAAGACAGGTGAAGAGGATGGAGATGATGCAGGAGATCGAGAGGAGGCTTGCTGGAGAGAGCTCCCTGTGTAGGGGAGAGGAGCAGGGATCACTGCCGCAGGGAGGGCCTGACTTCTAACAGGAGCAGTGGTGAGAGAGATCTGAAAGAGTGAGGGGAGGAAGGGATGGAGATGTCGCATTGCCACGAGGCACTGAAGACCCATTTGAGGCTCAGGGTCATGCTTTGAAGTCAGACCAGACTGTGTACTTCCTTCCAGCCACATTCAGCTGAGAGTTCAGTGCAAAGCAGACTGAGGATTCAACTTTTCGCAGGGGAGTGAATTAATGAGAGACAGTCAAGGCAGTTTATGGAGCATGCAGAGCAGTGAATGTCATCATCATCCATCCAGTGTAAGTGCGTGAGAGAGGAAGTGAGGACAGGAGGATGGTGAGAGTGAGTGAGGAAATGGTAGGATCAATGGATTATGTGCTGGATGGTGTGGTTGTTCAAAGGATTGTTGGAGTCAGGGAACCAGAAGGAGAAGTTGGAAAGACAAGAGGTGGAAGCTAGAGTGGAGTCTTGGAGTCTGAGATAAGAAGAGGTGTAGCCATGGGAGTAGATGGTCAAAGGAGAAAAACGTGGTAGAGGAATCAAGAAGCCAGAGTTGTGGAGGGATGCATGACATGGGTGTAGAAATCATCAGAGGTGTTGCAGGCTGGTTTGGAGATCACAACCGTGAGCCAGGAGCGAAAATCTTCAAGGAGTAAGGCGAGGTCCCTGGCTTCTGGCGACATCAGAGGGTCTCTCTGAGTCTTGGATGAGCTGAGACTCAATGCTGGAGGTTTTTATGGAAGTGGAGGGAGAGTGGTGGAGGAGCAGGAGGACGTGTGTCCCATCAGGTGGCCACATGAGGGGGCTTCCACGGGTGCAGTGCGGGGGAGAGCCTGCTTCCGGGAAGCGGAGACGAGACGGGAAGAACACCTGAAGAGAACACGCTGAGTGACACAGGAGTTTGCAGCTGACTGGCCTCGAGCTCCAGAGGCCGCTACAGGGATGATTTCCAGAACAAAGAGTGAGAAGTGGGGTCAGAATGGGGACAAATGCCGAAAGAGTAAGGCTTTGAAACCAAGCTGAGGGACGGTTGACTCGAGAACTTGGGCTCTTAATGGTCACAGACACTTAGGGAAAAGATCACAAGTAAGTGCCAACCCCAGGCATGGCGGTGGTGAGGTGTGAGTGTCAGGAACAGAGGGGAATGCTTTGTAAAGTTCCGAGGTCCTTTTTTATTTCTGCCAATGGTGAGAATCGATAAGAAAATAACAAGCAACTCTGTGGGATCCCCATTGTAATTTAGCATTAATTGTAGGTCACATATTAGAACAGGGTACCTAAGAAAATAAATGGATCAGTGTGACGAAATGAAACATACATAACATTGTGAATTTGAGCACGGAAATCATTTAAGTGCTTAGTAAAATGTATCACAGAGTTTATTTCAAATTGTGTGCCCTTTAAGTGTTCTTCAGAGTTGACACAAAGATGCAGTGCTATCATCTTGAAAACAAAATTTACATATAAAATTGACATAATCGAAGGTTATTTAATAAGAGAGCTAGAAGACAGAGAGAAGCTACCTAAAACCGTTTGCTTACGAGAACTTAAATGCGTTTATGATGCAATCTCCTTAGAAGGGAAGGACTTTCCTACAGTCAAAGAATCTTCCAGTTCTAAGCTACCACATGTGATGGTTAAAGTGAGAAGATGGTTGTTATAAAAGATTTTGGCTAGACACAGCTGCAGATGTCTCACTTAAAAACCATCTGCTTCGGCTGCAAGATGCAGGTACCAGAAGCCCCACCCTCCTCCCCAGAGAATCCACGGGAATGACACAGGGACGTCCCAGTGCACCGCGGTGAGCAGGGGCGAAGGCCAGGGTGGCTGCAGGTGGAAGGGGCGGCCAGCACTGCCCTGGCAGCTGCCCTGCAGGCTTCTGCTGCAGGGAGGGCGACATCCCAGCGCTGTGTCCCAGGGTGCGAGGAGCTGTGATGTGGGTTTCTCATGTTTGGTGGAGGAAATGTTTGGTAAAAGACAAAGTATATCTTTGTCAAACTGAAAGCCATCATAGCACGACCCAATTGACAGTTAATTCCAATTCAGCTAGCAGTGCGCTGAGTAGCGGTCTGGGGAAGGCTCTAACAGAGACCGCAAGTCCTCGCGCTCAGAGCCTGAAGGCGGACAGGGGCACCTGCCCCAGGAGCGCACTCTGTGTTGGATTTGCAGGTGGCCCCGACAAAACCCACATGTGGCACTTTCATAGTCTTCATCAACCTCCACAAATAGTAAATTTATGCCATATAATTTAATTTCATTCCTGCCTTTCTTCAAAGCTTTAGTTTAATTAAAGAGATCAAGTTACCAGCCACAGAATTATTAATGCGACAGTAATGTATCTTTATATTCACCTACTATGTGAAATTTTTGGTGGATAACATCTCAGGTAGTTTGCGTTTTTAGATAAGGATGTTTTTACAAGGAAACATATCTTTCCAGAGAAGGCAGTGCCGTCAAAATTGTGTTATTCTTCACCATGACTTACCCTGTCTCTCTTCTTGCCTTATTTGACTGTTCCCATTTTTTCTCTCTCTGAGCACACTGGTTACTGTGGCAATGCTGTCAGCATTGGTGATTTCACAAATGCCAAAGAAATCAGCTAATCATTGAGAGATTTTTGACCTGAAATTAGTATAATGATGGGTGAAATAAAAGATATCCACACCTAATAAGAAATGCTTTTACTTCAAAATTGCAAATAACTACCCGCAAATGACCAGCACCCCAAAACGATTCCTTCTTTAGGAATTGACAAAAAATAAAATGGTATCAGTATTTTTTCCCAAAAAGCTGTCACACATTTCTAATTCTCTTTGAAAAAAGGCCAAGTGACTATAAAAATGTGTTTCAAGTCTCTTCCGGAACTTGAAAATGTGGACAACAAATTCATTTGTGAGTAATTTTCCTGCCTGAGTACACACAGCTGCATATTATAAATACACAGGTCACTTCTGGGGCAGGGGGACACCCCAGAATTTATGGTCAGCACCTGCACCAGACAGGGCTGTGCTCTCACTCAAGGGAAGACGAACTGCTCACAGAACCTATGCTGTTGAGGAATCCTCTGGATGGCTTCATTTCTGTGCCTTCGTCATTCTCATCTGCCCATCCCATAGCCTAGGGGACTATTCCAGGGCAATATTTTGTCCTTGAGGACATATTGGACAGACAAGTGGCGTGTACATGAACGCACTGGGCACATGTGGAAATTCACTCACCCACCAGGAATCCAGAGTACATGGTCTTAAGTCCTAAGGATAGACAGTTGGCAGAAGATGGATCCCTGACCCCTAAACCTACAGTCCAATGAGGCCGATTAAACCAGGAAACCAGGATAAGTGAAATGAGACTGAAATAGTAACACTGACACATGTCATCAGATGTAGTCAGCTTATACTGCGGGCAGGTTTCTAAACGCAGGGAGGCTGCTGTGCAAATGTTCATCCATAGCTTTGTTTCATTGACACACACACACAGGCACACACACATGAGCACATACACACACAGACACACACACACAGGCACACACACACGAGCACACACACAGGCACACACACACAGACACACACACAGGCACACACACACGAGCACACACACACACAGGCACACACACACAGACACACACACACAGGCACACACACACAGGCACACACACACACGAGCACACACACACGAGCACACACACACACAGGCACACACACGAGCACACACACACAGGCACATACACACGAGCACACACACACACAGGCACACACACGAGCACACACACACAGGCACATACACACGAGCACACACACACACAGGCACACACACATGAGCACACACACGCAGGCACACACACACGAGCACACACACACGAGCACACACACACACAGGCACACACACACAGGCACACACACACGAGCACACACACCCCTTGGGCTGTTCTTTCAGCATGCTCTCCTTGCCTCTTTTCCAAGTCTTCTGTCCTCACGTCCACTTCCCTTTTCAGCAGCCAGGCACTAATGACAGCCTGGGTTAGCCCTTCTCATGCTCCTACACCTACAACGTCCCACCCGGAGCAAACTTCCTAGTTCTTCCTCAAACCTCAGGACACGAGTCATCATCTACTGAGTAATTTTCACATTCATGAAGAGTAAACAGGTCAACCCAGGCATGCCGCAGAAGCTCACCTCTGAGCCCAAATGCATTTTAATTCCCATCAGAGCGCATCAGTTTCCCGTGGAGAGTTTTCTGAGTCTTTGACATCCCACAGCTGGAGAACTTCAAGTTCTCTAGGTTCAAGTCATATTTATTCCCTAACATTTTTTGTGTTCAGCCTTAATAATTCACATTTTCCGCCACTAATAAATTCAATTTTGAACCTTCCATCAGATGGTAAGCTTTCCATTTTGTAGCAGGAAATGGAGATTTTGACTAATTGACTAATGTATTTAACTGAGAGTTTTTCCATAGAACATATACAGGTCACATATAGAATTTTCATAGAATAGTTATTGTGATATTGTGAGGATCAGATGCCACAATGATGTGTGAGAGAGTTGTGAACCATAAAGTGCTCCACAATTATTACTTATTAGCATTAGGAAGGATACGCTCAGTGAAATATTGTTCATTCAACAAATATTTATTGGCTGCCCTCTATGTGCTAGTTTCTGCTCTAGGTTCTGGAACTATAAGGATGAATAAAGACACATAAAGCAAGGAGCTTGCATGTTTCAGTACAGTCTTGGCAGTGGTGGAGGGTAGATGACACAACATTACAATACTGAGCCATGGGGCCAGAGTGAAAGATGCATCTAACACACATGGGAATGGATCCGTGTAAAGGTGAGAATAGTGATGCCTGAGCATCATTCCCCAGATAAGAAGGGGTTAGCTAAGAGAAAGGTAGGAGAAAGCGCCAAGGGCCAGAGAGAGCACGTGACTAGCAGAAGCCAGGGAGCTATGACTAAGTGTGGTTGGTGTGTCGTGGGGAAGAGTCTGTACGAGAGAGAGCTGGGCCTCATCAGGAACGACCCCGCGGGACCCTTCGGGGAGTTTGGCTTTTGTTCTGGAGCCTCCAGAGGCCCACTGGAAAACATTTAAGCAGATAAGTAACACAATTGTACTTGTGATTGATGACCACAGCGTGAAAATTTGACCTGAAAAAGATGTATTTGGTGGCAAGAACACCAGCTAGGATATACCACAGGAATGCAGACAAATAAATATGGCAGGCTGACAACGAGGGGCAGCAGGATGGACAGAAATGGGCAAACGGAGAGACACCAGCGTCGGCACCGACAGGCCTTTGTGGAGCAGTAGAAGGAGGGTGTGATGGACAGGACGGAGGTGCAGGGAGGGTCCTAGTGCTTGGTGGGACCTTAGGTCACACAGTGGTTCGTTCACTGGAGTGGGAAGAAGAACAGGTCACTCTTGAACATGGGAGATTCCACTCAACAAAGGACACCCTCAGAGGTTATAGAGATAAATCTTCAATTAAAAAGACATCTCAAAACTCCACACTTGGAGTTCAGTTGTAATAAAACAATAGGTGATAAAAAAGGGCATGCTTTCTAACAAAATGACTCTTAAACAGTGTACATGGTAGCATTCCCATAAGAGATGGACATGTCCTGAAATAACGCCGTTTAATTCAGCAAACATACGTTATACTCCTAATCCTGTTGTTCAGTAAATGTTGAATGTTTGAATGATTTCACTAAACCTGTCGCAAACTTCACTAAGATATAACTAAGACATAACCTTCACTCTCAATGAGTTTATAATCTAATAAGCACAAAATAATTGTTATTCAAGGTTGGATAAAATCAGTGCTCGGGGTGGGAGGAGGTGCAGAGTAATTTAGGGATTCAACCAAAGCTGTAGTTTTTCATCACCTGAACCCAATTATTGCTTGTTCTGGACAAGCAAACCATCATTGTAACCGGAGGAAGAAGTACTTTCAAGTCTCACAGCGACACTGACCATCATGAAGGCCTGCTGGCCATGCTCTGTGCTAGGTGACGGGAAGCCAGTGAGGACAAGACGGGTGCAGTCCCAGTTTCCGTGGAGCACACCATCTAGAGAAGAGGCTCACAGAAAAAACAAATGGACACGTAAAACCATTGCAAGTTCCAATAAGTATGTTGTGCAGACAGCAAATAGTGGGTTGAGAAAGATAAATAGACTGCAGATCCGTTCTAAGTACGATGATTTGGAAACACCTCTCCTAGGAAAATGACTGTTAAGCTGAGGCCTGAAGTAAGGAGCAAATGGGACCTTATGTGGAATCGAGGCTTCCTCAGTTGAAAGTCCTGCCGAGGGAATGCCCAGGGCGCAGTCTCACCCCAGCGGCTGCAGGCACTGTTCAGACCACCGTGTCCTTCAGAGCATCGTCAATGGGGGACAACAGTGCCTGGCCGGTGAATCACCCTCCTGGAGGGGTTATCTCATAGATTCCTGTTTCTACGTCATCTCTATTAGAATATAATGACTTAAAATCAAATTTCTTTAGCAAGGTGAAACTAGAATTTTTAACAAATGCTAATTCCTGGTGTCACTTTCAAATATTGAGAAATGAGGCTGTGTTTCTCTTGATATCAAAGTCCTTTTCAGTCAGGAGCGCTGTAAGCAGACTGACCAGAGGCCAAAGTCCAGCCCGAAGTCCTGTCTCGCAGCCATGGGATTGGAGGTCCCGCTGAGCAGAGGTTACAGGGTCTTCCTTCTAGGACATCCGCCAGCTGCTGCACACGTGGCCATGGAAAATTCACTTCATCTCTTGAGTCCTCAATCTTTCCCAGTAGTTTAAAAAGTGGTGATTAACTGGGTCCAAGTCGACTCTCGGTCCCGAGTGCTCTCCTGGGTCCTTGCTCCATGCTGTTTGCTCCTTGTTTTATTTCAGCATCACAGCTGCTGTGAAGCCCTGAAGATAGTGGATACTCCTGAAGGTCCAAGAGACCCCAAAGCTAATGATGCTGACCTGCAAAGCCTCTAAAATTTAGGGAAAAATAAACCTTAACTTGTAAAGCAAAGGGGTGTTTTGTTGGAAATTAGCAGACATGTTGTCTGTTGAGGCTGGTGAGGAAAAGTACCTAATTTCAAAAACGTAAGTCATGAAAATATTTAAAACAAATGCAAAAAGGTTAAGAAATAACTATGTCCTCACAATGTGAGACTCTAGAAACTAATGCTTTTATCAGAATGTAATATGGAGGCCGGCCCCGTGGTGCAGCGGTTAAGTGCACACGTTCTGCTTCTCCGTGGCCCGGGGTTCGCCAGTTTGGATCCCGGATGCAGACATGGCACCGCTTGGCAAAAGCCATGCTGTAGTAGGCATCCCACGTATAAAATAGAGGAAGATGGGCATGTATGTTAGCTAAGGGCCAGTCTTCCTCAGCAAAAACAGGAGGATTGGCAGTAGTTAGCTCAGGGCTAATCTTCTTTAAAAAAAAAAGAATGTAACATGAATTTTATAAATCTGATTTAATTTTGAAAAATGAAAATAACTGGACCAAATACACATAAGCACCAAATTGTACAGTCACTCTGGTTAGGAGTCACAATAGAGAACATCTTAAGGTCCACCCAAAAAAATCCCTGAACTGATACAACCACACTGGCGCAGACTGAGTCTAGCTTCCCATCAACTCATACTGTACTTTCGGGGACATTTTTCCAAATTAACCAGTTTTTATCTCAATATACTGTAGAATAAATTTGCATTTGTCACTCCTGCATAATTTCTGAGCATGTATATTCAGTTTACAAATACATTTTCTAATAAAACTAAAAATAAAATATCTTAATTTGACTTACATTTGTTTAAAATATGCTTAGGTCAATTGCTTTCTCTTATTCATTTCCATGAATCTTCAACACCCAGAACAATAGCTGGCAAATAGTAGGCATTCAGTTTGTGTTTACAGAATAAAAGAAGACATGAATGAATGAGTGAATGAATGATAGGTAAGAATCAGATGCGTTAGAGACAAAATATGAATCTGTATACTTTAAGACATGCTAAATTGTACGTTAGCTAGTTATTGCTGTCACTGGCACTCTACCAGATAATTTCTTCTCGGAAACTCTTGTCCTACAAGGGAAGAAGTGAGTAACTTAAACAAATTATGAAAAATGCAAATAAACGTGGTTAAATGTTAGCTGAAACAATAAAGTTGATGAGGTTGCATATGTTTATTTTTGTGTAATCTAAGATATAAAAATATGTATTTGGTCAATATATGTTGACACAAACAATGTCAAATGTCAACAACTTTCTAAATTATATGCAAACTCCTCATTCAGCAGTTTTGAAGAAATCCATTAGATTTCTCTTTGATGAAATAGGACCTAGATTATTTTATGCACAAAAACATAATTCCAACTCCAAATCATACCATTCATGATATGTATACCATTTACTATTTTAGTCAAGCTCTAACACGTGTGTGTTTATGTGTATACACACATATATGTACGTAGACATGGACCTGGTAATGTATCCGTCAGGCAGTCATTAATGTAATTTACCAGTCACTTTCGTCCAGAGTAGAAACAGTTTCCACGTGTGATCACAGTTCAGTACAAAAGTCACCTTTCTCTTTTTGGTACATTTAGAACAGGATCCTTTGCTCTGAGCTATGGAATACCTAGAAGCGTTTTAAAAAATTCTAGAATATTAGAATTGGAAAGAAATTTAAAAAGCATCCATTCCAGTATTCCGTTTAAGAGTTGTTCAGAAAGACCCCCATTAATCACCCTCCTCTCAGAAGGCTTCTCTGACACATGCACCACCTGGTTCGAGTGCCCCTCTTCTGTGCCCCTTAAATGCCAGTTAATTTACGTTTGTTTTTGGTCTCTCCCATTACACCGTAGGATCCCTGAAGATTTGCAAGCCTTGTCCTGTGTCCCTAGTAGCTGGCCTGGGCCTGCCACACATGGGGGGCTCCCAGTAAAAGCTGTGGTGTTACAGGAAGAAGGTTTCATTAACGAACTCAAGGTTAGCAGCCATGTCTCCAAATGGTCTAATCTTTATGTTGTACTGTATGCCTTACAAGAGCACATTTTGGAGCCATGATTCTAACTTTTTTTTATTCTACACAAAAATATTTCTTCAATTAAAAAAAATTCTCTAAAATGTAGAACTTGGATAAAAATCTGCCATTTTGGTGGTCCTGCCTGATTTCCTTTTCTTTTCCTGCTCTTTATGGCCTCATAGATCTACAACCTCTCTTTATATTTATCACTTTCTGACCTGCTGGATCTATCATTTAGTCATTTCAATTTCGCTCCATAAATTTTAATCCCGTCGCGGCTTCAGCATAGCTGCCAGTGGTCACCGTGGTGTGAAGCCCATGGTGCTTTCAGGACAGCCTGCTCCTCTCGACCCGGCCTCCTCTGCAGGGTCTCGGGCTCACTCCCCGATGGAGCCAGTCAAGGCACCAGGCTCACCACCATGTAGACAGATGTTCACTGTCCTTACTCTTTGAGAGCATGCTCTGTGTTAACCAAATGAGTATGGTGAAACATACATAAATAAGAAGTTCATTGGCTGAGCATTGCAATACATTGTTAAGAAAAGTACTTTCTTACATAACCTCGTATTATGACCCCAAATATAGTAGAAACTCAGTTCTACAAGATGATGAGATTGGCCATGAGGAATTATCCAAGCAAAACCAATAATGCCACTATTGTGTTCTTCAGTTCTCATGTTTGATCTTAGTTGCTAAGCTCTAAATTAACCATCACCTTAGCTGTCAAGTATTGAGAGTCTTCCCTGTAGGAGCCTTCTGGGCACTGACACCATCTCTAATCCTGACCATGTCCTGCAGGGTGGGTCTCGCCGCTCCTGTTTCATAGTTCAGGCGGGAGAACTCAGAGATGTCCCCTCAGTGGCCACCATCACACAGCTAATGGCAGCTCTGAGGTGGCGAGTTTGAACCCTCTGTTGGTTTTGCCACCTTCAGCCAGCCTCGAGAGGGATTTGGTTGGTCATTATAGCATTATCTTTCTCGTACATTACATTATTTCTTAATTGGTATTTCTAAAATATTAATATAATCAACTCAGATTTGACAGCTACTTTTTGTTATGCAATCTTAACAATGCTAGTTTACAGGTCAACTTATTTCATGGAAACCACATTGGTGTGTCCTCTGTGTAAGTGCAAGAAGGTTGTGCCAGTCGTCATTCACCCTCTATACTTTTAACCAACCCTGTTTCCCCTTAGATGACCTTTTCGTAATTTGTTCACCACAATATAGAACCACCCCGGCTGATGCATGAGGCAGGGTGGGTGTAAACCTCTTCTAGGCTAGAACAGACATTGTGTTACCTATCCACAGTGTGGCCAAGCGGAACTGGGCGACCTCGCAGGTTTTAACTCTAACTGGGAGGGTCTTCTCCACCCGGGGGCTAACAACCCTCTTGGCTAAAGCCAAGCTTGTCCAACCTCCCAACTTTCCCTGATTCTCAGTCTCCGGGTGGAGATGGGCATCACTCTGCCCCTCTCAGGTGCCCTGCCTGGCGCCAGGAAGGGTGGGCTTCGTGCTGAGGGGGGCGTCCCTGAAAGGTTTCGGGCAGGATTGCAGGGTCAGCTCCCGTGCAGTCTCCCTCCAACCCCACCTGCAGCTTGAACCCCTTTCCTGGAGACAGAGAGGACAAGTTCACACGCGTGACAGTGGAGGTGTCCTCACTTCCCCCTCTCCCTCCTGGCTCTTTGTTCTCTTTGCTCTGCTGGCCACCCCTTGACCATTCACATTCAGTGAGGCCACCTCACTGGCCCAGAATAACCTCGCAGCGGCCAATTCTGCTGCTCCAGAGGTGACAGACGAGCGGGTTTCTTCAGAACCACCACTGTGGGCACTGAGGGCCCGGCTATCAGCAGAGTTAGGGTGGCATTCGAGAACATTCTATCAGACAGCACCGTGAGGGGTGGCTGTGAGCAGGGGGCAGTCGACACCACAGCCTCCCCAGAGCAGCAGCGGCAGCGCAGTGTGTGTGTGTCGGAAGGGTGCTGAGAGGTCCCCTGCACCCTCCCCGTCCCTGGCATCGGGAGTCAGGCAAAGGCTGACATAGCCTGTTAGTGGTGGCTCAGCCACACACCTGACGCTGGGAGAGAAACTGACCTCCCGAACCAGCTCCAGGAAGCCCATGGGGCTGAGAAGCTGCTTTTTCACTAAGACACTGAGCTTTTAGGGGTGATGAGAAATCAACCCATCAGGATCCCTTGGGATGGGCTCACATTACTGACAGGGCCCCCTTCCCATCTGCTTCACTCCCGTGAGGACAGGGAACTCGGCGTTGGTGCTGAGGCTTTAAAGCTCTGTTACGAGAGGACCTTGAGCTTGCTGCCTGGTTTCCTATTTTTCACTGAAGCTCTGCCTGTCTTTATCCTAATCAGGCACGTAATTGATGGGTTTAGATCTTTGTTTTGCTTCATGTATCTTGTTCTGAATATTGGGTTTGAATATAATTGCCATGGGTCACACTACCTTTTTAAAAAATTTATCTAGTCTGCAGGTGTGGGAGCTGGGGTGACAGGAATGTTATATGTAAATTTATGTAAATGTATGCTAATGTCCCCTTGCAGCCCATAGGTGAGTGTGATGGCTGTCACATCCTCACAGGTTGGTCCACCAGGGAGCCCCACGCTCTGCCACACGCTCAGGACGACTGGAGCATATTTATTTCCCTGTTGCAAATAATATGATGGCTTTTCTCAAATGATCTCAAAATCCCCCAGACTATTCCAGTTGACAAAAAAAAAATCACATTGGTGATCTTCCAAATTATCCATGTCTTTTTTAATAGAAATCAGTCTAGATGTTTCTTACACGTGCTGGTTTTTAAGTTGCTTTCAACTCAGTAAATAGCATTGGGCACTTTTCTGAGTAAAACACCGTGCTGGGTAAATAAGACGCAGCCCTCACGTTCCGGAACCTTGCAGTTTGGTGAGCAGAACAACATGGAAGGAATTCAGATCCCCAGACAGGGAACGTTACATTTAACTGGCAGTTTGCAGGAACCACCTCAGGATTGTGAGCAGAAGTGAACTGTGTTCAGCTGTGCTCTGCTAAGCCCAGGATTTTCAAAAGTGCAACAGCTGACACAGGGAACAAGTGAAAACCAAGCTGTCAGGACCCTGCACCCCTCACCCCACTTCGTCCAGGGTGTCTGAGCTTCCGTCCATTTTACATGTTGGATTTCTGTCTAAGATTTACAAAACAAAAAATCCCATAGTGCACAGGACGGCATGGGCTGTGGTGGAGACACTCAAGATAGACCGACAGAAGCTGCTGAGGCAGCCGGGCGCTGAGCGGGCCCTGCCCAGACTCGGGCTCTTGCTGTGAGAACAGCCAGAAGACGAAGGAGGGGGCAGAGTCATGTCAGGGCTAAGACGGGGAAGGCTTCAAAACCGAGCACCTGAGTGAAACTGCGCAGCAGCCAGGGAAGAGGAAAAGGTGATTTTCTGGTCCCGGGAAGGTGACGGAGGAAGTGTTGATAGTGTTGACGGATGCGGAGTCAGAACCGGTCCATCGTCAGGGAAAGAACCTAAGTATGAGGCATCCCTGGACGTCTGTGTGGGAAAAGAGGCAGATGCTGAAATTCGAGAGATGATTTGATGGGAAAACGGGCTTGGAGGTAAAGCTTTGTAAGTTGTTTCATTAGAGGTAAAAGTTAGATTCATGCAGTGAATGAAACTGCCAAGTGGAGAGCGGAGGCTCCAGAACAGAATCTTGGGAACATCTTAAGCTGGGGGTGGAAAGAGTGTCTTGAAAACTAAGAAGTGAACTGGATCAGCCACAGGAGGAAGGAGTTTCAAGAGCAGTGAAACGACCCAGCAGGCAGATGCTGTGATGAGAAGTGCTCCCGGATTGGTGGGTTTGGGCAACTTCTGAGAAAATAATTTTAGTCAGAGCAGCGGCAGAAGGTAGATCAATAAGCTAATTTTTTAGATTATAGTCAAGATGGAAATTTCAGAATTATCTGAAATTGGCTTTTTTTGAGGGAACCATTTTAAAATCAATGTAAAGTATCTTCTCTGAAGAGAGTCCAAGTTTTGCTGACATAAAGCAAGCAAGCTGGTGAGACTTTTACCCCCAGCTTTGGCTGTCGTTTCAAAGGGGACTAATGCAGTGGGTCATGCTTGCTCTAACATCACCACCTCGTGCTTCTCCCCAGAGGAGGACACCCAGGAGCACAGTCTACACTGACACTAACTTTGGTGGTTGAGAGAGGGAGTTACATGAGTCTGGGCACTTCTCTCTCTTGAAGGCAGGATTGTCCAGGACTGGGACCACCGAGGAGAAGGAGCACACTCAGCTGGAGAGGAAGAGTCACTGAGCAGCCCGTGCAGGCTCCTTCTCATCCAACTACTTGATGTGAAAAAACAAAACCAAAGCTTGTGGTCAGGGCAGGAGACCACGCTCCGGTCTTCACCAGACCATGAGGGAATCAGGGTGGGTTCACCTCTGCCAGGCCCCTTTGAGCCAGGCGCTGGGGAAAATTTCCCCTCCACGCCTTAAGGGTGTTAAGCAACAGCACCCCCATCCTTGTTGGAGAGGGCTTTATACATGTGGCAGAGTGGGTGAAAAACAGGAGAGTGTCCACACAGTTTTGGATGGAATTCAAACAGGCCCCTGGGAATGGGGAAGCCATAGGCAATCTCCAGGCAGCCCTTGGCAGAATGCCCCCATCCCCTTAATGGTAGCTGTGTGCACGGCCAAGGTGAACAGCTAACGGGCCTCCTCAGACGTGGGCTTCACTGTCCAGCTTCCCTCTGAGGGAGGCAGCTGGTGTCCAGGGGTTTGGACCACAGAGTGCACAGCCCAGGCCATAGAGATGCCTCACCTCCCACCTCGGCCCTGGCAGCCCTGCGCTTTCCTGCAAGGTCTCTCCCTCTTCCCCTCCTCTCTCCCAGCAGGGTGACCTGTACCTTGTCCCGCCTTGGGCGAGCTTTAAAACAGTCTGGCTGGGGCCAGCCCAGTGGCGTAGTGGTTAAATTAGCGCACTGTGCTTCGGCGGCCCAGGGTTTGTGGGTTCGGATCCTGAGTGTGGACTTATGCACTGCTCATCAGGCCACACTGTGGCAGCATCCCACATAGGAAAAAGAGTAAGATTGGCACAGATGTTAGTTCAGGGACAATCTTCATCACCAAAAAAGACCCCCCCAAAAACCCAGTCTGGCTCACTTTCTGTTCTCCCTCCGCTCTGTGACCCTACTGCACTCCATGCCTGCTTCCTCTGTCCTTCGTTCTAATCCTCAAGGACCTATGACAGAGGTCAGAACACATGAATATTGACTGATTTATCTTAATTTTGAATTCCAATTATAGCAATCCTAATTCTCTTTCAGGCCATGGGGAAGGCTCAGACTGGCACAAAAGGAAATGTGGAGAAGAATAATATAAATAATGATATCCAAGATGGCACTATTCCTCCTCCTGGTCAGAACCCAAACATCCCCTCTTTAGAAATGCCAGCATCCCGACGGATGGTCTGGAGAAGCCCCTCCTGTACTGTCAGTCCTATGGCCACTTCTGCTCCGGCGCTCGTGCTGAGCTCCCATTTGTATATCCCATTTTCCACACAGAAAACTGATAGCTACTGGGGTCCCATCTGAGGAGAAAGGGGCAGTTTGAAATTTGCCTAAAATGCCTCTCAGCCTGGAAAGCTGAACCAGGGTGACGAGCCTCATGGTCACCTTGTGACCATGACCCTTGACCTTCAAATCCATCCAAATGAATATCACCAAAAAGATGTTGTTGTCAGTGGCTTTGAAGTAAGAGTCAGGAGTGGAGTGAGAAAGATCTCAGACGATGGCAAGAACCTTCTTCCCGGGAGCCCAACGTAAACACTTCACCCCATGGGCTCCATAGGGCAGAGTCTCTGAGAGGGTGGAGGGCCGAGATTCGGGCATCTGCTCGGGCTGCTGTGACAAAGCACTGCAGGCTGGGGCTGAAACACCCGCAATTATCTGTCTCACAGTCTGGAGGATGGAAATGCAGGTCCGAGATCAGGGTGTCGTCGGTGAGGGAGAATCTGCCACAGACCTTTCTCCAAGCTTCTGGTGGTGTGCCGGCGATCCTCAGTGTTCCTTGGCTTGTAGAAGCATCACCATGATGCCTGCATAATGGTCACAAGGCATCCCCCTGCCTGTGTATGTGTGTTCAAATTTCCGCTTTTTATAAGAATACCAGCAATATTGGATTAGAGTCCACCCTATTTTGTATGACCTCATCTTAACTTATTTTATCTGCAATGACCCTATTTCAAAGTAAGGTCACTTTCTGAGGTCCTGGGGGGTAGGACTTCAACATATGAATTTTTGAAACACAATTCAACCAATAACAATTAGATTTGGTGAAACACAACATTTACAGAAACATTGATAGCACTCCTTTCGTAGTATGAGAAGGTAATCCAACAATGATCATGGCAGCTGTTTTCTGTTCTAGATGGTGGAGAAAATTACCCAGTCCTGAGTCATGTCAGTGAACCCTGAATGTGAATGACATCGCGTGTGCAACCCCTGAGTACTTGTTGTCAATTCTCAGCAATAATAATACTTCAAGACGAAATGTCCCTGTCACCATTTGGTCACACGTAGGTGGATGATCCATCTTCTATCACATTTGACCAATTTGACCATGTCATCTTGCGGGGTGAAAAATGATATTTTTGGAAGGATGAATAAGGACAAAGGTTGACCTTATGCATCAACGTATTGTATATGATTCTGACCTCAGAGAAGTTCTCATAGATTGACAAGAGGAAAAGGGAAGATTGAAATATCTCTCAATACATGTTCTATCATCTTTTACTTGGTTGAATTTGTGTTTCTTTTTATTTAAAAACTATTTAATATAATGTTATAGAACTCTGAGTCTGACAAAGAAAAACTACTATCCCATAAAACAAAGGGCATTTAAATTTATATGAGAAAATATTAGCCAACTGAGAGCTTAAACTAGAGTTTATCAGACCACCAGGAGGTGGGTGTCAGAGCTTACTGGGTGGGACAGACGCTTTTAACTGTTTGGAGAGTAGAGAACCCCAGCTTGTACCCTGCAAAAGGCCTCCCCAACTTGGAAGGAATCCTATGCGTTGTGAGCAGATGTGTGCTGAGAGGTTTCCACGGCAGAGTAAGGCCCTATGTAACCAACATTCTGAGCTTGTTCCGTTTACGAGCCACACACTGTCCAAAGCGTGTGAGTGAAGTTGAGACATCTGCCCAGGCTGCCTTCCTTGCACATGCTCAGCCGTGAGGTTTGCAGCCAGTGGCTTCTTGCTCACACTCAGAGCACGCTGGAGCTGGAGCTTAACTGGTGATGCCCCACTGCACAAACAAGCAGTCTTGGTCATGGGAAGACCTCAGCACACTTAAACTTTAATCATTGCAGGTAGGAACTTGGTTCCCTGTTCCTCCAAATGTCTAACATCAGCAGGGTCTCCGGGAAGTGAGGGAATGCCCTGTTTCCTAAGAAGAGAGTTCCTGCCTACTATTGACCCCAACTCTCTGACTTCCAGAGAGAACACATAAGACCAGGCACGAGGGGCCTGTTCAAAAACTGATTGGATCACTTGCCCCCTGCCTAACACCCTCTGATACCTCCTGCCACACTCAGAATAAATAAAACCGAGGCCTGTTGTGTGGCGCTGGAAACCCGTGATGGTCTGACCCTGCCTGCGTTCTGCCCCTTTACCTAAACCTCTTTCTCTCCTGGGTTAGTTCTCTTGCTGCTTCCTCGGTCTGGAAATTTCTACTCTGCTTCTCACTCAGCCATCTGCCTCCTCCTCCTGGTCAGAACCCAAACATCCCCTCTTTAGAAATGCCAGCATCCCGACGGATGGTCTGGAGAAGCCCCTCCTGTACTGTCAGTCCTATGGCCACTTCTGCTCCGGCGCTCGTGCTGAGCTCCCGTTTGTCCTCCCTCACGTGGACGTCACTCATCCTGGCGGGTGCTAATCAGCACAAGGTGGGGTGCTCACGGGGCTCGTTGAATGAGGAATCCTCTGGAAGGGTGCCTGCTCGGAGGCATTGTGGTCCCTGGAATGACACTACCTGGGTGAGATTCCCACCATACACGCATCACAAGTAAACGTGAGCTGTCTGTGATTTAAGAGGATTTGGGAGAAAACCTGCAAGTGTCTTTTACCTTAGAATAGGAAAAGTCTTCTTAGATGCAGTATAAAAACTGAAGTTATACCAGAAATGACTGATGAGCATAACCTTATCAAAGTTTAAAACTTAGGAGCAAGACACATTTGTAAACAAAACTAAAAGACCAGTGATAAGCTGGGGAGAAGTATTGGCTGCAAGTATAACATGAAAAGGATGACTATCCAGAATATATATAACAATGTAATCAGAAAGATATAGGATGCAATCAGCTACTTGACAAAACAGGAGAGAAACGGCTAAAAAAGCAGGAAGTTTAGACTCAAGTAATCTATAGACACAAATGGGCCGTCAGACGAAGTGAGATGGTACCACCTGCTGGCAGGGCATCCAGAAGACGTGTGCCCTCACCCAGGAACTAATTGTGAACCCCATTACGCCACTTCAAAGGGCAACTTGTTGGTATCTGTTAAAATATTAAATGTTGAGAAATAGAAGTACATGTGCACGAAGAGGAGACACACCCAAGAATGTTCATTAGAGTACCATTTGTTTAGCAAAAAGCAGGAAACAATCTGAATTTATATCAAGACGTTTGATATTTCATAAATTATATGTAGCCATATTATAGAATTATAACCTCCAGTTACAAATTTTAAAGTATAGCTTATTGCACTCACATGGAAATCTATCCAATTCTAACAGAAAAAAATGTTTGTAGAAGGATATGTAAAATATAACAGTATTTATGTTTAAAAATGAAGTAATTCTATGTATTTACGTATGTGCTAAGGCTAACGGTATTTAGGTAAGGGGTGTGTGTGTGTGCATGTGTTTAGGTGAGAGTGAAAGTTACAGCAGACGCAAACAAAGCTAATAAAAGTATCTGCCTGCAAGGAAGGGGATGAGATGGGGCTCCAGTCAACAGGAACTCGAATGTCATCTGTGCTGTCTGGATTCTTTACACTGAGATGTACCCATGTGCCATTTTAGACCAGTGGACTTGGGGTTGGAGCCCCTGGGATTGGATACCAAATCTGTTCTCTTGTCTGAGCGACCTTGGGCATGCTACTTGACCTTGCCTCAGTCCCCAAAATTAATATCTTTGTGTGAGAAATGGAGATAACAAAGCTTAGCTCACACAGAAGTCATCACGTATTACTGGATTAAAGTGATTTGATATTTCTAACCCAGGGCCAAACCCTTCTAACAAATCAGCTGCTCATCCCCACACTCGTTACTACACCTGAGCAAGTGTAGACGTGTTGAAAGCAGAGCCACCCCAGGAGGTGCCCTCTCTCTGGGACTCAGACTCCTCCCGTGCAAAACAAAATGCCGCTAGCCTGGGGAAGCCGCACGCCTCCTGCTGGCCTCCTGTACAAACCACAGGCTCGTCACTGGGGTAGGAGGGGGCGAGCTCAGAGTGAAACAGTAGGTGGACGGGAGAGCCCATCTACCAAGGCCATCGGCAATGATGCAGTCCAGGTTCTGGGAAGATTTCATGCTCTGGCCTCGTTCCATTCCTTGAGGGCTCCAACGACCAGTAATCACCCATTAACTTTGTGTTGTTTTACAACATGCATGCTGCAATAAAAGGCACCAGGCAGAAATGTGTGGATCAGATAAGCTGCTCTGCTAGACCTAATCTGATCCAAGGTGTTCAGGTTTTCTTGTACATAAAGTTAAAACTTCAGTACATGACCCAACTTGAGTCTTTCCACTCGGAGACCTCCCATCTTAAAGTGTCACTTTCCCCTGTCCCAGCCCAGCGGTCACTACATGACTGGGACTAATTTAGGCCTCATTTCTCTCTCCTGCCAAAATTAAGTTCTCATTAACAGGAAATTGAATAAAACAAAAGAAAAATCTCCAAGATCGTCATTGAATTAGCATTATTAAAGACAGTTAGCCTACTTAATGATAAGTCTCCTTTTGTACACAGAATTTAGTATTAGTCAGAATCTATATTAATGTTTTGGAACCATCTCAAGAATAATAGCAACGTCTTAAGCACTAATAGGTTTTAGGAAGGTAGTGCAGTGGCAGAGAAAGTTGGGAAGCTAAAAAGCACATATTCCAAAATCCCACCCCCATATCACAGGTATTATCAACATTTGTATTTATTTCTTGTCAATATTTGTACATGTCCATTGTGTTTTTTGGTTTTAAGCATGTAATGCTTATAATTTTTCAACCTAATATTTGTTTCAAAATTACATCATAAGCACTTAACACATTGCCATAAGTGTTCATAATTACATGTTTTACCTGGGAAGAAAGGCTTGCATGGACTGGGCACGGGTTGTGTGCTGGGTATTTCATGTATCACTCATTTAATACACCCAACAACCTAACAGGCGAGAATTATTTTCCCCACGTTATAAAGGGAACCTGGGACTCAGAGCCATTAGGTCAACAGACCAAGGACCTGGCTGGCAGCTGATCAAGCAGAACTCAAGTGTGTTTGGAAAAACTCAATGGTCTTCCCATTCAAGCTGGGAAGTGGGCACATTGTAAATCATGTAGCTTTCCATGCTGTTGGGTGTTTAGGTTGTTTCCTATTTTCCACTCTCCTGAATAACCTTTGCCAAGCTCAGAAGGAGGAGAGTGAGTGGAAGAAAGAGGACTGCCTGTGTCAGGTGCACTCAAGGAGCGATGAGAAGGTCGGAGTGAGCACTCCCGAAGGGGACTCGGCACTGAGTCCCGGGAGCCTGGGAAGAAAACAACAACCTGCACCGTTCATTCTTACTCCTGTGATGCTGGCTTGGCAACAAACCTCTGATGACCCAGCCTCCGCTCCCAGCTGCTTGAAGGGGGAGGTAGCGCAGCTGTTGGTGGGCCTGTGGACTCAATTAATAGCAAGGTTTTAATATCACCTCCTTTAAATTGTAATTTAAGTAGGTAGATGCTTTTTAATTGCCATCTGTGTAGTGAAATCCACACCAAGAAAATTAAGGTCTGCATTAATTAGAGGTAACCTGGCTGGTGTATGTCAGAATGCCATAGCTGAGACTGACAAGACGGGGAATCAGACACTTTGGATGCTTGTAAGGGTTGTCCTACGTGGCTTCATGTTTTCACGTCATGTAAATGAATGTAGATGTGTATGTGTGTATATATGTATGCTACATTATTATTTTGCTTTTCCTATCTAGCAGGCCAGCTTCTCTCTCTTGATTCTAAATATTATTTTTTCTTTTATTATATTTTAAATTCTACCTTCACATATGTTCCCCAATTCCCCAGGAAGCTTCCTCACCCATAGGCAGCTCCAGAGAGCCAAACTAGAGAAGGCCACAGATTCCCATTTATTTCTACAGATCCTGTGTCTCTGAGGAATCTCCCCATTTGATACCATTTAGGGAGAAAACGGTACTATGGCATCTGTAAGAACTCAAAAAGTAGAGTGTCGTGTGCCTCCTCATCCTAAATCCCCAACAGGCTCTGTGTTGAGGGCTCGAAAGTCAGGAAGAGGGATTTCTCTGGTGTGTGTCCAAGTTCCCAGGATAACCTTCCTGGCCAAGCCACCTGGGACAGCCACTCCCTGCCCCTTCTAGCCCTTTGCTCCACCCCCGTGGTTTCTTCTTAGCACCTCTCACCCCTTCCCTGCCTTGGCCGTGGGGTCCCTGAGAGCAGTAACTGTCTGGTTAGGTCCCTGCTGCATCCCCAGCACCACACTGGATGTGGACACAGGTCTCAACACCTAATTGCTGAATGGATCGAGTCGCTTAATCCTTACTAGGCTTCAGCTGAACCGAAATAAATGTGGATGTTTCTTCCTAAGTTGACATTTCCTTAGAGGATATGGTGCATCCCTTCCATGTTATCAGCCTCCCGTCCACTTTTTGTAATACTTCCTTTCATTCTGCCGTCATCCAATTGCACTGACCCTTGTGACTCTAGGGGCAAGGCCCTGACTATGCTGGGATCCCAGTCAGGCTGCTTGCTGGCATCTAACCTCGTCTAGGTTATGTGTCATCTGCAGGTAGACTAAGCATGACCCTTCACAGGGTTGCTGAAAGGAATGAACAGTTACAACGTAAGGAAGCCCTGGCTAGGACCCAGCACACAGAAGATGCTACACTTCTTAGTTGAGAAGCTCCTTCCTGTCCTCCTCCTCCCCTCGCTCTTTCCTCCTCTGTTTCACTGTGCCGTCTTTCCTTTCTCTAAAATAGTGTCAAGGTCAGGGCAGCTAGGAGCCTCCTGAGTGTGCAGAGAACACAGTTGTCATACGATGTTTTGAGCGCTCCATATTGTGTTAGCTGCTCCGATGGGAGCTTTACAGGATGGCCCAGAGGCAGGTCCCGCCATGGTCCCATTTGCAGTCAAGAAAGTGCAGGCGCAGAGAGGGCGGAACTTTCCCAGGTCATCCGCCTGGCTGCTGAGGGTTGCTCAGCTTCTTCCAGCCAAGGCTACCCGATGTTTAAAACACAGTGACGACAGCCGGCCTCCAAGTGCACGAGTTTCTCATAGGGGCCAGGGGGCAAACGTGAAAGCTCTTCGCAGACCTCCACAAGCTGCACACCTTTTCATTTTGCATCGTTGTGACTGAACCCTGAGTCAAGTCCTGGAGGCGGAGAGACTCCTCAGAGGCTGTGTGCTGATGAGGCCTTTACGTCCACCCCTTTCACAGTGCAGCGTTTTTAGGACCCTGGCGCCCTTGGTAAAATCCTTGTGGGTGTGCTCATGACCCATCAGTCACTGGGAGCCCACATCCTTTCCTGATTGCCAGGTGCACAAGTGCCAGCCCAACCAGATAACTTGTGTCTTAAGTGAGGATCAACAATACCATCCGAAAAATGACTGAGATTTGAAGTCTGCCCTGCTCCGAAGCATTCAATAGGCCTTTGTACTTGAGGAGAAAAAGTCCAAATTCCCTAATTCAGTGTTCAAAACCTTGCACCCTGACTCCCCCAAAACCTTTCTCTGCAGCACATTTCTATCTACTGCTTCTCCTCTGGGCCAACTGGTCCTGACCTTGACTCTTGCCATGCCCCCTCTTACACAAGATCTGGGCGAATCGTCTTCGTCCCTCGGCCTCCATTTCCTGCAGCATCGGTCCCTCCCCTGAGCTCCTTGTGTGCCTCTTCTCTCTCACTCATTTCCACATTTACTGCTCCCCTGCTGATTTCCCTTTGATTTAAATACATCCTCTCTGTCTTAGCTTTGTTGAGCTGCAGGCTCTGTGTCAGCAGCCACATTACAAACAAGAATAAGTGAGGATGCCTGTCCTGGACGACCGGGGACAGATGTCCCCTCTGTGATGCAGCCAACAATGAGAAGCCTGCTCTCCCTGAAGCAGGAGCAGACCCAGAGGAAGGGAGGCCGGGACCTCTTCATGTCCCGAGACAGCCTTCCCGCGCCTTCAGCCCTGAGTCCCAGGTTTATCGAGCTTTGCAGTGCATGTGTCCCTTGAAGAGGATTTGTCTTCCTGGAATTCCATCGGCTGTGAGAGTGGATTATCGGGCTGCCCAGGGCACAGGGCTGCTGGGAGGATTAATTAAGTCACTGTTTGGAAAGAGCAAACTTGGAGATCTCCCACGAAAGGTGGCTCAGAAGGACACGGCTGATTATTAAAGTATTAAATCCCCAGTTTGCTGCGAGATAGAAGGCAGATCAACTCTCTCCAATTGCTGGGGAGGAAAACAGGATTCCTACACATCCTGCCTCAGGGTGAAAAATGAAATAATACCAGTTAAGATGCACTGTACTTGCTCTCAAATATGTTTCCTCTTATTTAAAAAGCACATGAGGCTGTCTGTTATTGATCTGGGCCTTCAGCAGTTTGTTGTTATTTATGAGGTAAATTTGGTGCACAGAAGGACTGTGCAGCATCTAAAATCTTGGTCACATGGATTGGGTCCCTGCACGATCAGATATGTGATGGTGATGCGTTTAGCAAGTACTTGTCAACCAAACCATTTGTGTGGAGGAATGACTTCAGTTGCACGCGACCTAAAACACAGAGCATCGGGGGTCAGGAAAGGCCCTTGTGCAGTGGCATGGGAAGAACACTTCACAGAAACCACAGGGGCATTTCATGTGACACAAATCAGTTACTCTCCTGGAGCCCATCCCACCAGCTTGGCTTTCCCCTTTCTTGTGAGTAACGTCCCCTATTTCTGAGAACTTCAACCGAGCTAGAATGGGAGGGCAGTGTGCCACCAAAGGGTCACAGAACACTGACAGGAGCTGAACCCGGGCGCCCTGGAAGCACCCTGGTGGACAGCCACACTCACAGACAGACCAGGACCCAGCGAGGCAGTGAGCCCAGTGTGCCCTGAGCATCCCATGCCCCGTCAGCACTGCGCCAGTGGCAGGCAGCCATGAGACTGAGGTTCCTGCCTGGTTTTGCCACAGCAAGCTGTGGGCTTGGGCGCAGCATGGCATCTTTCTGGGCCCGAGGGGATGTCAGATTTGCTTGCCACCTGAGCAGGGCTGGCAGACACAGGTGTACCATCCGATGCTAATGCTGAGAAGCAGTCATTTCAGCTAGGAGCAGAAGGGTTGGTGACGGGGACTCCCAAGAATCATGCAAGGGAAGTCTTACACCCAAAATCCAGGGGAAATGCCACCGGGACCCCAAGGGAGTCGGCCCCTGCGTCAAAGCAGCAGTGGCATTTGCTCCCTGGAGCCTCAGCAGGTTCTGCTGCTTCCCTCGTGCCTCCCAAGTGTCCCCTGATGTGTCTTATGAATATTCTTTAACACTTTTATTGAGATACAACTGATAAAGCATGGAATTCACCCATTTAAAATGCTCAGTTCAGTGGGTTTTGGTGTATTCACAGATGTGCAATTATCACCAGAGTCAATTTTAGAACATTTTCATCACCTCAATAAGTAACCCCACAGCCTTTAGCCTTTAGCTGTCATAGCCTGCTTCCCAACCTACCCCTCTGGCCCAAGGCAACCAGTAATCTACCTTCTGTCTCCAAGTGTTTCCCCATTCCAGACATTTCATATAAATGCAGTCGTATAATGTGTGGTCTCTGTGACTGGCTTCTTTCACTTCGCATAATGTTTCAAGGTTCATCCATGGTGCAGTGTGTATCAACGCTTCATTCTTTTTTATGGCTGAATAATATTCCGTTATATGGATAGACCACATTGTATTTATCCATTCATCAGTTGGTGGAAATTTAAGTTGATTCCGCATTTTGGATATTATGAAGAATACTGCTATGAACATACTTGTACAAGTTTCTGTGTGGACGTGTTTTCATTTCTTACCTAGATGTGAGATTGCAGGTCATACACTGACTCTTTGTTTAATCATTTGAGGAACTGCCAGACTGTTTTCTAAGGTGGCTGCACCGTTTACATTCCCAACAGCAGTGTATAAAGGCTCTGATTTCTTCACATTCTTGCCAATACTTGTTCTTACCTGACTTTTACATTCTAGCCATCCTTGTGAGTATGAAGTGGTATCCCATTGTGGTTTTGATTTTCATTTCTTTGATGATTAATAATGTCAAGTATCTTTTCGTGCGCTTACTAGCAATTTGTATATCTTCTTTGGAAAAATGTCTGTTCAGATCCTTTGCCTATTTTTAATTGGATTGTCTTTTTTATTATTGAGCTATAAGAGCTCTTTATATATTCTCAACACAAGTCTCTTATCAGATATATGATTTGCAAATATGTTCTCCCATTCTGTGGGTTGTCTTTTTCACTTTCCTGATGGTGTATTTTTAACACAAAAGTTTTTCATAATTTTGAATAAGTCCAATTTACCAGTTTATTTGTTGTTGTTGCTCATATTTTTGGTGTTATGTCTGAGAATTCTTGGCCAAATCCAAGATCATGAAGATTTACTCTTACGTTTTCTTCTAAGATTTTTATAGTTTTATATCCTACATTTGGGTCTTTGATCCAATTTGAGTTTATTTTTGTGAGATATGTATTCAAATCTATTCTTTTGCATGAAGTTATCCAATTGTCCCAGCACCATTTGTTGAAAAGACCATCCTTTCCCTTTCAAATGGTTTTAGCCCCCTTGTGGAAAATCAGTTGATTATAGATGTATGACTTTATTTCTAGACTCTCAATTCTATTCCATTGATCTATATGTCTGTCTTTATGCCATGCCATACTGTGTTCATTAACGTTGCTTTGTAGTAAGTTTTGAAACTGGGAAATGTGAGTTCTACTTTGTTCTGTATGATGTTAGCTGTGGATATATCTTCTGACTCTTAAATGTTACAAAGCTTATAAATAGCAGCGCCAGAATTCAGTCCCTGTTTTCTATGGTGCAACGTTCTTAGAAGGGATGAGTGGGTCATTTTTGAGTAGTTCCAGTGATGGGGAATGCATTACTGCAGGAGTGATGATTACAACATTAGATCAACTCCATCTTGACCTTCCCAGAGGACTCCAGAAGATACCAAGAATTGACCCAGAGTAATGAATCTATGTGCAGAATTGCAAGACCCTTTCATCCTAAAATGCCGCCTTGAGTAGCAACAGGTCATGGTCTAGCAACCACAGAACATTCAGCTGCCCCCACAGGGCAGTTTTCTTATAGCCAAGCAGAAATTCCCACTAGAAAGCCAGCATGGGGTCTTCCTGACTTACAACTTCTTGCATCACCCTCAGCAGCCCATTCTATTCTGAATGTTTTCACTTAGACTAAAGAATCATACAGGGAAATGGTGCTTCTTGATTTCCTGCTGCCTGCATGCCTCACCTGCTGGCACCTTCCACACAGAGAAACAGCTATAGCAATAGGAGAAATAGGGGAATCCACTCAGGAGTTCTGCCAGAATGGGCATGACCTTGTCACATTCTCCATTTTATCCTATAAATACTCAAAATACACAGGAGAGTTTTTGCACCACTGCAAATAAACAAGTAAGCAGGCTGTTACAATACCATGTAATAACCCACTTTCTGTCTAAAATAAGAAAGGGTACAAAAGAGAAGACAGAAATGGAATGAGTGACGAAATGATGTGATAAGATTTATCACACACACACACACACACACACACACACACACACAAGTTGCCTTAGGAGCACAGAGGAGGGGTGCCTGAGCCTGCCTGGGGCTGGGGGGCCACTTAGGCTCCTCCTGGAAGACAACAAGGGACTGAATCAAAGGGAGAGAGGTGGTCCACACAGATGGATGTGTGTAGACAGACACAAGGTGTGGGAAGGAGAAGGAAACCGAGGTGGTTCAGCATCATGTGATGGTTCAGTAGGGGCATTGCTTCAAATGGGCTCAGCAGGTGGGCTGGACCCCACGTAGGAAGACTCAGGAGGAGGGGGCAATCACTACAGGGCATTGATGGGTCTTGAAGGTGACGGAGAAACACTAAAAAATGTTAGCAGGAAGTTTGACTGGCGCCCATTTCACAAATCTGTATCTTAGAAAGCTATAGAGAACGGACAGGTGGGAGCTGCAGCAGGGGCCCCAGGAAAGAAGCTCTTGCGGGCATTCAGAGAAGAGGCAATAAGACCACGGACCGTGGTTGCAACTGTGGATCAAAGCAAAAGAAACAGAAAGGAAGGAAAAATGCTTGGACAGACATTTGAGAGGTGGACTTGAATGACCCTAAAACAACTGGGTATTGGGGTAAAGGAAGTGGTGGACATTTCTGAGCTGGGTGACGTGAATTCCATTACTATTCACAAAAAAAGGGAACCGAGAAGGAGAAAGTGTTCATGGACATTTAGTAACTTGCCCTTCAACCTGGTGATTTTTTAATGGTTTATCTGAAATGTCTAATTAGAAAAGCCCAAAAGGGCAGCTGGAACTAGGGGTGAGTCTGAGTTGATGGAGATAAGCTGGAGGCATAGATGTGAGCATTGCCATCAAGTAGACGGTGTTGTAAAAATAAATCAAATCTAACTGGAAAGCAGAGGACAAGGCACTCAGGAAGAACAAGTTCACATTCTGGAGCAGTCGTAGGCTTCATTTGGGGATGACATGAGGCCTAGGCAGGTTCTCACTAATTCCCAAGGCTGATGTGTCATGTCCAATATTTCTCCAGAAAAACATTCTTCTAAAGTGTGTCCTCATAGGCAACACAGAACTCCAAGATGACTCAAGAATAAATGCTGTTTTGTGAAATGTTTCTTTCTGCTGTGGTTTCAATTTTCTCTGTAATATTCACAATGTGTATGTGCACACTGGATCAAGATATCAAGTATATTTCTCACTATGGATCACGGTCAAAAACCTTGAAAGCCACCAGCCTCATTCCATATAGAAGAGATGAACCAGGCTCCCGAGCAAGAACTGAAGGTACCCGGACCTCCATTCATGAAAGAAGCAGTGTACTCCAAGAGTCTTGGGAGCACCAAGTTGGCCCCACGCCACTTTCATAGCTGACCCACCAAGGCCAAGTCAAATGCCCAAGAGAGGGAGCTCGTGGTGTCCCACATTGTTCACCAAGCTATTCTGGACTGTTTTGCTGTGGGGCACCCTGTATTTTGTTTCCCGACTTACTCATAAACTGAGCAAATTATTTATTTAATGTCTTTCCAGCTCCTGTTTGAATCTGCAAAATGGGGACAGTAACACCCACTTCATGTAGTTGTTGTGAAGATTAGAAACACTGGGAAAGTGCCTGATACTGGTTCTGCACAGATATTCCCGCCTGCTTGCTCCCCCCCACACACACAAGCCCTGCTCCTTCATTCACCATTTCATCATCAATCAAACATTAATTTAGTGCTTGTTGCGTCACACAGTGTGAGATGTTAGTGACACAGTGGTGACACATGCTCTCTAACTTCTTATAAAGACAAATAATTGATGAAATAAATGCAAATATATCTCTGTGACAAAAACCAATTTTAGCATGTAAAATAGCATTCTTAAATTTTAAAATGCGGGGCTAGCCCAGTGGCCAAGTGGTTAAGTTCGTGCTCTCTGCTTCTGGCGGCCCAGGGTTTCACGGGTTTGTATCCTGGGCACGGACACGGTACCACTCATTAGGCCATGCTGAGGTGGCATTCCACGTGCCACAACTAGGAGGACCTACAACTAAAAATACACAGCTATAGGGGCTGGCCCCGTGGCTGAGTGGTTGAGTTCACGCGCTCCGCTGCAGGCAGCCCAGTGTTTCGTTGGTTCGAGTCCTGGGCGCGGACATGGCACTGCTCGTTGGACCATGCTGGGGCAGCGTCCCACATGCCACAACTGGAGGAGCCCACAGCGGAGAATACGCAGCTATGTGCCGGGGGGCTTTGGGGAGAAAAAGGAAAAAATAAAACCTTTAAAAATACACAGCTATGTACCAGGGGGATTTGGGGAGAAAAAGCAGAAAAAAAAATTTTAAATGCAATTGAAGAACTCAAAGATAAATTTGAGAAAAACTTCCAGAAGATAGAGAAGAACAAAAAGATGAAAAAAATATGAAAGCTAAGGTCAATGGAAGATAAATCTAGAGAATCCAAATCCATTTAATAGAAATTTTAAAGAATTTTTAAAAACAGGATAGAAAATAAAGAGGAGAAATTATCAAAGAAAGGAGAAGACAGTTCTCACCGATCAGCGGACTTCAGGCTGTATGGGTGCGCTGAGGGCTAAGCAACAAGAATCAAGAAAAGATTCCCTCACCCAACCCAGAAAACTCCAGAAAACCAGGAGGAAGAGAAGGTCCTGACAGCTGTTTACAGAGGAAAGTTGTGCTTCTGATGAGAAGCAGAATCAGCCTGGCCTCGGGGGAGAGTGCTGCGACGGAAGCAGTGCCCCCCTCGTCTTGGGGAAACGACTTATGCTTAGAACGTCACCCCGGAGACTGAAATAAGGACATTCCCCATGTGCAAAGACGCCTCGGACGGAACTCTCACTTGTGGGTCCTTATTCTGAAAAAATGCCTAGGGCTTAGCATCGACCAAATGGAGAAGAAATCCAGCAAGGAGACTGTTACAATGCTAAAAATAAAGTTTCCCTGCCCTCAAGTCTCTTAGGGTCTAGAGGAATGAAGAAGCAGAAGCAGGCAGGTACCGCCCCTCGATGCCCACCACCCTGCCTCGCGGGGGTGTGTGCCAAGTACCCAGGTCAGGCTCTTTTCCTTTCAAGCCCTCCATATGGACACTGCTGAAGGCACATTTTTCAAAAGCAAATAAATAGAAATAAATTAGGTCTGAAGCTTTGATTTCCTAAAAGAAATTTCCCAGAGGGAATTTCTGCCACGGACTTTTAATGTTAAAAAAATTTTAAAAAGCACTAGTTTCCAAGAAGGGGAATTCTGGTAGGTTCTGAATCCTGGCTGCCCCAGGAGGATTCCTAAGCCCCCGTGGGGGCTGCAGAGGAGTGGGGCGGGACTCAGCCATGCCTCTTCCAGCCCAGTGAGGGAAAATTTGGCTTTGTGCAATAAATATTCTGTTCCGAGTCACACAAAGCCATCTTCTGATTAAATAATGGGAACACGCCGCTTTCAGGTGGAAAGTTCTCTCTATCGCGTCATCATTCTTATTCTTCCATTTGTTCTTTGAAGGGACATTGTCTAACACGGTTTTATTGTTAACAAAACACAAAACTCATAGACAGCTATGCTTCAGGTTTATGTGACAACCGTGGTAAACAGGAATCTTGAATCCGGTTTATTTTATGCTGAGAACATGAGTTGAACCGTAATTAACAATTTGCTT
Source organism: Equus przewalskii (assembly GCF_037783145.1). NCBI lineage: Eukaryota > Metazoa > Chordata > Mammalia > Perissodactyla > Equidae > Equus > Equus przewalskii. The sequence continues at coordinate 89,432,204 of NC_091844.1, forward strand.
GTCACTCATTAATATATAATTTAATTGTTTAATTTTTAAATCTTATGAACAATTTATATGTGTATTTTTTGATAATACTGCTAACATTCAGTTGAATATTAGCTGTTTTCAAAATGCTTCTTTTTATAACTATGGTTTTATAAAAGAATTTATTTTAAAAAGGGAAACATTGGGGGCTGACCCCGTGGCACCACAGTTAAGTGCGCACGTTCTGCTTCGGCAGCCCGGGTTCACTGGTTTGGATCCCGGGTGTGGACATGGCACCGGGTGTCAGGCCATGCTGTGGCAGGCGTCCCACATATAAAGTAGAGGAAGATGGGCACGGATGTGAGCTCAGGGCCAGTCTTCCTCAGCAAAAAGAGGAGGATTGGCAGCAGTTAGCTCAGGGCTAATCTTCCTCAAAAAAATAAAAAGGCAAACATCTGCATGTGTCACAGTATTAAAACTGAATATGTCACTGTATTAACATGTTTTAATTTTTGTTTTAGCAGATTATGTTGTATTTTTCTTAATTATTGGGGGGGGGGTTGGTAAATTTAATGCTAGCCATGGAATTTCTATTTTACCCAAGCGGACAGTTTTATGTTTTTTTCTTTCTATTCCTTCATAATTTCTATTTTTCTTTATATCCAAAATAAAGTACTTTTTCCACATATTTAAGATTGCAGCTAAGTTGATCCTAACTTCTCTCTATTCCGTCTTTATGCTTCCTTTGAATTTATGTAGCAATACCTTGTCTATCTTGTTCTATTCCAAGTCACTCAAGTCTAGCAGAGCGCCGAAGAGCGAGTCCTCAGGAAATACTGGCTGAATTAATCAAAGGCATCCCTATCTAGAGAGCCAGAATTCTCTGCAGATAGCTTTTGCTGCCGTTTACATCGTCACGGTTATAAATGAGAAACTAAAACGCAGCAATACTATGTAGGTATATTAGTAAATTGGTATAGAATGATCATCTATAAAGGTACTACCATTTATTGAGCATTTACAGAAAGCTAGATCTTTGTTGTATATTGTCTAATTTAGAGATTGAAAAATTCTGGGAAAGTAATGTTTATAAAAAGAGCTCAGTGCACGAGGCCGTAGGTGGTAGTGACTTAACATAATTCCGTCTGATTTCGAAACTGTTAACCATTAAACATTTCACCGGTTGGTTGCGTCACTTGTATAACATAATCCAATCAATTAGAGTTAGAATTCCTGCTGCACCAGTCAATGCGAGTGCTGTCTTTTCCTCCCTTCCTCCCTCCTCCCCACCTCCCACCCTCTCTCTCTCTTTCTTTCTTCTTTCATTTTTCTTTTTTCTTTTTTTTTTTTTTTGTCATACAATCAACAAACCCATATTGACCAGCCAGTCAATATGGAGACAGGTAAGACGCAAAGGTGAGTGGAATTGTCCCTCTCCCAAGGTATGCACCACAGAGCCTTGTGCCATGTCAGATGAAGAGCCTGGAGTCAAGTTTAAGGGAAATCATTAAATTCTAAGGAGGAGATGGGGAGAAGTTTCTTCATTTTAAATGGCAAAGTTGGAAAGAAAAGAGACAAATCTGGTCTAATTCCTTTCTCTTTCTGGGAATTTATGATTTTAAATCTTCTGTGATCTATATCTTTATGCTCTTGGCAAGACACACGTGTTCAAACACTTAGTCACTCTCTGTGTGATGAAGTCATCCCTGGGGAAAACTGAGTGTACAAGGAAAGGGTTTACAGCTCAGTGTCCAAGGGTCAACAGAAGTAGATGAGGATGCTGGTTCCCAGTAACAGGAAGGGATACTGAGTTCCGAGGACCCCTGTCACTCCCTGTGTTTCTTGTTTAACTCAACCATCGAGTTGTCTGTTGTTCAAACGAAGAATTGCAGAGAAAGTTGAGATGATAGTTTCTTGCTGTAGGTGTTATGCTAGTTATCCATGTCAAACTGGTCAACTGAAATGTCAGCGTCACCTTGTGAATTCCTGATGCATCATCTCTAATCATCTCCAGGCTCTTAGTTCACTTGACCCGTGGAGGTTTAAAATAGCCTAGAGATTTTCAGTTCCAGTAAGCCACACGAGCAAGACACACCGAGTCCTTTTGAATGAAGAAATCCCTTTGAGTGAATATCTATGGAGGCTTTTCTGGGGAACCCACCCAAAGGCTCATTCAGGACCACCAGGACTTAAAGGCCTCACTCTGTGGCTCAGCCCTTTAGGTTCTTGCTGGGAGTGTGTTTGGAAAGGCCTTATTACACTGGGAGGGGTCCTAGTTGCAAACAAGAGAGTTCAGTTTCAATTATGGCTCTCCCTCAGACTCTCTGGGTAGCTTTGAGCAAGTACTTCAGCTTCTCTGAGTGTCTGTTTCTTCATTCATAAAATTAGCATAAAGTTTGGTTGATAACTAAATGACATAATAGATAAGAAAATAATGTTTCATAAGCTCTTAGAGCTCCAGGAACTTTAAGGAGAACAGCCTAGTCCCACAGCTCCTGAAGTCCCTCGAGAAATCAGAGACAATAAGGATCGCAAGAGAGCTCTGGGTTGTAGCTCTACCATGCTGCTGTGTAGGCTGATTCCATCCCACGTCTAGGAAGGAGAGTCTCTATAAGGCTGCCTGGAGGGATACTGGACCATGGGAACCAGGAGTTCTAGAACCTTCTCAGATGGAGCCGAATATCTCACAGGCTGCAGAGCTGATGTAGCTGGCAGGGAACAAAACTTCCCAGACAGAGCTTGTCCCAGACTGGACCGCCTAACCAAGTCCCAGGGGAGATGCTTTCTCAGAGCCAAAACAGCAGGCCCTACATCTAGGATAATCATTCTCAAGGGGAATGATTATCCCTGGATAGGACAGAAGACATCTGGTCCCTGGAGGAAGCTGAAGGACCCATGGTGCCAGCTGTAAAAGGGATGCTCTCTATTTACATTTCTTCCTAATCTGGTAATGAAATCATTAGGTGCTTTATATTGCGGTTCATATTTTGCAGATGGAGAAATCGAGGCACAGAGAAATTAAGTGACTTCGCCACAGTCTCAAGCTGGGGAGGACCAAGATTAGAACTTAGAGAGAACCCCTGACTCTGGGCCTGCGTCCTGCCCACGGAGTCACGCTGCCTCCGTTCCTAGGAGAGAAGACTTCCTGCAAGGTAAAGCATGGCCTCCGGCCCCTGGGGTATGTGCAGTCCTCAATGATGTGGGGCAGCCCTGTCTACACGGCAAGGTTGTATACCCTGGGAGCGTGTGAAGGACTGGCCAGCTCTCACATTTCCTGACGTGGGTTAGGCATCTGGTCTGGACCACCATTGTCAGCAAACTGATTCCTTACGCATTTGATCACCGGTACTCCCCACCCTCCACCAGATTTCTCTGCAGCCTCACCTTTCCGACTTCCTTCCATCCTGCTCGAGGCACCGACTCCATCTTTGCCTTCTCCTCTTTTCAAATCTATCTCCTCTCTCTCTCTGATGGGCAGATCGACTCTATCCTGGGATTTAAAAAAAGAAGAGAGAGAAGCTTTCTTCAGCCCTGCTCAGTCTCTTATCTTTTCTCTGTCCTTTTGGGGCCACTCCTAGGCCATGCCTTCCTCATCACCTATCCACTGAGGAGGCTATGGAAGTCTGGCTGTTGTCCTGCCTTCCTCCTGAAACTTCTCTCTGGAAATCCACCGTCAATCTCCTGAGCACCAAGTCCAGACAATGTCAGGGGTGGAAGGGGTTTTAAGTATCATCCAGTCCCACATCTCATCATCAGATAGATGAAACTTCTGTACATTGACCCCAGCAAGACAATTTCACCTACTCTTGACCATTTCCCAGTAGGGGTCAAGGTAAGACCAATGAATTTCATTCAGTTCTCCCTTTTCAAAACCCTGTGATCACAACTTAATGCTCCTTCTTTCCCTACACCCTTCTAGAACTTTCTCCTCTCTTGCCTTCCTTTACATGCTGTTTCTTTAGGTTGCCTCCCTATCATTTGGAGAACTCTTCTTCTGTGGATGTGTTTTATTTCAACTCCTGCCCTCTGAAAGTTCCTTGCAATGAGGATGTGTCTCATTTGGTGGTGTATTTCTCCCGTTGCGAAGGACACGCCAACATACAGATAGATGTGCAAAAGTGACAGCCTAGTGGCAACAGTTCAGTGAATGACAGCCACCACACAGAGCCATAAGTCCTGGGACTACTCAGGTCTAATAGTGTCACTCCTTACACATGTAGGGTACTTCACACTTTACAGTGTTCTTCCAAATGTGTTGGGAGCTTTCCCACCCACCTGACCTCCATGTTAAGCATAGGGGAAAATATTATTCTCACTGGAGAGTTTGTGCAGATGATGAAGCGAGGCTCAAAATTAAAGTGGAAAAACCTAAACTTCATCTTTAAAATTCTAAGCCCAGCCCTGTCACTCTAAAATTCATGTATATTTTCCACTTAATAATTTCTGAACCATTTTAATGTCTGAAAATCCTCTGTGGAATAGTGTATTTCATCTCCCCTGAGCACAAATGCCGTTCCCAGATGACACATTCTATCCTTTGTGAACAGAAGCTTCTCTAATTTTCTGTTCTTGACTCTTTTACTATTGTCTTCCCCCTAAAAAGTGTGAAACAATTTTTTTTAAAAATTGGACTAAAAATTTATAAATGGACAGTTCTATTAATATTTTTATTTGTCAAAACATTTGAATCTTTGAATTTTATTTTTTGTACCAATTCATCAAAATTTAAATTAGGGAGAAGGTGGGAAACGTTGCGTGTAGACCAGACGTAGTGTCAGAAGTAGCCTTACAGATCCGCTCATGAACACAGAGCATTATCTGCTTCTCATTAAAAGCAGTCCTTTCATCCCATTTACGGTTTTTATAGCTATCAAAAAAAGATGCGTTGTCTCTCTCTGTTTTTCACTTGCACCTGAGGGACAGGTCCAGCTGAGGCAGATGTTGACTGGAGCCCTCCTGTTGATTGGTTCACGAACACAGAGCCCAGGGTGCAGAACAGGACAAAGAAGAGAGGCTGGACTCGCCAGCCACGGAGGACATGCCTGCTGAGGTCGGGAGGGGACTGAGCCTGGTGAGGGCCCAGGAGGAACGGGGTCCAGTGACAGGAGAGCTCAGAGCGGCCAGGCAATGAGCCTTGGTGAGGAATCGCAGCCAGGCCGTGGTGCACTGGAGCTCTTTCCAAATGACTGGTGCAATTACCTACAATTTTTACTTACACATGGCAAAAGTACCGCAAACAAAGTAAAAATAAATAAAAGAAGCTAGAAGAAAACACTTGCAACAGATAAGATGGGCAAAGGAGTTAACACCTTAAGTATACAAAAAGAAATTACAAATCAATGTGAAAATTTTAAAAAGAAGAAAAATAGGTAAAGGATGTGAATAAGAATTTACAGAAGAGAAAATGCAAGAGGCCAATATATGAAAAAATGCCTGCGCTCATTCTTGGTCAGAGAAAGAGAAATGTAAGCAATAATGAGACACATTGTTTCACTCGGTACAAATAAAAGACTTGTGAGATCCATTGGTGACAAGCATTTAGAAAAATGGGCTTCATCATACATTACTAAAAGTACATGGATTTTTATATTTTTCAACTATAAATTGACAATGTCTTCTTAGAAAACTACATTATACAAATAAGCACAAAGATGTGCATGATATTTATTGCACCTTTTTAAAATAATGGACTAAAACAACCAAATGACATAAAACAACCTACTTATCCTTTCGTAGGAGAACTTACAAGGATGGTTGGATAAATTATAGGATATGCATTCAGAGGAATGTTACGCTTTCATTCAAAGAATGAGTTTAGGGGCTGGCCCTGTGGCTAAGTGGTTAAGTTCCTGTGCTCTGCTTCAGCGCCCCAGGGTTTCACCACTTCATAACCTGGGTGCGGACCTAGCCCTGCTCATCAGGCCGCGCTGAAGCAGTGTCCCACATAGCACAACCAGAAGGACCCACAACAAGAATATACAACTATGTACAGGGGGACTGTAGGGAGAAGAAGAAGAAGAAAAAAGATGGCCAAAAGATGTTAGTTCAGGTGCCAATCTTTAAAAAAAAAAAAGTTTAAACCATGGGCATTGACGTGGAGAGAGAGCTGTGGTTTTTCATAAGTGAAAAACAGCAACTTACAGAAAAGTTTGTGTATAATGGCACCTGCTTTTGTAAACAATAAACATATGAGAAAACTGTGCTTTTATTCATCACGTTTTAGGAGTAGAGACCACATTGGTTACCTCTGGATAAGGAAATTGACTGGAGGAAGAGAGATTAGAACTGCTGCTTTATTCCCCACTGCATAACTGACATGTTACCGTATGTACTTCTTTTGATTTTTTTCAACCCAGTAATGTAGAAGAAGTGAAGAAAAGAAATGCAGGCATTGCTGCTTAGACTTGAGGTAATCAGCAAGGGATGCTTCTGGTTTTTTCTTTTTTTTTTTTTTAAGATTAGCCCTGAGCTAACATCTTTTGCCAATCTCTTTTTTCTTCTTCTCCCCAAAGCCCTCCAGTACATAGTGGTACATTTCTAGTTGTAGGTCCTTCTGGTTGTGCTGTGTGGGCTGCTGTCTCAGCATGGCCTGATGAGTGGTGCTAGGTCTGCACCCAGGATCCAAACCTGTGAAAACCTTGGCCACCGAAGTGGAGCTCAGAAACTTAACCACTTAGCTATGGGGCCAGCCTGCCCGCCCCTTCTGGATTCTTAAGCCAGAGAATTCCATGCTGGAAATGGAATGATAACATCACAGCTATAGTGGATTGACAAGGAAGTGAAATACAGTGGCTGAGCGTGGAGAAGACTATTGAATGACTCAGTCTTGATTGGTGAGGGTTTGAACTGGAGCGTGTCCAGGGGAATTGAAAGAAATGGCAGCAAAAACCAGAATGTGCTAAATGACTTGATAGAGGAGTGGAGAAATGAAAAGGGTCAAATATGATTTTAAGGTTTCAGACTAAAAGGACGATCACTTCATTTATTCAGTAAATACTGGACTGACGCTGGAGTATTACAAGATCCCCTCCCCACAAGACCTTATAAAACGATAGAGGAAAACCTTCTTGCCGTAATAGAGAGTAACAATTGTCAAATGAAGAAATTTCTAAAATGCGAGGCAGGACAGAGGTGAGAGTGGAAATAACGGTGAGACAGGAAGAAACGATGTGGTTCGCAGAAGGCCCTGTGCTGGAAAAAACTGTGACAGCTGTGGTGTCAATGTGAATTTCATGTGAGTTGTCAATACTCGGAAATCATCTAGAAATGAAGAATCGAGGTTTATGTGAGAGATTAGGGTTATAGACGCTGGTCTGAGCGCATCCCAGTAGAGCAGTAGAGACATTTCCTCTGAGTGTGTGTGGACCTGGGACAGAACATGGATGGAGCTGGGCCTCCGTGAGATGATGGTTCAGGGAGAGTGAGCACAGCATCAAATGCTTTACTGACGATGAGGCTTTGGGGGTTTAGGAAACGGGTCACTGGGGACCTCTGAAACAGGGATTTTAGCAACAACATCCGACAGGGTGCAAGCTGCCTGGGAGAGGGATCGGTGAGAAGGTTGCTGTTGGAGAAGTGTCACAACAAAGGAAGGAGAGAGATGTGACAATTGCTAAAGTTCAGTGGGTCCAAGGGGTGGAGGAGAACTGAGCCTAAGAGAGAGTAGGAGAAAGCCAAGTGAGAGGGGCAGACTGAACATGCTGGAGATAAGGCTGAGATAGGGAACAAGCCCTCAGACGCTCCTCTCTCAGGCAAGTTACCTGACAAGACCATCGGTGGAGAAGGAGGCGGCGTACGGCTACGGTTAGGCATGGGGATGCGGAACCTGGGCGTGAATTCCGGCACTGTGTCTTCTCCAGCTGACTGACCTTGCCCAAGTCACAGACCCTCTGTACCTCCTGGACTTTGTCCGTAAGCAGAGATAGTAATGGATCAACCATGTAGAGGCAGAAGCCAGAGAACACAGGGAATGCACTTGGCACAGGGCCCAGCAATGGCAAGAACCCAATCCACAGCCAAGATCTGGGGATCCAGATTCCTGACAATGAGAAGGATTTTGAAGGGAGACTTCCTGCTTGCAGACCGACTAGAAGTGAATATCAACTCAGGGGCATGCATCAGAGACGTGTGAGCGACTCCGTTGGCTGGCTCCACCACCCCTTATTGTAAAGGGAAGAGGCGGGCACTTACTCGGAGGGGAGAATAGTGGAAACATGAGACTTCTGACGGGAGAGGCCCTGAGGAGACTACTTAGACTCTACAATGGCCTGAGGTTCATCCAGGCACCTGGATGGTTATCCATCAGAGATGTGTTCTCCATTCCAACATACGCCTGTGCAGTGTGTGCAGAGGAAGATGTGGGCCTTACATCTTTGACCGATTTCCTCATAGTGTGAGAGGCAGCACGGAAGGCCCCAAGCTCTGGACCCGTGGGTCTGTACCAAGGCATGTTTAGAAAACAGGACCAGGGGCCGGCCCTGTGGCTGAGTGGTTAAGTTTGCACACTGTGTTTCCGCAGCCCAGGGTTTCTCTGGTTCAGATCCTGGGCGCAGACATGGCACTGCTCATCAGGCCATGCTGAGGCAGTGTCCCACATGCCACAACTAGAAGGACCCACAACTGAAAAATATACAACTGTGTACTGGGGGATTTGGAGAGAAAAAGTAGGGAAAAAAAAGAAGATCGGCAGCAGTTGTTGGCTCAGGCGCCAATGTTTAAAAAAAAAAAAGAAAACAAACGAAAAAAGAAAACAGGACCAGCCCTGGCAATGTTTAGCACCTCCCCTCAGTTAACATAGAATTGTCTACTCCTAGGACACTGTCAAAGTCATTTTCCTCTTTGATCTCCCAACATCCCTGAGATACACAGGGGTACTATTAACCACATATTTATAATTAAGAGAACTGAGACACGGACAGGTCACATTGCTTGCCTATGATTGTACAGCGAAGAAGAGACAAAGGAAGCCTTTGGCCCTGGGGAGTTTTGACTCCGGGGCCTGTGTGGGTACCCTCTGCTCTGCACCGCCTTCCGTGACACCCCATCGTAGCTTCAGATTTGGCCCCCGGGACTTGTATTACAATTTTTTTTGTTTTATCGTCTGTCTTCTCAGTGATTTACCACCTGTTTCGGGGTCTCTTATTTCTAAGAAACAGTGCAATACTTAGAGGAACCAGGAAATACAATAATGAACTTAAAAAGATCTTACTCAAATAACACCGAGTGTTCTGCAAGTGGTTGTAAGTTTGTAAATAGCTGTGAGCAGGAGAAAGAGTGAGTGGTGGTGCAGAGGAGCGAGCGTGCGCTCCTAAGAGAGGCTACGTCTGCCCCAGGCTCTCTCAGAGAACAGGCAAGCCGGGGAGGAGGCCACTGGACTAGATTCCCTTGACCATGCCACCATGCCCTCCACCCTGCAAGAATCTGATTTTAAAGGCGCCCAACAGGCTGAGAATAAGGATTTTCGTTTCAGACCATTCTTGTCTGAAAAAGCACCAATTATGAGCCACTAAATTGATCCGTAGCCTATCTTTTTTGACTATTCATTCTTTACCTAATATTTTTGAAGCGTCCCCTTCCAATGAAGGAATATTCAGTTCCAGGGAATGTTCACTTTTCTGTCACTCTTTTTCTTTACTCTGTAGAGCATCTTTCCATATTGGTAAGAAAGTTGCCCAGCGTCCACATGCTCTGTAAGGGAACCATGCTATCTTTATTTAGTACAACTCAGCAGTGTTTATCATGCAGCTGCTCTGTGCCAGGCACCATGCTGGAGGCTGAAGGATGCAAAGATGAACAATGCACGCTCCTGTTTCAGATGGCCTCACACCGGTGACTGGGGAGCACTGAGCGCTCCAGAGCGACTCTTCTAAGAGATGACCTATTTCCCCAGGCTTCCAGGACGACAGCTTCTGAGAAACGCTCTCAGCTGCCCTTCTGTCTGGTCTAGGGAACTGGAAGTCTACAATCTATTAAAAATAATTAGTCGGATTAAGGGAGATTGTCAAGAGTCCAAGAGAAATACTCTCCAGTAAAAAAGAAACTTTTGTTCCCCACCTCACACACACACTCTTCAGATTTTGTAAATATAACTGAACTTTTGGCTCTAGGAGTCATTGTGGAGGCTACACTCTGAAGCAACACACCCTTAAACTGGTTCAGACCCTCAAAGGCCAATAAAACATTTGGTATCATGAAAAGGTAATTAAAAATACAGAGAGGACAACATCTCCCCTCATCACAGGTGATATGTTCATCCACAACTTGGATATGATGAGTGTTTCTACTTTCCATCCCTTTGGGAAAAATACTTCACCTAGGAAATTGAGATGAGAAGAAAGCAACGCACATTTTTTAAGCGCCCCTCATGTACCAGGCACCATGCTAGGTCCTCCAGTAAAATCATTTCATTTGATTCCCTCCCTCCAACACCTAGTGAGATGTGTGGGAATTTTACACATGAGAGAACTGAGATCCATAGACGTTACACATACACGTCATACAGAAAGTAACTGCGGAGCCACCCGCCTCTGAGATGTGCTCTCGCCGCTGTGCACAGGGAAGCGCGCATCCACAGAGATCAGGCGAAGGATCGTGGCTGACACAGAGGAGTCTGCAGGCCTCAGGCTCTTCTCTCTGGAGCCGCAGGTCAGAGGGAGTACGCTGTCTGCAAGGCCCTAAGAGGCAAACCCAGAGATGTTGAAAGCCAGGTAGTACCGTGCATCCATGCTCTGTCCTGCCACGTGGGCTGGTCCCGGCCATGCTCCTGGCACCCAGGAGATGGAGCAGATGTAGGTGCTCTGATGGGGAAGAAGGAGCCTAAACAAACACTTTAAGACTAGATTATAATTACTTCGAAGGCCAGTACAAAGTCTGCAAACCTATTTGGAGTAACTTTCAGGAAAACTAAAGAACTGATCATTCCAAGAAGAGGGATAGAGAGGAAATGGAAATAAATGATTAAACCTGGAGCAAAAGCTCCTAGGCTGGAGACACAGGTGGCTCCTGGGGAAGGTGCCAGGTGCTGAACTTTTAACCTTCCCAGTCAGTGTCCCCATCCAGCCCTCTGAATCCCACACCGTGGGACCCCACTGTCCTCGAAGGTCCCAACTGACTGGATCCTGGGTCTTGAGAGCCAGGACGGGAATACCGTTCCTATAAGATTACATAAAATCCTACAGCATTCATGCGTTTTAGCTCTGGCTTCTCCATGACTCTTCAGAGGTCCTGGGACTTAGATGTTCTGTTTTGTTTTCTTCAGACTCGATTATCCTCAAGGGTAGAGAGTACTGGGCAGGAGCAGGGGATGCAGGGAGACCCAGGAAGCGTATTTGGGCTACAGCCCCATGCAGCCTTGGACCGAGCAGTCAGGGTCACTGGAGCCCATCTTCTGAGCTAGCTGGGGCCAGATGGGGAGCAGCACAGTCAAACACCCAAAGGGGCAGATGTCATACACAAGGGATGGGATGCACACAGGACCTCAGGCGGTGGGGCTGCCACTCTAGCCAACTGTGGCTGAGAGAAATTGAGCACAGTATTTCCAGATCCTCCTATTTTTCCAGAAAAATCAGAAATTCAGATTTGGATATAAAGCCTCCAGATTTGTAGGTGTTAGTCCAGCGTGTGAATTGCTGAGAGCCTCACAGAGCAGCTGGGTAGTAGCTCGAGGGCCACGAGACTTACATGCCCCCCTATCCTGGCCCTAAATTCTGATTCTTTTCATTTTCTGCCAGAGCTTGCTGTCAGGATAGAACAATGAGAAGTAACTAGAAACACACTCATATTCAGAAAATTGGATTTTTAATGCAGATACTGGTTTGTTTTCTTACTTTTTCACTCAGAGCCCTAAGAGCAACAGCTATTTTACCAAAAAGCCATTTAGTATTTGAAGGGCACCTGGCTTGGTATTGCACCTGATGTTCTGGAATGCTCAGCCATCTTTGGAAGTGAGCATCACGCTGTGACTGTGAACACAACAGGTAAATATGACATAAGCTCAGCTGTCAGTCGTTAACTCTGAGTGTGAACTAGCACAGCTGGACAGTGGCCCCACGCTTTCCCCGGGTCCCTTGAGCCCCATCAGATGCTGCTGGGCCCCCCTGGCCTGGGACGCATGTGCTCCATAAAGCAGACCCCATGGTAAGGTGCGGCTCCCTCCTTCTGTCCCGTGCCGCCTCTCCCAGAACTACATGTCACCGTGCTTTAGCTGCCTCTCCATTGTTGGGACAGACCATACAAATGGAGAAGCAGATTTGTTATGCATATAAAATGGCCAGATCGCCCCTTATTTGAGTAAATCAGACCAATTATTTCATTAAAATACCACTGCCTCGATCACACCGGAGTCATCTTTGAAGCCTGTGAAACTTTGGTTTTGTTTCAAATGTTCCATTCGGTCCCCTGCTCCAGCATGGTTGACAGGACCCTTCCTTGAGCGAAGGAAATCCAGGATTTCCTGACAAGCAAATTCCCCATCCTTCTTTTGAAGTTACAAAAGACTTCTCAGAGTTGTAAGTTCCCCCTCAACAGGGAGCCCAGTGATTGTGTGCAGCCTGAGGGCGTGCACCTTCCAGCTCCCGTTGATAAGTCCCTCGTGGACCTTCCCATCACACTTGGAGATAAAGCACGTCCTGGCTGCTCGTGGGGCAGGTATCTCTTTGCAGCTCTTTATTTGTATCATAAAAGCTTTAAAACAGTAATAAAACTATTAATAAATTGTGATTAACGATGTAGCGACCAAGAGAAGCACCAGTTCACTGTAATTCTTTCATTCGCTCATTCACTCGCTCATTTAACCAGAATTTACAGGTGCCCACTAGTGCTGGCACTTTCTATCACAGGTCTACCTGCCTAAAAGAGGGGTCCTGTTCTTCTGACAATTTTCCTTTTCTATGTTCAGAAGACTAGAGGTTGAGGGAGTTTCCTCATGGTTGTTCTCCTGCCTCTATGGGTCCAACCCCCCGTGTCCCTCACACGCAAACACACAGGTCAGGGCTGAAGAGGCGAGGCTCAGCTACAGAGCGAGGGGTCAGCATGGTGCCCTCCCATGCAGGTGTTTCAATTAGAAGGATCCCCAGGTATCTCGCTCTCAGAGTGGACTGTGTCAAGATGGCAGACCTCCTCTCTAGGGCTCCTGTTACAGGACTGTCATCGTATCCATTGCTGTTTTCTCAGGAATCATTGCATTATTTTTAAAGCGATAAGTTCCAAAGTAGGCCCAGAAGTTTAAGCGTTTAGTAAGAGTTAACTGCTGCTGCCGGGACGGTTTACTCTGAGGGATTCATGGTAATCCTTGGACGATCGCATCACTTCAGCTCCACATTCTTGAGCTACAGGAGCAAGGGTGTGTCCCAAGTTTTCCAAGACTGTTGTGATTTCAACTATCCTGTCCAGGTGCACCAAAAACTTCCCAAGTGTCCTAGAAGTTCTAGTAATTTGACTTTAAAGCTCTGTCTCACAGACTGTTTCTTGCCCAAAGAAACAGCATAAATATTATTTATCAGACCATATGTCTACAGTTTTTCTTTTGAAAACACGGCCGCTCTGCCCGCAGCACATAAACCACTTCCCGCCTCTGTGGACAGAGCATTACGGGGACCAGAAGAAGTCTTCCAGCGTTTCTTCAAGACCAAAGCGAAATACAGGCAAACAGAGATTTAAATACGTGCTCCGTTTTCCTGACCTGTAGCTGAGCGTCAGTGCTGAACCGTGTCCTGTGTGTCCTGCAGAACCTCCATCTGGGGAGAAACCAGCACAGGCCCCTCGCTGGAGTCGGGAGTCTGAGAAGAGGAGGCCATTCTAAGGTTAAAATCCAACTTGCTTTCACTCTTTAAACAGTATCTGATGATAAGGAGTCCATAAGCAAAGAGAGGGAGCCGCTTCCCTGCTCCAGCCTAGGTTACGGTCAGCTCTTAAAATGCCGTGTTTTTGTAATGACTTTCCAAATGTGTGGACACCACCTACTTAAAGTTTACTAAATACTCACTGACCGGTTCCTAAAATAACGAGTCTTCAAAGCTCCTCATTTGAATGAACTTCAAATACACTAATTTCCATATTATTCTGCATTTTCCAAAAAAAAATGCTACCCAGAAAATCATCCACAGGAGAGAATTGTGTGACGTTTTCCCTCTTTGTGCCTGAGTCCAGAGGGAGCCGGCTCACTTCCGGGTGAGCATGGCGAATTCCTCTCTCTATTCACTATCACGGGGGGAGATGGAGGGACTTCAGCTGCATCTTCTTTTTCTTTTTGCCAAGAAAATGTTGCTTTTCTCATTTCCGTCTCTCTTGCCTCTGTTGGCACCAACCCCCCCTTACCAAACATCCACACACAGCTCACTCCGGGGTCAACGGCCCGAGGGATGGGTCTCTTCCCTTCGAGGATGGTTTCACTGATCACCATCCTCGTTGATAAAGAAACACAGAGGGGGAGGCAAAGGAAAAATGAGCAGGAGACACACAAGTCTTTTCCCCCTGTTTTATTTGCCTAATTTTTCCTTATTTCCATCCTATGAGGTTGGAGTACGAAAACTGAAAAATTATAAACCATCATGCCGTGAACTATAAACCCACTGATCTCTTCTAACTTTGCAACTTCTGAATAATAGTGCTATCCTTTCTCTTAATATAAATATTGGACAGAAATCCTAAACTTTAATGTATTTGCACTACATTAAATTCACTGAAAGGCCAGCCCTGGTGGCCTAGCGGTTAAGTTTGGTTCCCAGGTATGGATGGACACCATGGCAGCGGCTTACACACAAAAAGAAGAATATTGGCAGTGGATGTTAGCTCAGGGTGAATTTTCCTCAGCAAAAAGAAATAAAAATAAATTCACTGAAAAGCATAGAATTTTTGTCATAAACAATTTTTAATTGTCACAGTAGCTTTTTCTAAACACTTTTCAACCATGACTACAATGTACACTTTCTGATTCCTGCTGATCTTTACAGGTGGATTACTTTATGAGCCAAAACTTCCCTGAGTCTGAATTGAGACATGGAAGCAATTTCTCTTGTGTGAGGTGTGTGTAGGGCCGGTCTCAGTTACCTAGGAGACAGTAATTCCTGGGAATGAGAGTACCCAGGAAAATATCAGCATGCAGTTTGATCTGCACACTTCATTTTGCCAGAAGCTTCTAACGTCTCTTCATTATACCTTTCCCAGACTTTCTTAGCAGTCACAGCTTAGTAAATTGAACTTCAGCTTCTGCCCTTCCTGCAATCTTCTCTTCTTGATGGTGCT
This sequence comes from Equus przewalskii, assembly GCF_037783145.1. NCBI lineage: Eukaryota > Metazoa > Chordata > Mammalia > Perissodactyla > Equidae > Equus > Equus przewalskii. Next base: position 89,447,411 of record NC_091844.1, read on the forward strand.
AATGAGCAGTGAAACGACCCACAGTTGAGCAGCAGGAGGTGAAAGATAGGGTCTGGTTAATTGACAAATGGGTAATGGCCTCCTGAATAATTGAGGAGTGACTGTGGGAGATGAGGAGCAACGGAGCTCAGGTTCTGTGTCAAGTCAGAGCTGTCCACCACGGAGACCATGAACCAGTGCCCCTCCTGCCAGAAGGAGAACAGGTCATCAGTGTGCAGAGACGCAGATCAGAATGCTAAAGGAGAATGTGGTAGGTTTTCGCAGACCTAGGAGCCCAAGTCAGCTCCTCCCTGGGCCTCACGCTTGTGGCCTGAAGGGCTGTTCAGCATCAGAAAGCAGCCTCTGAGCGCTTGTAGGAACTTTACTGAATTTATGAGTTTTTGATGTAATTAATATTCTGTTATCTTCACTAAGGCTTAATCTGAGGAGAGTGTACATTTTATTGGGAGATGGAAGACAAAGGGAAAATCAAAGTAATAAAATAAATCCTGATTTCAAATGTAAAGTTTACATCTTATAAAATAATTCACTGGCTCTGTCTTCAATAAGTCATTCTGATAGCTTTCGTTTGTTCAAAAGTAAATTTCTTAAATTCAAGACTTTGCTTTAAGTATAAAACCATATAAAGTTCCTAAGGAAAACCATCCTTGATTTAAAAGCAAGTACTGGACTTAAAATAAAATTCTGCTCACGTAGCACTTGAAGGATGATTTTTCTAAATGTAAATTACTAGAGAGGGACTCAGGGACCCGAGCGATGACAGTAGGGGGAGACTCTCTCCAGTTCCAGGGAAGATCAGAGCTGAGACGTGAGAGAGATGCTACTCAACCATTCATGGCTCCTGCAGCTCAGGTCTCAGAGCCACCGGGAGAAGGAGTTCAAAGCCACGGCCCGCCTGATACCTCTGGTGACAGCTGCCAGTTGTCAGGGAGCCACAGGTGAAAACAAGCCTTCTGATCAAAATGGCAGGCGGGAAAGGGGCCAGCAGGAAGGGGGGGGGGCCACTCCTGAAGAAGTAAAATGTGTGAAGGAGCTCGTAGGTCTTAGGTGGCTTTGCCCACAAACTTTATGCCTGAAAATTAGAAAATGAAAACTCTCCTCAAATTTTGGACCATGGTTTTTCATGCTTAATCTGAGTCTCACTGGCAGTTTGTGCATATTGAAACATCTGTGTAAAGGGAGAATTTCAGCTCTTCAGTTTTTGGTTTCAGTAGCTGAAGGAGAAAGAGAAGGCCACCACCATTGACTCAGCGTCAACTATCTGCTGTGTGCTGTGCCAGATATTTTTTAAAAGCTATCCCATGTAATCCTCACAGTAGAGGAGGCTTACTTACCAGAGAGCAAAACATATCACAGAGACGTGAAATTCAGGCAGGATTCGCACTGGAATAAACAGACAGATGAGCGGCACGAGGGGGTCCAAAAACAGACCCAGTTATGGTGGGAACATGCAGAAAAAGGGGTATTTCAGTGCAGTGGGGAAGGTATTATTTACTTAGTGAGTGATAAGGGGTGGAATTAACTATCCATCTAGAAGAAAATAAGGTTGTCTCCTTCTATATGTAAAAAAAAATTGATTAAAAATTTAAATGTAAAAAGTAAAACAATTCTTAAACCCCTTTATGAGCAATTAGTGAATGAGGCCATGTTTCTGAGTTTAATACCCACAGAGAAAAGCCAGCCTCACCACCGTTTTGGTGACAAGTTGTCTCCTAAGCTACAGCCAGGGGTCTCATGAAGACGGGTTTACTCATCAGATGCTGTAGGAGTCTAAGAGAGCAGGGGCACCGGCTGAAAGAACGACAACCCTGTTCCTCCTAGAAGGTTTGAGAAGCCTGCGCCCCATTGCAGGAAGCCCCCTAGCAAACCGCTGAGCACAACCCCTCCTGGGTCCCCGGAACACACCACAGTGCCTGCAAGCCTCAGTGTCTTTGCATATCCTGCTCCCTCTGCCTAGAGCATCTGCCCGCCCTTCTTTTAAACCTGAAACCTACAATTAATCTTTAAAACTCTGGTCAAATGTCACCTCCTCCAGAAAACCTCTTTCCACTTCCCCGTGATGGGCTAGACACAGCTCATCCATGTTCTGTTAAGCCACATCAAGAACGTTTCTCAACTTATTGCCCTAACACAAAGTTTTTACTCAGTTTTGAATTCCCTAAAGAAAAAGATTTCGTCCCATTGTGCCTGTACCCTCAGTCCTACAACAGGTGCACAGCGTGTCAGGAAATATACTCTTTCCACAGAATGTGACACAGTATTTTCTGCATCGCCTTCTTGAATGTTGGTGCACAGTTTTGCGTTGGGTCATACTGACTCAATATGCTTTGCTAAACCTTTACAGTGTTTGGAAAGTTTTTCCAGGTGGAATAGCAATTTCGGAACATTGATGTGCTACCCAGGGGTGCTACTGACTTGTTCTGCAAATCCACAAAATATGCCTGCCTTCAGGGCCTTCACACCCTGTGCATGTGCTCAATCATAGAAAAAGGGCAGACCCTCAGAAGAGGCCCAACAAGCCACTGCATCACGTTGATTCTTCTTGAAAAGTTTCTTGAATTCATCTCTTTCTTCTCACTTGTGCCTTCCTTGGACAGTTGCGTTCCTGGAGTTAGACACAGGCCTGGTGGAGGCTGCTCTCTCAGCCCTTCCTTCCTAGAGGACTCTCCCTCTCATCTTAGTTCTCTTGATTCACTCCTGCCTTCCTCCACACTCTTTCAAACTGTGCTAAGTCAATATTTTTCCAAAATACGCTTGTGAGGTATCTTCCCCTCCCCCAACCCCATGCTGAAAATCAACACCAGCTGTACATCCACTGGGTCAGCTGTGACCCCTCCCGGATCTGTCCAGCCTCCAGAGTGCCCCCTGCACTCTCCCTGTGGCCTCACCCAGGCCCTGTCTGCTCCATCAGTCCCGTCTTCTCAATATTCCACCTTGCTTGGGCCGCCTCCCTGACCTGCCATCTTCCCGGCAAATGGATTCCCTAACTCATTCATTCGCTCATTCGTTCAACAACTGCATTTCAAGTGTCTGCATGTGAGCTAAGATACAGGCTCTTGTTCTTCTCTCTACTCCCAGACAAATGATTCTGAAGTATCACTACTTTCCCTGAGAGGTCTTCCCTCAATGCTCCACCTCATATTGGCTCCTCCTTTTCTGAAATTCTTCTTATTTTACTAAATCTGGCACAGTCTTATATCTGCACAGATACACCTTCCATTAAGAGACATCAAGCTCATTAAATAGCTATGCTTTTATTATACATATTTTTTCAGCTTTTGATACCATACTCAGCACACAGTGTTAATAAATAAATATTTGGTGGTCGATTAACATGAACATTAAATCAGGAGCTGCCAGGGGGACACCACAATGCCTCAATGTTACTCTGATGAGCATCGTGCCTTGCTAGAAGTTTGTTTTAACGGCAGATCTGCCCTGTTCTCTTCTATAACATGAATCCAATGCAGCATCTAGCTAGAGTCTACTTTACCCCATTCTGACCTTTCTTGTCATAGACCTTGGAGGGAGTGAACTGTGCATAGACAGCTTTTTACGGTGTCCGCATCTTCTGCCTGGAATGCAGCTCTGGCCACGTTGGACAGAGCAAAGAAATCACAGATGGGGGTTGGAAAGTTAATGCCTGTAATCAGAGGAGCTGTCATCTTTACTGCCTCTCTCTTATCAGCCCCTCTGTTGTGTTGAGTAGAATTCTCCTACTGTGCAGTTTTTCCACGTATAAATTATTCATACCTTGTGGAAATATTTGGTGCACAAATGCACTGGCACGTAGTCCCCCATCCGGCAGTGTGTTCTTTGACTTAAAGATCATGTGGAGACAGGTGGCTTGGTTTCAGGGCCCTGCACCAAAACTTCTACTTGGATGATCTTGGGCAAGTAACATTTATCAAAGAGAGATAACAAAAATTCCTTTCCTATGCAGTTGTGGTGAGGATCATACAAGGTAACATATGAAAACTCTTTGTGATCTCCAAGTATAAGACATGTCAGTTACATGAGCAAAGGCCCTGTGCCCCTAAAGAGCACCCTAACAGTGTAGACAAATGTGAACAGCAGCTGCACCCCAGGAACTGGACAACTGTGAGGGTGGCCCCCTAGGTAAAATGCTGTCCTTCTCTGACACCAACTCTTCTCCTCTTACTGCTTGATCAGATCAAACCTTTCAGTTACAAGGAGAATCCAGACTGTATGTAGATATTTACCTTCTCGCAAACTTAACAGTGTTCTATTATGTTCTTGGTGCAAAGTGCAACTCCAGATGTGTCCTGATCAATCCTTTAAAAGAGAGTAAATAGGTTGCACTCAAGCTTCATCCAAGTCTGTCCCATTGCAGACGGCAGAGGCCTCCTGGTGCAGCGTCCCCTGCAAGGTCAAGGTCTGGTTTATTATTTTTAAATCACACGTTTAGATTGCCTGACGCTTCCCTCCCACGCCCCCTTGTAGAGGGTTTCCCTTCACAGAGGGAAACCAGATTAAAACACTGTCACTAAAGTGCCAGCGCACTGCTCATGCACTGCTGGCCTTTGCATGCAGGAGAAGCACACTGACCGCCTGCTAATCTATCCCCAGATGGAGGTGGACGCCGAGGAGAAGCGTCATCGCACACGGTCCAAAGGGGTTCGAGGTACGTGCACACCTCCATGAGTCCCTGGAGGCCCCGTTCAGGGTCACCTTCATCCTGTAGAAGCTGTTTGCACGGTTCACTCTGACCCTTGCCTTGACACCTCCCTCTCGGGAATGTTCTGTGGAACAGGGGTACTTGAGATAGATGATAAATTTTTATCTATTTCCCATCTCTCTGCAGTTCCCGTGGAACCAGCCATACAAGAGCTGTTCAGGTTAGTGCTCTGCGGGTAAAATGTATCCCCATTAGCAATTTAGAAAATTCATACCTCTTAATGGGTAGACTGTACTTTCGAGTTCATCGGCAGCCTGCTCATGCCTTGCTGCACTGATGAAATTAATTCTCCTGAGACTTGGTAATAAAAAGCATCCCCTAATTTTCCCTCCTTTCAGTGTTTTGGTTTCTCTCCGTCTGTCTGTGTCGCCCTCCTTCCCCCTGACGCCACAGAAGCTTTGGTCTAACCCGCCTGCAGCACGCAGCACCTGTGTAACTGATTCTTTCCTGTTGCAGCTGTCCCACTCCTGGCTGTGATGGCAGTGGTCATGTTAGTGGCAAATATGCAAGACACAGAAGGTAATGTCTGCGTTTTTTCACAATGTACTGTCTAACATGACTCGCACAGGGACCCAAACCAAACGATGGAAATGAGTGGGTAGGTGCTCTTGGGGGACAGTGAGCGTGGTACTGTCCTTTTCTCTTCTGGCATGAACTCAGTCTTTGGTCTGTTGCACAGTGGAAGCCATTCTAACCATCTCATGGGGCAAAATTTAAGATAATACATAAGGTGACACAAATTAGGACCAGCCTTAAACTCATTTTCCCACTTGCACGCTGCAGCTCACTAAGAACCTCCCATGTCCCATTGAGAAGGCTCTTTTCTCTTTCCCCATTTTCTCATTCTGGGAGCTGCAGGATGGTAAATCACAGAGGGTAATTTAAGAGTGATCTTCCCGATCTTTCTGAAGGAACTCGGCTTCCATAATTTAACAGTTTTTCCTGGGAAACGATGTCCAAGTCTGGCACCTGGGCAGCTGCAGGGGGAGGTTACAATGGGAGGTGAACATCAAGGACACAACATGCTAATGAGATTTTAGGCCTTAAATGATTATATTATTCTGGGATAAATACTGGGATTTAGGTCTGTAAGAGAGATGGGTATGGAGAACATCCAGAAGATAAGGTGGCTAGGTAATTATTGCGAAAAATGCATCACAGCAGAATGTCACACACCCAAGGCTGAGAGTCATGCAGCGACCAGCCCTTCGATTTGCTTTCCATAAGGATTCTCTTCTCTGGGATATTAATTCAGCTTTGCTTTTCAATGGAAGATTTCGGTTATGATGAGTTAGAAATGTTTACAGGCTGTAATAAATTTTCAGCTAATTTTTCACAAATTGGTTGCTAGGACTAAGGCCGTTCAACCTAACACACCCTCAGGAGCCAGGCCCACGCAATCAATGCTCAGATGCCACAGCAGGTGCGCCCGCAGCACCTCAGGGTGACCTTCCCGGACTGTCTTTCATTTTATTTCCTTTTCAGCTGTACATTAATTTATGGGTGAAATCAAGCAATTATTTTGATTGTCCTTCAGCAAAATCAAGGGAAAAATTACAAATTACTCCCCAAATCCCTATGCTAGCAGTTAAGAAGGCAGGGAATTTTTAATGAGCATCCATGATGAGATGGTTATCAGACTTCTTCGGTTCTGCACCAAAGGAAAGGAGGGTCATTTTTTAAAGGGAATTTTGTGATTTAAAATGTTATATGTAATTTATTATATTATTGCTGTTATTGTATAAAAGAGTAAATTATTGAATTATATAATTTAAATAAGTAGTTTATTTAAAGAATTTGTTATTTTATGAAGGAATATATATGTAAATTCTTGATCTAAAAATTTATAAAAACTCCGTTGTTTACATTTTCAAGGGAAAACAAGTTAGCAAAGCACATATGAAATCTGATTTTTTTTCCTTAATCATCTCTTGATTAGTCAATAGTTAAACTTCATCATACTATTACTAAAAGAAATTATTACATTTGGCTAAAAAGTTTTAATAAGGTGTCAGCTGAATACAATTTCATAACCACAGTTTTACAGGAAAAATCACGAAGTTTCCAAAAAATTATTTCAAACATTCATATTCTTACCTAAGGTACATTCCGTGACACTGTGGACTGAAGTGTCCTGACATGAATGTGGAGGCATACCTGTCTTTGAGGTCTCTTTCTCTGCTTGAAAAACGGTACTTAGACTTAGGTTGGGCATGGTTTGAAGATGGCCAGCCTCCACCTACCTCTGAGACAGGATGCTGACATTAGCACAGAGCACCCTGAGTGTTACAGGTGCTAAGTAGATGGAATTTTAGAAAGGATTCACAGAAACATCCAAATTGGAAATTTTTTCAACAAATTTTTAAATTTAACTTAATGTCATGATTTTTTTTTTTTTATTTTTATTTTTTTGCTAGGGAAGATTTGTCTTGAGCTAACATCTGTTGCCAATCTTCCTCTTTTTATATGTGTGCTGCTACCACAGCATAGCCACTGACAGATAAGTGGTATAGGTCCACGCCCAGGAACTGAACCAGGGCCACTGAAACAGAGTGTGCCAACCTTAACCATGAGGCCACTGGGGCTGGCCCCAATAATGTCATGATTTTCACCATGAGTCATGTTGTATGTAACTACTAGAATTCCCGACATTTTAACATAAATAGTTAATGTGTCGGAGTGGGAGAAGAACTGTTGCCCAGCGTAGAGACGTAGATTCTAGTTTCCCCTTTGCCACTAACAAGCCAAGGGGCGTCGGACAAATCACATCACATTTGTGGACTTCCGTTTCCTCAGTTTAAAATGAGAGAGTTTTGGACTTTGTTCTGGAAATCAAATTACCGTTCAAAACTTCCGTCTCCGGATCCACCTCCTCTCGGAGGACTCACTCTGGGAGCAAGGCAGGCTTTCGGAGCTTTGTGTTTTGATGCCCATATATTATCCGTGATTTTTTAACTAAGGAATCACTTTCGAATTTCTTAAACTGAAAAAGTGCTCTTTGTAGTAGATAAAACTCATGTAGACATTAACATCTTTCGACTCTTGTTATTTCACATCTGTAATATTTCAATTATATCTGGCTTTGTTTTTTTCTGGTTTTAAAGGATTTCCTGCTATAAAAGCTCTTCCCCTCCAACACTTGTTCTTGCACGTAAATGCCACACACGCCTCACCACACACGGGAGCCTGGAGCCCTGCTCTGCGTCCCTGCTGAGACCCAGGGCCCAGCAGGCCTCTTCAAATATGACCCAAGTGGCAGCCTCAGTTTGAGTTTAATGAAATTACTCACCCTTTTGTTCTTTTAACAATAATTTTTTCAATGAATGCATTCCTGATAGGGCTACAATTGCATTGTATTCACATCCCACATCAGTTCATAACCAAGTAAAAAGGCATTATTTTAGTATGTTGAAGTATCTATTTATCTGAACATGCAAAAAATAATTTGAGGCAGGTGTGGGGAATCAATGATGTAAAGAAATAAATAAAAAATTTTAGGAAATTTGATACCAAGTGATAAAAGGGTACCTACCAGTTAACTTATTTTTAACATAAGAATATTTCTAGAGAAATCAAATATTAATCACAATTTCAGGGTGGTGGCCCTTGATGGCTAGCCGTACTGGTTCAGTGGCTTTTGGCTTTCCATGGCAGCTGCTGACACTAATGGCCTCTTTCTTTATTATTTTCGGTATGATAGAGCTGGGGTGTGGGTTTGCAAGAAAACGAGAAGAGAGGACAGAGGAGAGTCAACCATGTCACAGCTGAGAAAGGAGACCATAATTTGAAAAGGAATTCACAACTTCAGATCTTGGTTGAAATGGGGAGGTTATCGTACTTACTTTATTTGATGGTCTGCCTTGCTTCAAAAATTGTATTCTTGAACAAGAGACAACCTATTCATGGTCATTTATGTGTGCTGAAAGTTCGTAAACAATTTGAGGAGCTGATAAACACATGGACAACTGCACAGTTAAAAATTAAAGAGATAAATTAGGAAAAACATAAAAGAAACAGAAACAATTTTACCAGAAACCCAGGATATATCAGGGTTACTATAGTTTCACATTTAGTTCTGAGTCTCCTGGCAGCCAACGCAAAAATGAGAAAGATAAATGAGAGAATTCCCATTATCTGATACAAGCGTGGCATCAGCTCCTCAGAGTTGATCTTGGTGCCAAAGATGAAAGTGTTTGAGTTCCCATACACCAACCAGCTGGGATCCGAGCTCAGTCAACATTTCTGTTTCCTGATGGATACAGGCCGCTGGGGCCAGACCTCTCGTCCCACTAAGCAGTATAACAGACATTTATCTTCAGAGACATCAGTAGAATCCAGACACGTGAATCTGACTTTCATTTTTCCCACCTGAGGCTTTATGTTATTAGCACATAAGTATAACAAAAACACCATGGAATTTGCAGTCAGGGCCAGAAGTAACTCTCCTACTAGGAACCAAAATGCTAACTCAATCTTTTCTGTGCACAGCAAATCCAGCCTCTTCCTTTTGACTCTCATTCGCATATAGCTGTGCACGTGGCTCAGCGACTCCATGTGCACACAACTTTTCTTAATGATACTTACAGAGGCTAGAGGCATTGATGTCTCTCCAACAGAGGGTCCAATCACAGAGCTTCCTTTGCATATGCAAAACCTAATTTCAATCCTCCTGAGTGAGTTTTCCAAAGTTTGGTTCTTAGAGGCCCAAGTTCACGGGAGGGAATGCTCTGGATTCCCTCTACTCTCCTCCCTCGGTTTCCTCCTCCCCTGTGTGTGAGCAGACATGTGACATGTAACCTGGAAGCATTTAAAACTCCAGGGGTGAAAAACAAGTGCATTTTGATGGTGAATGGGTGGTTAAAAAGAAAAAAAAGAAAAACAGGAATGTTTGGAAGCCACAAACACAAAATGGTAGGAGGTTGCTGGCCTGTCCGTCTGTTGGCAGGAAGGCTCCAAGGCGAGGCATGAAGTACCAAGGCTGTGGCGGTGTGAGCAACACCCCATCAAGGGCAGGCATCTGAATGCAGAGCCCTGAGCTGATGGGACCGTCAGGGCTGGGCCTCGGGGCCTTGCACTTTCTAGTGGCCCCCAAAAGGAAGACAGACGTCTCAGGGAAGGGTGGGGACACGGTGAAAAGAAACCACACATATCCCTCTTTGTCTATAATTGTTCTGGCATGGTTCAGCTGCCTGATGAAGAGATGTCATTATTAATCTAGAATGTTACACGAACTGATAGCAAGATAGGAGCTGAAATGCTGAGTGTCAACGCATTTCTGCAAAAACATGCTTTTGAACATTTGATTATGGTTGAAAATTCTAGTGCGTTACATTCACAGTTTATGTTTTTTCTGCCATGTTGATACACATTATTGTTTGTGTTAAAGATGAGGTGCAAATTCATGTTTAGAAAGGGATATATCTACAGAGACTAAATTTATCACCAAAATAATGGCCAGTTTATGGTTATTAAGAATTTTTTTTAATTTTCCCAATACAAATTAGAAATAGGAATTTATTAATATCTATTAAAGATTAATACTAAACTATGTAGAGGAACTTGAATTTTAGCCTTCCCTGTAACAGTTATACACATACCAGAACATCTGAAATTAACTAGATTTACTTACTTCTTTCTGAATAGTGATTTTTATATAAGCCTTTAATGGAGGAGAAGAAAGAGAGAGAGAGAGAGGGGAAGCCCCTAACATGGATTCATTCTTCACCTATCTGTTTTCTGAACTTTGTGAGTTTATTTCAGGAATTTAATGGATTTCATTTACATTTACCCTTCACTGCAATTTTTTGTTTGTTGAACATAGGGTTCTGATGAAATCTTTGACCCGAAATTTAGCTTTAGAGTCTTGCACACTCAACAAGCATCCAAAAGCTAGGTGACGGGCATTGGTATTATATTTAATCCCTCCCCAATTTAGAAAATTCAGAGTCAAATCAATTGATCTGGAAACTTCAAAATTAAAAGCCCCAAATGGCAGTTTTTCTTTTTTATTAGAAAATTATTGGATTCTCTCTGGCCCGTTGTGCATATTCCTTATTCCGACTTTTTTCCATTTCACGTACCTCTGCACCCACCGGTGTGATTGCCATGGCGGCAGCCGCGGGTGAATAATTGCCTGTCTTCACAGGAGCTTGTTCTGGAGCTGAAGTCGAGGGCTTGCTTCCTGATGTATGCATGCCTCATTTGGATTCTGCCAACAGCCTAGGGGCTGTATTATTCATGCCTTGACAGAGAGCGCTCACTAAAAGCCTTGGCACAGAGCCAGGTACTGGGAGCAAGATAGTGCAGCATGGCAACGTGCAACTGAGAGGAGCATCTATAATCCAAAGCAAAAAAAGGAGAAACAGAGAGGAAGACGGAGAGAGGAATAGGGATCCCACTCCTCCTTTTTACCCGTTTCACATTGATAGAAATTTCATTTGCATTAAAATAAAATACTCTAAAATAATTGCATTTTTTTCTAACCACGCTTGAAAGTTTAACACAATTTTCCACATTTAATTGCAGAGCTGATTTTAATTAGTAAGGCCCTGCCTGTGAAAAATGAAGATTCACTTGGGTGCGTGGAACACATTGCAGTGTCTGCTGAATGCACTAATTAATGTATGGCTGCTGTACAACAGGGCGCTCCGTGGGATGTTTATGAAAAATTCTGTGCACGCAGCCACCCAGCCAGCCTATCTGTGTTTTACTTCATGAATCCACAGAACAAATAACTCCCCCTTCATGCTTTATGAGACATCACTGTGCATGCCATCACCCCATCCATAAACTTTATGGCATGCCTGTCCTTTTTATTATTTGTCACTGATATTATAAATCGGAAGTTAGGGTACACATATTTTAACATTAATATGATGGCTTGCACAGTTGCACATGGAGCAAAAATTTTGAGATCTGGGAACTTATTTGTATGAAGTGGAGAATCAAAACAAGTGGGTTTTCAGCATCTTCATTGTTCTGATACCTTTTTATTAACCACGTGTGTGCAAACACACCACATTCAGGCAGTCTTCTTGGACAGTGTTGGCAGTTAACCTTTACTGTCACAGTAAGTCCCCTATTAAAAAGAAAAGGACTCCTGGCCATTATCCTAAGAAAACAAACACCTACTGCTCGTCTATAGCACGTCTGCCCAAGCAGGCAGATCTCTGACCGTTGCCTATTTTGTTCCAAATTTTAGAATACAGTGTGACTGATTCAGTCACTTAAAACTGCGAAAGAAAACATGTGATGCATTTCAGGGTATATTTTTGACATCTGATAAAATTAAATATGATTTTTAAATAATTCCACATTAAAAGAGAAGCAGTGTAGGTATTTTCAGATAGGGAACTAAAAGCAATCTGTAGACTTGAGGAGAATCACTAACGTACACAGCCCGTGTTGGTCACGTCTGGATTTAGCAATTACAACCTCCATCTGATTCCTTGACTAATGATTAAAGACATATAAACATGGGTTTGAAATGTCACTAGAATGTACACCAGAAATTGGTGTATAATATAGCTATTGTCTGGGATTTACCCACTGAAAACCCACAGTTCACTTCTGACCACCACCATCTGCGTTGGAATTATGGCACATACACGGCAGCCGCTTTTCAGATCTGATGGGCAGAGGGTGGGGTCCTGATGCGGTGATGAAGGATGTCGGAGGGAGTCGACCCCGCCATGCGATTATGAACAACACCAACCACAACACACCTGCAAATGGCTGGCTTTGTAACCCTGAGCTGTCCTCGACCTCATGTGTGTGGAATCTCCCCTGATTCTTACTCTCAGGGACGAGACAAGGCTGACACCCTGAGTCACTTGATTGATAGATGGATCACTGGGCTCCATCCACTGAGGGGTGTGTGCTCCCCACTAATTAGAGAAGTAAGGATGGTAGGAGAGAAGGGGACAGGGACTGAGAACCCATCACGCCGATTTCAGCGAGTTCAGGTGACGATTCCAGGCAGCAGCTCTAAGTGCCTGGAATCTGCCCTCGTAACTAAGGACTCTGGAGAGCCCAGCATGGTGAGCAGCGCTGTGATCTAGTTCTTTAAATCCGTATTTGAGGACATTCACATTGTTATTATTATTATTTTTACTCACACTTTGAGAAGATGACACTTGCTAATTCTCATTTGGGAAGTCGTTGTTTCTCCTCCTTCTCTGACCTTCTGTCCTGAAGAGAAAATCATGCTGCAGATATTAGACCCCAAAATATGATTGAAACCCCAAACTTCAGTATACTCTTCCTGCCAAAATTAGTAAAAAAGTCAGAGGAAAGAAACACTGCCTTAGCTGTAACATTGCTTTAATGCAATAAGATTTTAGTGTTTTCACCTGAAAAAGCTTCTGTATAACTTAGGATGTTTCTAGCTGCAATAAATGGAAAACCCACCTCAAACAGGCTTAAATAACACGGAATTAAGTGTCTCATGTAAACTGGAAATGGAGAGGTGAGTGTCAAGTTCAACTCAAGGGCCTTCTGCTCCATCATCCGGCGCCTCTCTTGCAATGCTCTCAGTTCCTGTGTTCTTAGCTTATCACGGGAAAAAACTAAAGTTGTGTCTGGCTGGACAGTTGCCCCCTAACATCCATAGGAGGCTGGAGGGGGTCATTTCTAGACGCTCTCTCAGAAGAACGAGGAGGAACTTTCTGAGAAGCCACCAACACCATCCTCAGGCTCGAGCGCTCCAGCTGGTCCGTAACCGTTCCTGAGCCGTCCCTGAGAAGCAAACGTGATTGCCCTTGTGACTGTCAAGCCATCTCTGTAGCTGGAGCCTTCATCAGCTTCCCCTAAGGCAGGGGTTCTCAAAGTGGGGTGCCCTGACCCGGAACATCAGCGTCATCTGGGAACTTTCTAGAAAGGCAAATTCTTGCCACCTCCCCCGAACCTGCTGAATTAGAAGTTGTAGTGGGGCCCAGTAGTCTCTGTTTTTGCTACCCCTCTGGGGATTGTGATGCTCTGCCTGAAGGAACAGGCCAATGTGCACAAAAGACCGATACCTGATTAGACGGAGTTTTCCAGAAATGGGGAAGAGGGGAATTTGTTCCGGGTAGGCACCAGCAAACAAAGCCAAGAGCAAATATGAATTTGAAAACCAAAGCATACAAGCCTGGAATGACAACCAAAACTGGGCCCCAAAGCTACCTTACAAATCTGTGCCAGTCCCTGCTCCCTCCTTAAGATCCAGTTGTGGCCCAGGAACCTCTAAATCACCAACACATAGACTTGGGCGGACTCTGAGCCAGACCCCACTGCTCCACCTCACAGACTGCAGCCTGCATGCGTCACATCCCTCCTAGCGGCCCCTGGACACGACCCCAATGTTGCTGCCACCCAGCTTCGCTCCAGAGGCCTTCCGGTGGCTGGGGAGGATGACTTCTAATCGGGACAGCATTATCTTCCATGTCACTCTGTTCATACCATGCATTTATGACCTGGAAATCAGGGAAATATTTAAGAGTGCTGAAGCAGCTGTCTGTCTGGGGAAGGATGCGGCAGACTGCTTTGGATGGGGTCAGGGCCGTGAACCAGGCAACTTCTCCAGGCCCAGCCTTGTTCCGCATTAGGATCCCCCAGAGCAATCACAGGGCTTCAGGTCACACACGCAGGTGGGGTCCAGAGGTTCTGGCTGCTCGGAGCCCCCGGCCAGCCGCCTGCCTGTGCATGTGCCCTAGGCCAGGGCGCTGTCTGAGAGCGAGGCACTGCAGTCACCTGACCTTTCTGCCCTGCAGCCTCAGCCTGGACAGAGCCTGTGGCCAGGAGCATCCAGCATTAAAGGGGCATAGCAGCTCAGCTGAAGGACTCCCTGGATGCGTCCTGGGGATCATGTGAAACCCTGTGGAGGTGTGCGTTTCCCCCATTCAGAGGATTGCCTGGACCCTGTGAGCCTCCATGAGCCCCTGTGGACCTCAGAATGGAGCATTAAGATAAACGCACCTTTCTTTCCTCAGGGAAAGCTCTGAACTCCACCTGTATAATTCAATAGATTTTAAAAGATCCACTCATTGTAATTTAGTAGCCACTCTGCAGGCTGTGAATACTATCTAATGCTATATTTGACATCACCAGAGATACGCTTCATATACAAGTGGATGCATTTCCTAAAACTCTAGGGAGGAGAGAGTAGGGAGGAAGTCAGCATCCTGGAAGAAATTCTGTTCATAAATAATGCATCATGATTCAGCGATGCTCTCGGATCGCTTCGTTAGCCCCTCAGCCAATCCCACGGCTTGTCGTGCTTCTGAATGAACGGCCTGTGTTCTCCTGAGAGCCCAGGGCAGGAAGAGGGGGCAGACAAGACAGGGGAGAGGAGTGGGCAGCTGCAGGTCCACTTATCCTTTGGGAGCCGTATGGCTACCCGCTCCGGGCAGGAACTGACAGCTAAGAGGGCCGGGTGGTAGACCCAGCGACCTGGAGCCAGGGTCTCAATTGTAGCTTGTGCTTCACTCGGTGTGACCCACTGTTCTCCTGCAAGTCGGGTAGAGTTGATAATGGAGCAGCTACTTGGCCTTGTGTCTAGGAAAGAGACTCCATTCCAAGGATGGGGGCAGAGAAGGTGTGGAATGCAGATGTGGGGCCGCTCAGAGGAGAGGGCATGCGGTTACCGTCCAGCAGACCTGTCTTTCATCCTAACTGGGGCCTGGGCTGGCTGTGTCAGCCTGCCATATGCAGGGCACCCGGTGATGGTGTGGGAGCTGCCGGGAAGGAGACTCAGCAAAGGGCACCCTGGGCTCCTCCCCCTTCCCTTTGGGAGCCCCTTCTGCGGCCCTCATAATCCCGTGTAACAAAACAGCAACAACCCCAGCAGCAGCGACTCTGGGAAGCACTTTGCAGTTGACAAATCTGGGACCCTGGACTGTGTCATCAGTCTCTGCAGCGCCCCATCTGGAGTCAAGTACTTCCTCGGCGCACAGCGCCCCCTCTAGGACTGCTCTTCCACTCCACAGTGACGATTTCTCCCAGCTCCGGTCAGCGCCCTACTTCCCTGCCATGGCGCGGCCCAGAAAGTACTAATCGGATTCGTACAATGAGGCACACAACGCTTTGAGTGACGTGAATTGAACTTGCCCTGAGGCGAGCACGGATTTTGTCAGAGAAGCTTCTTAAATTAACTCAAATTGATTTCTAAGAAAAGATGGTGGAGGCAGAGGAGAGGAGATTTTGGGGGCTGGGGCTTTCACTGGAGCGCCCTCCACCCAGGAATCCAGAGCACCTACCTGGGGTCTCCCTGCCCAGGACCACGTGCAGGTGCTGTCTTGGGACTCGATGCGCGCAGCACAGCACAGGCTCCTGGCCTCCCGCTCAAACAGGGAAGGGAGAAAGACGTGGGCTCTTCCAGCTTTGAAGCACTTCAGAACCTGAAAAGATAAAAAGGCATTTGCTTGTCAGATTTTCTTAACTGATTCTCCCAGGGAATTGTATCGGCAAGAGAAGCCAAAAGCAATACTGCGTGGGCCAAAGGTGATCTATGATGAAAGCGGGGGAGGTGCTCCTTTCCTGGAATAAGACTAAAAGCAAAGCTATGAACAAGATAGAAATGGAAATGGGGGCAGGTTCTTAGGAATATCTGTTGTGTTATGGTCACTGTGCTCAGCCCAGAGCAATGTGGCATTTGCCCAGAACATCAGTAACCATTATTACATTTTTTTCTTTGATTTTTAGTGCCTTTTTTGCTACTTTTTAAGTCACTGTCATATCATAGATGTAAATTTGTATTTCTCTTTTTATTTTTACTTAACGTTATAACGTGGGCGTTTCCAATGTCATTACATATTTTAATTTTAGTTTTCATGGCTAACTTCCATCCTGTGGTTGCATTGTAATTTATGCAACTCTCCTCTTATTGTTGGAAATTATTTAGGCCTTTTTTCTTTTTTACTTTTCCATGTTATCAATAATGTGTGATAAGTATCTTTCCAGATAATTTTTATGACCTTTTGATACTTTCCTTGGGGTAGATTGTCATAAGGAGGAGTACTGGGTGGAAGGACACAAGGACATGGGCTGTGTTAAGAGTTTCCAGGACGATCAGACCTCCCGCCAGCGGGATGGGGGGACCCGCTTGTTATGCTACCGCAGATAATACAGAATACAATTCTTTTAAAAATGCTTCCTTCCTATTCAAAAAAGAATTTTCTTATTTGTAAAAGGATCAATTTTTAAAGGATCAATTGATAATTTTTTTCAACAGTCTTTGCCAGAAAATTCTGGAAGAAGGCATGTTTCTCAGTTTAAGCCACACCTTTTACCTTGTGGAGAATGTTCTTGCCTACTTAGGTTTGTCGACGAAAATAATCCATAATCAATCTATAAATGAAAATTTGGGTGAGTTTATTCTGAGCTGAAATCTGAGGACCATGGCCCGGGGCTTTCTTCCTGAAGGAAGAAAGGGCACCAAAGAAGTGAGGTGTACAGAGTGGTTATATACCCCCAAGCAGGACGTTTCACATATGATTGAAATGTCCCTCCCACAATAGTCACAAGATTGCCCTGTCGGCACAGCGCTTGATGGACACAGCAGGTAGTGGGTCTGCTATCTCAGAGGGTGTAGCAGGAGGCAAGTCTATTGTCTCGAGCTGGGCCCGTCACAGGTGAGCACAGCAATCAGTTTCTAGCCTAAGGAAAGATGCTTAATCCTTAAAGAAATGCCAACGTTAGGAGGGGGAGGGAAGTTGCACCTTTATCTCAGAGGCTTTTGTTCTTGCCATAGGGAATATCTAAAGCAGATATACAATGCTTGCTCAATGGCTCCCTTTTGGAAAGACAAGGTCAAGCCGAATTAGGTTTACACCAAATGGCTTCCTCGTATACTCTAATATATCCTATTACTTGCCATTTTTATTTGTCATTTGCCATTTTTATTTGTTAGGTTTGCCTGACTCCCCTCCCAGCTCCCTTCCCCTAGACTGCACCCAGGGTGATTGTCTCCCACAGCTGAGGAACTGGTGCTTGGTGCCTGGCAGAGGATGAAACGCATCACTCTCGTTCCTTCTCTGCCCCAGTTACCTGGCTCACCCCTCCCCGACACCCGCTCAGCCTCCCAAGCTTATTCCAAGCTCTCAAGCTTAGGGTGCAGAAGAAAGTCGAATGGCCAGCCACCAAAGCCACAGGTGAGAGTATGCCAGTGCAGGGACAGAGCACAGGATACAAGGCAACTGTGCCCCATGCCCCACAGTGCCCACAAGTGCCTGTGGTCAGCCTGGGCTCCCCGGCCAGCCTGCTCCCAGGGCACCTAGCAGTGCCTTTCTGCTGCGTCCTCTGCCACCCTGGAAACAAGCACCGTGCCCCCGTCCTCTTTGCATTCGCATTGGCCAGCAAGTGACCCCGCTCTCCATGAGCTCAATCAGTGCTGCTTCATTCTAACTTGGAACTGTGAGTAGTGCTCAGATGCCTTTGTCTTGCCTCTCGATTTGCCACGTTTCTTTGTGATTTAACTTCAGGACGATGGAAGAATCTTCTTCTTCAGCCACAGCTGTAATGCCTTAAGACAGCAAGATGAAGCCACCTAAAATGCCCCAGCTTCATATGTACTGGGAAGGGATGGAACAGGCAGGCATGACCCTGGTCCCCTGCCCACCCAGTGCCTCCGCCCTTGATACTGACAGCACCCTACCGCTACACACTCAGAAGCTCACTGCAACCTGGACGAGACCTACCCCTTATTCCATGCACTTGGATAAACTCTGGTCCGATTTAATCCTTTAAAGTCTTCTGAGTTTATCTTCTGCATGTAGCACAAAGCCTGAGGCTGCTCCTCCTCCCTCTAGCCGTTCTCTACGAGCTTTGGAAAGTTCTCCAACTCTTTGCATAAGTAGAGCTACCAGCGACCAGAATATCCTGGTTAATTTAATGTTCTGGAAACTGATGGTTCACGAGCTCCAGTGGTTGTTTCTGTCCTAGTTATCGGAGTAAATCGTATGAGCAGGCCGTCCCAGTGCAGCACGGAGTGCCTAGCGAATGCCACTGATGGCAGGTGAGCACTCTCTCAGTGGTCCGTCTTCATGGCCTTCGACCACAGGCCCCTTGAGAGCAGTGACCTTGCCTCAGTCGCCTCCGACAAGCCCCACCGTGTAAGCCTTTCACACAGCACAGCCCCCGTTCCTTGCAGGCTGGCTGACGTGTGAGCTCAGCAGGCTGCAGACGTAGAGGAAGGCCTTGGTGGGTCCGCCTTTATCCCTGATGCCCTGAAAATTATCATTAATTTTAAGTCCTTGATGTGGGCTATATTTTTCTTGATAACATCTAAAAATGTATCATAGTACAAAATAAATCTAGTTAGTTTAGTTTTTTTAAACGGTAAAAATGTTACCCTTTTTTTCTGGAGCAAAAAAAACAATTTATTGTACTTTGGAAGCATTTTCTTAGATTAGCTTTTGCCGTTACTGAAGTTCCAGGTCTGAACATTATATAAAAGTGTCTATAGATTCTAAAATGATAGAAGTTCAGGCAACAGGCCTCAAGGCTCAGCAGCATGGCCTGGGACCCTCTTCCTTTCTCCCTGCCTTCCTCCAGCGAGGTGCCTCTGCTCCTTCATTTAGAGTCTCTCCAACTCTCGGCTGCAGCTGTCAAGAACTCAGCCTGACAGTGTGTGCATGGAAGGTTCCAGCATGGCACAGGGAATGCCATCCTGGAAGCCTGGAGATCTTGCAGCAAGACTAGGAAGGAGCGAGCAGAAGGAGAGCCGGACTTCCAACCCAATGCTGAAACTCACCTGATTTCTTTATTTCAGGAATTATTATACTTGTTAGAGAATTGCATCAAGGCAAGTGTGAAATGGTCACCTGTTTCCTGGCCAGGTAGAGGATGATATGACTCTGCAGATTACTAAAATATGTCCTGTTGTGCTAATTATTGAGTGTTTAGGGACAAGGAGACATCCCCTGCTCTGGAAGTATTTATGATGGAAAGTGTGCAACGTGACAGAGATGCACACATGCACCTAGACATACAGGCTGGCAGGAGAGGGGTGTGTGCAGGGAAGCAGGAGGAAAGACTGTGGGAGCAGCGCTGGAGATGTGAGCATGCACAAGGAGCCTTCTTGAGCTGCCAGGAGGGTTTCACATGAGACCCCTGCCACATGCTCCAAAAAACTAAGCGGGAGACCAAGATTCAAGATGGCCAAAGATTGCCGGCAATATCATGTTTAATTTGTTCATACCACTATAAATGTGAAGGGTACTATGCATGCTGACCTTTATCTAAGAAATGGCTTGAACACAAAAATTCCAAATTTGATGGCATTTTGGAAAATGGAGGTTAGAAGACTCGTATTTAGTCCTCGGCTTTGGTTCTAACTAGCAGTAGGACCAAGGACCATTACCTCACCTCCCTGTGGATGTGAAATACAGATGGACGCCAGACTCCTTCCGGGTTTGGTCTTCATTCTGCGTTATTCACTTGCCATATGATTCTTCACTTTCCACCAGGATCCATCCCAACTTCCTTTAAAGAGTAGCTTCCTTTTCTGCATTTGAAATGTTATCTACACAAACTTCTGTGAAGCACTGGCTGTAAGCTGCCTTTCCATCACTGCACTGTTTCTGCCCATGGAGAAAATTTCCTTCCCAAATAGATTGTCATCGACTCCTCAGAAGATAGAGGAATCCTCTTTCTCTGTCTCACTGTGGTATCTTTTTCATTGCTGGCTCACTGTGGCCGTGCATTAAATGCTTGCCAGAAAATGCTGTCACCTATGAACAAAAGGATGCTAAAAAGGGAAAATGATTGAAAAAATAGAAGAACAATTTCTCCATGTAAACAGATTGGGTTAGGTTTAGTTCTATCCAAATTTATAAGCCATAGTAAGATATTATGTCTTTTCCTTGGAGAAAGGCTTCTTGATCAACAGCCTAATATGTATTGCCTCCACCCCACATGTCAGGGACTCTGCCATGCACAGAAGAGTGTGGCCCAGAGGCAAGGAAGCCGCGACTCCTCTAAAGGAGCTGCAGCCTCCCTGGGTAATCACAGGTGGGAGACGACATCCCAGATGCTGCAGAGGAGTCTGTCAAGGGACGAGGGCATAGAGAAGGAAGGGGACTGCACTCTCCTGGGCTGCTCAGTCCTCGGGGGAGGAGACTGTCCTCTGGCCAGTGAGGGGTGTGCGCATGGGAGAGCTTCCCATACTCAGTCACTCCTTCCTCAGTCTGTCAAGCTATTTGCTAAGCCTCTGCAACGTGACAGCTGTGGGCTCAGGTCGCCATAGTAACAGATGAGTCTCAGGCCCCCAGACACTTTCAGGGCCCCAGGGCAGAGGACACACAAGAACTCAGGAGCACCAGCCCACTGGGCTGCTGAGGCCGAGGAGAGACTTGACGTGTAAGTAAGCTTCAGCCCATCAGGGCGGGGTGGGGGCAGTGAGGAGAGAAAAGAAAGCAGGTCCTCAGTGGGCCTGTGGCAGCCCCTACAGCTGTGCATGGGTGCATCAGGGGGAAGCGCAGCAAGGAAGGAGGCCGTGGCCGTAAGAGGGATCCCCATCACAGAAGGTCCCCCAAGTCGAGACAAGGAGATACGGAAGCCCAAGCCTTGGGGTGGCAGTTCAGGGGGGAGGAGGTGCTGGGACCGTGGTCATAGAAGATCTTCGATGGCACTTTGAGTGTTTAGATTTTATCCTCTCAGGAAAAGAGAGAACTAGAGAGAGAGGAAAGAGGACAAGGAGGAGGAGAATGGAAGGAAGGAACGAGGGAGGGAAGGTAATGATGATGCTGTACAAAGATGACCTGTCAGCCCTGTGGTCAGTGAATCAGAGGAGATGAGAGGAATGGAAAGCTCCCCTTGACCCAGGTGAACAATAACCAGCCTGACTGCGGCGGGGCAGGTGCAGAGAGAGGAGTGCAGTGGCAGCAGGACTCAGAAGCTGATTGGGCGAGCGTGCCAGAGAGGAGGGGTCGCTTAGATCCAGGTACTGCCTTCTCAGATACCTAATTCAGTGCAAGCCCAGGAACCAGAGGGAGTATGGCACACAATGCGATAGTATGTGCCGCAGCTGACATTTTCACATTCGTCTCAAGTCCTTTGTGCAAGAAGGCGGACTCTCAGTATGTTTGCAGCTTGTGTGTACTCTTACACACACAAGAACATTCTATCATCCTCATTTTATGTGGCGACAACGGAAGCTCCGTGGGGTCAAACACCTTGCTCAGGTCCCAGGGACAGGAATGCATAAGCTGGCTCACAATTCAGTTCTTTCCATTCCAGATCGCATCTCCTTTTCACGACACCTGCATCCCTTTTGGCCCTGTTTCCACTTTGACATAAATCCCATTGCCTTCTAGTTCTTTATTTCAATGGTGGGACCTGGAACCTGGATGAAGTCCCAGGAATCTGAGATATGATGAGGATCCTTCTTGAGTAAACTGAAGCTAAGATGCCACAGCGGCTATGGGCCCGCTCCCACCTTGAAAACCACCAAGAGCAACCTGATGACACACGGGAGAAGGAGGGCCAGGCGCAGCCACCAACTTGCAGAACTGCTGTTCCAACATATCCTGAGGTCAAGCCCTCTTTTTATGGAGGATCTTTCCAATTTCTACAAATGCAATAACTTCCTCAGCACATGGGCATTTTTCAGGAGAAAAGTGGGCAAGTGTCTCCAGGTGGACGTTTTCCTGCTGGACCAAGGCCACTTCTACCTGCAGCACACTGCAGCTCTGCCACTGTCCTCACAGTTGGCCAGACAACCAACTCACCCCAGATAATGACACCCAGTTCCACCTGTGAGGACCCAGCTCGGGTACCAGCAAGAGAATCTCAGCCGGTCTGCACAGCGCACAGCTCACTGGTTGGTCGCTAACCACTTATGTTTTCATATTCAGAGACTTAGCACATCACCAGGGCAGGATGGAAACTATTGGGGCTGGTGCAGAGTGCTTAGGCCCGTGGAGAGGAATTGTTTCTGTGTGAGCATCATTTTAGGAGAAACAAAACTTCTGTGGGATACAGATCTTCGCCCAGGGTGTGACCTCCCTGGAACTGGGGTACCAGTGGGTCCTGGAGTCTGAGCCAGAGCCCACAGATGGTGCCCACCCTTCAGCGAGGCCTGAGCTTGGTGTCTGCAGTGACCGTTCTCCTGAGACAAAGAGAGAGAGGCCAGGACTGTTGGCCAGCCACCTCTTCTCCCTGCAGACCCACAGAGGGCAGGAGAGGGGCAGCAGAGGGAGTCTGAGTTCAGCCTTCTCCCAGGGGCATTGAGGTCCGTTCTGGGCCACATCGTAAATCATGAGACCCCAGGAAGCCCAAGTGCATGTCATTGTGAGGGAACATCTCTGAATGGCTCACAGGCATGCTTACTTCATTGTAGGATCTAGCCTTTTAGCTTCAGGTTCTGTTTTGGGGGGAGTTTTTTCCAGCAGTAAGATGATATGACGCCTATTGACTTTCTCATCATCAATTACCATGTTAGTATCTCTCACACTGAGAAGTGACATCCCCAAATGGGTCCACACTCTGTACACAGGTCCTTACTCATTTCTCTTTAGTATCTGATAGTTTTTAGTTGATGAGACTGACCTATTTCAAAAAACACGTGGGGGACCCCATTGCAATAGGAATTGTGAAAGGACACACCATAGAATCCTAGAAGGAAGGGATGTTGGCAATCTGGCAAGTCCACTGAAACTCGCACGTACTCCCCAGTAAAAGCCTTACGTGGAACAGGAAGGCCCTGATGTAAGAGGGGCCCCAAGACAGCTGGTCTTTAGTCCTGGTTCCAGAAAACACCCTTGAAGACCCCTCTGATTAGCTCCTTCCTTTTGTAGATGAGGAAGCTGAGACCCACAGTGATGGAGTGACCCACTCGAAGTCACGCAATAAATGAAGAGTCTTCAAATCCACCTCTTCTGGTCCCAAACCAGTGTCCTTTCCCCGAGTAAGAAGTGGGAGAATCTCTGCATTTGTGGGACTAAGATTTATCTTTCTACTCACAGGGAGGAGGGGTAGGCAGTTCCTAAGAAAACTGATAGAAAACAAGAAAAATTCTTGGCTGTTTAGTATTATTAAATGTGGAAACAGATAAAACGATTTTAGGCTCCACGTAGCAGCATCATTTATGTTCAACCAGCTGAGTTGGAGTCCACTGGTTTTATTTCGAAGCCGAGAAAGCGCTCCTGCCATAGCCACCTCCTCTTCCTCAGGCCCCTCAGCAGGTTGTCTGAACGATGGGAAAGAAGTAATACCACACCTCAATAGAAAGATGAAAAGCTCTGCGACTTTCACCCCAGATCTTATCCCGGGTGCCGTGAACTAAGCAGGTTTGGCTGAAGTTGCAGATGCCCCTTCAGAAGACTGTCCTCTTCCCATGGACGGCGGTGGGGAAGGGGGCTGGGGGCTACGAGGAAGACGGTGGCTTTGCTAGACAGCGCTGCGTGGGGTGCTGTCGGAAATGGTTAGAGCCTTTTCACCAAGACATCTCATCTCACCTCTCACTGTAAGTGAGCCATCCACTCATTAACACAAAAATAAATGAATAAATAAAAGCCACGCTGAGGGCCTACTATGTGCTGGGTCCACATTCTAAGACAGTCTTTCTCCTTGTTACCCAAAGACCTGTGCAAGTTCAAAGGAATTCAGAGATCAGAGGAGTAAAGACCTACAGCTCAAAAGTTAGTGTGAAGAAGATAGACGGAGCTGGCTTACACACACACACACACACACACACGCACACTGTGACCTCACACCCAACTGAGACTCCCAGTGCCGTCAGATCTAAATAAATCAGCAGGATTGCTGCAGTCTGCAGCACCCCACCCCAAGCCAACTGCTTGTGCCATATCCCTTCTCGTTGGACATCCCAGAAGGCCAGACCACTGTCACCACCTCACTGGGCGTGTCCCCTGAGGGCATCTCCCTGCTCACAGAGACAAACAAGCTGGAGCTAGATGAGACAGAGACACTGTAGTCAGAGACTCCAAGAGAGACCTCAAAAGGAGGAGCACGGTGGATGTTTTGAACTTGTCTTCAAAGCACCTTTCCTGTGAAATCCTACTCCCTCATTTGAAGCAAACAGGGAACTTTCAATTGCTTTTTATCAGTTATGTGTGAAAGCAGAATCGCAGGTGCCACACCAGCGCTGTCCATCACAAGAGAATCTAACATCTGAGTTTAGGAAAAAGAGTGGGGAGTTCCGGGGATGATGGCGATCCGTAGCCTTGAATGTGGCCTGTGACAAAGTGCAGCCCCCGCAGTGGCAGGGAGCTCTGTTAAAGACACGACCGGAGTTGTGTTTGCACAGACGGGGTATCTTAGAGCTGGGCAGTAAGCGTAATAAGAAACCCATTACATGCTTTCTTTGGACAAGTATTTCTAATGGTTATTAGAAAAGTAAATAACTCGAATCCAAATAGCTGTATCCAGCTGAAGTGTCACCCAGACACTGGATGGGAAGCCCTAAGGCAGACGGGTTTGCTCATAAGGTCCCGCCTCACGAAGAAAGTGCAGGCACAACAGCTTGTAGCTAACCAGTGCCGCTGAAATTACAACCAAGGCCACACCATGGAGAAAACATTTTAATCCTCTTTATAATGACCAGATTTTAAGGCTCACTATTGTAGCCCAGTGCCCAGTAAACTACGGAGAAGCTTTGAAAATTTATGTGGAGTAAGAGCTTGTATTTTGTGTGCAATAACTTACTAGAAAATGCATATTTAAGAAGTTTCACAATTTCTATGAGAGACATATTTTGCTGGGAGTGTGTATGTGTGTGTTTGTGTGTATGTATATATACGCATGTGTGTCTATATGCATATATAAAATGTTGCATTTCTGTCATGTATTCATATACGATCATCAGAATGATCATATTTCCTTGAACGAAGAACGTTCAAGTGCGTCTCCTCTATCCTCAAGCTAAATGTGTAAACATCTCAATCCTTCAACTACAAGAATTTTAAATATTTCACAATTGAAGAATTTCTTACCAACCATTTAAAGACAAATAGATACTGTTTCTTAGAGCATCTGAAGAAGAGGAATCTAGTATGTGTTTGAGGAAGAGTAGGAAATCTTTCATATTTTCTTATATATTTGCCCCTAAGGCAAAGAAGTAATTGGTAGAATCATGAATTCTTGTATAACTTGCTTCTCAGTTCTTCCGTAATTGCTGGTATTCAAGGTAATAGTACTGGTGTGACTTCGGGAGCTTGAGAGTATTACTGTGGTCCTAAGAGTTACTGAGGTCTTAAGTACCTGTGGTTGTACAAAGTGGGACAATCACTTGCTAATGATGTTGTCACAGTTGCCACCTCAGGCATCGAGTTTCTTCTTCTGGACTAAATACAGACTGGACGGTCTGTGCTGCTGTTACTGTTAAATGTCACTTAGCACCTTTCTGACTGAGAGTGTTGGTGTCAACCTGTAAATATTCAGAAAGGTAAAGCTGAAACTGATAAGCAGTTAACAGCCTAACTATGCGTCGTGTTCATTTCCAGTGATTTCCTCTCTGGATGTGTCTCTTGAAGCTAACATCAAGCAGGCTGCCTGAGGGGCAGTTAGTACTAGGAATGTAGAGTGCAGGTAGGTCCCCAGTAGGAGCATTTTTTTCTGGCCAATGCTCATTTCAACTTTCATTGTGCCCTGGCAGAAGAGGTGCTTGCTTAGCAGGCAGGAAGTCCAGCCACATTCTGATTTCGTGCATCACTTAATCTCTCTGGCCTTAGTTTCTTCCTTTTCTAAGTGAACGGATGGATTAAGTGATTTCTGGAATTCCTCTCTTCTCAAGGCTCTCCCGTTCTGAGGGTACCATCTTGGTGAGTAGTGTCTCTTAGCACAAGTCACTAGCTCATAATGAACTGGCCACTTCAGGAACTCCTGTTAACTATCTGAGATTTTTAGCTAAAATAGAAAGGGCCTAAGCATATTTATATAGCAGTTTAATTTGCCTATCTTACTGCCAAGAGGTAGATTGGCTGTTGAGATAACTTATCTTACATTCCCAACATTCTAGTCTTGTAAATGGCAAAGATTAGTAAATGTTGTTTTGCAGAGAGAGAGGAGATACCATTTCACTGAAGGCCAGATACTGATGGAACACAAAGATTAGCAGGCCCATACCAGAAGTGTCCGTAATATCAATCAATAGAAACAAATGCTGAATCCCCACTCCTTGGCACAACAGGAATTTAGAATAATTAATTACATGACACTGTCACTAAAGCCAAAGAGAAACAGTTAAATTGAGATGATAAGATGGGCACACATGAAAAAGTCAAGAACAACACGAGGTAGTTTACAAGATTGATGCTAAAGATCTAATGGCACAGCATTCTTAAAGGTGGAGGATCCTGAATTCTAGACCAATCAGGAATTGCTTTACAGAGAAGGCAAAACTTGAGATGGTCTTGTAGTGTCGGTATAAGAGGGTATTTCAGGCCAGAAGAATCATGAATGAACACAGAAGTGTAGGTTGAGAATGATGGAAAATGGGTAACCGCAATGAAGGATGAAGGTAGGCATTTAGTGGAATCTATAATTGTATAGAAAGGATATAGTCATATTTTTAAAGTTCTGGAAAATTAAGTAGATGATGTCCAAGTTCAAGATACGGTTCAATACACTTATTAGCTAGTACTGCCTTTCAGACCTCACTAAAATGACAACAAAGAGTTTAGTTCTTAAAGGCAAAAAGACAGTAGGAAAAGTAATGGGAGAGGAGGGAAGAGCATCGGAATTTTGGAAGCTAGAAAACAGAGACTTGTGAACTGTTGACCTAACAGACGTCCTGCCCCTCAACAAAAGCTGAATTCTAGGCAGCACTGAAGAAACCTGAGAGGCAGCCTGATGTTACTGTGGAACCCCCTAAAGCCTGAGAAGTGGTGGGACCAGGGACTTCTGGAAGTGTTGGTGACCACGGATCTGAAAGCTGTGAAACTAGCTTTATGTTTGCGGAAGAAGCAGACACCCAAGCTCCCACCCTGCTCCATGAAAGGAAGGAACCAACCCTCTTTCTCCCTAGAGATTTAATGAGCTTAGAGAATTGTTCTGTCAAGAGAATAAAGCATAGAGCTTATCACTGGGGTCTCCAGACAGTTTAGGGCAAACAGGAGGGCTTAGTGGGCAACCGTGCACTCAATGTTGAGACCCTGGGTGTCTCCCACGCTAGATTTAAAGCATATTGTCCACCAGGATTGTACCCTCCACTGGGAGCATGGAAGAGCCTTCTCTGGGGAATCTGACCAACCCAAGAGGGAAAAAAAATTACTTTGTGTTGTGTTACTTGGCAAAGCAGCTTCGTGAGATCACTTTACCCGAAGCTCACAGTCAACACATAGTCCTGCCCTAACTGTGAGTGGCCGGTCAAAGATCAGACGGGGAAAAGCCTCTAAGATGAAGACAAGAAAACAGAAGAAATAGCTTGAAGAAAACAGAGATTACATAGTGAGAAGGCTTTCCAAAAAAAATGTAATATTTTCAAAGAAATGGGAAGATAATTTCTTTAGCAAACAATTAGAAGCTCTAAGAAATTTAGAAAAGTGAAAGATAGTAAGAAATGAAAATTGAAGAGAATGCTTGAGGATAAAATTGAAGAAATCTCCCAGTTAGAAGGACAAAACTATGGGGAAAAATAGGAGAGAAAAGATAAGACAATGGAAAAACCAGCCCAGAAAACACAACATCCAAATAATAGTAATTCGGAACAAGAGACCAGAGAAAATAGTAAGGATAAAATAGTGCAAGAAGCAATTCAAAAATTTCCCTGAACTGACTTTCCAGATCAACACAGCCCACCAAGTACCCAGCACAGGAGATGAACGATCACCCCGCCAAGAGATGGCATCAAGGAGTCTCAGACTCCAGAGGCAAAGAGGAGATCCGAACAGCTTCCATTGAGAAGGGACAAAAAGCTAGGATTCATACAAAGGATCCAAAATCAACATAGTATTGGACTTTTTGACATGATCGCAGGAAACTGGAATATAAGGAAGAAAACTCAGTTCTGAGGGAAAAGGCTTTGCGATTTAGAATTAGACACCCAGACAAACCGTCAGTTCAGTGCAAGGGTAGAACAAAGACATTTTGGACATGCAAGGTCTCAGAAAATGTCCCCTCCATGCACCCTTCCTCAGTAAGCATCTGGAGGATGAAATCCACTCAAATGAGAGATGAGAGAGGAAGAGAAACCTTGGGTGCAGAACACGGGAGATTCAACACAGGGAGGAGGGAAGGGCATTCCCATGCAGATGGTGATGGGGATTCCAAGATGGACAGAGGCCTAGGGTAGACTAGTTAGAGCTGGTGAGAAAACTCAAAGAGACTGATGGAAGGGCTAATGGATCTGAACTTATGCAGAGTTTCATACACCTGGGGGAAAGTTTGGAAATTGAGTGATCAAGAGTATGCAGAAAACTAAAAATGTAGTAATACAGGGAAAATTAAAGTTATGCAGGAAAGAAAAGTACTCACAGTATATTACCTGGTTTTGTTGCTCTGTTGTGTTCGCATAATACCAAAAGTGAATGTTGATCTAACCAAAATCATACAATAGTCAGATTAGGAATTTCAGGGTACTAAAAGTGCACTTGTTTACTGGAGGATGTAGGTGGGGGTGGAGCTGCGATGTGAAGTCAACAGAGAAAGCCTAAAAGTAGGAAATCAAGAAGTAGTAATACATATAAGCATTTATTTAGAAAATTAGTAGAAGACCAAAAGAATCAGCTCGAATTTTGAAAATGGTTACTTTGGGGAATGGAAATTCACTAAGGGTGAGAATTGGAGGGCTTTTCAAACTGGTTGCCTCTTCAAACTATGTGCGAATAAAAGCAAATTTAAAAACCAAGCAGAGGAATGTAAATAGGATTCAGTGAAGAAAAGCTACTGATGAAATCTGAGTAGAGGACGGACCTGCTCAAAGTTGTAATTCAAGAAAATGTGTTTGACTTCAAGTAGCATGACAGCAATGGGAAGAGACTGGATTTAGAATGTCTGCTAGGAGGAAACCAGGTGTGGGATGTTGAGAACCCTGTGAGGGTCAACAGAAGTTGGGAGCGCAAGGAACACCTGGTCAGATCTGCATCCTGTAGTCCAGGCTCACAGCCTTCCTGAGGCACATCCTTGCCTTCCGCACAGCTCACCACACCCCAGCAAACGTCGCCACACCTCACCACCCCTCATCAATGCCTTCCTTCTCTTCCGAAGGAAGTGTCAATCAGACAGAGACTGAATATAAAGGACTATTCATGGTATTCTTTTGACCAGACCCATGTCCTCCTGTTTCTGGGTCTGCTGAGCCTGTAGCATTTCAAGAAAGGACCTGACTCGGAATAAATTATCTCAGTGCCATAGATACTTCTGGAAGGGAGTGTAATTGTGAAAGTCCTGAATATCTCCCACTTAGAGTGGGCTTTTGACGCAAACTCAAGAGTAATGATGCAGGGTTGAAATAGAGAAGTTCAACAGAAAGGAAGGAAGGAGAGAGGGAGGGTGGAAAGGGGGAAGTGGGGAAGGGAGGAACGGAGGAAGGAGGTTAGGAGGGAAGGGAGGGAGGGAGGGAGTGGGGAGGGAGGAAGGAAGGAGGAAAGAAGAAGGGAGGGAGAAAGAGGGGAAGGGGAGGAGGAGGGGAGGGGCAGGAGGAACTTTGCTGTGCTGGGTGTTCCAGGCGGCGGCACCCGCACACAAGGGCTGCATGAGTTGAACTCTTTCAGCCCTAAAGGAGCAGAGACACATGGGTTATTTCAGGAGAAAAGAGAAAGAGGGGAGGATGTTGTAAGGATTTCAAGAATTTTTAAAACACTCAAGAAATAATCTCAGCAGCCAGTAATCAGACCTCCAGGAAAGCTGATTTGGGAAATGCGCCAGCTTCCCGCACGTGCTGCGTCCAACCTCCAAGGGACGTCAGAACGTCAGCGGGCGTAGATGCCCAAACCAGCCAGACTGTTGCCTTCGCTTGGGGAACTATTTTTCTTGAGTTGAAATAGATTAAAGTTAGTGTTTATTTTATGTTTTATTTGAATATTTGAATTGCTATTCAAGGCAATAAATATTTAATAACAGACTACATCATGTAAAGTGACTTAAAAAAAGATGAGAAAGCAAGTCTCTGCCTTCCAGAAACAGACTTTTTTTAGTTCTCTAAGCCGAAGGGTCAAGTAAATATTCTGAAAAATTATTCCCGGAACGTCTTAGAATGCCTGGAACATTTATGTCACATTTAAGTTAAAAATGTATACTTTTCAGATCAGCTAGATTCTTATTTACAGCACTCTATAGAGGATGAACAAAATTAAGAAAATATGTCAATATGTAGTTAAAACTGTCAAGTGGTTTTATTAATATATATGTTGTTGAAAAGCTCTATCAGGAGGATGTTTGAAATGCTAGCTATATAATTGAATAATTCAGCGAATTAAATTACTTCTGAAGTATTTTTCAATGCTTTTATATATCCTAGAGACATATAAGAATAATGATTTAAAAATTCCGAGGTAAGAAGAGATGTCAATTGTACTTAAAACAAGAAGAGGGAGAAAATAAGAAAAAGAGAACTCGGTTTTCAAAGCATCTCCCACATACGAACCACTAGGTATTTTACATATATTGTGTTTTTCACTTGCTGCCAAAAGTCTGTGAAATAAACATTACTGTGTCCCTCTCACAAAGAAATTGAGGCTAATATGAATTAAATAAGTTGCCCAAAGTTAAGTAGTTGTGTAACCTTGAGCAAAGTTACTTACACATGCACACCTGGTAGAGTTAATTTTTATATTTGTGTAGCTCTGGTGCCACTCACAGGTGTCTCCAGATGTCTGGTGACCTGAACCTTGCTCCGTCTCTGTAGACGGCCCATCCTTCCAGGCAGGTTCAGAGCCTGCCCAGAGTGCGCTGTCCCTACTGGTCCTGCTCACTCTTCTCACACCTGCTGGGGATGCCCCAGTGCTCTGCGAGCTGTCTGGTGACTACACGTTTCTATGCCCCCACGCCCCTCCCAGCCAGGATAGGAGCTCCCAGGGCGGGGGCATGAGCCCCGGTGCCCATGCCTCCTGTGAGCCCGCCCAGCACTCAGTCAATGCTCCTTCCATCGGCCCCTCTCCAGTCCTTTTCCTAAAATCCCCCTGGTGCTGAGGGTTCTCTCCTGAGCTGCCTTCTCCTCTCACCCACTCTTTCCCTGGAAGCCAGCTCCATCCCCACCAGGGAGTGACGCTACTGACAGTCCCAAAGCAACATTTCCAGCCGAGACCTCCCTCCTGATTCCAGCCCCTGTAGCTGTCATCTAAACTCTGACGCTTAAAATTTAGCACACCAAGTCAGCCTGATCTCTGCCCACTCCCACCAAAAAAACCAACAAAATCCTTGAGTCCTGTGGATTCTCCATACCGGTGGATATGATCTTGCTCTCCTCCAGCCCATCCCCACCCTGCAACCACAGTGCGGATCTGATCATACTAGTAAACGTTCCAGGGCTTCCCACTGCTCCTGGGATAAACACTAACCACCTTATCAAGCCCATCTCCATCTCCAGGTCCTCACCTGCCATCCCACTGATGCAGTCGCACTGCTCACACTTCCTCTGTCTCTCTGTTTCTCTATCTCTTGCTCTCTCTCCCTCTTGCTCTCCCACTCTACTCCTGCCATACTGGTTCCTCTGTGAAGCTTTTCCCATCCTCTCCATTAGGGTGACTGTCTCCACTCTGCTCCTGTCCCATGAGGTTAGGGATGTGTCTGCCTTGCTCAGCAAAACATTTCCTGAACAAATGAATCGCTCAATCTAATCATTCAACAAATATTTTTTGAGCACCTGCTTACTATATGATAGACATTAGAGAAACAAGTATGTTATTGTTTCAATGGTTCCTTACAATAGCCCAACGAGAAGGCAGGGCAGTCTTTAGCCCTCTCTAGAAGTCAGAAAGCCAAGACACGGGGAAAAAAGGGGTTTCAAGGACCTCGTTCAGTGTTCCTCAGCCATGTGACCTTAAGCAGTTACTCAAAACTCTGTCCCTCAAAATGGGAATAATAGCTTCTACCTCATAAGGTTCTTATTCCCGCCCCTTCGTCTCCTGCAAGCAGCTGTAATGAGACCAGGGAACAGGGCTTGCTCTACCAATTGCGTTTCTCAGTTCCTGAGACCCACCCCGCTCTTCATAGTAAAATTGGATAAATGACAACCTCAAGTAGAAGACCATTAAAAATAACATGGAAACTTGCCTCAAGAGCATGTAACACACAGTATTGTAAATACGTGTGTTCACTGTGGGAATTCCATAGCAAGGAATCAATTTTCTAGAATAACCTGAGGTAAAAAGACTAAGTTTGTTTAAATCAAGTCATTGTCAAAAAGAGTATAAAAGCTACAATATCAAAAGGGCATTTTGAGGTGTCCGTATGAGCACAGCCATTCCTGTAGGAGGAACTTGGAGCTAGTCGAATGCGGTCCTTCCACTTGTAACTTTAAGTAACTTAAGCAGGGTTGAAACATACGAACTACCATGATCTTATGAGTAACAGTATTTACTAATGCTTTGAAGTTTCACTGTGTGAAAAACGTAGAATGCATTTATTGTAATCTTCGAATGTTTGCTATTATATGAAGTGATGCGAATGGAGGAGACGATGTGTGAGAGACAGTCTGTCAGTTCACTGCAGACGCGGATTTGGCATCCAGCCTCTGAGGTGCGAAACAGCAGCTATCAGTGCTGCAGCTGCTGGAAGCGTCTCTGTTTTGAGGCGTCTACAGGGGTCATGGGAGACGTCCACCCTCCCACTGCCCTTGTCTTCAGAGGTAGCCAGGTCTGGGTTGCTATAGTTATCAGGATATATTCCTGGAACGTCTGGGGCAGGAGACCGGGCTTTCTTAAAGCCATGCTTTTAAAATCGTGTGCCACCTCCCGAAGCTCAGATCCTCTCTCCTTGTCCCCCTCTCATCTCCTTCCCTGCAGTGTCCAGTCCTCTCTATCGGTTTTTCATTCAACATATATTTATTAAGCACTTAGTGTGTCCAGTATGCAGCCTCTTGCCACATGCAGCTATTGGACACTTGAAATGTGACTAGTGCAACTGGAAATTAATTTTTAAATTTTCTTTCGTTTTAATTAAATCACTGCATATGACTGGTGGCTACTATATTGGATACTGTAGCTCTAAAATATAACAATCAATTAAGCAGAAGCCATTTTCTCAATCTTGTGAAGTAGAAAGACAGTAGGTCAACCTGTAATCACACCAGAATGTGATAAGCGCTTTCTTTTTTAATAAACAGAGAACACTATGGTTTGTCCATTCATAAATATTCATTGAGCAAGCATCATACGCAAGGTTCCTTCAACCACTGTGGGAAATACTAGTGGAGGCTTGACTAGAGTATTGAAAAGCAAGAAGGAAGAATGAGGCAGTGACATGAATTCCAACAAGCCAAGCTTAGACCCTCCCTGCATGTGGGAGATACAGATGAAGGACCAATCATGGCACCTGCCAAGTTCATTTACCTGGATTTCACCTTGGTGCCAGCTTTCCAGTTATTCCTAAGAATCCATCATTTATTCCACTTGGTTTCTGTCGATCTGGGGACATTCCAGAATTGTGGGGATTTGTTGCTTTCTTAGAAATCTGACTCATGTGTGGTGACAGACACGAGTCCTAATGAATCTGGATGTGGTTGTGGCAGTGAGGCAGGCTGGCTTTTCCAGCACCTGATCAACAGCACCTGCCAGGTGGAGGAGGGGCAACCCCACTCTTCTTCAGGTGTGCAAATTCTCTCCTTCCAGGGCTCAGCCACTTTATCAGCAGACGTGATGTTCACAGAACGTGGGTTTAGGACGACCCACACTCCCCAAATGTTCCAGAATTTCTTTCTATGACTTTGCTTTGAAATATTCCAAACCGTCAGGTCTCCTAGACCAGGAGACATCTGTTGATTTGAGCAGGTTTTTGAGCCACGTGCTGTTTGACACAGATAGAATGAAATCTGTCTTGTGGGCTTGAATTCTATTGTCACATTTAAAGTGAATACCAGAGCTGCTAGTCAATGAGAACCGATCAAATAGAGAAGGGACAAACAGGATTTGTTTGTAGTTGGAGTGCAATTTTATTTACTGTTTACATTAGTGGCCATAAGAAAAAGCTTGAGCATCAAACCATGTGAATTGGCAGAACACACTGGAAGTTTGATGCCAGCTAATTCCAAACAGTTGAAAAAGATGAAGACAAATGGTTTACAAAATGTAGGCTAGAGAAGTAAAACCAATCCAGGTAACAATAGGACAATTTCCATTCACTTGCTCCAAACTCTACAGCCCCACCATCTCAAAATATGAGCCATCTTGAGATTTGGGGCAACTAAGTGTTTGAGAGAATAAAATAGGAGACCCCATCTTAGTGCTGGATCAATACCATCTAAAAAAGTTCCCCATTGCCATGTTGAGGCTGGGGTATTTTGAATAACATTACTGAGTAGTTTGGAGTCAACTGGTTTTACATCATTTTCTAGCAATCTGGATGAATCTTATGGTTAAAGGTGGGCCTCCTTATCTGTTTTAGTGAATGCTTGTTGTGCAGGTAGCTTTGATCCAGAATAGATGCGTCAAACAATTTATTGATGAACTGAGGAGAGAGAGAAGAGGCAGGCGAAGGTGCCAATAGTCAAATGACCTGCAAAATCACGGGCAGACTCCAGAAGAGCAAGAAACACTTATTGTTTCGTCTACTAATTCATTATTTCGACAAACGCAGAGTGAATACGTTAAACAAGTCCACTCAGATCCAAGACCATCTTGTGAGAAGACTTAGTCTTGACTGGTTGTCAGGTAGGAATTCGGCACAGTGGAGGTGGAGCGCAAGGTGGGGCGGAACTGATCCATCAGCACTGTAGAATATCTCTCTGAGATTATTGACTCAGATTCCCGCTAATACGTGTAAAACTTCTCATAAAAAAACCTCAGATCTCTGTTTATTTCACATTAGAAATGCTATATAGACTAATATTTGTTTTCTTCAGTTTTTTCTGGTTATGATAAGTATTATCCTTGTTTTGATTCTTACGTTTTTAAGTGATGATAACTTTAAAGGGCAGGTGACCAAGCATCCCAGTGCTTCACAGGAGAGTCGTGCTGCCTGCGCGTGGCTCCCAGCTCCTGTCTCACGTGCCCTCTAGTCTGCTCTCCTCAGTGCACCTTGTCATCACCTTTCTAACACGCAAATTTGATTGCATCATCGAGCACGTGGAAAAAACTCAAATAACTCTCTATTTCCTGCATAAAAGTCTCAAATCCCTAAATTAGTCCATAGGTTGGTCTGATCCTGCCAACTCTCAACCCTTACCTCCCACCCTCATGCCCACTCCAACCTCCACACACTCTAAACTCCTGTGTTTTGTTTTCTTTAGTTTCCTGAACCTATCGTGCTCTTTCATACATTCACACCTTTGCAAATTCTCTGCTTCACTTGAAATGTGTTGAGATAGTCTCTTTCCCTCGCAGACGACATGGGCATCTCCTTCAAGGCCAATCTCCAGCGTTGCCTCTCCCTGGGGGACTCTCAGCTCCCTTGACTGGCGGCCCCTCTTTTCATGACCTAGTGTCCTCTATGTATTTTTATCACAGCATTTGTCACACTTCACCCATTTGTTCAACAGCCATTTGGTGAGTGCCTGTGCCCTCCCAGGTCTTTGGTGTACCATGGTAAATAGTGATGGTGGTTCTAAAGTGGTCCTGCTCACCTCCCTAAGTCCCCAGTTGGATCCTTGTGGTGAGGATCTGTGCCTTTCTCCTCTGAGTCTCCTGCACAGCACAGGGTCCAGCACGGAGGAGGCTCCCAAAATAAATATGCACTGGATGGGTTTGTGACTGACTAAATCTCTCACCATTCCCGGGCCCAAACAAGCTATTCAGAGTCTGCTGGAACCCCTACCAAAGCGGTCTGTTAGGAATGGAGATCACATATGGCATTTTAGACAAATAGGATATTTGCCCACAGTGTATTTGCCTCTATGTCTTTTTCCCCCTTTTTCTTTATAGTATACACATAGGGTTTTCAGGAAGAAAAGAACTGTAATAGCGACATAGCTTTGGAAAATTGCCCTTGCTCCAGGAATGGGTGTGAACTCCTGCTGTAAGGGGCTTACCCACGTTTGGGCCAATTTCAGCATGATTTGGTAATGACTGCCAGTAACACTGAGTGTTTCTGTAATGTTGGGGGTGGGACTGTTGCAAGCCAAGGCTGACAACATTCTGCATGAGTTTTAATTGTACGGTTGCTCTCATCAACAGGGGTTTATGGCTCATCTTCTTTGAGTAGGTCATTGTGTCTAAAGATAGACTTTTATCCACGAATTATATAAATCCAAATATATCCAAAGCTTTTCCACAACATATGTATTTTTATATATCACATAAATGTATATATGTTAATATAGTGTGCATGAACTAATTCTTCTTTTAAAATGTATGTTACACGTAGTATATATCTGAGACGTTTAATAAATTTGTGTTGTCAGCTACATGGTGTTGTGCAAGTGCTTTATAAACAGTCCTCATGAATTTTATTAGGATCTCCATGTTATCATGCAGAATGATAGTAATGAGGAACTAGGAGATCAGAAAAAACATTAATGGTAGCTAGACAAACGCAAGCCGAACTTCTTTGTACTATCATTTCATTAACAGATTTTGGCACATGTGTGAGAATGGGTGTATGCTTAGATCCCTGTGCTGTCAGCACTCGTGCTGAACCCAGCTCTCTTGATCAAGGACTCTTGTTGTTCAGATCTTCAAAGAAAGTAACACACATCTTCCCTCTCTCTCTTTTTTAACAGTGTATATGGTTGCCCCTTGGCTAAAAAAAGAAAAACACAAGATAAACAGCCCCAAGAACCTGCACCCAAACGGAAACCATTTGCAGTGAAAGCAGACAGCTCCTCAGTAGACGAGTGCTATGAGAGCGACGGGACTGAAGAGGACATGGACGAGAAGGAGGAGGACGAGGAGGAGGAGTACTCTGAAGACGATGACGAGCAAAGGGATGACGATGACGAGGAGGAAGAGGTGGACCGCGAGGAAGAGGAGGAGATCGAGGAGGAAGATGATGACGACGACGAAGATGGAGAGGATGTGGATGAGGAGGAGGAGGAAGAGGAGGAGGAGGAGGAAGAGGAGGAAGAAGAAGAAAATGGTAATCTTTAAAATATTAGCAAAGCATCAAGTGGTGATTTGGGCCAGTGTTTCCGCGAGAATTACCTGGTGTTAATACTCATGACACATTAACAATTGCCATATGAATAAGTTTGCCTGGTCAATGCTGAAAAGAATAACCATTTATGTGTCTTTAACTTTCATTTTAAAAAATTCCTTTAAATTGTCTATTAGATTTTATTTCAGCCAAATCTTTATTCAGATTGGTCATCACAGAAACTTGCTGAAATATTTATTGTGTACATTTGGTTAGCTTAGTAATTTTTTTCCAGAAAGTTAAGTTATCATACCTAGTCTTTAATTTTTGCATTTTCTGGGATGCTCTACCTAAGAGATACTGTTATGAGCTGAAATAGTGCCGTCAGGATGACTTAGCTCATGCCTCCCAGGAGTTGGGAACTTTGTTATGACCATGGGGCATCAACTGGTGAAGTAGGTTTTGTCTGTCAATTTCCAAAGCTTCATTCTAGCAACTGTCATGTATTGGGATGAGATGGAAATGATCAGTCTGCCCGTCCTCGATTTCCATAGTCGAGAACGATGTTTCTGCTCTGAGATGTGCAGCATTGTGAGTGAGGTGTGCGAGTGAACAGCGTGCTGCACAGGGTGGTGGGCAGCCTATAGGCAATACATTCAAGATGATTTTTTATTTTACATCCAGTTTTCTTTTAGTGTCAGACTCAAAAATATGGCTTCAAAGCTAATCTTTTCATAAAAGTCATTTCTTCTCTAGAAAGAAGTGTGTGTTTTCTGAAGAGTCTAGTTATGGTCTTTATTGGATTGGGGTTTGCCTCAGAGAAATGCGAAAACATGTTTAAAACTGAAGGGAATTTTTTTTCTTACCCTTCTTCCTCAGATTCAAAGCTCTTTGAGAATGTAAACTCTGGGAGAGCTAATTTCTCAGTACAGAGGAGAGTTGTTGCAGCCAGGAGAGCTCTTTGAGATGAGGCAGGTGTGAGCCAGTTGTTAATCCCATGCAGCGGACATAAATTAACATTCCTCCTTCAGAAGTCATAATAGTTTGTTGCAGGAAACCTGAATTTTATGAAATAATTCTGGATTGTTACAGTGGTTTAAGGTCCTTATGAAAACAATTCGCCATCACGTTCACGTAGATATACAAACGTATCTATAGATACATGTATACACACATACACATGTGTACATTTCATGGATTAAAATTTAGCCTCCCCAGGTTCTTTTTCCTCCTTTGATATTCTAGACATGGTGTGGAGACGGTCTAATTAGGAACATCAGATACACACAAATATAAGGCACCACCAGTTCTACTAAGTGGACCGTGGGCATAATAAATGCCCCAGTACCATTAATGAGACGGCGGGGAGTCCATGCTGAGAATTCACAACAGTAGCCCAGGGTAATAAAATCTGTGCAAAGTTGGGGAGTAGAGCAATTTAGCAAATTATTTCTTGACACTATTAAATGTGTGTAGTTTGGGATGCAATCATTAATTGTTGAGGCTGATTAATGATTTGTAACTTAATCATGGCTTGCTATAAAGATAGCATAAAATATTGCTCTTTCGTATTCTCGTTCTATGTTTGGAAAGCCATGGAATTAATATTTGAAGTTATGGATGTTTGTGTGTTTGATGGATTAGGGCAGGAGAGATTTGTAAATATGCACCATTTAACTAAAGGTCTTACCCAAATTTTAGGTTCTGCTCTCCATTTGCTAGAATTAAACTTTCAGTTTTAGTTCACTTAGGGTCATATTTTAAATAATTTACTTTTAAAAGTAGAAGGGACGTATTTTGAAAAAGTAGTCAGAGCCTCATTGAAGTAGTCTAGAATGTGACTGCAGAGGATTTTTTATTCTGATGGGAACACTTATAACATAACTTTCTAAAAAGTGGAATAGCAAATCAAAGCATGACATTTTCTGGAAAAATTCAGGTAAGTGGCATATTGATAGTACCATGAAACAAACAAGTGCATAATTATAATGTAGACCCCAGAATCTCACATTACTATTACGTGACCCACCCAGCACAGCAACCAACACTTGGAGATTCAACAAAGGTCATCTGAATCTGAAGCACATGAGGAAGCAGCTTCCGGAAAACAAATACTCATTTAGAGGATAGATAATCAATTGTTAGTTTCCTGGGTTCAGAATTTATATTCAGCATCTGGACCCCAGCTAAGTACCTTCTGGAATCATCTGTTACATTAAAGAAATCAGCTGGAACTACAAAAGAAGGGTTCAGGCAGGACGAGATATTATGAGATCAGTAGACTTTCTGCTTCCATTGTAAGACACATATATCTGATTTACAGAATATCCTTGGCAGTAAAGTGTAATAATTTATTCCCTTTCAGATAGCCTCTGTCAACCTGCAAAAACAGGAACCAGTTTAAGAGGCAAACTGTTTATTTGAGATCAAAGAATTACAATTCAGGGAGCGCAGATTCAGGTAGAAACCCAAATAGTGTCCTGATTACAGGAGAGGGGCTCAGGATTTTTACGGGAAAAGGAAGGAAGATGAGGTGAGTTGTATTAAAGAAGAGTTCTTGGGTGCTAGGTGAGGTAAGGCTGGGTTTGTACTTCACAGATTGGCTGGAGATTCCGTCATCAGGCAAAAGACTAGACTTGTGCTTCACTGATTGGTTGAGATTTGGTCATCAGCAAAGTCCAGTTTCACCAGTCCTTATGGACAGGCTATTCTTGTCCTTACTGACTGCTTGGAAGATTGGCGTTTTGGTCCAGTTTGGAAGACAAAGGAAACAAGACGTGCAAGACAGCTCCTCTGAAACGGCTGCTCCAGCTCTGTTTTAACATGGCTCCACTCATGTCATACCTCTCTGTGAATCTTAACTCCCAAGGAGTAATTTAGATCAAACAATAGTGGCCCATGTGGAGGACCCTCCACTGTGGTTCTGATTGCCACAAGTTCTCTGCAGGGAAGCACCAAAGCTTGCTTGATTTTTAAGTCAAACGAAAGTACCTCTCCTAGAAAGAAATCACTTCGGAGGCCTGATTCCTGAAGACCGTTTCACCAGGCTTCTCTGTTAGAAGAGAAGTCTCCACCGGAGGAGTCCGATGAACAGGTGTTCCAAGACCCCACTTAGCCAATATCTCATGACAATATTCTAGGTGTACTGTACTCCAGGTATTTCATAACCCTGCAGGGTCAGGAGTCTTCAAGAAGATTCCAGATCCAAGGAAGTGCATAGCTTTGTTGATTGAGCGCTCATTTTACAGGATCAAACTCCTAGCTATGTTTAATTTAGTGAGACAGCTTTGAAAGGCACGTATCTGTCAATCTCCTGCTTTCCTGTCCTCACCTACCGAAGACATTCTCTTTTACCTTACTGCTACATTTAGTGCCAAAATCGCTATCGATAAATGCGAGTTTCTGCCACCATAGCAACACCTTTAACATGAGAAACGCAGTGTGGGAACTACAGGACATTCCATGTAGCACGTGGCAGAGATGTGCGTTTATCCCCTCCTTGAATGGATCTGGCAGAAACTGGACATTTCTGAAAAACCGGGAGGTGTACCTTTCTGTGTCCAGTGATCAGAGTTCTGGGTCACTGTCTTGAAGCTGGCCTTTCGTGTTCCTTGGTCTACACTCATAGAGACTGTTCATCCCTGGGTCATCAGTAGATTCTCTCCAAGATGGATTGTGCCTTTTTCTTAGCAAATAGAAGCACAGAAAGAGACCTAACAGAGAAGCAAGACAGTCGTAACACAGTGAGAGGAGAACATCCCAAACAGTGCTGAGAGCCTGGCACACACGTGCACATCCGCAAGTAGCAGACGATCATCTAACGGGAAGAAACCAGGGCCTCAAGACGGAGCCACAGGGACAAAACTTAAGCTGCCATCGGCTTTAGGAGTAGAAATAAAGTCTCTGACTATTTCTGCTAATAGGATGCCGTTATTCGTTTTTCCCATGTACCATTTTCCACTTCTGTTATAAATTGAAATGGGGAGTTTATTGAGAGATTTTGTTTTAGATAAAACAAACGTATACAAACCACCAGATTAGAATGATAGGAGCCCACTTACGGAAGGAGCGTTATTTATAGCTTGGGAATTAGGTGTTAACTTTAATTCCAAGGATCCTCCAGCATTGTAGTACATATGAACCGGAAGGTTACTGCTGATGTGCATTTACAATGGTTATGTTAATGTACAGTATTGTGTTTGTTTTTCACAGTGATTGTGTAAGATAGATAGAGTAGAAACAACTTCATTCTCATTGAATTCCTTAGAAACTGAGGCTCAGAAAGAGAAGATTATTCTCAATAAGTGGTGGATATATGGTCAGACTCTGTGGATGGTATTTTTCCTTCTACAGAACTCACATTCCTTTTATTACTTTCTGCTTATTTGAACAACAGGGAAGAATACCTGAGTAATTCATTTCAGATTACATTAAGTTCATATTTAATTAATCAAAATGATATTTATTGTCCAGTTAAACTATCAGAGGCTGGTCTTTTGCATGAAGAATTTTATTTTAACATTGTAATGGTCTAAGTCTGCATTTAATAAATAAAAATTCCCTTGTTATCCTAAAGTTAAGAAAAAAGTTATTCAGGGGTTGTAGATTTTTCTATTAGCAGATTTGTACGTATTATGATAAATATCTTTTTGGATTCTTGTGACTTGAGAAATATAGATTAAATTGTTATGTAATGCCTAGGAAGTTATGGTATATTTTCATACTTTAGTCCACTAAAAAGAATAAATCTTTAAATAATGTGTATGTGTATATATGTACACATATATGAGTATACAATAA
This sequence comes from Equus przewalskii, assembly GCF_037783145.1. NCBI lineage: Eukaryota > Metazoa > Chordata > Mammalia > Perissodactyla > Equidae > Equus > Equus przewalskii. The sequence continues at coordinate 89,490,012 of NC_091844.1, forward strand.
ATAAATATATATATATATATATATCTCCTTATGAGTACATATTGTATCTGCCCACTGACAGGAAAGAAAATTCCATGAAGAAGAACATAGCAATGTACTTTCCAGCTTAGAGGAAACTTTCATATTCACTACCACTTTTAACATATAACTGTTTCTTAATATTCTGTTTCTGAAATACTTTTTATGGAATCTTGGGACTGTCTTGGACAATTCGACTTTGAAGGACAATTCACTTGACCGTTAGGTTAAATTAGATAAAATGCAAAAGCCCACCTTTTCTCAACGTTTTCTGGCTTTCTTTAGCACATTGTTCCACATATGAACTAGCCAAAGAGATGTGGTGGCATTCTTGGAAGTTCGCATGTAAGGGAGAATTGGGTGATTTGAGGGAAAATGTGAATAATTATTTTAAGAACCTTTTCGAATGTAGATGTGATTGTTCTAGCAAGGCCGAGCAGGCTGACCAGAGGCAGGGTAGAGATGGGTGGTGTGGAGTCAGTGGGCACCTTCATTAGACAATGTAATGTGCCTCTTCCCTGTCATCTACTGAAATCATCGGATGTGCTGGCGGTCAGTGCCTGTGACATCCTGATCCTGGACTATTCCCTACACCCTCACCATGAAACATCCTCTATGTAAGTCAAGCTTCCAACAGGTCATTTTCCTTCTGCACTAACTCAACTTTCTTTGAAGGGAATTCTAGACAAAACCCACACTGTATGAATCCCTCCTCTCAGAAACAAAATTTTTCTAAAAATTGCAAAGTTTCCAGGGTGTTTTTTCTTCCAAACAGGATGATGCCCTGGGCCCCCAGTCATTAAAGCATCATGAGAATTTGCAGTAGATCAGCTTGACTTTCCCAAGACAATGACAGAATGAAGGTGAGGAGAGTGTGTACTGTGGCCTCTGAGATCCCCAAACCACCTTTAGGATGTTGTTCTCATATTGATTAGTCAATTATCTTCTTACATCGTTCTCAGGGAAATGTCCCTGATGAGGGAATCAAGTTGAAATGCAGACAGACGGTGAAAATCAGAATTAGCCGACCAGTTTTCTACTGCAGTCAGCAGAAAAAGCAATGAGTTCTGAGACCAACATAGAAACAAAGATGATGTGTTTAGTATGCAAGGTTTCAACTTGAGAGCGGCTGTGCACACAGTTGGGAGAAAGAATATGATGATTTTTTATCATCTTAAAAATTAATCTTTCCCTATATCCATGAAGGTGTTATCTTAGGAAGTTTGGTGTGCAGATATGTTGATGTGGATGGCTCTATCACTTGGAAATGAGTACACACAGAATTAGACATTTCTAGCTATCAGTCTGTGATAAAAGTTAAACTTTCTTCATGCAAACTAGTTTTGAATAATTATAAAAATATAATTATATCTTATATTTCATGAATTTTCACTTCAACACAAACCAGAAAACTTGCTGCATATGTGCGATGTCATGTACCTTTGAGATGTAAGCAACATGCTTAAAGTACTGGGAAAAATCTTTTTTATATAATAATGAGAAATAAAAGATGTAAGAGAATAGATCTAATTTGTTTTGGTTCAATTTGTGTTAAGGCCCACTTGAAGGAATTACCAGCTTATTTTCTTTCTCTTGTGAATTTAATTTTTATTCCAAATGCTGGTTTATCAAAGTATAAAATAAAACCCAGGGACAGGTTGTGTCCTCCAGCTCTGGTCGTACCACGTACCTTGAGTAAGTCACTTATGCTCACTTGACCTCAGTTGCACTTCCAAAGATTAGGATGATAATACTTGCCCTCCATTCACCCTACTGCCATGTTTCAAAGCTTCCAGAAGTTGCAGTATTTAGAAATGCTTAAGAAAAGTAAGCAGTTCAGAACTACAATGCAGCAACTGCAGCTAAGGATGACTTTCGCATGGCACTGCCCTTCCGTGCATTTACTCGAACTTTTCTGTACTTCGGAACCCTAGGTCCTTGTTTACATGTAGCAAATATATTATGTGTATTAAGGCTGCATTAACTTAGGACTCAGAGCATGGTGACAGCTCATGTCAAAAATGATACGTATTTTCCGTGAGCCAGTGAAAGCAGCCTGGTCCAGTGGACAAGTCTGGACTCAGACTAAGGTGAGTGGGAGTCCTGGATTGATTTCCTAGCCATGAACAAAACACTAGACCTCCCTGGCTCCTACTCATTCACCTGTAAGGTAGAGGTGATAATATGTAGCCTGCAGGACATTGTGGCCTCTAGAAATCACGGGCCAGGCGCCCAGGAAGGCTCCAGGCTCCATGAGTGCGTAATACAGTGGAAATTTCTGTAAGGTTGCCAGTGCTATGTTTTCGTGAGCAGTGCTCATGTGATATGACCACCCTTTTCTTGACATCGCCGAGTGGCATCTGGGCTTGTGTCTTGATGTGCTGTGGCACTGGCCACATGTCACCCTCACTGCCCACCACTCGGCCCTTTCTGTTTTCTGTTCCTTCCTGTTCATTTCTCTCTCTTTCACCAACGACAACGTGACTTCCGTGACTGCCGGGATCTTGTCTCTTTGGTTCATTGTTCTGCTCTGAACAGGCCTCGATAAATAGCCATGTCATGAAGTATAAATTTGTCTGAGATCTGATAAAGGGTTGTCATATGTTGCCCTCTCCAAGGATTTTGCACTTTGCAGTTTGAAGAAAGTATCTAGAAATGCAGATATTAACCCTCATAAAGAAAGACTGAGGGAATATGACAGTCTCATATCTTAGGTAGACATTTTTCTTTGTGCCTCAGTTTCCTATATGAGCTCATTCTTGGGAGAGATTTGTCATTGCCATTTAATCAGCTGTGGTGGACCCCCCGAGCCTGAGCCGAGGTTGGCATCTCCGAGGTTCCTCATTGCTTAGAGAGTGGGTGTCTGTGGGAGTGCGGGGAAAGCCTGGCCTGCATGCCTCGTTTCACTCATAAGTAAGCCTTTAAGACAATGACAGTCACCGAAGTCAGTAAACTTTTTAGAAATAGATGATGTGGTAGGAAGCCTTCACGTGTTCATAAAGGAGAGACTGTGACAACAGGGAGACAACACGCATGACCTGACTGGGTGTGGGGAAGCAGTCACTCCTGCTCCACAGAGTGGATTAATTTGCAAAGACAGAAAGCAGAAGACAGCAGCAAATACAAAGGTACAGAGCAAATTCAAGTCCACTAAACCAGTTCTTTGACAGATAAGTAGGTTGAGCTGTTTAATGTACAGACATTTATGGTAATGAGACCGAAGCCCAGAAATAACCACAGAAGAAACAACACAGAGTTCAGAAAAAAAGGCTGGAAATATATTTTGGGTGATTGTATATAATATGCCAAAATCATCTCCTCAGTGATTAGCACAATTGAGAACAAAAAAAACTACCATCTGAAGGAACACGGAGACTGAAGTCCCCGCAAGGCGTGGGCGTTATTGAAGGTGAAGGAAATTCCTTAGGAGGCTGTCTGTCATTCTAAATCTGAGTGGTAGAGGCGTCCTGCCTGGCATTAGTAATCTCTCCAAGTGTCTGTCTTGGTTCTCCACCTACAAATAGCTCCTCTGTCATTGCCACACCACAACACACGCAGGTAAGGAAGAGTGAGGAGGCCAGCACGGGAGGGGGCCGTCATCACAGCTCGCCTCCGCCTCTCTGAGAAGGAGAGCATCTCTCCGCTGGGAGGCTCCGGAGAGGAAGACCCCCTGGGCCGTGACAAGTCTCTCTCCTCATGTCAGCACGTGCGGAGGGTGTACTGAACTGTGCCATCTCCGCACAATGGAAATAGCTGTGCCCAACAGAGTGTGTAAACCACAGATCCTCACGTAGGTGTGGGAGTCACTCTAGTTAATTTACACAGGGCAGGGGATTGTTACTGACGTGCAGTATTTCTACTTTCCTCAATTTAAAAAAAATCCAGCCAATTCTAAATATTTTTTTACAATCAATAGAGAAATCATATGCCAGATATCAGTAATTCATTTTTAAACAACATTTAAGAGAGACTTAGAGCATTTTTTTAGTCTGTGAAAATAAAATTCAGACCTTCTTCATCCACACTGATGGCAGTCAGTGCAGAGTTTGTGGGTACACGTCTGTGTCCTGGTGCCTCGTGCCCCCTCTACCAGTGTGAGCTATTCAGGGCGCAGGACATGTGTGCTGTTGCTGATGACACTGCTTAAATATAGAACTAGCACTTGAAGCTTTGGGATTGTAGAGGGTGGATGTGGTAGAGAAATGCCCTGAGGTGGGGAAGAGAAAGAAAAAAACAGTCCAAGTAGAATCAGACCATGTCTGCACCTATTGAGCAAAAGGAGAAGCAGATAAATTATCAGAGAGCAGAGAGTCCTCGTGGGGACCCCCGGGGTGGCGTGTAGAGACAGACTTGCTCCTCTGCCCTGAGATAACCCTACATTCTTGCCATTTAAGCTAAAGAATCAGGGACATCCAGGAGTAGGCTGTTCCATTAGGAGGCACAAATTTAGAAAAAATCTGAAATTTGTCATTTGGAACTCAGTGCCCCTCCAGCTGAAGTTCTGTGCTCCTCCTGAGCACTCTTCGAATCAGGAGCTGGGGAGGGTTCTTTGTGAGTCGAGCCTCCCTTCTGGTCGAGACAGCCTCTGCATGCTCCCCACTGCCTCCTGGTCTCTCCAGCATAGGGTGTGAGGGCCAAGAGTTACCTCTCCTCCGCGAAGCAGGGAAATGCCTTACTTAACTGGGATCTTCGTATTTCTGGATAATTTATCTTTGAGATTAGAACATTTTATAATCCCCAGAGTATTTACAAGTTTTGGAAAGTAGGGGAAGTGTCGTGTGATGGAAAAAGACTCAAGGTGGCACAAGATGCCCAGAGTGACAACGCAGGACCCGCCACTCTCCAGGGCATGTTGATTGGCGAACAGGTTGTTTCAACTCGCTGGAGCTAAGTTTCTTCAAATGTGATGTCAGAATTTTCACTGCGTTATCTCTATAATTCTTTCCAGCACTAATATTGTAGGATCCTAAGAAAATGACAATGGCTGATGTTGGAAAATGTGGCCATCCTCTCCGTTCTCATGCTTGGAAGGGCCGTGAGCACAAATCTCTGCTAGGATCATTTTAACCTCTAATAACCAGAAACCACCATTTAATTGTGAATAGGGATAGACACAGTCTGAAAGCTCCTCACAAAACTGAAAATAGGACAAACAACCACAGTGTAAAGTAAGAGGGAAATAGAAAAGGTGATAGTTAAGCCTAGAGAGGTGAGGAATCTGGAATCTTCCTGCCATATATGACAGGCAGCTCTGTTCCACTCTCACCCTCGAGTGATTCTCCTTTCATTCTTGCTGAACTGAGGGGGCTTTTGAGTGTGAAGGGGTCTTAGAAGTTTTCTTGTTAGACACCCCACTGTTCAGATGGGGAGAGTAAGACTTCAGGAGGGAGGGAGAGGTGCCGGGGTCCTGGTGCTAATCCCTAAAGAAGAGCTGTGACCAGCACTAGCCCCTCCCCAGGGCCCATCCCCGAAAACTCTCTCCCTACATGGAGGGAAAGGTATGGCGTTTGTCTCAAAGTGGGTCTGGGTGTTTGAAGGAGGACTAAAGAGTGGGAAATGAACTCATACGGCTCTGTCTGGTCTAGAGAGTGCATGTGTCACAAGTAATGACGGGATCATTGTCAACAGAACACTGATGTGGACACAGTCTGTCTTGTGGTCCTGCCCACTCCTTTCTCTGCATAACCTCATCCCCAGTTGTCACCTACCTTCAAACCTTCACACCTACTCAATTCCCTCACGCTTTCCAGGAATCTGCTGTTATAAACCCACTCTGACGCTCTTGAATGTCAGTCCAGGATTTTCCAATTTCCTAATCTCCTTTCCACAGAGTGGACCTAAACTCCATTAGTCAGGAACCTAGTAAAGGAGGGGCTAAGCTAACAATCCCAGCAGAAGTTTCAATGGCTGATGTTACAACTAAATCCTCAAATCATACAAACCAAGGTGCAAGATGAACGTGAAAAACAGCCACCACCTTCTGCATGGTAGGCAGGTGGGAATCGTGTGTGAATCAGGTGGGAAGCAATGAACAGCTAGAGGTCTAGCTGGAACTAGTCTGGAAGGAGCCTCTGGGTTCCTTGTCCATGAGAACAATGGAGGTCTGGGTGCTGTTGAAATAGAGGCAGCACTGTGCCCAGAATCCCGGGAGGGCATTCCCGCTCTGTCACTTACCAGTGTGAGATGGTGAAGTCCTTCACCTCTCTGGGGCTCTGTACCATCTTCTCTAAGAGGGAACAGTAAGTGCTTCGCGCCTCTCTCATAGGGTCACTGGGGTCACAAAGTGAGGACAAACAGCCATGTGCCAGGAGACTGTGTCGGCTGTTTTCCCATGCTCACTAATTTCGCATAGTCAAGACAGGAGGGTATGTGCTGCACTATCCATGCGATATGGTATACGGAATCATTGCCACTTTTTCTTCTTTCCTATGGTTACAAAGGCTGTTAAAACACCATCGTCTTTTTATTAGAATCTTATATATTATCACATTTCTGTATTTTCAAGTCAAAAATGAATTTTGATATTCATTTATCTCTATAATCAAAAAGGAAACACCCATCTAATGCCATTTGAGTGGTGACCTTTCATTACTCGGAAAGCCTTGGACTCAGACCCCATCTCCTGTGACCCAGTAAAGTCTAGAGTGATTCCAAGTAGTAGCGTCTCCTCTATCTGTTTGTTCCACTATGTTTTTTAAAAGTAAGTTGTGTATTTGCTTGCCCGTGGCCTATTTTGGTGGCTAGAAAGAAGAGTAGGAACACAATCAGGACTGATAGTGAAGGAAACAAAAGTTGGGTCTCAGACATACTTTTTAAAGACAAAGCACTAAAAAGCCGGTGGTTATAAGCCACAGAGTTGTAACCATATCACGCTTTAGTCCTGAAGGTAAAGGAAAAACATCCTCCCTGACTACATATTTTTTTTGTTTAAGAAATTCTTTTGGTTTTCTAATTGTAACTATTGAGCATAAATTGTCCATAACAATCTGACTCAAAGGAGATAAAATTGAGACCTACAACTTTTCATAAAGCTCACCTAAGAATCAAAACTACACACGTAATAGCAGCAAAAATGAGGTTAGTAGTTGGCTGATGGGAATGTCAGAAGGGCACAGGGACTTAGCCACTGAGGCACCTCTGCTTTCTGGGCTCAATTTCCTCATCAGGAAGTTCCTGGACCAGGTCATCTGGAATTCTCCATTCGGCATGAAACTTCTCTGAGTTCACCCGATGGTGAACCCCTGGGCCGTCCCCTACCAGAGGTGACTCCTTCTCATGTCTGCCACCATGCAGCTTTACCAGAGCACAGGCTTGGAATAGAAAACCACAAAAAGAAAGCTGAGGTCCTTTGGTCTCTTTAAACCTCTATCTAAATTGCTGTGCTCTTCTATTTAAAATGTGAAACTGTACTTTAAAATAATTTTCTGGTAAAATGCTTTATTTCATCACAAGTGCATTCTGCCTATTTGATAGAACACTGATCATGTCAAGAACTAGTCCAATTGACTCCTTTATCTCTTGTGGCTGGAATATTTAGTCTGTGGACTGTTGGTACCACATTGTTAATTCCTGACTGGCCAGAAAATTCTGGTCCATTTCCCATGGCCCGATTCCACATATGGTCCATTTTATTATTAGCCTCAGCAAAACATAACTAGATGGGTAAGTTTCCTGAAAACACAAAAGCAGAGATGGAGTTCTGAAAGCTCACTGTAGGTGATTTTGAATTCTGGAGGAGGCTGATGCACGGTGGATATTTAGAACCTGCTTGTTGACGGCTTGATTGACTGTTCCCTTCCCTCAGTCCATATGACTAAGAATTGACTTTTTATTTCACATGTGTTTTGAAACAGTTAAATACTGGTAACTTGAGACATTCCATCAACCTACCAGGAATTTTGGCCACTCATGCCATTTCACCAGCAGTTCCCACAGTTACTGTGAAGGTCATGCAGCCTCAGACAACACTGAACATTGGTAACCTGGAAGGAGAGCCAACCCTTGCAGGAGACTATGTAGTCAAATGTTAATACATTTGCCCTGCCTGTTCCAAATTTCTTCTACAAATAGGCTGATTTCCCCCATCATCTGCTCCATGGGCCAATCCCCCCATGATGGGACTAGCCCCCACGTGCACAGACTGCTTTCACCATGTGCGGTCTTTACATGGCACATCCTAGTCACACGATTCCTGTAGGAGGTCTCTGAAAGGGGCCAGGCCTAGGTCACTAGCATCATGCAACTGGTAAACAGCAAAAGAGTGACAAGACTGGGTTATCTGACTTCTACTTTCATTTGCATTCTGAGATAACTACAAAAGCTGTGTGCACGTCCTCTCTTGCTGTACTGCTACTAGAATCCAAAGCAGGAGGGTATGTTGGAAGTGGCCTGGCTCTCCCGGTTTTCAGACGGTAAAGGGACCCCACCTCAGCTTCTTCTCAGCCTCCCCCCTCTGTGGCAGTGAGGCTGTGTGGAGAAGCATGTCCATCTTTGTTTTAGTCTCTTTTAGAGGAAGGTAGCTTATGAATCAAGGGACAAGATGAATAGGTTTCTGGTGATCAAAAAGCAAGACATGTTCCTTAATTATGGGACACAGAGGCGAACGTAGGAGCTGTTGGGAAGCTCAAAAATAACAGGAAAAACCATTTCCTACCTGGAACAAATGAACTGAAGATAATCCCAAGGTTTAGAACGTGGAGAGTTAACTAGAATCATGTCTATAACAAGTCTGGTAGAAAGGCAAAGAGTTTCATAAAACGTGGATCCCTGTCAAATTCCATGTGCAGCCTTGTTGTGGGTTTAGAAGGAACAAGGAGATGACACACACGTTCTCTTTCCTTGTTCACCACTTTCACTAATTTCTTCCTTTTCCAAGGTCTTTGGGATGACAAGATGAGTTTCACAAGAGAAAGTTAAGAGAAAATCGTCAAAACAATAAATCTTACCTGACTGTGTTTTCTTCTTTGACTCAACTTTCAAAATGCTTCAAGATGTGGCATGTGCTTTCCTATTTTCAAACCATAACTTAGAAATCCGTCTCATGTGTAGGGACAGTGGCGCTGGCTGTCAAAAGTCACCAGATATTGTGTGGAGGTCATGGAACCTGGTTATCTGGAGGCTGCTGCTTCTCACAGCCCGGGAATGTAAAAATCAAAGTGCATAAATTGAGAGGAGAATATAACTTTTATGTTTTCAAAAATTCATTAGAACAGGATTCCTTCAATTCCTAAAAGCTTAAACCCTAGGCCAGTGGCATGGTGTACATTTGAGATGGATGCTTCCACAGTATTTCTGATGCCCTTCCAATACTCGTTGATTCTATTTTTCTTGCCCTTCTTTGGAAATATATGTATCCTTGCACTAAGGAAATTGATCTATAGGGATTATCATGAAGACGGACAACATTTGTTTCCTCCAATTAACGATGCTCTATGACTAATATATAACAAATTTGATTTGCTTTAATAAAAGATGTGTTTGACTTTAAAAATTTGTTGGTTCTGTGTATGACCTAGCAAGCATGTTGTTTTCTGCTGTTGATATGTTGCTGTCCAAACCTTTTTTACCAACGAAAGCCTTTTCTGAGGGAACAGCATGAGATCCATAAAGAAATCACTGGGGGCATCCTGACTCAGCTCTTAATCAACAGGTATTTTCTGCTAATTAATATATCTCATTTCTTCAGCTCATTAATAAACTTTAAAAATTCTTCTTACTCTGGTTCACAGATGTGAAAATGGCATGAAGCTAACCAAATTCAGTCTGAGGGAGGGGGAAAGAATACCTTTGAGAATCCATTTATTATTATCTATATTTGCAATATATATGGTAGCAATTATGTAACATTGTGAAGAGAAATGCATATCCCAAATGTTCCTTTAGCATCAAATAGGATACATTTCAGATGAAACCGAGGGGTTCTACATAATTTTTAACATGGTCTTGTTTAACATGCTCTAGTTTTCCTAAATACTTTTTGAGATTGGATATGATGCTTATTCACACATTATTTCCACTAGCTCACCAGAATCTCCCTAGGCTTCGACGTGGAGGAAATTAAAGCAAATTAAAGCTGTACTCTACGTGTTACAGTCACACAGCCCATGTCCATACTGGTTGTTATAGGCATTTGGTCACTGCGTACTTTTTCCTCCCACTCTCTCAAACCTGCTGAGATACTTATGCAGGAATTACGGTTAATCAGATTTAGTTTCTAAACTTTTACTATGGCATTCCTGTTATTTCACTGTGGATCATGATAAATTGTCTCTAAGGTAGAAAATTCAAAATAACTCTTAATTCAGCCCAAATATGTGCTTCTGATACTGAAGGCCCAACATAGGTGGCGTCCCTGCGTGATTCCTCAACAACCTGAGGCTTTCTTCTGTCTTGCCTGAGCATCACTGTGAAAACAAACAATTTAAAAGCGATTGCTACGACCATCTGTTTAAGAGTTGGCAATGAGTAAAGGTCATGAACTCTTAGAAAGCCTAGTAATATGATGAATATAATTATTATGCATCTGGTTGGGCTGTAAACAAATGAAACCAATAAAGAAAAATTTGGAAGTAATGAAAAATTAATATATTTACCCTATATACTGGTTTATTTTAAGATTAAAGAAATTAAGAGTTTACAGCAACCATTTTAAATGGCCTCCTGTGTTTTTAGCACAATCCATTTTCTTTATGTCGACACTGTCAGCGGAGCTGCAAGCAGGACTTAAGGTTCCGTTAGGTAATGAACAGGGCTTGACTTACAGTTAACTTGCTATCCATGCTGTTGCAACTAAACTTCAAATTCTAGCCATTTTTTTTCTTTTCTTTTCTTTTTTGTCCTTTTTTTATTTTCTTTGCAGAAGACCATCAAATGAATTGTCACAATACTCGAATAATGCAGGATGCAGAAAAGGATGATAACAATAATGATGAGTATGACAATTACGACGAGCTGGTGGCCAAGTCCTTGTTGAATCTTGGCAAGATTGCCGAGGATGCAGCGTACCGGGCCAGGACTGAGTCAGAAATGAACAGCAATACCTCCAATAGTCTGGAAGATGATAGTGACAAAAACGAAAACCTGGGTCGGAAGAGCGAGTTAAGTCTAGACTTAGACAGTGACGTCGTTAGAGAAACGGTGGACTCCCTTAAATTATTAGCACAAGGACACGGAGTGGTTCTCGCCGAAAACATGAACGAGAGAAATTATGCAGACACTATGTCACAGCAAGATAATAGAAACATGAATTATGTAATGTTAGGGAAGCCCATGAACAACGGACTCATGGAAAAAATGGTGGAGGAGAGCGATGAGGAGGTGTGTCTGAGCAGTTTGGAGTGCCTGAGGAATCAGTGCTTCGACCTGGCCAGGAAACTGAGTGAGACGAACCCGCAGGAGAGGAACCAACAGCAAAACATGAACATCCGCCAGCACGTCCGGCAAGAGGATGACTTCCCAGGAAGAACACCTGACAGGAACTATTCTGACATGATGAACCTGATGAGGCTCGAGGAGCAGTTGAGTCCCAGATCGAGAACTTTCTCCAGCTGTGCAAAGGAGGATGGGTATCATGAAAGAGATGACGATACCACCTCAGTGAACTCGGACAGGTCCGAGGAAGTGTTTGACATGACCAAGGGAAACTTGACCCTTCTTGAGAAAGCCATTGCTTTGGAAACTGAGAGAGCAAAGGCCATGAGGGAGAAGATGGCAATGGAAGCTGGGAGGCGCGACAACATGAGATCATATGAGGAGCAGTCGCCACGACAACTTCCCGGGGAGGAGAGAAAACCTAAATCCAGTGACAGCCATGTCAAAAAGCCATACTATGGTAAAGGTAATATTTCTACCTAACGTAAGTTGCCTTGTGAAAATTAGACTAAAAGATGTCAATTTTAGTCTACAATTAAAGTACGCATCACACTAAATTATATCCCTAACGCATATTTCTTAGAATGGATTCCAGAATTATATTTTGTGATTATGTTTCTGAACAGTAAATAAAATATTTGTCTGAGAAATACACAAAGCAGCTCCATGTCATATTATCAGAGCAGATGACTAACATGATATTTCAGTGGAAACTGCATGCCTTGGAAAGATAAACTTAGAGCACAAACACATCATGTAAAAGACAATATTAGGATGAGCCTGTGTTCTTATAAATGAACCACAATCTATGTGGAGGGCAAGGGGGTATGTAGCAACTAGTCAATCAGGGATGAAGCACATCTTTTATCAATTGGAATGGGTAGGTGGCATCATGATTTATACAATTATCATCAAAGGACAATTATTGATGAAACCTCCCCCACAGAAAACATCCCTGATAGAAATTGAACAGTAATGGAATGACCAATAACATAAGACAAGGCCAGTGACTGCACATTAATTATCTTAAGATAGGAAGTGATGGGAGCCATTTGCTATGCAAGGCACGCTGTATCCAATGCTGAGATCAATAGTAATTTCTTTAGTATATTCATTCTCCCACACTGATTCCATTCCATTGTGAAAACAGTTATGGTGCTTACTTTATTATAAAACACTCAAAACCATCCAATATGATAGTTTTAACCAGATTTTCACTTATAAAATATGTGGGCACATATTTGCATGTGTCTACATATTCAATCATATACATTTGTAGTCAATATATCTAATATGTATATATATATTTCCAACCTGGATGATTGGCTTCATGTTTGTAGTAAAAACAGTGTCTACTTTCCCTATAAAGTGGATTATAATTTAACCTCATGTAGAACCTTGCCATTGCGGATATCTCAATTACAAGACTCTTTTGAAGCTAAGTAAGAAGGAATTTCAAGAATGAAGTTGGTGATTCCTTAAACCCTTCCATATTAGTATCAAAAGTGATCTTCTGTTTTGCACGTTATTCTACTCCTGATGAATACTGAGTTTACTCACTGCGGATCTGATAATGAGGTTCAGGAATTTGGTTTGAAAATCAGTTGCTGTATAACCTTCAAACGATCGGAAAAACTATTTTTTCTGTTGTGACATAGGTGTGTATTCTCCTCTCAATGTGTGCACCTAACTCCTATGGTAAGTTGGGCACCATGATGACCAAATATTAGTTGGAGACCAACCTTAGCCAGAGGCACTCTGGACTCTTCATTTGGCAAGTGCTTGAGCACTGACCGTCGTCTCAGTGATGCAGGTGAAGGCTAGACCCTGTGAGGGGTGGCATCTGAGGAAGGGGCTGTTTCTCCAAGGCAAGGAGGCTAGCTCAGGGGAGCATCAGGCTGCTTTGGATGTTGTAAAGACTACAAAACATAGCATATATGTTTATAACCACAGTGCAATCTGTTAGGAATTTCCAGTTGGATATTTGAGAGTCATAGAAACATTTTTAGGAAGCAACAGTATTGTTTCTCATAGTATTGCTCAGTTGGACAAATACATGCCAGGCGTATGTTTCAGGGCTTTGTTGAGTGGCATTCATGGTGGAGTCTCAGCACTGAGAAACTCAGCGATCTTCCACGGACACCCGCAGGCTCATTTGGCGTTGCGGGTTCTGTGTGTTGCGGCTTCCTTGGTGTCTGTGGTTCCTTTAAACCCAGCAGCTTTCTGTAGATTTTGACTCATTTTGTTTTGTTATTGTTCTTCTGTTTTATTTTGTTTTTTGCAAGAAGTGGAATTCAAACCACTTGCCTCCCCTAAATAAATGGGGGCAGCAGTGGGAACAAACAGTAAAAACTGAGATGTGCTTTTTCCCTGAAATGAGGAAAGGGTTGGGGATTTGGACTCTCCAACTGAGTTGGAAAGCATTCATTTCTGCCTCGCCCCAGTTTTTCCAGAGCTTCTTCCTCTGATCAAAGCTCATTTCTGTTTCTTATCGATGTGTTCCACGTCGTCCCCAAGTTTCCTTTGAAGATGTCCGTAGTTGTATTCAGAACCAAATAAATAAAGCCAAGCAGGGACACCAAAGTGGGGCAAAGAGATTAATGCCCTCCTTATTAAAAAAAATTATGTGCTATCTTACCAACACTGCCAGTGGACAGTTCCTACAACCACATAGTGGATCAACAGTCTGTATTTTCAGCTTCTCTGTTGTTTTATTAAAGCCGGAGAGAACACTCTTATGATTTCTCGTTTATACACAATCTTCTCAAAATGATTTAAATGATTAATGAGTAACCCTTCCAAACTCTTGAGCAAAAGCAAAAGAAATTTATCACGCATCTCCTCTATCTTTCTTCTTTAAGAATCTACCTGAAAGGGAGTAAGGCGAGCAGGCTAAACCAAGCGCACAGTTTTTCTAATAGATGTTGTTGCAAGATTTTCAGTTGAATTTTTGGCCTGTTTGCTTGGCTGCTTTGTGTTTTCTCGAATGTTTTCAGGATGAGCTGGGATTGTGAGAACTAAGATAGCAAGGGAGGTGATGGTGAAGGCGCCCGGCGGCCCCGCCTCCACCAGGACCCATGCATCGAGAGGAGACTATGCCCTTGTCGTCTTCCAAAAGCTGAGAGTTTGAGCCACTTTGTTTTCACACAAATCTGTACTTAACTTCAGAACGTTTTCAAAATTTGTGAAATAATCATTGTAAGTGTCCTAATGAAAAAGTCATTTAATGATTAAAAATAATTTATTTTTTTATCCTTTAAAAGTCGTTTTTATCTAGTTTATGATTTTAAACAGTATCTCTAGTTTCTGATTTTAAATAATCAATATTTCCCTTTGAAACTGTTACTGTGCACTTACTATTTTGTATTTGCATTAATTAATTTGTACCAATATTACTGTGAAATTACTTGAAAGGCAATAAAATGCTAGACTTTTAGTTTGCATGCTTAAGAGAAGCTCCAATAAGATATTGAGGAATTGAAATCACAGCAACATAATTTTAGGTTTGTTTTCAGAGAGTATTACCTACAAATAATCATAGGAAGTAACTGACAGTTGCATCTAGATATTTCCCTCATCACCAGCAGTGGTTTAAGAGACTCCAAGACCTGAAAGACATTGTGTAGAATAAAATGCTAGCTAAAAAAGATAAAGGAGGGGGGCCTTTTTATATAACGTTAAAGCTTTTCTGTATTCCTGTGAGTCCCTTGTCTATTTCAAGTTCACACGAATGACTTAAGAAGAAAGTCTGTAAGTGTTCAAAAAATTTTAAACCAAACTTTTTTTCTTGCTATAAAATGAATTGTTAACCAAAAGTGAAACATGTATTTTCTTGCAACCATGATTGGCCTGATTAATGGGGTAACAATATAAAAATATTAAACCCCTGCAGAAATTTTAACATGGCATTCACTAGACCAAATCATAGTAGTCACTATCTGTTGATAACCTGTGCAACTGGTTTTCAAAAACTGGCTCAAAAAGAGTCTTTCGTGCCCTTACATTACTATTTTGTTTGAGCTTTATCTGAGAAATATTTTCTGGAACTTTATGAACTGTGGTCAATTCTGGACATAGAAAGAATTTTATTAGCAATATCATTGCATTTCTGGCATCTGGCATTCAAGTTTTGACCCAATTTCTACTCTGCTGCTCCCTCGACTGGTATTGCTGAGAGCAGGCAGGGCTGTGAGCCCATTTCCTCTTAATTTCGTGTATGCATGCAATGCATTAAAGAGCCTTCCTCTGGTTCCAAGTGCAGATGAAGAAATCCAAACAAATGGTTGCTCCAGCAGCTTCTGAAACATTTTTGATTGCACATCACCTCTGTCAGGTGGGATTTCCACCATTTTGGTCATTCGCTTACAGTGCCTTCTGAGAGTTCAGCTTATTTTCAGAAAAGTGCTGAATTGGAATGCTAAGGAAGAATGTTGCAAGAGAATAAATTTCAACACCAGTAAAATTTTGCAGCTTATAATGTATATGATCAGAGCACTCAATAAGAAAGAAACTCCACTAAAGTTCGTTTGAATGGCATGATGTTCCCTGATTGGCTTTGACGGAGCGATTGCTGAAGGATCATGGTAGTGTCTTGTTCTCTGAGAAGGTCACTGTCTCATCATTATTTATGTTGATTTCTTTGAGCAACACAGCTTATCATGTAACACACGGGAAAATGATTAATCGAGAGTTAAGATAGACATAGTCTTTTTTTTTCTTTAGTGTAGAAAGTAAAATATTTTATAATTCATGATTATACTGTTTAAGGTCAAAAAAATCACCCAAAACCAGAGAACTACCTATGCAAAAGTCTGATGCCACAGCCTGTCCCCCTGACACCTGCTTTCTTTATCGAGGTCTCTTCAGATTGTTAAATAATCACATTTGTCTTCAATGGGTAAAACATTCATTCTCTTGACACCTGTTGTCGCTTTTAGATCCCTCGAGAGCAGAAAAGAAAGAGAGCAAGTGTCCAACCCCAGGGTGCGATGGAACTGGTCACGTAACTGGGCTTTATCCACACCACCGCAGTCTGTCCGGATGCCCGCACAAAGATAGGGTCCCTCCAGAAAGTAAGTCTGTGTTTCTCCAATCCCCTTGGGAGCACACACACCTGTGACTCTGTTTACATCATCCCTCTTGCCTTTGTCATTTCCATCTGCGGCTCAGTGAAACCTTATTTAACCAGCACCTTCTTGTCCTGACGGACAACTCACCCAGCACCCCTGGGCCCGTGTAGCCTTCCTGCTCCTACAGCGTGCAGCGTTTTCTTGGTAACATTCCCACTAGGTCGGCCCTAGGACAGTGGCACACCACGCAGTGTTTCTCCTTGCAGCCGGGCTGAGCAGACAGGCCTCAGCTCCAGTCCTTTTTTCGTCTCTGATCTGCTCTGTGACCTCAGGCAAGTCACTTCTCTCCTTCTGTCCTCACAAACTACAGAACAGAATTTAGACAGTCTCTAAGACATCACTCCCAGCACTAAACTGCTAGGAATCCCTGAGAAAAAGGACCTTGAGACTGCTTTTGCCCAATTATCTGAACTTCTGTATATCTGTGAATCAATACTTATATTTTATTACATTTTACTTGTGAAGTCTGTTTTATGTCATAGTTGTCCCAACATTTCTACACAGCAAAATCTTAAATAAGGAGATTTAAGTCAGTGGGTTTTGATGTTATGCATTCTTTTAAATTAGTTTCTGAGAATATGAAATAAATCAATGAAAACAACTAAATTTCTTTTAGAACTGAAATGATGTACACCCTTTTTTGTTTATCTTTCTCTCAGCATATACAGTGTGCCAACTATTTAAATGCTATTAGAATTGATTGCTTAGGAAAAAGGCATATTTCCAGAAATTACTCTGTGAGGTTAAAATCCTGATTTTGAGTCTAAGGTGTGTTAAAGATTCTCCTTATTATTTGAGACATAGTTTCTAGGGGGGAATGTCACAGTTTGGCTTGAGATATGACAAGATGACCAGCTGATTGATTAGAGGAACTTTTGAGAATTGTTCCATTAAAATGGCTAACTTTGGAATACTTGGGAAACAAATCTGTCAGAACAAAGAAAAGTTCATAATAGTAGTTGAGGCTTAGAAAACAGGGTTAGCTGAACGTGTTCAGATGAAATATTTTTAGGAGCTAGAGGTTCCAGGTTTTCAAATGGCTACTGAAAATAATAAGCCCATGTTTCTTGTAACTATCCTGTGAACAGACGTGAACAGTTGTGGAAATACACAGACTCGAGTGCATGGCTCTGCCCCCGTGTGTTACATGAGCAAGGAGACAGCATGGGTTAACTACCTCAGCTTCGTTTCCAAGCACACTCTCTGTGTCGGGCGCTCAGCTCGCATTCGACAAACACTGACTCCTTTAATCCCCAGTATTGCCCTGTTTTCCACATGAGGAAAATGAGGAGCAGAGTCTATCATCCTTTTCTCTTTCCGGGGATTGGCACAGAGTCTGGAAAATTAAAGATACTCGAGCAGGTACTAACTTGCCTAAGTAGAGAACTGGGCTAAGATCTAAATTCACATCTGTCTGAATCCCACGCCTGTTTCCACCGAGACCTGGGTGTGATACTCCAGTCTCAGCCCTAACAAGCTGTGTGACATTGGGCATGTCACACACTGTCTGTACTTCATTTTCCTCATCTACAAAATGAGGCATTAGGACCCAACTCTAATGTCTTAAGAAGAAAGAGCTGCTTTATGCAATTTTTTAAGGCATATGTTTTCACCTTCAAAGTAGAGTATCAGATCCTCTTCATGGCTGAGACATCCTGCCGACTACATTTTGACAGGAAAAATCTAAATGTAGCAGAAATAAGACCCTGTTCTGATGAGCTGCATATTGTCTGTGCTCATACAGACCACAAGTCAGATCACACCTCGGCTCACCTTCGCCCATGGGGAAGTGGGGACTCAGGTCTGACGCCACTCTCACAAATGCCTTCCTGGGCATCTGTAGAAGATCCTTTCTAAATATTTACCTGGTATAATTTTTTATAATACTGTAAAAATGCAAAAAAATTTGACTCCATAGAAGGCATGCCTTTTTTTTTTTAGCTTGTCCTGGGCTAGCTTCTCCTAATCATTATTTCTGTCCAGCTGAATTCAGTAAAGGAGTTTGCACCCCCAGTTTGAAACACACTGTGTCAGAAACACAGGGCGCACACTGAACTAGACACCAGGCTGCTCCTCCAAGAGCTCCCAATCCAGCTTAGAATGGGGCGTGCACACGGGACAAAGTGCAGCCGTCATGTGATGGTGGTTCAGCAGCACGCTGTGGACACGCCCCCGAGAGTTCAGGGATGGTGACTTCCCCCGAGGACCCGTAGGCTTCACTGAGGTCACACTTTAGCTGGTTCTGTGTGAGAGAGAAGCTACCGCACTGGATCGCACAAGAGATCAGGGCATGAAGGAGGCGGTGGCAATGGGAAGAGAAAGGCTGGGACAGATTCAAGAAACATTCCAGACACAGGCTGGCAGGACTTGAAGACCACTGTAGGTGAGACAGAGGAGAAAGGGAGGGAGACTGAGGCAACACCAGGATTCTTGGCCTGGTCAATGGCAAGGAGGAGGACGCCAGTAACAGATGTAGAGAATTGAGAGATGGAGCCACATCTAATTGGGGAACTCATGACTCGCATTTTTCCAATTTAAATTGGAAGCGCTGTATGATACTCCTAGCAGGCTTTGGGGAGGAGAGGTCCGGAGAGCTGGAGAAGGTCAGGTGCAGCAGGAAAACAAGGTGGTTATGTGGATCTGCCCTCTGAGCAGTGGTAGAAACTGAGAAGGAAACTGCCCAGAGAAGAGGCATAAAGCAAGAACAAACAGAAGCCAAAAAAGGAAGGTTTGGAGGTGAGTGTGTAGAAAGATGAAGCAGAGGGAGAGAGGCGGAAAGAGAGAAGTCAGAGGGAATGAGAAGAGGATGGTACTTCTGAAAAGGTCCCACATATGAAGGGAATGGCTGAGAAAGAAGTCCAAGATAATCTTGGACAAAGAAGTCTAAGAGAAGGGAGTAAAGAGGTCATTGAGTTTATTGAGCAGAAAAAGCCTGCTGTTAACAACTAGGAGAAAAATGTGAAAACTATAGCGAAGAATAGGAGCCATGTATGATGCAGAAGTTTGAGAAATATGCATGGGGTTTAGGAAATAGAGGGAAGTGTAGACAAAATATGGCCAACAAATTCCATCTCATGTGTGGGTCCCAGTTGACAATGGTTAAGAAGGAGTCCATGTCTTCACTTAGCAGAAGAGAGAGGCACAATCAATTTGAGATCTATACCATAGACAAGCAAGGAAGGTGTTTGTTAGCTCCAGGGGGACTTTATATTGGAAAAGTTTAGCATAAAAGGAAAGGAAAGATGTATGGTAATTTGAGAGAAAAGCTGTGTCATCAGAAGGGTTTCTGTAATGTTATAACAGGATGATAGGAAAATAGTAAAGAATAAAGAATGAAGGACACAGGTAAATGAACACCCTGAAAGAAAGAGAAAAGGACAGGTGAGAGAGCATACTGAAGAGCTCACCTGAGCGGGGGGACACTCCCTCCTCTGAGATAGGAGAGCAAAGTTGCAGGGAGCTGTGCCTAGATTCCCCAGGAAGGAGACCTCCTGAAACCCGCCCCCCTCCCCAGCCAGTTCCCAACACAAAACGAGCCAAAGGTCGGCTCTCCATTGTTTGATCACCATTTGTCGAGCATCAACTATATGTAAGGACAAGCCAGGAGGTATGAGAGCTATAAAGATGAAACCAAAATGGACTTAGTTTTTAAGGAACTGACCAGGACTGAAGAGCTAAGAAGTGGACTCAAGTAATAACGTCACATGGAAATAGCATGTGGATTGCAGGGAAAAGAGAGAGATCGTTTTAGAGAAGGAGGAAAATTGTAGAAAATACAATTATGTGACCAATGTGGGTGGGCTTTGTTTTTCATGGTCCTTCCATGTTCGCCTGGCATAACCTCGCTGGCAGGGAAAGCTCCAACAGTCCCCAGGTATGGAGTTTGTAGACAGTTGTGCTGGTGCCAGTGTCGGGGCCAATTCTCTTGGCTTTCCAACAGCACTTCTCACCCCTGCCAGCCTTCCCCCACAGTCCAGAGCAGTGGTGTGTTCACTGAGGACCAGGAAAGAGAGGGTATGCCAACAGTCCATTGCCACTGCCGGGTAAATTTAACTGCTGTCTCCTGACAGTAGCTTGCATCTTCCTTCACCACGAAGACCATGTCGTGCTGTCTCCCACTTGTTACTTTCACAGGATGAACTGTAGCTCACTCGAGACAATAAAATATTTAATTCCTAGGTGAAAAGTCATTATTCAATTCATCTTATTTAAAAATAAGGTTTGGGGTTCTCTATTCACCCATGACCACGCCTTCATAACACTGTGTGTTTCCAAAGCATAGGCATGTTTTAAGAACTACCACTCTACGTGCTGTTACATGGCTAATCAACCCTCGGTGCTTATGTATGGGAGACCTACCAGGGGCCTTTGCTTTCCAATCCCATCTGAAACAGTTCAGTTATCATGTGCTCCAACCTCCATGGCTCCCTGTCCACGCACCCTGCTTTGCATGCCAATTAGAATAAGGTTGAGACAACCTCCTTTTTCTTCCTACCTGTATTTTCCTGACCATGCTCATCACAAATGTTTGTAGGACTGTCTGTTGTAAACTAACCCAACCTCTGTTAAAATGATTGCATATTCTTGTTTTCGGACCATTTCTATGTTTTAATGCTGGGCTGTTTTCTCTGCCTCTCCTTGTCAAGTTCTTGCCATGCATGAAAATGTTCTCAAGTGTCCTACTCCGGGCTGCACAGGGCGAGGGCATGTAAATAGCAACAGGAACTCGCACAGAAGGTAAGCAAAGCGCTCCTGTGTTCTGCGCTGCAGGGAAGGCAGTTCCCTGACAGCCGTGTTCCCACAACCTCCAGAGGGCGTGCACGCCCCTGCACACACCTCCTTCCCGCCCCAGGAGACACACGGCCTCAGTATATGGCTTTCAGAGGCTGGAGAGTGCTGTCGCATAGTGCACGGGGAAGTCAAAGGCTCAGAGCCCGTTTTCGCAGATGAAATTTGTTTAGCTGTCTACCTCACTTGACGTGATGGGGTAGTGGTCCAGTGGAAGGCGCCTTCCTTGGTGTAATATCTAAGATGGAACCATGACCATTTGCAACGACTCAAAGGAAGGCAGTAAAGGCTCCATTATCTCTGAGGGGTCAGGAGGAGTTGTCCTATGTGCCTCCTACAGGATGGAATCAGAACACAGTGAGACTGCACAGTACGTGATGTAACTCTGCTGTCCCCTTGAAACTCTGCTGAAAGCCCCGGTCAGCAGTGTGGACATCATCAGAATACGAGCAGATGTCCTAAAGTGCTGCCTGGGGAACATTTGGCGCGACAGTGTGCCAGGCAAAGAGGCTTTTCCTGGACTATTGCTGTAAATGAGCATGCTCAGAATCACACTTTCAAATTCCAATTCTCTTTCTCTGTCGTATTCTGACTTTTACTAAGTTTCCTATAATATTCAGTTTGTCAGATTTTTTTTTCAGTAGCCAAAAAGTGATTCTGTTAAGAATTGTCTTGTAGCCTATAGTTTGAGCTTCATAAGCTCATGTAAAATAATGTCTAAATGGAGGAAACCGTTATGAGTCTCACTTTCATTTTTGTTTGTCTGACTGGTAAATTTAGCTACTTGTGTCAAACTTATATGGAAACAAATCGCAACCTAGTGCCCTTCAGAGATATTCCTGGGCTTAATCTGCAGAGGGGAAAAATGATAGTAAACTGGGAATGCTCATGCGGGGTACTCTTCGATACAGTGTTTACAGGATCAGCTTCATCCCCAAACCTTCGCACAGTCATTGATTTTTGAGACATTACACATACATGGAGTAAGCATCTGTGCCTATGTGCAGATATATATACAGATACACAAAGAACAGACACCATGATTTCGTGAAGAATAAGCTCAAACACAAAAGAGCCAATCTGTTGTGTCTTCCATAAATTGTATTTCAAAAAAACATTTCAGAGTACTTGGGGAAGTTATTCTGCTTCTCTTCCACTTCCCTTTCTCTTCCTGGGGAGGACGCAAATGAGCTGGCCAGACACAAGCCAAAGCACGACGGTCAGCAGTGCTCACGGGATCCGCTTAGCGCTCCATCTTCTGGTGCCAACCAGAGAGCTGCCTTTCTTGGGCTGTTTAGAACCTCATGCTGCCCAAGCGGCTAATTCCTCGTCTCCAGAAACAGTCAACATCCCAGAATGGCATCTGTGTCTAAAATTTTAACCAGCTCATGTTCTCTTGAATGTCACGGAATTTGGCTTGCTGTCATTGGAAAGGACCGAGTACACTTTATGCATACTATGGCCATCGGCACTGTCTACTGGAGACCAAGAGGAAAACATGCCAACTGCAAACATGGTTATTTTTCCCTCTCCCAATTCATTCCATCAGGAAAGCCCGCGACAGGTTTGGGGACCTGCCTCAGGGTCTCTCCGTGCTGACAGGGAGAGGAGGGGAGGGGAGGATTGGGTCAGTGTGCTGCGAAGCCATTTGAGGAGACAATTAAATTCCCTTTCTGTAATTCCAGCCTCTCTGGATGCCCTATTGCTGCAGCAGAGAAACTGGCAAAGGCCCAAGAGAAACACCAGAGCTGTGACGTGTCCAAGTCCAACCAGGCCTCAGACCGAGTGCTAAGGTACCGAACACGCAGTGTGTCATTCCACGAGCCCCATCTACAGCCAGGCCCCAGCACGCCCAAGTGCTCGGGACACTGGGTGAGGTGGATGGTCATGCTTAGTGACAGGAATGAAGGTGGTAGCTGACCCGAGCCCACCTCTCGCTCCGTCCTGGGCGCTATGTGGGAGCGGGAGGTCACTTCACCTCCCTGGGTTTTCATTGACCCATTGTAAGTTTTTAGAAGACAGAAGCAGATGAAATTGTTTCTGGCTCTCTTTCTGGCTCTGATATTTCATAATTGTACAAATTCTAGATGAAAGGAAGCTTTCAAAATTAATGAGATGCCCAAAGTAATTTTATCTTAGTCTGGAGGAGCGGGCATAGCACCCACCTGCAGGATGGTGGTAATGTTTCTGAAAATGTCAGGGTGCTGGGAACACCAGCTTGCGTGTACACAGAGGCTCCTTGTGTGAAACCTTCATAGCTGCCTGTCCTTTGATCCTCAGAAACCCTGAGAGGTGGGCAAGAGGAGGTGTTGTTATCCCCACTTGACAAGCAAGAAGACCAGAGTGCAGAGAGGTTAAATGACTTACCTGAAACCTTAACCACTGAAGGTTAAAGCAGGAATGACCTCGAAGACCACCTGGTTCCACCCACTGTTTTTTAAGTGTGGCAAAGAATGATTATTGGGAGAGGAAGTGGAGGAAGAAATCCACGCTCCCGTAACCCTAACATCAACCCCCATTTCTGCACGTGCCCTTCAACCCCTCATCCGTGTGAAAACGATGACAATCATCGTTTCTTCTGCCTTTTTGTCGATGTCATACCCTAAACACACTTCCACGTCTATATGAGAATCATAATTGTCATCTTAATAGCAACGTATGTTCTACTGTGGGGAGGTGCCACCAGCTCTGAAAGTAGATTAATTCCAACTTCTACCATTGAAGAGAGAGCAGTCAGAACACACACACAATTTTGCTTCTGTGAAATCATTTCTTTGGGATAAATCACTTGGAAAAAATCACTAGGCAGACAATATGAATACCTCTTTGGTTTTGTTGTATATTATTTCACAGCTTTCTGAAAGGATTTTACCACAGTCATTAAACTCTCTTTTATCCCTCAATAGAAAAATTAAAATCTTTATAGAAAATGAGAAATATTTAAATAGACAAAAATAAGAAAACAAAAATCATCTATGATCCTACCATTCAGAGATAAACCCTCAATAAAGTTTGGTGTGCATTCTTCTAGATTTCTCTATGAGTGGGTTACCAATCTAACATGCCCCCAGTGGGCCTGTAACTCATTCGTCTCACAGAAGACAGGACTGACACGAAGTAATGATAGGACTTCCCTGAGGGCCCTCCCTCAGCCCACTGTTAGTTATTGACAGCATGAGAACTCTCCCTAAAAAACCCCTTGGGCTATGTACGTTTGCAAAGGGATGATTCTTAACCAAAGGAGATTTTGAGAAAAGTCAGGAATTGAGGCTGAAGGCTTTTGTTAACTTCCTTTGCCTACTTTGGCCAGACCAGAAAGCTAGAAAGATCCCTGGGCCCACCCCCTTCTTGAAAAGCCACCGGGGTGGTGGTGCTCCCTTCCTCTGGTCAGTCCCAAGCTTGCATTCCAGCGAGAAGCTCCCCTGGAGCTTGAGATGGACAAGATGCGTCTGTCATTGCAAATCACCTTGTTAGACACAAGCCTCCATTCTGATATGGAGCCTGAAACAACAGCCTTTTATGTTGCTTCTCTGGTTTCACAGTCTGGAATTTCTTTGGGCGGATGTAATGGAAAACCATATCAAATGACAACAAAACAGAATACTGTGGGCCAATAATTGTGCATCTACAAACAATTTTCTTTACGTGCCTCTGGCTGGTTGTGGGGGGGTAAGGTGGGACAGGACCCCTAACAAAAGGAAAGGAGCCACTCCTGCAATGGAAGAAAGTGCCCAGGAGCCAGGCCAGGTCGTGTGGACTTCTGGATCTCTGAGGAGGAGCTTGAACTCTGGCTGGTGCACTGGCCGCTCCTGCAGGGCTCTTTGTGTTGTCCAGATCCCAAGCGCTCACCTCAGGCACTAAAGTCCATGTTATGAGCAAGGTCTGGAGGGCCTGGTCTCCACCGGGGCAACTTCATACTCCCCACGATGTCCCCATGAAAGGGATGCTCATTCAACAGTGAAAGGAAAGAAACAGGAAAGAAGGAAAGAGAAAAATAGTTTTCCTTTTTTTCAACCTACAATCATTTAACTAATTAAGATTTTAAAAGTCTTTAAGTAGAATGTCCAACAGGAATAAGACTTAGGTAAGCGCTTCCAGTCCTGTCCAAAGTTTTCATCTCCTTTGCAGCACCCTGCCTCGAGGATCTCATCACAACCTCTGTCTTGCCATCAGGCGTTGCCTTCTCCCTCATTCCTTTTTCCAGTCCGCCTCCTTCTGAGCTGGCCTTAATATTTTGAAGGCTTAGAGAATATGCCTTCCCCGGCCCAAACCCTTCGGCCTTGCCTACTGGGCAAATGAACAGATTCCCAATGTGGTCCCAAGCACCCAGGTCTCCTGCTGTTCCCCAAAGATACTCCTCGCTTCCTTGCTCCTCGCCTTTTGACTTTGTAGTTTCTTTTCCTGGAATGCTTTCCCACCTGCTTCTGGATCTTAATCTTAACAGTTTTACCCATTCTGCAAAGCCCACTTCAAGCTTTACCTTGTCTATGAAAACTGAACTGAATCTCATGGCCAGAATCTCTCTTCTCTAGAATTCTACTTGCATTTGGACTCTTAAAATATTGTCGCATTCCACATGATCTTTGAAGGCAAGACCGAGGGTGTTATTTATTTATGCACCCTCCATATGGTAAAATGCCTCAAATAATAGACATTTAACTAATCATTACATTACTTTGTTGATCTGACAAGAAATACATAGGCTAAACTAATGAAATCAAAATAAGAGTGGGTGATTTGGTCAATAAAGATGTTCGCATGAGGGAAGTTGGTGAGAGTTTAAGGAAACCCTCGGTTACAGCTTTTCCGTAAGTCTAAAATTATTCCCAAAAAAAGGTTAAAATTTCCACCTAGGAGATAGATAAATAGATGCACACACATACACAAAACAAGCTAGAATATTAATGAATGAAAAATTGTGCGCCTCCATTTAAATATTTTATTCCAAAGTTTAGAAAAATGAGTGGCTATTAAGTATAAATATGGAAAGTACAGCTATTTGTCAAAATATGTTGCTCCGTGTCCCATTTTATTGTCCAGATAAATTTTTATCTAGTTTCATCTCAGTCTGTGTCCCTACGAGTATTTCTTTCATTTCCTCATATTTTTAAGGGAAATTTCTTATCAGCTCCCTTCATTGTGTATAATTCCTGCTCTTCAAAACCTCCGCAAAAGAAAGTGCATGGGAGTGAGAGTCTTTCCCACCTTCATATCTCATTCTTCATCAAACCCACAAAAACTCTGAAAAGGAAAAGAGAAAAGAGAGAAAAGTCGAATATTTTATTTTTGTTCTTTTTATTGCCAAAGTTGACATTTAGGTAGATAGCATATTTGATGCTATATAATTACAGCATACTTGGTCTTTTCTCAGGAAAATAGAATTCGTGATTTTAGCGCAAGGTTCTGACTCCGTAATGCAGTTATGGAACAAGATGCTCTAATTTTAACGTGAACCATATCTTGTCCACAGCCACAAGAAAGCAAGCTGTCGACTGTTTCTTGTTTGCTTCCAGGCCAATGTGCTTTGTAAAGCAGCTCGAGATCCCTCACTACGGCTACAGAAACAACGTCCCCACAACCACGCCTCGCTCCAACTTGGCCAAAGAGCTGGAGAAATATTCCAAGACTTCCTTTGAATACAACAGTTACGACAGCCATACTTATGGCAAGCGGGCCATAGCTCCCAAGGTGCAAACCAGGGACATATCCCCCAAAGGATATGATGGTAGGAGGTGACAATCTTATACATGAGAGTCGCGCTTGCCGTTAATGATGTTGTTGTTGTGTATACCCGTTTCCTACAAACTGGTCGAGCATGCAGTCACTTGATGGGCACCAAAGAAAAGCAGCCCAGAGCACAGGCTCTTTTGCTTAAAGCCCCAGGTTCACACAGGCGCGGGGGAACAGGAGTCTGAGGAGGGAGGGAAATGCTCTTCCCGCAGTACTTCCAAAGCAACATGTTCTGGCCGCTTGCAGAATATGGGGACAGACAGCCGTTGGCTCATCCACTTCATGCTGTTGCTAAGACAGTGTTCTTATCTTTATAAACTTCCTTTAACAGATGGCCCCAACACAGATAAAACCAGGAGAGCCAGTGGTAGCACGCCAGAGTTCTTGGCTTTTTTGAGAAGCTCTGCATTTCCTCAGTGTTCTCCACCTTGGATGCACATTACATTCAACTGGGGAGGTTTAAAAAGCTCTAATGCCCAGGCTGCTCCCCAGACCAATTAAACCAGAACCCCTGGGGGTATTCCTTGTGCGGTGGGTGGCATTTTTTAAAAGTTACCAGTGATTCTAACGTGTAGCCAAGGGCAGACAACTTCTGCTGGTGTCATCCAGCTCTTTCCAGCGGGCATGGACCCTGGTCTGCTCTCTGCCTGGAGAGTGGACCCTGGGAATGCCACCTGTTGTGACATAACTTTGTTATGGGCTATACTTATAGCTACCACAGCATCCACAATAAAACAGAACCTATGAAACAAATAAAACACTAAGTGCTCCACAGAAAACGGATAGTTCGTCTTCACTCACATGAGTTTGAACCCACTGCCAGTGGTGTAAAGTAGTTTCCATTTCATCACACAGCTAACTTGGTAAGTCACTGAACAACCGAGGGGAAGCCTGCATGTCTCTGATTGTACTTATTTATCTAACCACGTTTCTGCTTTAAATTCTAGGAGATGTGACTTAGTTGGCAAATTTTACCAGTTGTGATGTGAGTTGTATAAGTTTTGGTGATTTGAAAGTCTTGTCTTGGTGTTCTCTAGCTCAGGCAAAGGGACAGGTTTTTAAAGATCTTCGAGTTCCTGTCTGAAAAAGATATTTACTTAAAATCACAGCTCTCAAAATAATTGTTTTGAATTGAATGCCTGGGGAGTTCTGAAACCTTTTTACCACGCAACGTGAGTTGCTACACATCTTTCTAAGTTGTGTTAGTCATTCGTTGCCTTAATAACAATTAATTTGTATAGTGAATGAAATTTAATATTTCTTGGATGCATCACATATGGATTATCCTTGTGCATATCAATTCTTAATATACAGGAAAAATGGAAGAAAGGGAGTGACTTAGGGTATAACAGAAAATAATTATTTTCCTTTTGTTTATTTTGTAATAATAATTTGCCAATTTCAGATTTTGTTATAATTTCATTCATCCGATTGCAAATGAAGGATCAAAAGAAATGGAATCTGCGTAATTAAGGATTCTGCTCACATGATTTCCGGTTCAATGACATGTCACAGTGATCTGATGAGGACTTTCACTGGTGTTCATTTTCACACATCTATTCATTGCTGTTGTTCTGTGAGGCCTGATTTTGCTCAAGCTTGCTGTTGTGGTCAGCCTCTGGGTGACGTTGTGACCAGGAGAGCACGTCTTCATGGTCACAATTGCCCTGTAGTGGATTAGAAATCAAACCACCTCGGGTCTCTTCTCAGCTCTTCCGTTTAGGAGCTGTATGATATTGGACAAATCAATCTTTCGTGCGTTAGTCTCCTCGAGAGCAGAGGAGCAGTGGCCGTGTCTGCCCTGCTGCCTCCGAGGGCTGTTGCGAGGGTGAGTGGACAGCTGTGAGGAGGTGACCAAACACACGGGCATCATTGGCATTAGTTCTCACCCGCCCAGAAAAAATACCTGTTGTGGGAAATTTAGGCAGAGCCATGCTCTTCAGCTGACCCACGACAAAATAAGAATATAGAACCGAAACTTCAAGAGTGGGTCTTCAAGAAACTAAGAAAAGCAGCCTTGTACCACAATATGTTGAGAAGAAAATTGATGACTCCATTTCTCTTCCACTATATTCATCTGACAGATTTTTAAAACATCATGGAAAGTGCCCACTAAGGATGAGACTGGCTAGGTCAGGTTTCTTGATAGGGTGTAAGCTGAGAGGAGCCATTTCTGTGACTGAGTACTGGGTGATAGATACCAGAGTGATTGCACTCTGCAGTCACCTCCAAGAGCATCCTTGCTTCAGGTGCACAAGGAATTGAATCGTTGCTCCTAAAGAAAGACAGTGAAGTGAGCCTGTTGCTGGGGAGAAGCATAATGCTTGAGAGCAAGGAGCAGGGCCCTGGAGATGCAGAATGGGGGAGAGGAGTGGGACCCACCTCCCTAGTCTCTGGATATCATCCCTACATCTCACCAACTGTTATCAGGTTGATCATAGTTGTGATCAAACATCGATTTAACCACCTGCATCCTTCCAGACATACTAGTTTCTATCTGTCTGTCTGTCTGTCTATTCATTCTTCTATCTATGTATCCATGCTATCTATCCATCCACCCATCTGTCTATCCACCCATCCATCTGTCTGTCATCGATCTATCTATTCTTTCTCTCCTGATAACAAGTTTCAAAGAAGAGATTGCGAATAAATAGAAGACAGTGAGAGAGCTACTGTGCACAAGGAAGGAACGCATTCTGCCTGGAGGGAATAGCACAAGCTCTACCAAAGCGGCAAATTTTAAACTTGATCGTGAAGCGTGAGGAGAAATTATGTAATGGCAGGAAACCCATGGGTTCGTGGGAGCTGCCAGTGGGCTGGTGAGGCTGGACTTGGGACGCATGAGAGGAAGGACAGGGCACATCTATGGAGATGATGAGGAAACGGCTTTGCAGCATCTGCCACACTGAGGAGTTGGGCGCTCTCCTGTAGGACGTGGATATCCATGTGCAGGAGATGACGAAGGAGGGGACGGTGGGAAAGAGCAGAGGATTACCCCACGTGTGTCTTGGCCCTGCGCTCTCCCAGGAGCATTGGGCCTGCCTCTCCCCCCTATCTCCCCATGGCCTGTTTTTTATGGTGAGCTCAGAATGGCCCTTGCTTTTTTAAATAGTTAGAAAAAAAAAACAAAAGAAAAACAAAATTATGTAAAATTCAAATTTCGGTGTCCATAGGTGAAGTGGCACATGGCCACCCTCAGTCACATGGTTAGTGGCTGCTTTCACTTAACAATGGCAGAGCTGAGCAGCGTGACAGCGACCACCGAAACGACCAGAAATTGCTGACCTCTGGTCTGAGACATCCCTGCTTGTGTCTCTGGGCAGTTTGTCAGCACCCCGAGGGTTTGTTTAAAACCTGGAAGTTCCCAGCCTCCAAGTGGGCTCCCTCTCACAAGGCTCCCTTTTGGTTACTCCCCACTTCTGAATTCTCCTGAGCTTAAATCTTTTCGATGGTCTTTGAACTCCCTCTTTTCTGTCCTCAAACGCTATGCCACCCTGACAAGCCCAACCTCTCCTTCCCCTGCCCCTACCCTTGTCCGGGCCCCTCGCCAGGCGAGTCTGCCAGCACTGCCTCCTGAAGCCTTTCCCAGGCTGCCATCCTGTCACCTTCCAGGATTAATTCCTTAGCATAGGGTCTCGCAGCCACGCACACCCCTGCCCCTCTTGCCAGCCTCTCCCTGCAAAGCCCACCCTCCTCCTCTCCACCTGACCATGAGCTCTCCTGCATTTGGCACCTGCTTCCAGAAGCACCTCTGACAAATCCCCAGCCTACATTTGGCGGCCCTCCTGGGAAGTGACCTCACAGTATTGCTCATGTAGAACATGATGCCCCTGCCCTGCCCCACATGCAGG
This sequence comes from Equus przewalskii, assembly GCF_037783145.1. Classification (NCBI taxonomy): domain Eukaryota; kingdom Metazoa; phylum Chordata; class Mammalia; order Perissodactyla; family Equidae; genus Equus; species Equus przewalskii. Next base: position 89,520,898 of record NC_091844.1, read on the forward strand.
TCTGGGTCTCGTCCTTGGTAATTTCATGTGTCCTCTGTCCCACTGGACTCTAAGCTCCTGGTGGGCAAGAGGCCTTGTCTTCAGATCCAAACCCCACAGCGCCAGTGCTGGCCAGACAGACAGCAGCCATGTAAAGAATACTAGCTGATCGAGTGAGTGAGAGAGGCAAACCAGGAATCCTTAACTTGGACTTGATATGTTAAACGTTGAGTAAACTATTGTCATTGCAGGTGGCATCTAACAGGATATCCTTACAAGAAAGCTCCTTTCTTTTCTTAGGATTCTGAGTCTATATTTCAATTTATTTATGATAAAGCACAAACACGAGCCTACATGAAAACTGTGAGAGTCGGTGCTGTGAATTACTGCATGTGAAGGTCTGAATCAAGGCAGACAGGCCTGCGTGACGGTGCCAGGCCTGCGCAGCGGGATAACTCCTCATGACGCTTGTCTTTGGACTGTATTCCTTTCTGTCTGATTTTCAAGGAAATTCAGATTGTAAGGACCCATTCATCTGTTCCCTATAGGAAATTCTAATATGTAAGAAAGTGGACATTTCTAAGGGGATGAGAAACACGTTTAGGGAGACTCTTATGGGTGGAGAAGGTTAATAAAAGCTTCTGGTCGGAAGGAGTTTGGTTTTGTTTTTGTTTTGTTGGTCGTGTTTAATCACTACAAATCCCGTGTGGTTTTTCTGTTTCCTGCAAGAAGGGTGGAATACTTGAAGAGGTGTTTCCTAGTACAGTGTGAGATCTGGTGGGCTGATGTTGTCAAGTCCCTGGTGGGCTCCAGAGTGAAAGCAATTGTATCTCATAACTTCCCGTGATACGCTGGCACCAGAAGGACATTCACAGGTTCTTGTCTGCCGGTTGATTAGAAAATGATTTGATTGAAAATAGCTTTGTTTGCCAAAAGGAAAAGAAAGTGCATTTGTTGTGGTTAAAGTGCTCCCACCTGACAAAGTGGGGGCTCCCTCAGGAGGGAGGAGAGGGGACAAGAGTGGCCTTTGAGTGAGGGGCAGCCACCCTCCCGAGGCCCTGCCTGCTCGGTGGCACCCCCGCTGCCGGCTCAGTGAGTCTGAGAAACCCTGAGAGTGGTTACAGATCACTGACACAGAAGGTTTTGCAAGCATTTTACAAATAGGCAATGATTATGAGGACCAAAGACCTTCATTACCTGGAAAATTTGAAATAGAGGGACTCTTTGTTTTGAACAAAACGAAAAATGATTAATTGCATTTAGAGAAAGGATGCATCTGAAATGCGTATTGTCCTAGTTGCTTCTCCTGGATCATGTGAGCTGACAGACCCACCAGCAAATCATCCACAGTTCAATCACCTGTTCTGCCCCAGTCCTAACAATGTGGCAGGATGCAGGAGAAGGAGCACCTCAGGGTTTAAATATTTGACAGAGTCAATGCACTTTACCAAAAGTTTGCTGCAACTTGTTGCATAGACACTTGTCGTTCTGCTTACTTTCTGTTAGAAATTGAAATTTACTCATTTCAAAACAAAACTTTTATTTTCTTTCCTGAACCAGCAGCTAGCCACTACGAGGGGGAAAAAACACTCATAAGTATTATTTCATTTCTTTCACAATTTTTGTATTCCTATTTTTATGACAAAATTCTACACAATGTAAAACCATGAACTTTAGTCCTTATGGGGAGTATCATGACCTGCAAATTGGCTTTCCTGCCTCACTGTGGTTTACGCACCCACAGGGTAGGTCCCAGGGGCTGCCTCCCAAGGTAGGTCTTTGTCGGCCCCTTTGACTACTCCCTTAGCAGCCCCACCAGCTCTGTGCTCAGACACGAGACCATTGCCCCCCACGCCGTGCCCTCTGCTGTTTAGACGAGGCACGTGCAGAGGAGAGAGGAGGGAAGGACACATCACCAGACGCGCTAACGGGTGTGGTGTGTGGTCCTCATGGCTGAGCTCACTCGGGTCAGCAGAATAGAAGTAACTTACTTGCAAGTCCCTCCTCGTGTTCGGTGGGTCGAGTTTGTGGAACTGAGCCTCTGGTCCATTTGAGGGAACCTGGCTCTGGACAGTTACCTGCTTGTGTAGTGGCTTTGTGGCTTTCAGCAGGGACTGTGACAAGGCAGGGCGCTCGACCGCTCCCCTGAGGCTGCCTGTGCTCTCAGAGCATCGCCGCTCGGCAAGGTGGCAACGATGAACCTCATCTTCAATGTCAGGGAAGCTCAGTCTTCAGTCCAAAGTCGAAAGTCACTGACGAGGAAAGTTGGTTCTTTTTTCACTTGTATCTGAATAAGGCGCTTGGGGCTGATTTCTTGGTGCTTCTCATGGTGACGGACCCTGTCGGCCGTGAGGTTTGTTATTTAGTTCAGTGTGGTTTGCTTCTTCCCATTGGGAGGGAAGCGCCATGTGAGTCCTGAGGGGGGATGCTCTGGTTACAGACTGTTGATGGCAATGTTGGAGACACTGAGAGAGCAGCAGCAGGCTCCGGGATCCCTCCCTGCCTGTGTTCAGCAAGGGACAACCCTGGTTCCCACCAGAATTACCTAGATGAGGTTTGCCCGTGAGGACCAGGTAGCCGTAGGCGCAGCTGGAGCCCCATCTGCCCCCATCACCAAGTTCTCCCGCTGCACCTCCTGCTCACATGGGGAAGTCGGCTGAACCGTGCTTTGGGAAGAAGGCTGAGAGAGGTGTGTGCTTCCTAGAAGCCGTGGCCCGGTGACGGAGGGTTTAAGACACGCGGAGGGAGATGTTTGGTGGTGGATCTCCTGGCGCCCTCTAGGTTCACCTTTGAGTAATTCCTCACTCCACGGGATCATAGTGAGACATCTGACCCCTGAGCAAATGGACATCCTGTGACTTTAATGACCCTGGCAATGGTAATCGGGCCCATGCTAGTCAATCGTCCATCCATCATCTTCTCATCCGTGTGTGCTAAAGGGCATTTTTAAACAGCCCTAAGAAACAACACTTGCTCCTAAGTACCTGGTTGGCTGTTAGTGACACTGGTTGCTCAGAAAGGAATCCTGTGAGTGAAGGTCCATGCAAGGGACATGGAGGCCATACCGATAAAACAGGTGGGCCAGTGTGTGGCCCATATGTGACTGCCTGTGCGCCTGCACATCACTGAGCAGCCACTCTGCCGTGTTTGTGTTTATCTGGGCTTGTCCACATCCACGGTGGGGTGCCATTCTCACCCCTTTGCTGGCACCCTTTACCATGTGGCTCTTTACTGGAATCGTAGGATAAGACTTTTCTTGAGGAAAAGGGTGTTTCAGTCACATTGGTCTGCACCCCCGGCCCAAATGCCACCTCCCAAAGTTCAGGTTCCCCAGGTCCTGCAGGTGACTGGGTCAGGTGCACACAGGACAGTGAGCCCCCACTGGCGCTGTGGCCCCTTCTGGCTGGAAGGAGCAGCTGGTCTCTTGAGGGGTGGGGGGTCTGTGGGGCCCCCGTCACCCAGGGAGGTGATGCGCTGTCATGACGGGGAGCATCCCTCCTCGGGCCTTGGCCAGGCTGGTGCCTGGTCACTTCCTGAAATCCTGGTGGCTGAGTCCTAACCAGGTGTGTGCCTTTAAACAGATGACGTAATGTATGCCACGTGCAGCCTGTGCAAGAGACGGAGGCATATTCTCATCCTGCTCATCCCCAACACCACTCCTTCAATGACATGCAACATTAAAAGGGGAAAAAGCCAGATGGTTTCTTTTCCCTTACGAATCAGTCTGTGCCCCCTTGATACTGTGTGTTACCTACAAGGCTGGCGGGAGGGGCGCGGGTGGCGGGGCACTGCCGGGCGCTGCCCTTCTGTCTGCTGTTGCCCTGGGCGGCGGGGACCCGAGTCATCCCTGTCCCCGTGTCTCCCCAGCGAAGCGGTACTGCAAGAACGCCAGCCCCAGCAGCAGCACCACGAGCAGCTACGCGCCCAGCAGCAGCAGCAACCTCAGCTGCGGCGGCGGCAGCAGTGCCAGCAGCACATGCAGCAAGAGCAGCTTCGACTACACGCACGACATGGAGGCAGCCCACATGGCAGCCACGGCCATCCTCAACCTGTCTACCCGCTGCCGCGAGATGCCGCAGAACCTGTCCACCAAGCCGCAGGACCTGTGCACTGCGCGGGTACGCACACTTGGCAGGTGGCCCCACCTGGCGGGCCGGGGGAGGCGGGGCTGGAGTACGTCCCCCCTGAGGTCACGCCGGCCACCTAGAGACATGCCCAGAGCAGCAGCCTGTGCCCCAAAGGCTGCTTCACTTTGCACCTGCCCTCAGCAAAGACTTCATCTCACAAAGCGTCTTTCTAGTTGAAGCTTTTCTTAGAGGAGCCTTAACAGCACATGGTCCAAAGAGGACTTGTGTTCTAAACCAGGAGAAATGGTCAGGTCTTTCAGATTGACGTGTGTAAATGGACCCTCCTCCTTAGGATCCAGAATCATTTCTGTAAACAAAGCACACCACAGACCCTCATGTATTTTGAAATGGCTGCACAGAGTGTAGAGAACTAAAGAAGTAATGTGCCTTGAACAGTAAGCATAAGGAGGGTTGTGTAGCTCTGTTGTCAAGTAAAACGCAGGACTGTCCCCCTACGAGCGCTCCCAGTAGGCCACCCAGAATACAAGGAAACAAAGAAAGTAAAAATCCGATTTGCACACGGACTGCTTAGTCATGCAGTTACAGCCAGATTTCATTAGTTCAGAAACATCGCAGATGCTAAACGTATGCAATATTTACGGGGGTTTTATCATTTTGATTTTCTTGTCAGTGGACTGACTACTTGTGCTGAGAGCAGGAGAGAGAGAACCCTTCAGGCTGCAGCAGGGAGCTCCAAGAGTTGCCTTGCAAGGCCACTAGGTGGCCTGGAGACGCAGGCGGTGCCCGCGCGGCGCATTGTGTTCTCAGAGGACAAGTGAGCAGGCAGACGTGGTCGGTCACCTCCTCTCCAGAAAACAAAGGGTCTCTCTCCATTACCTAAAGCTGCTCGGCCATGCACCATGAGCTCACAACCCTGACAGTAGTTGTTATAAATAATTGTAATTTATATGAATGGAGAAAGGTCAGTAATTTTATATTTTGCAAATGCTTTCTTTTCTATTAATATTTTTATTCCTAGATTTAGGAGAAGCGTCAGGGGCATGCGATTTCCCTGGTGATCAGGGTTGCTAAATGCAAGGCTAGCATGGAAGAGATTCTGTGGCAAGAAAAAAAAGACAGTAACCTCTTCCAATTTTTTTCACGTTATTAAAATTAAACTAAGACTGAGAGAATTAAATCCAACATGATTAAGGCTAAATTAGTATGAAAGCTTGAAATCAGGAGGGCACTTTGACAAAAAGAGTTCAGGCAGAATAATACTCTATAATTTATCAAGGTAACAGCCCCAAGGATGGGATTTTCATTCCAGGCATCCTCCCTCCGTTGTTACATCCAGAGGCAGGAGCTGCTAAACATTTAAGGAGGCAGCCGCTTACAGGCCAGCTCGGAAATCAGATTTCTGCTCAAGAGAGTGTAACTCTCTGGGAAAAAATGGAGGCTTGTTAGGGGTGTTTTGATTTTTCTTCCTCTGTCCTCCACATGGCCCTCCTTTTCTCCCTCTTCCTGAGAGGGAAGCTCCGAAGAATTCTTGATCTATTTCAAAGCATCACTCAAAACAAAGCCTTGCCCTGTACCTCTTTGTTTTTTCTAAGCCAGTTGACTAAGTTGCAGGTTTGCTGAAATGCGGAGTGGTCAGACCACAGCCACTGCAGTAGGGCATTCTGAACTGCAGTGGCAGACAGATGGAGATGTCTCTCTTGAAATGGAAATTCTCTTCATCACAGGATTTTGTATTAGAAAGTAAATTCTGGTTCCTTCTCCTTCCTCCCTCCATCCCTCTACTTCTTTTATTTTCCTCCTCTCCAAGCCTTGAAGTGTTAGCATCAATGAAACTGAAGGGGAATTTTTAAGTATATATACCTTTTTAAACCTATATCTATGTATTTTTTACACAGACACATGCATGTATTGCTGATCTCTTAAGACATATTTGAACTGGAATAGAATTCAAATTCAGCACTTGTTTGATTTTCTTCTGGCCAGGCTTATTTCTAAAAGCATAGATGTGTTGGGGGTAAAAAAGAAGATAAAGATTGATGATAGATAAAGGACAGATAGCTGATAGAAAAGTGATAGATAAGTAAATAGAAAAGAGACAGACGACAGATGATAGACAGATGATACATGATTAGTAGACAGTGCCTGTCTCGCAGCTAAGCACAGGATGGCAGAAATGGACGGAGGGATGACTTCTGCTCACCCCGGGGGCTTGTGTCAATGAGAGTGTGGCGTCTGGATTCTGTTCTGCCTGAAGGCAGGGCTGTGGCCTTGGGGATGCCATCGACCAGTCACCCTGTCTCTCTGTCCCACAGAACCCTGACATGGAAGTGGATGAGAACGGCACTCTGGACCTCAGCATGAACAAGCAGAGGCCACGAGAAGGCTGCTGCCCCATTCTGACCCCCCTGGAGCCCATGTCCCCGCAGCAGCAGGCGGTGATGAACAGTCGGTGTTTCCAGCTGAGCGAGGGGGACTGCTGGGACTTGCCAGTAGACTACACCAAAATGAAACCCCGGAGGATAGATGAGGATGATCCCAAAGAGATTACTGTATGTCCTTTTCATTGACCTATCTCTGTCCACTCCGAATTTAAGGCTGGGCGTCAGCTGGGAGAGAATGCCCTTAGCACACACCATAAGAGAAAACGTCTTTTCTCTTCAAATAAGACCTTTAGATGACTAGGGCTTAGAATATGTTTTTTGTTGACCCAGGAGAGACTTGTGACTAACACGGATTTGGTAAAACAAACCACTGGCTCTTTTAAATGATGATTTGTGTTTTCTAACAAGTGTGTTTGTTACCCTTTCTCTGAGAAAATGTGTTAATAGCATACCAGTTCGTTTTTCTGGGTGACATTTTGATATAATTCAGGATTTTCCTTGCAGGTAGGAAATTATAATGAGAGTCTTAACTACTTAAATGGTCAACTGTGAGCTACTAATCAGCTAGCTCTTTGAAGCTAAGGACAGTGCTAAGAAACCTAAAATGTTCAGAAAAGTGCCCTCAGCCTTGGATAAACCATCCCAGTACAGTCACTCAACTCTTTGTTGACAATAATATTACCAAAACACCTATGTCGAGAACATATTTTTGAAGTAGTTACAATTTTCAAATTCACATTATTAAAATAATTATAGTATCATTTATGTTAAGAAAAGAAAAGAAGAAAAACTTGTTCTGTATTGGACTGACTTTTTTCCTCCAGTGTTCAGTTGTGAAAATTAGGACACCTTCTTTATTCACTCAAAAATGGAAATTCTTTTTGAATACAATGGGGAGACCACCATCAAAGCAACAGCATCTTACTGAAACAAGGATGTGGAGAAAAAGGGAAACGTTAGCTACTTGGAGGAATTGTCAGGGAAGGCACCTGTTAATAAGGCCATTACCTCTTAAAGCCTGTTATCTTTATTCTTCAAGCTGACTTCAGTGTCTAGGCACTGTGATAGAGAATAGAATCTGAGTGGCAAGCTAAATTCCAAATTATTTTTCTCTCCTACATTGTTAAATAGTTACTATGAGATAAGGCATGGCAGCTGAATATCCAAATTTATTTTAATTAAAATTAAGCCCTCATAAATCGACAGAAGTATTTTCATCATAGAGATTGTGACAGAAGTAAAAACCACTGTCCCAGTACTCATGAAACACGTCTGCTGAACATTGCCATCTGCAGGAATTTCTGGGTTACTGCAATTGAACCCACTTAGCAAGGGAAATACTTTGCATGAAAAAGAAAATGCTGCAAAGCAATAATTTTAAATTACAGCATTAATCTAAGCTGGCCTTCCCCTGCCCTGGGACTTACAGCACATATGTAGAATTCTCACCAGTGATTAGTAAACACCTCACTCTAAAATATCTTTAGGTATAGTGCTCTAACTTTGCAGGTCACTGTTGAGAAAAGTGTCATATTGGCCGCAATACACAAACAGGTATTTACTGAACGCTGAAGGAGAAAGACTGAGTTAGAAGCAGTCTCTGGTTGCCAGACCTTTATCTGTGAGTACAGCCAACAGAATATCGAATAAGGCCCTGCCCACTGCAGGTTACTAGACCTTTGAAGCTTAGAGCAGTCGATGAGAAACTGAGATCCCCCATAGAAGGGAGAGAGAATCTTTGAACAAAGTTCAGTCTGCATTTTCAGAAGGGGCCTGTCAGGACCAAGGTAGGTGACGATTTTAAAGGTGTAGTCGGGAGAGGTGGCCAGTGCAGAGGCGGCCACCTCCGGGCCGGGCCGGGTCTGTGGTCTGTGTGCTGAACCCTCCTCTGCGTGGCCCTGAAGCTGTCTTTTGCCTGCAGCCGGAAGACCTGGATCCCTTCCAGGAAGCTCTGGAAGAAAGAAGGTATCCAGGGGAGGTGACCATCCCGAGCCCCAAACCCAAGTACCCCCAGTGCAAGGAGAGCAAAAAGGACTTAATAACGTAAGCATAATGGGAGGTGAAATTCTTACTCTTCCTAACTTTCCCTTTCTCTGGCTTATTATTAAAAACCGGATCTGCATATGCCTTGCCGTTTGAGCATGCGACATTCGCAGCATATAAATGTCTCAAACTGCCAGTTGAGTAGAGTGAGAAGCCAACCGTGGACTCGCTTGTTCCTAACGATGCTCTGTGCTATGGAGACGTCATTTTCATTTAATTCTGTGCATTTTGCAGCTTTTCTTTAGGGTGCTTAAGTCCCCTTGCAGACATTGCAGCTAAACTGGAAACAATGAAACTTTTTTAAAAGTCTTTTTTTTTAAACATACTTACTATTTTGGCTGTTTTTGTTTTTGTTTGGTGGCAGATGTCCAACACCAAGGTGTGATGGGAGTGGTCATGTGACTGGTAATTACGCCTCACATAGAAGGTGTGACTTCATTTTTCTCATGGTGGATTCTGTCTTTTCAATTTATTGTTTTCAGCTTACCTCAACAATGCTGTCAAAGTAAAAACGTTGAATTATGTGTCAACCCTTTGAGTGCTGTACGTTGACCTTTAAAAGCATGCTGATCTGTGTGTTGTATAATGTCTTTTATTTTTAAATAAACTACCTGAATTTGGAAAATTCTTCACATTTAAACCAAAAAGCACAAATATTCTCATCTTACTTTCTAAAAATTGTTTATTAACAGACCTGCTTTCTTAAATTTATATGTAAACATATGCAGAGTTAATTATACAAAACAATTCAATATACAGCACTTGCCCCCATCGCTTTTCTGCATTGACTTTTTAATTTCGACGTTATGTTGTGTCTGTTCGGGAGCTCCAGCCGGCTAGAGGGCCTACTCACCTGCCTCTTCTGGCCTGTCTTACAGTCTGTCGGGCTGCCCACTGGCTGACAAAAGCATTCGAAGCATGCTGGCCACCAGCTCACAAGAACTCAAGTAAGACTTAACGAAAATCATTCTCTTAAAAATCTGTTCGCTTAGTAGTAACTAAGAGGGTGTGTCATTTGAAAGGAAAAAATGTCTTTCAGGGAGCACCTGTGCACATCAGCGCCTCAGTTTGGCCCTCAGGATTGGCTCCTCAGAACTCCAGTCACTTTTCTGGACAGTCCATTCTGCCTTCTCCCTCTCGTTGATCTCTGGCTCTCTCATATCATGTCCTTCCTGTCTTGAATTTTCTAAAGCATAAGTATTTTCTCTCCAGATGTGCATGCACATGGAAGGGAAGTTTTAAGAGTTACTCAAACTTTTAGGAAATGATTTTAATTCAAAAAGTCAAAAATTGATTTTTTAAAAGTCAGTAGTTAATATGAGTATTTAAAATATGGACATTTAAATAACACTAATGACAAAAACCCACCACAATAATGGCTAATTCCTTAAGCACACTGTGGCTATAGCTGTTAATACTCTTTAGGACAGCAGTGACTCCGCTCAGTGATGTGTGTAGTCAGGCATTCACCAGGCACGGACCCCACATCGCTCTGGTTGTTTATCTCCTCTCCCCTCTGCCTGTGATTTCTTCTATGTTTTAAACATAAATCTGGTCACCTACATTATGCCACCAGTCTAAGGTTTTTCTTCTTTGTGTGTGTGTGTGTGTGGGTATATATATAATGAACATATTCCCTTCCTAGAGAAGTTTTGGAAGAAGTCAGTACAAGTGATGGAAAGCATAGTAAAACCTTTGCTACTAGTCAGAGTAGACATTCAGTGGTATGTAAGGAAAGAGGGTCAATACCTGAAAGAGAGTTCCAAAGAATAATGAGAACCAAGAGCCCAAAATAATTGTTTTTAATTACCTGGCATGTTATAAATATCATCATGTCAAATCGCTTGGCTTCCACCGCTTGGAAACAGTTTCATTGCCCACGTGGAGAAAACGCCGTTTCCAGACCTCTTTGATTCCTTCCCAGGACCCTACCCCGCTCCCGATCCCGCAGCAGTAGACCAGGGCTATCACAGAGCGTAGGTTCTGTTTCACACCGTGTCATTTTTTGCAGGATCCCTGTCCAAGGCCCTAGCGCCATAGATCACCTGCTCATGTTCAGTGACCTCCTGAACTAGCCCTTTCGTCACGAGACTCTTGGAGTTTTCTTCATGGCGTGTAAACACCTGGAGGGCATCCTCTTACTTAACAGCTCTAAAGTCTGTAGCACCATCCACGCAGTGCGTAATGGACAAATAGCTTTCAGAACCTCAAAACGGACAGAATTAGCAAGAACAACTCAATCCACTTTGTTAAGGCATCTTTTTTCATGGCTTGAAACCATATTTCCCTCATGGTGAAAACATGATTAACTGCGCTTGGAACTTGGCCAACACATCAGAACATGGCAACTTTCCTTTGAATTTCTTGATGAGGAATACTTTGCAAAGTTTGGCATATCTCCAGTTCCACCAGGCAAGCTGTAAACAAGAAAACAGCCATTGCACACCTTGTATCTAGTATTGCTTCTAACTGGTCAGTGTGTCAAGGGCCCCAGAGACCAGAACAGTTTTCTGAGAGGTCTAGTTTCCGCTGGTTTGCATCCCTTGACTCTGGGCTTAGAAGTTTATGTTGATCTGAAGTTCCAAGTAGACCTGCCACTTCTCCAGTTTCAGCACTTTCTTCTTCTCTTATTTCATCTTGGAAGGTGGGGTGCTGGTCCTCACTGTCAGTATCTTCAGGGAGAGGCAATTTGCCCTTCCCGTCCTCCAGGGCAGTTCCAGGTGGTCGGTCCCCTCTCCAGCCTCTTCCTGGATGGGAGAACTTATCCTCCAGAGAGCAATGGCTTTTTGCTAATTTTGCCTGATCTAAAAACCACACTCATTTCTAAACTTGTCTTTGGTTAACCCGTTTTGGTTAACCTTTTCTAGGAAATCTAAACTTGACCAATTTTCTGAAATGGTCCATTTTTATTAATGAATCTTCAAAACTAGGGATTTCAATTAAATGTCTACTATAAAAAGTCTAATATTTAAAGGACCAATGTTCATTTGATGGTTTGTCTTTCTAAACTGAGGAAACCATAGATTATAATAGTTTTTCCTTTAGCCTCTTAATTGATGCTACCCCTCCATCTATTACTTTTTTGTCTGAGTCACAAAGGTCTCTCAGGTGGCTTTCCCATGCATGGGAGCATGGATTAATCCCTTTAAGGTTTACAACTGCTTTCTCTAGAATAATTCATGCATTTGCCCTTTTCAATAGATTTTTCTTTACACATGTTTTTGAAAGCTTTGGTCAATTCTCCTTGCAGCAGCCTTTTACCTGATTAAGAGTGAACTCGCATTATTCATTGTACGATGCACAATCTCTACTTCTTCATAAAGACATATTAGAAAGTGGGTCCCAATTACCTCAAAAAATGTTCTCTATTATGCATCAGCTATGAAATGGAATTTTCTGGAAATGTTCCTTCTTGTCACTTCTAACACTGACTTTTGACAGTTGGCCATTAACAGGACATCCTTGATCACAGACTGATGAGTTTTGCCAGATAAATTCTGGGTCTTGGATCCTCAAACCTTTTAAACTTCCTAAGATAACACTTTGCTCGGTTCTTATCCAGACCAACACATGTGGGACTTTCTTAAAAAGAAGTTGATAATTTTATGTCTAATTATGTACAATATGTAAACTGAAAATTTATTAAAATTTAATGTGTACGTGAACGTCATTCAGACTCTGCGGCTACTGCTTTCTCTGGTCCCTAGTCCATCTGATGTAGAAAACATAGTTCGGGGGCTCGGAAGTAAGATAGGAAACAGCACTGGTACAAACCAAGCTTCCGGGAGGCAGACAGGCATAGCCGCAGTTCAGAAAGCCCCGTGACTTGCAGATCCTTCGAAGCGGATGCTTATCATGTTGTATAAATGTTCCAAGAGCCTGCCTCGCGATGCTGTGAGGATCCCTGGCCCTGGCACTGGCTGAGACCTCAGGTCAAAAGAAACAAAGAATAAAAGTGCTCAAAGTAAAGCGATTTTTTCGGCGAGAACTCTGCCTACGGTGGGCTCTGATTCAGAAGGGAAGTTTCTTCTCTTAAATTTCACTCGCTAAGATTACCTGAAAGTAGCAACTTGAAAGAACTTGCAAATTGAAAGAACTTATCAGCCTTTTTTTTTTTTTTTTTTTTTTTTTTTTTTTTTGAGAAATCACATCCTCCCAGCCAGGAGTTCTCTTTCCTGCTTCCAGATGCCTGATCACTTGCAGACATGGGCATGATGTAGGTGTTTTAGCCATCTCAGTAACCAATTTAAGCCAAATCAAAACTGATTTCAATCAGAGGCAATTAGCTCTAAAAATGGGCCCCCAGATTGGCTTCCATTTATACTTTGGTTGGCCAAATTTAGATACCTCCTTATTATTCGTATCTTTATCTTATAATACCACGATTCATGTCATTAGTATAACTCCTTGCAGGAAAAGGAGTCGTAGATCCCTGGTTCATCTTTACTTCTTGATGTTCGAACTTTGATTTAATCATCATGGGGGAGCGATAGGGGTCCTACTTTTTGGTTCTCTGCCCTTTAGAATATGCTCTTGTTTGTTCTGTAGTCTCTCAGCACATATCCACCGTAGACACAGAGGAATTTTAACCGTATAGACCATAAACCTTTTTTTTTAACCTGGTTACATTTATTTTAAAATAAATGAATCAAATAATTAAAATTCTGAACTTATGGCAAGATATTGTTTTCCTCCGAAGGCTACTTATTTCTAGAATTTGCTAGGGCTTATTTTCTCAGCTATAACCGTAATGCAGGTGGCAGAAAGACTGCTTACCAGGATCTGACAGAGCCACCCTCCTCCAGCCTTTATTGTTCAGAGTGCAGGAAGGTCACCCACTTTCACTGCACCCCAGGTCCTTAGAAATAGTCCTCACTTCCACCATCTTTGGCCTCATGGTTCACAATAGGAAATCCACAGAACTTCGTGAATGACACCTGCCCTGGCCTCGGGGCTGGGTTCTTTAACAGACCGTATTTCCTTATCAGAAGGATGCGCTGCCTGCTGTGTGCGCTTAGCTCCTTTGTGATGGAACTTATTGTAAGCTTCCAGCCTCCACTTTGGGGAAGGCAGGCAACACACCATCTTTCACTTCCAAGAGTATCCCTGGGACACCCTCCTTTCCGTGAGAAAGCTCATTTTATTCTGCAAGCGACACATCTACCTGGGAACGCCTGTGTGCGTGTGAGACCGTCCACGTGCGTGAGTGTGAATGTCTGTGGGTGAGAAGCGAGTGCTGGACTCAGGCTTCTCACGCCCGTACCCTTGATCTCCTGGGACTGAGTGAGCACCACTCAGACTGCTGAGATTTAGCGAGCGCCCAGGAGGCTGCCCCAAAGAGATGATGGCACTGCCGACAATCAGACACATCACACTCATGAGGTGCGTGACACTTCACAAAGTGCCCGTGCACAGACTGTCTCCTCTGTGAGAAGAGATGCGAGGCTTAGACCCATTCCGCGGATGTGGAAGCTGAGGCCAGGGTGGTTAGGCAGCTCAGGCCAGACCCGTAGACAACAAGTGGCAGTGCAAAACCCGGAGCAAGCATCTTTTCATGCATCCAGCCACCTCTTCATGACCAGTACACATTAGGTGTGCTGCTTTGCAACGGAGAATTAAAGGTTTATATGTCATGCAGGCTAGAACCCCATAAACACACACACAGTTTTCTCTGTCTGACGCTCTCCACATTGGTTTAACCCACACAGGGAGCTAAGCAGGTGATGGGTCCTGGGATACCTAACTTCCAGGTATTGATCACAATCAATTGTGGAAAACTGTTCACAGGCAGTTCCCACAATCAGCTAAACGCGTTTTGTCCTTGCTCTGGAAAGAGCCTAGTCCCACCGTTTATATTTCAACATCTGTAAGTTTTATAAAGCGTGCACTACAGCATTTTTTTTAAATACCCTAAGAAATAAAGCTTGCTGCAAATAGACTTCTATTTTACCGTAATAAATAGGGCCAATTTAAAATAAGTTCAATAAGTTGAACACAATATAGTAAAACTTCTAAAATAGGGATGTTTGGGAATGACTCCAGTTACACACACGAATAAGCATACAAACAAATAACAAACAAAGCAGAGCTACACCACCCAGATCAGGCTTCGCCGAGTTCCTTCCTCGGGGAGTTAACGAGAAAAGCCGTTTTTTGTGTCTGTTTCTGGAGCGCACCGATACTGCCTCTAAGCGTGCACCTCCCTGAGTCACCGCAGGGGCCCCAAGTCGGGGGGGAAAATAGAGACTAGACGCTGACGCTGACACGGGTCCTTGGTGGTTTGTTGTCAGATCCCGGCTAAGAATCTTCCCTCCTGTTTCCTTCCCCTTCTGATGGTCAGCTTCAGACCCAGACCGTTGCTGAGGAAGAGCTCCAGTGTTTGGGTTTGGGGTCATATTTTAATCACCTTTAACTAACGGCATTCACTCGTAAACCAACCAAAAACAAACAAAGCACAAACCTTCAGCATTTGATTCACTTTATGAAGGGGTCTGTGCTTTACAGAAACACTGTACAGTTCTCCAGCAGTATTTGAAATGTGTTTAGGACTTGTTCATGCCCCACCATCTTCCAGGTTCCGATGAAGGTTATGGTAAAATTCACGGAGTGAAAAATCAGACCTAGGTCATTAAAGGAAGAAAGAGATATGGAATAGGCACAGGTTTTCATGACTAGATTATTTGTGCAAGATAAAATGCAGTGGGGTCCCCAGTCACACAGGACATTGCTGAACCCCCTGTGCCTCAGTTTCCTGGTCTGTGAAATGGGATTGTCCTGGTACCGGGCACAGAACAGACGTTCAGTAGATATTATTATTAACAATATCAACCACAAAAATCTCACAGCTCCTTTTAAATTGTTGGGAAATTAATACTGTGAAAACAGCAAGCAGACTTCAAAGAAGGATAATATAGAGGTTAATTTAATATCTACTGAATGACTTTGTCTCCACCCCCTGTTAGGTTGTCCAGAAATAAGGAGAACTCTAATTCTCTCCAGAATCTTTTGAGCCTCCAGCTTTGGAGGACTTCACGTGAAGTCCTTTCACTAAAAAAGAAAAACACCAGAGAAGAAAAGACAGTGCTGCAGTCAGATCTGTTAGATCGTCTGGGAAATTTTTCTAGAACGTGGGGTGGAGGTGTGCCCTGATTGTGTCCTGACATGTTCACACGGTGTGCGCGCTGTGTGTGTCCTAGCGCAGGCTGTTTACATTGAGGTGTCACAGTCTGATGTGTGCACCATGTAGTCAATACACACATCCCAGCTGCCCGGCCCCTGACTGTTCCCTGGCCGTTGTTTCTGTACTCTGTGCTCACACCCAATGGCCCTTCAGTAGAGAGGGACAATCTAGAAACCCCCTAAGCTTCTAGGTGGAAGCATAAACCATGAGACGACATTTGCAGGAAAACCATAAGCTAAGCTGTGTTGTTCATTCATTTATTTAGAATTAAAACATACAATCAGCACCCAGAGATAAGACATAGTTTCTTCCCACAAGGAACTCATGGTCAATTTTTTAAGGAAGACCAACAAGAAACAAAAAAGGTTATATCCAGAGCAACCTGGGGCAGCATGGAGCAGAGAGGCGACACACATGTTAAGACCATGTGTCAGGGAAAGATGTCTGGTCATCAGGCAGGTTTGGGCTCAGTCTGGAAGGATGCTTGGAGCTGGCCTGGTAATGGATGAGCAAGGAAAGAGTTCACACAGAGGGGAGGCGAGCCCATAGGTGTGTGGGGCCTTGTGAGCCCACTTCCCGCACCTGGCAAAGGGTCAGCTGGTGAGAGCTGCAGGGGCTGGAGTGGGACACGTCCTGTTGGACTGGGTCCTGAAGCTCAGCTGTGGCCTGGATGACCAGAGTTTGGCAGCAGACTGACAGGGAAAGGAGGCTGGGAGAGGGTGTCAGTGCAGGGAAACACTTGCAGTGAGGCAGAGCTGAGGGCATGGGGCGGAGGGAGATTCGGAGAGTGGCACTGGCAAATTCGCTTTCTGCTCGGCCATTGGAGGCGAGACTCCTAGGCTCCCTTCCTGGACACGGGGTTCGACTCCCCATGGTCACTGCAGACAAGGTCACACCTGTGTAGAGCTAATGGTCACAGGTTCAGTCTGAGGGGCCGGCATGTGAACAATGGCTCCTCGAAGGAAGTCTGATCAGGCACCACCTGCCAGGAATGTGGTTTTCAAATGGGCTGCCCACGTGGCCCATGAGTGCTCTTGAGAACCTGCTTAGGCACCTTCCCCTGGCGAAATGAGGGATTTGTGAGACCACTGGGAGGCCCGCCTTGAAAATCCAGTCTTTGTCTTGCTCCTGGAAAAGGAAATTTTAAGTTGTTCATTGACATTTCATCATCCATTTCCATCAAAACTAAATGAAGCGTGATGCGTGTAGACAGGACTCCCGGGTCCACAATCAGCTAAGCAACAAAATAATTAAAGCGTCACGTAAAAGCTTGCAGATCTGGGCCTTCCTCGGTAGTCATTGTGGTCAAGGGGTTTTCCCTCAGCAGACTCCACGCCGGGAATGCCAGCACACTTTTACTAAACGGAGGGTGGATTCAGTGGACACTCACTTTTCATCTCACCTCCCACCTGTCTTATTTGCTGTCTTTCGGACTCAGCTGTTTGCTTTGCCACTTTAACAGTTTGCACATTAAGCCATTTGAAACGAGTTTGCAGTGACCATGGTGTGTCTGAACTTAGAGCGGAGCCCCGAGTCTTCCTAAGGAATGGGGAATTTCTGCCTTCATCCAACTGGCTTTGGGATTTTTATGATTTTTATTGTGGCAAACTTGGGGAACATTTTAAATCCAGAATAAGGCCATGAGAAAGATTTTTCTTGTGAACTATTTCTTAGCATTCCATTTCCCCTTTCTGAAATGATGACACATTTATTATAGACATCAGAAAGTACTGAATGATCCCGCCTATTTCTAAACAAATAAATAATTTGTCACCTAACCAAATGTAAAATAATGCATCCTCTACAAACTATTTTAAAATTATTCTTTGAATAATATTATTTTTTTAACTTCTGGATTCATTACTTTTCTTTATAAAACGCACGGCGTATTTGATGCACGTGAACAAAAGGAAAAATAGTTTTCCTTACAATTTTAAGTACTGCAGTTTTAAAAGTATTTTAAATATATATACATATATCATTAACTATATATATATTATTAGTACACACACACGTGTGTATGCATATACTTTGTGGCTGTTGTCTGTGTCATTAGGCCAGCAATCAAAGCTCGACACGTTTCTGTTCACAAAACATGTTAAATTATTTCTGAGTCTTCTTCATACATCACATCTAGTTAAATTTGGCCTGTCCTAATTACTGGGAATTCTGGTCCCATTTTCATCTCATTCTTGGCCCTCTGGGGCGATTCTGAGAAATGACCTCCCTTCAACTTCACGGGTATCTCACGCTGGTGCCAGACCCCCGGCCCCAGAGCGTCGGTGGTAGACGTGTCTGGCCAGCAAGGACTAGGTTACAGGGGCCTTTAATTGTAAATTTGAGGCTTTATTCCAGTAAACACCTCACTAATTTATAGGTCCCTGGAGCAAAATGAACGAAATTGGAAATAAAGTAGATGTTCCCTTTGGGAAATTATTGACAAGGATTATGGAGGACATCTTTCCCTGGCAGTTTCAGGAGACAGAATCATTCCTTGATTGGGAAGACTCTGCAGGGATGAAATGGCTGTTTCGTGGGCAAGGGAGGGCCAAGGAGCAGAGAGGCTCATGAGCAGCAATCTACCCTATGTCTGTCTTTAACCCGTCTATACATTTATTCCAAAACAATCTGCGATCTTCCAATTCAAGGAAAGCACAGCTCATCTCTTCTCTTCTTTTGTTGCATGTTTACAGAAAGACACACGTCCCCAGCACTAGTGAATTCCATTCATTGTCTCCATTTAAGAAGTCTCTAGGTTCTGCAGGTTCTTAATAGTTTTCTCTAACCACAATTAAGAGATGGAGACATCCTGTCTACCTTCAAACACAATCGAAAATATTGTACTAGTATAAAGAGGTAAGAAGTCCCACTCTTACCTGATATCTTTTAAGAAAAAACATCCAGAGCAAATACTTTCTAATAATAAAAATGAAAATGTGATTTGGCTTTGTGAAATGAGCAACTACAGGGCTGCCAGCAGAACTCTCCGGGATCGTGGAGATGTTCGAGACCTGCGCTGTCCAGTACAGCAGCCACAGCCACGTGCGGCTACGGAGCACTTGAATGAGGCCACTGTGGCTGAGGAACTGAATTTTTAATTGTATTTAATTTTATTAATTCAAATTAAACAGCCACACGTATCACATGGATACCATATTGCACAGTGACACATAGAATCTTAGACATCATTTATATTGTTCTTTATATATTTTTACCACATTCTAATAAATGTTCAAAAATATTTTATTCCTACAACTGAAAAGTTTATGATTGTTTTATAGCATCTGGATCCTCAAAGTTTGTGTTATATTGTTAAGCCATTGACAAATAGGTTAATCCTTTTATATTTACACACTGTCCTCTTTTTTAAGTTAATGCCATTAGTAGACAGACTATGACATAGATTTCACTATGTCCTGTTTTGAGAACAGGATACTGTGTGTTGCACGGAAACCTCACTCTTTGGGGTATTAGTGCGGCATTCCATGTAAGTTAGTATAAAGTCTGAGTTACGTTATTTTTGAAATATATTCATCTTCATTTCTTTCAAACTTGTACAGAAACTCAAATCTGGTTAAGCAGGTGTTATCAAAGAGAGATCCTTAGGCCACTTTCCTTAGTGACTAAATAAACCTGGCTTCTAATTAGCATATCCATTATTAATACTTGGGGCTTTAAAGTTGTTAGAAGCCTGTTCTCCATTAGTATCTTAAATATTTCTCTTTCAAGTTTGCTTATGCCATTAATTAGCCTACCTATAGAGAAAAACTTGCTACCCAGAGGTGAACTTCAGCAATTCCCTTGTCCCAATTATTGTTGGAGTCTGAATTCTGAAGATGTCATTATAATGCTCTTTTCACAACCCAGGACTTAAATAGATGACTTATTTTAGCTAATTTTCAATCCTAGGGACAACAGAGAGTAGCTCAGTCTTAGCTTTCATGCTCACGGACATGTGACCTTGTGTCATAGGTGCATCCCACCCCTGCTCAGTGTCCCCCACACAGATGTGTGAATGACAAATATTTCTATGGCTTCGGTTCTAACAAACAAAGCAACAACAAAAATTCCCCAGCACCAGGAATCCAGGCAATTGAAGCACACCCCGTCTAGCAGGGCCTTCTGCCTGTGTGAGCTGGGACAAAGGCAGACTCCAGAGAGCTGAGGTCACAAGTGGGTCACAGATGAGAAATGCTTTGTAAAGTGTGATGATATCATCTACATGCAGATAGTTTATCTGATAGAATTAATAACTCACATATTCTTATCTAAGCTTTAAAAAATGACAGCAGGCAAAAGTCCTACATTGTTCCCCCTGATTTGCGTGTAAACCCCTGTTGTATGGGGCCATTGATCTAGGCTCCAGTAGACAGTGAATAGACCAAGCCCCTGTCCTCTGCTGCTTGCTGATAGCCAAGGAAACAGTAGGAGCACAGCCTGCATGCTTAAGGGGACACCAAGGAGGTCAGAGGAGGAGTGACAGGGGAAAGTCCTATATTGTGGAGCACAGAGGCAGGAGTCAAATCCCATGAGCGCTCATAGGACCTGGCAGGACTTTGAGTTCTATTCCAAGTGAGATGAGTTTTCAGCACAACGGTGACATCGTCCGACATATTTGCACAAATCACTCCAGTTGCCATTAGACAGCAGCGTGTGGAATGGCGAAAGTAACAGGAAACCCAGTTGAGAGGTCTTGACGACTGTCCAGGTTGGGAAAGATGCAGCAATTCAGGTCAGGAGCAATGCAGGGGAAGAGGAGTGGCCAGATTCTGGGGGTTCTGTGAGTGGAACTTACAGGATTTGCCAGACGCATGTGAGGTGCGATTGCAAGAAGGCAGGCATGGAAACCACCCACAGGTGTCCCCAGCACCCCAGCTGCAGGAGGAGAGATTTGGGGCGTGCCTAGTTGGATGTGTACATTTGAGGTGCCTGTTGGATACCCATGTGGGGCTGTGGATACCCATGTGGATACACATGTGGGGATACCCATGTGGATACCCACGCAGGGCTGTCGAGGGTGGTAGATAAGTGTGGGGGTTCAGGAGAGAGCTGTGTGAGCCAGTGTGGAGTTCAGGGGAGAGCGGGGCTGGAAGCCTAGGTGTGGGGTCGTCAGCACACAGATGGCAGTTAAAGCTACAAGATGAGATGAATGAGTCACCAGAATTGAGTGTGGACAAAGGAGGACAGCCCCTTCTTGTTCCAGCCAAAACCTGGACCATAGTTCAGCCTCTGGTCTCTGTCTGTTTAGCACTCGGTGGGAGGGGCCCAAGATAATCTCATTACTTTCAGGAAATGAAAATCTTTACAAAATTTTGAAGTCCTGTCACAAATGTTTTCCCTGCAGGTGTCCTGCTGACCCTACAGTTCAGCATTTCTCCTTCATACTGTCACAAAATGCCCATAAGAATGAGGTAGTGTAAAGTTTTCAACTTATTGACCGTGGTAGCCAGCCCCAAACCTCACCATGGGTGTGTATTTAGACAGAATGATATTTCAGAAACCAAAATTGTACATCTGACTTGGGAAGATAGTATAACTATTTGGGGACTACTTCAATACATTTCCAATAATGTGTTTTTCTTGAATACCTTATCAAAGGGACAGGACACAGCCACCAAGGGTGGGCGTATCATTTGCACACTTACACCCTTGATGTTCCCTGGAGCAGGAGCAGGAGCAGGAGCTCACTCCTCGTGGGCTCCTTGGACAAGTCAGGTTGTGGCTCAGGTGATCCTTGGTAGAAGGTCAAGAAAAGGTTAAATGAATGTCTTTAACTTGTGACTGTTCCTGGTGACAATCTGATTATCAAACAGTGAACGGCATCCAGGTTTAGGTGTGCTGGGGCAGGAAGGAGGCAGTGAGGCTGGGTGTAGGTTGGGAGGCCTTTCATGGGAGAAATGCTTTGGTTTTACCTTTAACAGGAAGGATATCCACTCTAGAACTACTTCACCTTGAGGCTTAAAGACAGCTTGAGAGATCCTAAAATGTGTATTTCTTAAAGTAACCATTTAAAAATGTATTCTTATTTCATGGTACTAGAATTACGTGATGCCCTTCCCCTCAAATCGCTTGCAACGCAGGAACCTTCCCTTGTGATGACCTTCCTTGACCCTTTCCTTGATCAAAATCCAGCGTGTCCACTGAATCATGGAGCAGGGTCAGCCCTTCACTGAGCTGCTTTGTTCCCTCAACTGGGCACAGCATCTCACACCCACAAACCCGTGGTGCACTGGCTTCTGTCTACAGAGACTGTGTTCCCTCTTAGTCTGTGGCTATTCGGTCACCTGTGCCGTGCACTAGAACGTGGGCTCCCTGAGGGTGTCACTCAGGGCTGCGGTGCTGGCCTCTCCTCACAGCACCCATCAGAACGTTTTGCACGTTGCTGGAATCCAAGTCATTAAGTAAATGAGTTAATAAATGAATCAGAATAAATTTATTTGCACAACACAACCTTGTAAGGAACCCATGAACTCTGAAGGGAGAATTGTTGAAGGGCATCAGTGGGGTCACCAGACAGGCCAGCCAAGTGACTTTGGGCAAACGAGGCCACTTCTCTGAGTTCCTGTCTCTCCCTTGTGAAGTGAGGAGATTGGGTGAGATTATCTGGAATGTTTAAGTGACTTTGAAAATTCTATTGCTCTAGATGGAAATGAGGCCATGGTGGTGGCTGCGCTAGATGGTGCCGCCCGTGTGCAGGGGAGAGTGGTACTCACTGCGGTAGTTGTGTGAGTGGTACCCGGTCACATCCAGTCCGTTGCATGTGAAGTCTGTCCTTCAACGTCACACAGAGGTGAAAACACGGCAGCACATGCAGAATGACGTGGCTCCAGCCTTGTTCTACTGCCCAGCACACGCCTCATCGCCTGAGCCAGGACAGTCTGATCACTGAGCAAATAGCAGCGGAAAGGCAGACAGTCTTGGCTACTGGACCAAAAGTGGGGGTGGAAGCAGCATCACTGTCCAACAAGAAAGCCCAGCTCCCTTTCAGCTGTGCCCTGAAGCTGCGTGCCAGATTCATGGCCCTGTCTCCACAGCACAGTGAGAGAAGCACTGAGTACAAGAGGGCCAGGGCTGAGCCCGTGTTAGCTAGGGGTCAGCAGAGCTTGAGAGTCTCAACCAATTTGAACACAATTGTTAATTTTCCGTACATTAGCCGATTTAGTCTTCATTAAGTAAGTTATCGTATGACCCCGCTTCACAGTTGAGGATCCTAAGATTTATTGGAAGGAATAACGTGGATTTTTCCATTTATATCAGCTTCCCCACATTTAAAACTCATCTCAGATGTACTTTACCTGTTTTCAAGACTGGGCTGTTTGTGAGAGGAAGGGAGATGCATAGCCAGTGACTCTGCATATGGACCTCTGCCTTAGGGAATCTGGGGGAACCTCCCACGGTTCCTGTCTGGCAGGCTCTACTCCCCCCGTCTCCTTCCATTTCTTTCCCTCCTGGCTTTACAGCTCCTTGTCGCTTCTTCTCTTCCTGGGAGCCCATCCAATAGATTCCAATATCGTCTTCCAACCACTTGCCATCCCTCTCTAGCATCTGTGATGTTTATTAGGCTGAAGATGTTAGACACTTCTGAGCTTTTCAGTTAATACTTTTCAGGCCAAATAGCTTGGAGTATATGTTCTTCTCAAAAGTTTGCTGCCTCCCAAGGAAGTACTGAATTTTCCATTTTGTTTGTTTTAAATTAAGTGTATGATGTTTTCAGTTTAGCTCTCCTGACTTCAGCTAGGCTCACACTCGTAGGATCAGGGTTCCCCTGGAACCCACTGGAAGGTGGGCTCGGTGAGGCTGGGATGTGTGCGTGTTTGTTCTCTGCTCCTTGCCCAGCACTGTGCCTGACTCACACTAGATGCTGAACATATCCTTAGTGAATTTAATTGAACCGTAACTTTCAGTCATTTTGATTAATTCTGGCCTTTCAAAAGGGAGGTCTGTTTGGGCTCAATGGCACCTTACTGTCAGAATAATCCTGCAGTGACTTGATCCCGTTCTCTCTATATATATTTTGGAAGCTTTGGCTTCTCTCTAATGTATTTCTGCTTTTTTTTTTCTTTTTTCTCCTTTGATGTTATGACGAGAATTTTTTGCCATTGAAAATGCCTGTCTCTGGCTTTTAATTTCCCAGGGATATCAAATGGAGCAAGTTTTTAGGCCAAGTAGAAATAATTTAAATTTTTGTTCATTGTTTCATTGCAAGTATTTGGAATCTACTGTTTGTTTTCTTTGAGAAATTCTTTTAAAAATCTAGTCAGAATATTTTAATTGCATTAATAAAGACTCCTCAAAGACCTAGAAGCATTTAAAAAAATCTTTGGGTTTTTAAAAATGTGATGTAAGAAAGACAGTAGGTGAGCATCAAGAGTTGATCTCTTCCAACCTCTTGGTGGTACCAGGCCATTTCTAGAGTCCAAGCTTCTAAAGGTCGAGGCAAGACTCAGGAGCGGAGACAGTGCAGACCTCCAGGAAGCCTTCCAGGCTCGAGCCTCTGGCCCAGCCACACGCGGCTGGGTGATTTGAGCAGGCTCAACCTCTTCAATTCCCATCTACAAAATGAGGTGATACTGGTACCCACTTGGTAGTTCATTATAAAGATTAAACGAGTTCACGTCTGTAAAGTGCTCAGAATAGCACCTGGCACCCAGAATAAGCGATATAAGCATTTGTTAATGAAAGAACCAGGTCTGAGACAAGACAAAGAGACAATAAGCAGCCCATGACAGCCTGGCGGGCTGGGCCAAAGGGGTCAGCAGATGCGAGATTGATTAGCTTGGGGGCAGGAGGTCAGAAAAGAAAGACAAAGATAATCAACACCCAAAGTCTGACCCAATTCCAACAATGAGTGAATGAAATAAAACTTCTTGTATCTGAAACTCCAACAACCAAGATCAAAATATTTCAAAGATAAAAGGATTCCATTTTCCTAATATGTCTTTTTCTCTCTCTTGTCTAATATGGTACAATTTTAAAATACTTATATCAGACTTGCAAATCAGGTTTAAAATTATCAAATAAAAATGTCCATCAGCCCATCAAATTCATGTCACATCTAATCCCCATTTATTGCTTGCAGTCTCCTCTCCCCACTTTCTGAATTCTGAAACATCTTCCCAACTGGCATATTTTGATCGTCTGATTCTCTGTCATTTCTTTATTTTTCAAACTACCTTGAATTTTTGCTTCAGCTCTCTTGCCTTTTTTGGATGACATGTGTTTTAAGATGAGAACATAATAGAAATAGAGGCCCTTTTTATTCCCAGTACACTGTTGTGGGTCAGAACAGTGCTGGAGATGTTGAAAAATCCTCTCTTCCTTCTTTCCCCCTTTTGTAGCTCCAAGCCAGAGCAGACCCCTGACTTCGTAGGCAGTCTGTTATACGAGAGATTAGATTCCAACTTCCCGGTTCCCTGCTGTTTACACCCGCGGGAGGCTACACCAGCAGCACCTTGACTGGCTCCCAGACACAGTGTATAGCCTGTGGTGCTGTATTGTTTCTAAAAATACCGTATCTCATGCAAAACCCAGTTTGATTCTTTTTGATGGGGTGTCTCGGGCATGACCTTCAGGTCAGTTTCATTGAAGGAGGCTTTGATGCTAACTTCCTACTGTCACCATTGACAATCTTGGTTTAATCTAGAACCCTCTTATACATAATAGTAGCATCTAATACTCGCTGGTCCTTCAGTTCTTTCAAGACACTCTGCTGGCATGTCACCCACACAACCAATTGCCTCAAGAAGCCCTAATTTAAGGATTTACTTTGCGCCAGGCCCTGAGATGTTGAAGGTGGACTTAACCAAGACAGGCAGCTGTCTTCAGAGCACAGGACCCAGTGCTGTGGCTGGGCCGAGTGTGGTGAAGGAAGGGGGACACAGGGTTTGAGGTCAGAGAACCTCAGTTCAGATCCTTTACCCTTTCTAGCTAAATGGCCTTTAGCAAGTCATTTAAACTTCTGAATTGCAGTTTTCTTATCTAGAAAAAGTGACAATGTCTGCCCCCCACCTCACGGGACTTGCATGGGGGTCACACAAGAACATGCTGTGTCTCATGCTCTGCTGAGGCTGATGATGGTGGAGCAGAGGTCATGTGCTGTGACTGGAGCTCAGCAGAGGAGGGACGCTCACGACCCTCATTCCTCAGACCAGGAGACGAAGGGGCAGAGATGCTGCGTGACTTTCCCAGAATCACAAAGCAACTTAGCTGTCAAACTGGGTCTGGAACAAATCTCCCTTCCGGCTGGCCAGTGTCCCTCCTCAGCTCTCGAGCAGGCGCACAATCCCAGCACATCTCAATTTCCGAATCACTTTAAGTGGTCGGCCTTTCCGTTTAAGGAAGTTGCCTAAGAATAGAGGAAGACTCGGTTTAGACATTCAAGTTGTTTGATTTTTAGTTCATCAAAACAATGACTTTTTGGTGAGGTTTAATTACTCACTTTGAGAAACGTGTTAAGAGATTCCAGAACCGAGAAGGGCTGTGGTGTTAACCAGTAGACGGTCCTGTACTCAGAACTCCTCAACTGTTACTTCTATCTAGTATCCATTTCCTGCCCCTTTTCTTCGCCGTTTGTGAAGACTCTTATTCATTCCAAACATTGACTGTGTCCCTTTCACCAGCGAGTAGCTATAGCCGAGGGCGGGATGAATAAAGCACTGAGGCCCGTGGAGAAGAACGACAACCTGAAAACCAGGCGACGGGCTTGAGGGATGGGTCTCCACAAGCAGGAAACGATCCCAAGATGATCCCTGATCGCTGAGAGCGCTGTGACTTCTAGAAATGAGTATTGCACCCCAATCAAAAGTTCAAAGCTGCTTTTCACAAAGACAAGACTTCAACCCAATCTTTCAGAGCTAGAGGAGAAAATGATATCTATTAGCATTTCCAGTGTGTAGCAGGCTCTGATAAATTGCATACACAAAAACACATAAATCACACAAAGCCACATACAATGCTCCTGTCAGGATCCCACCTAGAGCAGAACGAGTCAGCGCTCACCATGGGCTTGGCCAGGCCAGGTCTTGTCCAGCGTGGAGGCAGTGCAGTGCCCAGCCCAGGAGACAGAAATGGCTTTCACTTTCTTCTCCAAAGTGGGCTTCGGTCCTAAGACAGCTGAAGAGACACCCACTTATGGAGGCGAGTTTGGGATCCTTCCATCAGCTTCTGTGTGGGTGAGCCTCCACCCCCACCCCGAGCAGGGCAGCCGTGCTTCTGGTGTGGTCCAGGGGCCTCCCTGAGACGCAGTGCAGCTGTTACTCTCTGGGGGCCTTAGCGAGAGGCAGAGCTGTCATGACCCGTCCATCGCTCACGAAGAACAGAGGAGTGGAGGGAAGAGCACGCCAGAGAAAGACCCGTCCCCCCAAGGCAAGCCCACCAGAGGGCCTGGTCTGTCCCTCCTGTGAGCAAGGATAACAAGAGCGGGTGACTTCCCAGGGTTTACAGAAACTTTCTGGCCAAGTAGCCAGTCTTCTCTGGACCAGAAAATAATTTCAGTGAACAACCTCAGTGAAGAAATTCTTATTATTGGAATTCAATATTTCCATGAGCCACTGTAAAAACTGATGTCATACAACAAGTGGAAAATAATAATGTGGTCCATGTTTGGCTTCTTACCCTGAAAAGAATGTGAATCAAGGGCTCATCAACCCTTCAAAGAGTCAATTTTACAAGCAAAGGATAAAGTTTATTTATGTTTAATGTACCTTTTTTTTTTTTTTTTTTTTTTTTTGCTGAGGAAGATTTGCCCTGAGCTAACATCTGCTGCCAATCTTCCTCTTTTCGTATGTGAGCCGCTGCCCAGCATGGCCACTGACAGACGACAGTTGCAGTTCTGTGCCCAGGAACTGAACCAGGGCTGCTGAAGAGGAATGTGCCAAACTTAACCGCTAGGCCACTGGGGCTGGCCCTCATGTGCCCTAAATTTAAAGAGCTTATTAGGTCTACAGCTCTTTTCCTGAAATAAGAAGTGAGAATCCTTGTAGCATGATGAGGCAGACACAGGCTCTGGAGTCACACAAATTAGCCCACACCTTGGTTTGGCCACTTACTAGCTGGGAAGCTTGGGCTAGTCAGCCTGGACTAGTTACTTGGCTTGTTTTGAAACTCAATCTTTTTATCTCTAAAACTGGGAAAATAATAGCCATCTTCTAAGTTTTAAGGGAAGACTAACGTAGAGGAGCCATCAAATGCCTGATGCTGTGCCTGGTGAATTGCAGGTGACCACTGTGCCACAGACCAGAGACAGAGGCGGGGACAGTGCTCCGTGCCCACGGCCACATCCCTCTCCTCGCATCTGCAGAGCAGACACTTTTCCCTCATCAGTGAGAGCCTGTGAATGTGAGGCATATAGTCATGTTTCTGTTACACAGTGACACCCAGCACGGTGCCCTTTCCAACGTGCGCCATCTCCCCTGCACCCTGTCTTCAGGATGACGTGGGCAGGGCAGTCCACACACAAAACTACCGGGGTTCATGCTTTGTCTTTGCTAGCACTGAGAAAAAGGATTGTAGCAGCACACAATTCTGATCTGTTTGGGGACGCGGAAATGCTGACTGAGCTTTGAATCGGTGTGACTCCGACTTTCCAGGGTGGCCCCATGGATCCTGGCTGCAGGGTGGCCTCTCGGCTCTCCTGGTTCAGGGAAGCCCTGAAGGTCCTGTGTACCCTAGGGTTCGGGTTCTGGCTGTGCACTGTCTTCCCGCGTGAGAGACGGGTTGAGCCAAGCCACACACCTGCTGAGAGCCCTTGCCTGTCCTCCCCAGGTGCCCGGCCCCATCCCCCTCTCAGGGCAGCGCTCCCACTCAGCTCCCCATCGTGCAGAAGCAGCTTTTACAATTTTTCTGCACATTATAGAACCAGCTGCACTGTGGGGATGACTGAGGGAGGAGGTTGCCATAGCAACCCGCTCCCGCCTCCCGCACCCCCTCCTAGTGGCAGGGCCATCCCTGTGGTGCTGCAGGGGGATGCAGCGCTGCAGGGGGCGCAGAAGGCCCTCTCTGCCCCACGTGAACCTCCAAAGAGGCGCCCTGCAGGGTTGGCAACGCCAGCCCTACCTTCTGGGCCGAAGGAGGGGCCCCCTAGAGGCCTTCCCACGCAATTGCTAATGAGACGTGAAAATTAAACGTAGTCAGCCTCACCCTCTGAGGGATTTCCCAATTATGAAGATTTCTTCTTTCCCTCCTTTCTCTATCTCCTTCCTTCTCTTTTCCAGAAAATCCTTCTTATTCTTCTCTTATAGTTTACATGTCAAAGTCATTTCTAAACGGGATTCTTTTCCTAAGAAACACATTTTTGGTGTTAGGCAAGTGAAGTCTCCATTAAAATACACTCTGGAACAGTCACATTTTAAAACGATTTTCTTAAAAATCAGATTCAAGGTTGCTTTCCATTAAATAAAGATGGATATTGTTGATATTTACGTTTTCCACAGTCAGCAACCTCTATAGCACGTTTCTGTTTGGAACAGGTTTCTGTCCACATATTAGTGGAGACGCTAATGCAATGAAAGCGGTGTATCAACAATGACCTGAATCTATGCATGTCACTAACAAGCAGACCTACATCCAGTCACCGAACTGCTGCTGCCTCGGACCCCACGGGGCGTCGGGGAGAAGGCAGGCTTTGCAGACCTGAGCGTGCACCCTAAGACCTGCCCTCCAGGACAGTCAGTGATTCATCCCAGGGTCCCCCCACCCCTCCCTGGTTGTCAGAGTCATTCTTTCAGCATCTGTCATTCACTGACTTCAACTTCCTACCAATCTTGCTTTGGGCAGTGCTGCCTTCTCCCCGGGGAAATTACAACACCTTTGAGTACAAGGATGCTTGTCTCGACTTGGTAATTCAGGAAAACCTGACACATTCACACCAAGCCTCCAGGTATGGGAGGAACAAGAGAACATAGACTTCAGGCTCTGAGATCATTGTGAGCGAGGCAGAGGGGCTCCGGACAGTGCCTATGCTGAGGGGCTGTGTGGGGCCTCTCCAGCGGGTGCTGCAGAGTTTCTCTTCTCATCAATGCCAGCTCTCTGTGTATCAGTCTGCCCCAGGTCTGGAGGAGACAGACCTCCTCCTGCACCTCCCTTTCTCTCCATCCCGTGACGTGTCCGTGGGGATGGGGGCGCCTGCCTTCTGCTGCTTTTACTCTGCCTCTCCCACTCCTGGGATGGCCTTGTCATCTGCCGCGTGCATCTGCGGTGCCTTCTCATTCCTTACCTCTTTGCAGTGTCCCATTGTCCCACCTCTGCCTCCTCCCTCCTCGTTTTAAGTGATCCTTCCTATATAAAAACAAACAAAGACCTCCCCATTGTTCTTCACATCTCACTTTGCTCCAATTCCTTCCACCTGTCCCCCTCAGCCCTTCTCCCCAATCTGGGGACCGCTATCTGCCCCTCTGGTTGCTCATCCCCCTGCTCCTTCCTGCGGATATTTCCTTTCTTGCTCTTCGGGCTGCATCCGGTGCAATGTTCCCATAAGCACATCCTACCAGATGCACTAGGGTATGCCGCCAGTTAAACCCATTGACTCTAGAGTGACCGCCAGGATTCAAGCCCAGCTTTGCCAGTCCCTACGTTGGGCACATTACTGAGCATCTCTGTGCCTGTTTCCCCCATGAGATGGGATGATGGTAGCAGCATCTGGCGCACGGGCTGTAGTGAAGAGCAGATGAGCAGCTGGAGCGTTGACTGCTGCCTTAGAGGCCTGCGGGGATCATTGGCTCTCACTCTGTGACTGTCTCGACCCCCAGGTACCTTGGACAGGAAGCACTGAGGGAGAGCTGCTCTTCCGCAGAGCTCTCGGGCGTGCTCGGCCCCAGTGAAATTTAACTGGGCTCTGCGTAGTCACGGTCCTCCACACAAAGGGGAGGAGAAGGTCAACGCCCTCAGGAAATGCGCACTCCCCGCAACCTGGGCCATCTTTAAAAAGGAGCTGGAATTGCTTTACTCTAGTGCTTTACTCCCAACAAGGATCCCTGGTGCTGGTGGGCGCTATCTGCCCTGTTTGACCGATTTCAAGGCTGAGATCGGCTGAGGAAGGTGTCCCAAGCCTCGCTGATTGGATGGCAGGGCTCCAGTTCAAGGCCAGGCCCAGCTCATGGGTACCTATGCCCCTTCACTGCCCGCTCTGCTCCTTGGCCTCCTCGGACCTGCTGGTGGGGTGGCAAGGGTGGCTCCCAGGGAGGGCAGGGTCCACCTTGGTCCACAGCTTCTCAAAGCAGAGCAGGTCCCTACACAAAGACACTCACAATCTAGATGGCATGCAGCAGCCTAGCTGGTCAGCATGCCGACACCTGCACAGAACATGTCCTCAGCCCTGCCTCCCCCGTGAGAGTGGCTGTTGAGGGCAGCGCCCTGGGGCCAGAGGGCAGTGATAGGAAAATGCCACTCGCAACCTGAGGCTGGAAATAAAGCTCCGGCTTAAATGCAGGAAAAGCTCACTCTCTGGGACACAGCTAAACAGCAACCCTGGCTACCGAAATCCAGCCGAGAACGAGGAAGGACACTGAGGACAGACCACACTCAAGGCCACATGCCCATGCACTAAGGCCTCTGCACCAGCTCTGAGACTCTCGGCCCCCGGTTTGCTAGTCAGAAAACTGAAAAGCTCAACAAGCACTCAGTGAACCAGCTGCCCGGGTCCAGGCGACAGGAAGAAACTACCCAGCCCCTGCATCCGTCTGGGCCACAAGACCTGGGCCCAGCCTGAGGAGTGGTGCAGCACTGGCTCCATCGCTGCTTGGGCCTGTCCTCCAGGAGCCTCGTCTCGATGAATAAGAGATACATACACACACGCACGCACATGCACAAACGTGCACACACGCACACAAGCACCCCCACACACACGTGCACGCACACACACAGAAGGCTGCATGGTGCTCCCTGTGCTAAGCCGGAGGTCAGGCTGTGCCTCTGCAGAAAGGCAGAAAGAGAAAGGGTCAGTTCTCGGGAGGCTCCTCCTAACGCAGGAGGAGAGCTTATGGACAGGTGGAGAGAGACAACGCAGCTGGGCAAACGGGACACACGGGAAGTTCGGGGACGCTGGAGTGTGGAGGAGGGGAAAGCAAGACGGCAGAGGGCGTGTGGAGAGTGCAGGATCCTGTGGTTGCGACCGTGGCTGTGACGGTGGCTGCAGGGATTGAGGCGCTTGTGGGAAGGGTCAGGTGAGAGCGGGTGGGCCCTGAGGCAGGGGCCCCATTAGGCCAGGACCTGCCTCTCCTGCTGGGAGTTGTTCTCCCCACACTTTGGAGAGAGGACACTCCATCGTTGTCCAATCTCCTGGAGAGGGGGGAGCCCCTGCAGTGCCGTGAAGCCGTGTCCCAGTTTCCCAGAGGGGTGGGTGCTTGCTGTCCCTCTGGGCCATCCCAGGCTGTGGAC
This sequence comes from Equus przewalskii, assembly GCF_037783145.1. Taxonomy (NCBI): domain Eukaryota; kingdom Metazoa; phylum Chordata; class Mammalia; order Perissodactyla; family Equidae; genus Equus; species Equus przewalskii. The sequence continues at coordinate 89,552,940 of NC_091844.1, forward strand.
AAACCCCAGGAGTCCAGCCCTGGGAGGGCCTTCGACTGGTCCCTAGCAGGAGCTGGCCCAGCCCACCATTGGTTGGGCTGATTCCCATGCTTCTGAGTGGTCACCTAACTTGTTCTTGATTGCCCCCAGTGTCAGCGCGCTCAGCACTCCCAGGAACACCTGTGCTTTCCTGGGTCGGTGCTACAATGAGACAGCTCTCACTGAAAGTAGGTCCCCAGCCCTTATGGACATTCAGAGCCAGACGACCCTCCTCCTCGTGGAAGGCTTCCACGTAGTTCAGGGCCGCACTGTCTCCTGGAGTCTTCTTTCCTCCAAGCTAAAACCTCAAATGCTTGATTTATTCTCTCTCGAATGACGTGGTTCCAGTCCTTTTGGCCTTGGTCCCCGTTGGCGTATAACTGGATACACGGTTTCTATCCCTCCGGAAGCCAGGCACAGATAGGACATTCGGGAAGCAGCCATTTGTCCTGCTGCTGGACTTCCACTACCTGGCCACCTGAGAGAAACCTGTCCGGATGAGTCTCAGGACCTTGGGGCAGTCATACCTTACTTCTGCCTTTTGCATCCATTTGGTTTATCAGTTTGCTTTTCATCTTCTTTTTTGAAGCATCGCTTCCTTTTTCCATTTAGTCCGTTTCTGCTAACTTGCTCTTTAAACAAAGTCCAGGTGGGGAGAACCTGCACTTCTCCTGCAGGTGCCCAGTGGCGACTGAGCGGCATCCTTTGCTCAGCTCAATGGCCACAGGAAAAAGTGGAAGCCGCCACGGTGGTGTTCTCACCCCAAACCAAGATGGCCAACCGCGCATCCCAAACTTAGTTCTCCGAAGTTACTGATCTTCAGTTCAGGCTTTGGGTAGAGCTGTGAGCCATTGGAGGCAAGGTCACTGTCTTCCTCTCCAAGAGGTTGGAGAGAGATGTGGCCCAAGGGCAGGCAGGGTCATTACAGGGTCTCCACCACAGGACACATCTGGACATGCTGTCACGCACAGAGGTGAGGTTGCGTCCACCCAGCCTCCGGGCTCCCACCCTCAGATCGCCCAATCATGTGAGCATCCTGTGGGGTCTGTGAGAACTATGGGGTCTCTGTAAGGCGCCTGCAGCAGCCCCTCCTACGCTGCACTTCTCCTCTCCCCTCCTTTCATCTTCTTCCCCTCCCGCCCACCGTGCTCAACTCTCTCCTTCCTGGCTTTCCCCTGGAACACTCTAGCTGATTCTAGTCTTTTTATCAGTGGAACATACTTTGCTGATCCCAGAGCCTGCGCGTGGGGTCAGCACACCCAAACTGTGCTGGTTGTCAGTGTTCTGACGCCCCCTCTGCTCTCTTGTCGGCCCCCCTCATAACCGGAGGGAAATCATGACTACCAGTGATTATTAGAAACCACTGATGGCTGTGTCCTTGATACAGAAGTCTAAAGAAATTTTATTTTGCTTTATGAAATTTTATTTCACTTTCCCACTATTTCTTTCACTCTCCTCATTTTATAAGACATTGAGAAGTCCTTATCAAGAAATAAAAATTGCAAGTGAGGGAACAAATGAACTTTCGTGTCTTTAAAAACAAGTGAATCTGCCTGATATGAGGGATAGACCATATGACAGGTCTGTAAGGTAGGAATTATTGATAATAAGGGGACATTTAAAAAGAGTCTAGTAGAGAAAAAAGGCACCAGAAGAGAAGAGAATTTTTTCTAACCACAACTTGTCACTCCTGTGTGACCTTAAACAATATACTTCACCTATTTGGATGTCTCCTTGCCTGTAAAATAAGGATTTTTGATTAATCTATTTCTAAAATCTTTTACAAAACTAAGAGTCTGTGGAATCATTTGTAAATTTGACAAATAAGCAAGATGTGAAACGGGAAAAGGCAGATTCCATAGGAGGAATTCCATGGGAAGGGAGAACATGCTAGAACTCCATCTTTTATAAATGTGAGGCTAAAAGAGGAGAAAATAAACTGAAAAAATATTTTAAAACTAGATAGTTAGAAACAAGAGGAGAGGGCAGGAGGCAGGCTCAGGGGACAGGAAGAGAGGAGATACAAGGCATGGGAAATACACAGAATCCCAAGATTATGCAAGTAGCAGGTTTCTAATTTTTCCTGTTTAGAATAAAAAATGCTTTCTCCATGAGACAAGATAGAGGCTTCAAAAAATAAAAGATCCACAAACATGACAAACAGAAAAAATAGACAGGAGGAACCAAAATAAAAAGGACATCCAAAGTAGGAACAAAATTTAGCCAAAAAGGAGAAAAGGTGTGGCCGCCCTCCCCTCCGTGGCCCTAGGATCTTCCCTTTCTTCTGTCCTGCAGGATGGGCTTCTCCTTGTGCTCACCACAGTCTGCACGCTTTAGGAAACTGGACTGCCTTTAAAACATATAAACTTCCTGCTTCATTTAACTTGTAAGTGGTTTGAAACCATCAATGGACAGAGAAATGGAACTGATGTCCCTGAGTCATTGTGGTTTTTACAGCCTCAAAGTCACCAGCCATGTAGCCCCACAAAAGCCTGTGTCTGACCCAAGAGGCGGCTCTGAGCCTCGGTGTCCTCAGACTTGAAAAAGCAATGTAGGAGCTGTGTTGACTTCACAGCAGCTTGCTTTTCCCTGTCTGCCCTTCGGAGCTTGGGCGTGGGCTGTGCATGCATGCCTGTGAGTAGTGGTCGCTGCGGGAACAGCTATCGTGGTCGTGGTAGGTCGTCTCTGTCTGTCTCAAGCACAATCCAATTGGTTCCTGGTGTTGACAAAATTGGTGTTGTCCAGCCAGCACCTCTGCAAAGAAGCCCCTCCCCACCCCACCTAATCAGTAAACTTCAGCATGGCCGACTCATCATTCCGTGTGTGCTACTTACCGCTGAAGACCAATTGGATACGGTCGCAAGTGCTTTCTCATTCGTAGAGGCGAGGAACGTCTGCGAAAACATTGCTAGTAAAGTAGAGGTGCTCACTCCTGCACATCTCAGTCCTGTTCCCGTAGCCAGAAAGACATTCCCCGCAACAACATGCATATGAGCTTTAAAAACCTGTTTTCAGTACACACAAATGGTGGTAACTGCCTAAGAGCTCAGGTTAATCAGCTAAAGGTGAGTACTTCTTTTCTGGTCCCCGTCCCCAGCATCCCAGCCCCATGTGAGCACTCTGCATGCCAAAGCTGAAGCCCCACTTGCATCATGAGGGTCGCAGTGAATGCGGACAGGCCCCCGAGCGTAACGCATCACCCTCGTAAGGACAGGAGGTTAGAATGGGGGTTTCTGTTGCCTTGAGTCAGCTGCACCAGTCAACTTTTGTATTTTTTTTTTTGCATGGGTCCTTCGAGTCCAATTCCAATTCTGACTCCGGCTGCCCCAGCCTCTTGTCTAGCCGCTCCACTGCTGCTGGACGTGCATGTGCTCTGGCAGCAGTTTCCCATGGACACATCCCGTTAAATGAATGGGACGTCAGGATGTGCTAGGTACGTTCGGCCGCACTGGACAGGAGCCTATTCCTGGATGTACCTGGGACACCATTCAGCAGGCAGCAGTTCAGTGTGGCGATGAGGGGGTCTCATTAGGCTCCCACTTCCGGGCAACGAGGCAGCATGATCTACAGAGATGACTTATACGTTAAGATTTTATAGGCTGCATGATTGAAAGAAAATTGAAAATTGCATGCAGCATGAACAGTAGAGCTGCTGTGGCAGCCTCCCTCCCCTGGGTGCTCCCCAAACAGCCAAACTTGCAATTTGAGTGTCCCGTGGAAAACGGACCCAGGAGCAAGGCCAGACCCAGCCTCAGCTCTGTTTGGGGCCAATACCCCGGAGCCCTATCATCCAGCATTGACAGCCAAAGCCAGGGCAGCATACACCATCCAATGCCATGCTGGGGGCCTGGGGCAGGGAGGGACAGGGGTGGTTCACAGGCACATGTTAGAGTGAGAGGTGACCCAAGGTTGACGGCAGGCCGGCCCCTAAATCAAAAATTGAACCTGCAGGTAAGCGCCCTGTTCATCGGCGGTCGATGCCGGGTGCACCATCCCAGTGGACTCTACAGGCCATGTGCTCTGTGCAGTACAATCACTGGGCATCGCGGGCCTGATGAAGCTCCCCACTGGGTCGCTGCCCGTCTCCACCTGCTCCTCCACACCACGTGGTCCTTGGGCATTCCACCAGCCCAGGGCTCCAGAGACCAGAACTTTGAGCCCCACCCACACTATGACACCCACTTCTTAGCGACCTGAGGCCCAACCTATTTCAAAACGTTATCGGAATCATCAAAATGAAATTTGTTTAAAAGTCACATCAAGGTTCCCTTTAAAATTCTTTTTCATTTAATGTTTTTAAGCGTAATTTAAAAAGAAAAATGCTTGGAACTAAAGAAAAAAGGGTTTTTATTTATACGTTACATACATGAGAAAGCAAGTCTTCCACTAAATTCTACCATTGTTAACCAGTCGACGTTGCATTTTGGAATGTGCAGGTTTCCTAGTACTGGAATAGCTAAGCACCACGTGTCAAAGCCCCTCGCCCGACTCTCAAGGGATGAGGGAAAGTGGGAGAAACTCTTCCAGGAGGGGTGGGAGCTCAGGGGCTCGGGATGGGGGAGGTCCCCAGCCAGCCCCCTCGGCACGCCACAGTGCAGTATAGGTGGGATAACGAGGCGGTCACGACCCCTGCCCCGTCTTCCAGCCCCCACCGCACAAAACCCGCAGTGGCCTCACAGGGCTTTATTCCCAGGACCTCCAGCGTGTGCGCAGAAGTCCTGGGCCATCTGTGTTTCTCAGGGGAGGCGGGAAGAGGGGGGAGGTTGAGCAGAGGGCCTAGGGGAGGCCCCATAGGTGAGAGGACATTAAAAGGGAGCTTGGAAAGTGCCGCACCCAAGGGCTGACCCTCCGAGGTCGCGTCAGAGTGGGAGAAGCTCAGGATACATATACTCAATAGTGAATTTATTGAATTTCAAAAAAAGAGAAGATTATTGAATGTCTTACAAATTAAAAAACGATTTATAAGATTTTGTCTTTCCTTGAGTTTCAGGTAATATGTTTAAGAAACTGGGCAGAAGTGATGCAGAATGCTTTTAAGTGACCTGGTTTCTTTCTGTTTGGGGAGAAAATTGCAGACTTGTAACCTAAGAATCAGGATATACCATTTTTCCATTTAAAAATATCTTTATTTTGCACTCTGCTACATTTCTTTATTGTTTCCCATGTATATGACAAAAAAAATCAAGACAAAGAAATGTATTTTTAGAACCATATTTCTTTAGGCAAAGACAAAATTTTTGAATTAAACTTTTTATATAAGTGGGGCGAAGGTTTTTAGATCTGTGGCCTGAATCATTCCAATTTAAAAATTCATTTTGCTGCTATAGACAAGGCCTAATTTTACATTTTCATGATTTCTTTTACAATTGAAGACATTAAGAAAAAAAATTACACTTTTTCCTATTTTGTGTTTTACTTATTAAGTTCCCTTGATAGAGTTGCCATGAAGGAAAGGAACAAAAAAGACTGCTAAAGGAGGTCTCCAAGAATTCTTCACAGAGCTCCGAGTGTCAGTCTGACATTTGTATTATTATTCCAAATGCTCAGTGAGTATTTTTCTGTACATTTTAGCTACTATGCTCAAAATGAGGCATGTTTGAAAATCAACTAGGTCAGGTCAGCCACAGGGAGAATTCCACATATAGTTCAAACACATCAGCAGTGCTTCCAACCTTTGTTTATATGATTTTTAAAAATAAATAATTGACCCTATCAGGATGAGAGGTCATGAGTCTCTTCAAAACATTTTTTCTATACGTTGACCTTGGGGAGCGGGCCAGCATAGCCCCAGCTCAGAGTCGCCCCACGGGGGTGCCCCGTTCAGAACAAGTGAGGCACTGAGGAGACGGCTCCCGGGCCTGTGTGCTCGGCGGCTAGACCGCCGCTCCACCTCCGGTGCAGACGGATGGTGAGAGACAGACGCCGACCCAGACTGGCTCGTGTGTTTCCCCACGTTGTATCCAGCAGGGGAGCATCAGCAGTGCATTTGGTCCCCAAGAGCAAATGTCTGTGTTTGTTGAATCTGTCTTGGACTCCCTCTCAAGGAGTTCACTGACATCTGCTAACAGAGCTGATGCCACCTGGGTTCACCTGTTTCAGCCCCTGATGTGTAGACAAAGTAACTTTAATGTGTCCATTCATTAACTAGAGGACACTCCAATCATGAAAAAAATGTCATATTTTAAATGTCTTACTTAATGTAACTATTTATCAAATTCTCATATTTATTTTCGAGAGAGAGGGGATGACAGAATATGGAGGAAGCACTTTAAAGATATTCTTATAAATAATTAAGCAACAATACAGCTCCAGTCAGTAGATTTAAGAATTTACATTTTTGCTACCTTGCTCCAGGATTGTGGTTTTGTAAACAGGAGAAACACGGTAACACATGATATGCTTTGCTGAAGGACAAATTGGAGTCAAACTTGAGAAGCAGGTTGCCCGTCATCCCATTTTTGTGATGTGTGCCAACGCAAAGTCACAAGATGCTCACAGTTATTCGTTCCGTGCATAGGTATTAAGCTCTTTTTTGATGGTAGGGTGCATTTCTGATGACTTGTATGTAGGAGTGGTCAGTGACGATTCCTACATGGGTCCACCCACAGTAAATATTTTGGTGGTAAATAGTTAAGAGAAAGCCAGGGGTACAGAAGGTGTTCTGGGAGGTTCCCGCCCAGACACCTCTTTGCCATCTTAGATCTGCAAAAGCAACAGACACCTCGCTTGTTCCTACTTGAGAAGGGCTATTTCCATGAAATCAGGAATTCAAAAGTTGGTGAGTGGCCCTGATTTTCTTTTTTTAGATTTTGTCTGGATTCTGCAAAACTTAAACACTGCTTAAGACATTTTATTTTGATTTTTCCATCACCATTCTTAAATGTCTATACAAGACCCATTTTTCCAGCCAGATAATAACATGTCCTACCTAAAATTAGTTTCCCTTGATATTACTTGAATCCCAAGGCAAATGCAAGATTGCAGATAAGGAAGGGAATCACAAATATTTTTGTCTCAACCATATCCGTAAGGCGACAAATGTAGATCCAAGATGATTTATTCATCCTTTGCTTTCTCAGGGTGTTTTTACTAATAGCACCTTTGGTGTGGAAGAGAGAAAAAACGTCCAAAGCAAGGGTTTTATTTAACACCACTTTGCCTCCCTAAAATAGACTTGGTGTTATTGTCCATGAGAACCGCCAGGAAGCAGGGAGCACCTTTCAGCTGGGGCTTCTTCCCTGTGGCCGCCCGAGAACTTCCGTGCTGAGAACCTGTGCCTGCCTTAGAGGGAGTTTCCATGGAAACCCAGTCAATCTCTTCTGCCATTTCAAAACCCAAGCTGTGCAGCACATGCTACTGTCTGATTTTATCCACGGGGGACTTTGATTATCCCACATGGGCCTCCCTTTACGGAAAAGACGTGCTCTTAGATGGGTAGATCCCAATCGAATTTTTGTAAATCAATTTTACCCGCCCCCTTATCAAGGGTCCTGGAGCTGGCTCCATCTGAGAAGCAAAGACCCCTTTCGTTAGATAAATAATCACTTTTCATTCACTGACTTCAGAAAATTGTATTTTTGAATGTTGAGATTTCTTAAGGCTAGGAAATTTGTATGTAAATCCAAGAGTTTAAAAAAGTCTTAAAGTCTTAATCAGTCACATAAAAATGAATCTTAGAGCTGTTGGAAGAAAGAATAGTTGAGAAACTGCCCTGGGCTGCCTTCTGTGGTCCAGAAGCACCACCTAAAGATGAACCAGCCGAATTACCGCCCTTGAAAACTAGAGGCTGCTGATTTCAAGGGGACGCTAACAAGGAAATGCCGCGGGTGCCTCTGAGCACGTGTTCACCCCCGAGTGGAGCTGGGGAACTGAGGATACGGGCTGCCATCAGTTCTGGGCACTTCGTTCAGCATCAGCCAAATGCAGGGAGGACAGAAGGGGAAAGAACTTCCCCGAGACAAGTGCAGAGCAAGCCCTTCGAGGGTCTCACCTAATTTTCATCCTCATCACACAGATGAGCAGGGCGTCTTAGCCCCAGATGAGGGGGATGAATCTCGGCAGGTTTAACTGTGTCCCCAGATTCAGGCAGCCAGCAGGTGGCAGACCCGGGATTTGACCCCATCTGCCTAATGTGAAACCACGAAAATAAAAACAAAACCTTTTAAGAGAGAAACCCCTCTTTCTGGGAATGTTTTCTTCTTTCCCAACACAGTGAAATCTCCAAAAATGAGCCAAATCAATATTTTGTTTGTTTGTTTGTTCTCATGGTGACAAAGGACATTTTAAACACGTCTTTTTTCATCATATGATACATTTGTAAACAGCTTAAATGCACAAAAAAATACTCCTAAAATCTTTCTCTTTCTTTTTTTTTTTTTTACCATCAGTAAGATCTGATTTTCATTTGCTTTATTATAATGCCTCATTTTAAATCTGAACAGAATATGCCAACCTCCTCCTGCCCCCACCAAAAAAAGACATGTGAAAAAATTTCTACTTGTGTTGAAACGAATAAATTTTAAATAAATTTGCACTGTGCTTAAATTAGGAAAAGTTTAAGGATCTTTTTTTTTTTTTTTTTTTGAGCAAAAAGCAAGGCCAAGTGCATCTTATTGGCTGGTAGGAAACATTTCTATTTCTTGATGCATCTTCAAACAGAAACTTGCATGAAGATTAGCTTCTTAGATAGAATGATTTGTACTGCTTTCAAGTTTTCCTCCCTATGGGAGCTTTCTGGGGCAGGGGTCTCTCCACAGGAGGTTTCGTTTGGGAAATCAGCTATTTAAGTCATTATTTAGAAAATAATTACTTAGCAATCGACAGAATAGTCTTGTGATCAAACTTTAAGTGTACATACAGCTGTTACTTTAATAAAAATCAAGTTAATAATCTGATTTGGGGTTGTCATTCTAAGATAGATAAATAGGTAGATAGATAAGTAGGTAAGTAGGTAGGTAGATAGATAGATAGACAGATAGAAAATGATAGATATTGTTTTAAGCAGCTCATTGTTCTGCCTCAAACTCGTATTTTAAAAAACCCTTATTCCCCTTATGCACCCCAGAGTTTTCTCTATTACGTTTTCACTCACTGCTTAATTTTCCCAAAGCACAGGCTATAGATTAAACTTTAACCTTTAATATGAGATGGCAAATACCACTTTCTATACCCTGAGAGCTAGAATTATGTTCCCTTGCTCAGGACTAAACGAGAATTAGACAATTTCTAAATACCAAAAATTGTTTACACATCTAAGCATCCAAATACGGCATTCACACACTTGAACTTTCCCCAGTGTCATGTCTTTTCATTTCACCCCCTGACTCATCTGACCTGGAGCGAGCCCATCTCTAAGCAAGTCATTAGCTGGCCTGGTCTCAGCATCAGACATCCAGGGTGACTTTCCAGGGGAAAGCAAGTTGAAATCTCTTAGAAGCAGAGTACATTCATTACAGATTTAAAATTTGTGGGTTTTGTCCTTGCTAGGAACTCAGGTGCTCGCTGAGGGGGGCCGGGCACAGGGCCTCACCTGAGCGTTACTCCCAGGTGGCAAGACTGCATCACTTGGTCCTGGTCGTTGTTTGAGAGTTACAAATTTAATGGAGAGAAAGAAGAATTTTTTCTTAATTTTTGTCCTTCATTTTGACATTCCTGCTGGTACGAATGCAGCTGAAGTAATTTAAGGGAAGCTGTCTCTGTAGGACAACCTGATTGTTCTTGAGATGGCACATTTAAGAAGCTATGTGGAGGGCAACAATTACAAAACCCTTTCCGAAAACGTTCTCTCCATCGGAACAATGGCAACGTGGTGGTTAAGCACCTGGATGGCGCTGCCTGGACAGCGTACAGGGGCAGCGTGGGTGCCGGGGCCCATCTAAGCATCTCAGCTGACTCGACCTGGTCAGTCAAGAGAGATCTGTGCTCTGCTCAAGTCAGTGAAAGTCACAAGGATTTTTTAAGCCACCTGAGAGCTCAGAGATGGTCTGAAGGATTGTTGACCTACTGCCGGCAGTTCTGGTGCAGGTTGCTGCCGCACCGGACTCTGGGGTTGACCGGTTGCCAGGCCATGAGGAGTGAGTTGAGTGGGAGCCCATTGTAGTGCTGGTGTTTGGAGTTTAGACAAAGACCCATCTCTCAGACCACTGTGTGGATCTTTTTATGTGAAAATCTTGCTTCCTCTATGGACGGTGTAACCACAAGTCTTGCTATACCTGGGTTTGATGGGACTAGAGGGAACAAAAAGGGAAAGACCCAAGAGACCTTTAGGGGTAATAGAGACACTTAGGGCCCAAGGAAGCTCCAGAGACTACTGAATCCTAGGCAGTTCCTGAAATTCATGATCCTTCTGGAAAGTGTCCTTGTGCTTGGAAGGGAGAAGGTAGTCAAGGCCGTGTCTGGAGGTGGTGATTAAGGGGCATGTCCATGCACCCTGATAAGGAGTTCCCCACTCCAGGCCGCCTCATCCGCGTGGGAGGTTAAGCATTACAGACAGCTTGCTTTCTGGATAAATAAGAAAGTTAATTGCTCAGGGAATTTTATTTCTTTCAAGTAAATCGCCCAATTTGCATTTTTGACTGCAGGTGCCCAACCCCTGGCTGTGACGGCTCTGGGCACATTACCGGCAACTACGCTTCTCATCGAAGGTAAGCAGAGGTGCTTCTTCTCTCCATTCTTTCCTGTTTACCATCTATCATGCACGAGAACACTGCAAAGGGCGGGCTTTGACACCATGGGTAAATTAAGGGTCTAGAGGCCCACAGACCACCAAGCACACTGTCCTCATCGGGCCTTACTTCAAAGCTCCAGAAGCACAGGCTCCTCTTTGCTATCTCCCCTGTCACGCAACTGGTTCCATCTGCAAGAAATATCGGTAAACTCATCTAGGAGCACGTCTTTCTAAATTGAAAGAGTGCAGGAAACACAACGCTCGCTGGTACACGACGGGACCCCCAAGAACATCACTGAGAGGCAAGCGGTCCAAGACCACCGAGAGCTGATCTCTTAAATATTGAGATCTGAGCCACAAAGCTGTGCAGTTACTCTAAGCAGAGCTGACCACACAGAAATGCCTACCCTTGGGCCAGCCCCGTGGCCGAGTGGTTAAGTTCGCATGCTCCACTTTGGCGGCCCAGGGTTCCGCCGGTTTGGATCTTGGGCGAGGACATGGCACTACGCATCAGGCCACGTTGAGGCGGCGTCCCACATGCCACAGCTACAAGGACCCACAACTAAAATATACAACTATGTACCGGGAGGCTTTAGGGAGAAAAAAGGAAAAATAAAATCTTTAAAAAAAAAAAAGAAAGAAAGAAAGAAATGCTTACCCTTACAATTCGAGGCCCTGTCACTCCCATGGAGAAGGGAATGTCTAAAATACAGCGTAGAGATTCAGTCATCTAAGATAACAAAAATTCTATACTAGTCGACATTCAGTAAATATTCTACAAACGTCTATTTTATGCCAGGCCCTCCCTATGTTAGAAGTGAATTGAAAGAACCTTTTGGTACCATGTCTACACAAAGGTGGATCCAGACTCAGTGGTTAGGAGCAGTAGTTTCTTGTCATGTTCAGTTAAGAACAACAAGCCAGGGGGCTGGCCCCGTGGCCGAGTGGTTAAGTTCGCGCGCTCCACTGCAGGCGGCCCAGTGTTTCGTTAGTTCGAATCCTGGGCGCGGACATGGCACTGCTCATCAGACCACGCTGAGGCAGCGTCCCACATGCTACAACTAGAAGAACCCACAACGAAGAATACACAACAATGTACCGGGGGGCTCTGGGGAGAAAAAGGAGAAAATAAAATCTTTAAAAAATAAAAAAATAAAAAATAAAAAAAAAAAAAGAACAACAAGCCAGTGCCAAGCCAAGGACCAGACCATGTCTGAGCAAAGACCCACTGGAGGCAGAGTCTCCAGCGATGGAAGGCAGTGCTGCATCCCAGGAATAAAGAAGCTAAGTTACTATAAAGCGAGAGTCTGAGAGTAGAGGAGCGCTCCTGCTTTCAATGCATCCCCCACAAAAAAAAGAGAGAAAACTGGGACAGTTAGAGCAAGTGGCAGTGCCAGCAGCCTCTCCACTGGCCCTGGAGGAAAGGGGTTTGCACAGATCCAGCAGAGTGCATCCTGTGGGTCTACACCATGTGGCCGCCAGAGTGACCAGCCCCCAGGGGTCAGAGCCGGGGATGCTGACGGTTGGCTGGTAGGGTCTGAGCTGGGGACAGAGCTCATATGGGGGGTTGTGTGCTCACTAAGATCCTACTCCAAGACCTGTGCTTCTGTGTTCACTCTTCAACCATTTGGGAGCACCGTTGTGTTTTTTTTAGAGATTGGCCCTGAGCTAACATCTGTTACCAATCTTTTTTTTTTAATCTTCTTCTCCCCAAAGGCCCCCAGTACATAGTTGTATATAATAGTCATAGGTCTTTCTAACTCTGCTATGTGGAACACCACCTCAACGTGGCTTGATAAGCGGTGCTAGGTCTGTGCCCAGGATCTGAACCTGCAAAACCCCAGGCCGCCGAAGCGGAGCACACGAAGTTAATCACTCAGCCACAGGGCCGGCCCCATGGAGCACTGTTTAAACAATACGTGTCTGTGAAAAGCAAGAATTACGAACGCCACAAGGAGAACTGAATGATGCCGTTTATGGAAGGATTCTTCATACTCATTTGATGAAAAGGTCTCATCCTCTAGACCAGGGGTGTCCCCTGGGCACAGCTGACATTCAGGGTCGGCTCATCCTTTGCTGTGGAGCTGCTCTGTGTGCGGTAGGATGCTAAGCAGCATCCCTGCCTCCACCTACTGGATGCCAGGAGCACCACTACCCAGTAGAGGCAACCACAGATGTCTCTAGACTTCGTTGAACATTCCTGGGGCCACTGCCCCAGACCACAGGGTCAGGAGGAGACTTGTGATGTTCATCTGTTTTCACCAGGCAGTCGAGAGCCAGCCAGGGTACTCCGAACGTAGAACAAGGGTAACCACCTCCAAGAAGAATCGCCAGAGCAGGACCACTGCGCTAGAGCAAATAAAACAAAGTCAAATTTAAAACTCCAGTTAAGTATAGAAAGCCAAGCACATTCTATGCTACTCCGCCTTTTAATTTATCTTGGAAAAGAAATGTCTTAGTCCTTCATGACCAGAACGTCCAGCATTTAATCGTGTCTGCACAACTAAAAGTGAATATTTACCGGTCATTTCATGTCCAAATGTCGTTTTTCTATTGTTTTTTTTGGAGGGTTTGGCATCATGTAAATTTATTCATAATTTGTTTAAACATTTTTATTTACTTAACTTGCATCTTAGAATGGTGGATATTAATATAGCATAAACCTGTGAATGAAATATAATTTAAGCTTAGATTCAAGCTGGGATCTATGCCTGGAGTAAGTAATACAGGGTTAACGTATAGAGTTGGAAAATGAATTTGATTCTGTTTTCAGCAAATTTGAGTAAAACATACAGCCCTATACAGGGTTAGCATATTCAAAGTAGAGGACATTGTAATATTATTTATCTTAGTAATAACCTCCATTGCATAAAAGTGTGAGTGGGGCTGAACACTTTGTTAAGCAAAAGTCTTACCCTCAGTTAGCAGTTCTTGTGTAAATTGGCCACTAACGAAAGAAAGAAACAAACTTCCCCAGTCTCTTGATTCCTGATGGCCATAAACACACGTAGAGAAACTTTTGTCAGAGTTAATCTTCTGTTGTCCGTTTCCCAGGAACATGAGCTGATGTTACCTGTGCAAACTCTAGAGAAAACTTTACTCAGAGGGTGGCTCTTCAGGTGTCTCTCTAAGTTTCACCACAGTTCAAGTCAGTTATATGAGTTTGCGGTGTCTTCATGCCCCTCCGTGGGCTACAGTGAGAAGAGAAGTCAGAACAAGGACCCTCAACACGTCGAGGGTGGTAGACCCGCCTTGAGCATCTGCCACAGAGGAACGTGCAGCCCGGTGCCAGTGTCCTCCTGAGCACAGTCTTGGGAACTTAAGAAAGTGTGCTTTCATCTGCCATCTGCAGAGCCACACTGAGCATTAGGCAGTTTCATTTCTTTTCACACCAGAAGAAACTGAGACTCCGAGAGGTTATATAGCAAGATGGAAGTCAAGTTCATGTTGTCTGCCTCCAATGTCCTGTCTCCTTGTGGACTTCCATGCCCCACACAGCCCTTGAAGTTTCAGCTCCCTGTGGGGAAGTGAGGCCACCCAACCCACCCTAGATAGGATCTAGTTTGTGCTGGCTTTGGTTTTGGTTCTAACGGAGATGAGGTTTTTCAGTCTCTACCTCATCTCTGAAACTTTCCTAAATTCATCTAATCAATGATTTTTGACTGTCTATGATGTTCTATCAAAAAAACTCATCATCAAATACTTTGCCCTCCCCTCTGTCCCCAGTGAAGACGGAGAACTTGCTTACCAGCCCATACAAAGGTGCTCATAAAGTTCACAGTCATTGTCAGGCTGTATCTTGGTCTTCTTGCTTTCAAACAACAAAAAAATCCAGGTCTTCAGCTTTCCCTCAAGGATCCCATTTCCAGGCATCTTTATACCTTTTCCTGACCCTTCTCCAGGATGGCTTTTTCCTGCAATTTTCAGATGTGCTGGTACAGCGACCTCTCAGCCTCCAACCACACAGGATTCCTAGGAGGCCCATTGTTTTCTCTGATTCCATCATCCCACCTACAGGCAGCAAGAGACCCACAGGCCCAGAGTTGTTGCTCTAGCATAGAAGTAATGTCTATGGTTTCCACAAATGATTATACTACATGAATCAGACTCCCATTGGAAACCCTCCCAGTGTTACAGAGCAGCTGTACCCCTAGGGTTCCAGAATGTTCTCTAATAACAAAGAACAGTATTTATCGATCACTTACTACGGACTCAGAACATTACTGAATATTTTGCATATACAATCTCACTATCCAGTGAGAATATTATTTTTAACCCAATTGCATATGAAGAAGCAGGGCACAGAGATCCTATGTCAGCCACACTTCAAGTCCTGTTTCTCCCGGGGCACCTTCATTTTGCTCTTTTATAAGAATGGGCAAAATGTGTGAGCCTCCAGCACGACAGGCAAGTGGTCTGACCATATCACTCTCTGCTCCTCGGTTCCAAAGTGCTTTGAGAAGTCAACGCAAGGAGCCCAAAGGCCTTCCAGCTGTGAAGTGGACAAGTCACCAGGTACTCAGGAAGGCAATGAAAACCAGGCCTGAGGAAGCGCAGACACCAACAAGGAGTGAATAAGTCCCCCTTCCAGCTTCTTGGGTCCTAGTCACAAAGTCAGGACATGTGACTCCTCATCGGGGAGCTCCAAGGACCATCGAGGCGTGGCGCTGGCTTATCCCATAGACACCGGCTGTCACACTCGCAGCAGATCTCTTCAGCCAGAGAGGCAGTGGCAGTTTCTCCTTCGACCTTGGGCTTCAGCTGCAATGCCCATCCCAGCACCATTTCTGGTCTTGAGACCACAAGGCACACCTCCCTCCACCACAGCCCTGCTGAGCACTCCACATCTTGGCCTCCTGTAAACGCTCGCCTGTCTGAGAGCTGTCCACATGTCCCAGCCGAGTCTTTCCCCACCCAGAGAAGGCAAGACCGAAAGTGTTGACGATGGCTCCAAAATTTATAAAATTCCATGTGAAGATACAGGTCTGTGATGAGCTCCTGCATCAACAATATCGAGTCGCGGAAAGTACAGTTTCTGCCCAGGAAACTGTTAATCATATAGAGCGTAATCGCAAATGTCAACCTGGAATTCTAGAAACCTAGTAAATTCAGTAAATATTTATTGACCACACAAAATGTGCTAGAGGCTAAAGATACAGATAAAGACAGAGACAGATAGAGATCAGATATAGTTATTAAAGCATGAGCATGATAAAGAAGGCAGGTCTTAATTCTGACCAGGGAGGGTGGGCCAGAGAAAGCCAGAGAGAGGCGGTGACCTCTGAGCTGCGTGTGGACGGCTGGGTAAGAGTCGCTGGGTCATGACGAAGGAGGAAGAGCATTAGAAAAAGCGTTGTAGCAGCAGCAACAGCAACAAAAATCAATGTACATTTGACAAAGTGTGAATAGTCAGTTTGGTTGGAGTTTCGGGGGTAAGTAATGGGAGTGGTTACCGATGAAACTCGGTTTTAGGAGTCCTTTTATATTCATATGGGGAATTGAGAGAAATTTAATTCTCTAGAATCCAGGAAGTCACCCCAGTGACAGAGTGGCAGGGCTGACTTTCGGCACAGAGAAGGCGCTGCTGAGAGACAAGAGGCCTCCAAAAGCGCACTGTGAGGGCAGCGTCCGCGAGAAGACTGGGAGCGGCGGGGCGGAAGCAGCGACAGGGAAGCTACGCGCAGCCCGCGTGAGGACAGGCTGGTGGGCCAAGAAGTGGGAGAGGAGGACAGGCTGAATGTGAGGACGGAAGGGCCGAGGGAGTGCCGGATCTCCCTGGGGGACAGATGGGTGAAGGGCCATGTCCCTGTCTGAGGTCAAGAAGCCCCCAGACAGAGGGGATCAATTTCTGGTTAAATGCATTACCTTTGAGAGTCTTATGGTACGTGCACGTCGACGGAGGAGGCAGGGCTGGAGGAGGAGTGAGGGTGTGGAGTGTCCCCTGATATTTGGCTCATTGGAAGCTCCGTGGAGTGGACAGAGAATCACACATTTTAGAATGAGAGATGCGTCCAAACACTGAGAGACTCGCTCCCACCGGGAGCCCTGAGCTGGCAGCCTAGGGAGGAATCACTCCCGCCACTCTGGGCACACGTCGCTGGACAGTCTGTGGTCCTGCAGCGTGAACTACTATGTCGCTCAAACCAGAAGGAGAACACGGGCCGAGTGACCTTGTTGGGTTCAGATCTGGACCCTAAGGAAGAATCACAAATACGGACGGAGGCAGAAGGACAGGATCTAAGTGTAAGCACCATTCCTGTGGGGACCTTGGAGACCCGCCTGGGCTCGGTTTGTACCCAAAGCCGGCGCCGTGGGCATCTTCTCCCCAGAACACGGAGGAGGCGGCTGAGGCTCCCCATGGCTGACTAGGGGCAGAAGTGGCATTTCATTGTGCCTGTTGATGCCACGTCTTGTCAGCTTCTCTCACCCAGGGCCACCTGGGAAATGCCGCCAGATGGCAGCTCTGTAGAGAAGCTCCGTGCTGGCCTCGGCAGCAGGCAGCAGGTTTTCCTGCCCAGGTTTGAAGCAGAAAACAAGTTTTAAGATAGCAATCAATGCTTAGTTCCATTTTTCCTGGGGTCCCTTGTGCTCAGCTGTTGGTGGGGAAAGCTCTCTTGTTTCCATCAAGCATGGAGATCAGCAAGAAGCAAGCGGGATGAAGCCAGCGGCCCACGCATTCAAATGCTGCCCGTGAGAACAGACCCCTCGGCCCTGCACTGTGGGACATCAGTGCTGACAGGAGAGCCCGGCCACTGCAGGGTGTGGGCTGGGATGGCGCTGAATACTGGCAACAGCAGCCAGGCAGGTGAAAGGACCAGGCGAGGACCCAGAAGGTGAGGAAAACCGTCAAGAGCAGCCCCACCGCCCAGATGTGCCCAGGCCTCTCACAGGCCGGGGCCAGCACCCCACGCCCACACACGGAGACGACAGTGCCTCTTCTAACCCACACGCCTGCTTCCCAGAACCCTGGAAAAGTGACTGTGGGATTCCTAGCCCTAGGAGGCGTTCCAGGACTCTAGACCAGCCCGAGTCGAGATCGAGGCCTCCAGGCCGGTTACTGTCAGTCAGGTCTAGACCGAGGTTCGCTGTTATTTCTTCTGTTTTGGTTTCTTCTGATTTATTTCCACCCCAGCCCAGGTCTCTTGAGGACCCAGAGCTGCCCCTCACTCCCAAGTTCACGGGGAGAAGACGGGGAGCAGAGCAGAGGCGGCCTGTGGGGTGCTGCCTCCCCCGAGAGGAGCCAGGCCACTGCACCAACTTGGGAAAACGCTAAGGAAAGTGGGTAGTGAGGGGGTGATGGGGAACGGGCCTCCCTTTAGGAGTAAGGCCCTCCACCTGAGAATCAGTGTATCTAGAAAGAATTCAGAACTGATAAGAAGGACATATCTGTGAACTCAGCAAGACACCGAGGAGCCAGCATATCCCACCTGGGACACAGCCGTGCGTTCCTGTCAGGGTTCCACTTCCACACAGCCGGGCATCTCAGTAATAGTCTAGTTTCTGGTTCTTGCCTAATTTCTGGTTCTTCAGTGCTTTGCAAAGAATCCCATTTATTCTACATATTCTCATATATAACAGCCTAAAAGCCTGTGGTTAGCCTATTGTCAAACAGAAAAATAGACACATACATCTGTGTTCCAGCTAGAAAATTTCCTTTAGACAAACATGAGCCTCTATTTCCAAAAATTTCAAAGTTAAATAAAATAAGCACATTCAGCTTCCACCGTGCCTTCTGCAGGTACACCCAGAAGCCTGTACTTGATAAGCAGGAACAGATCGCCAGCATATCGTTCCCTCCCAGGGTGGAAGGGCTGGCAATCTGGCTGTGTGAAAACAGTTCCAGGAAAGAGAAGCAGGGAGGCGCACGTCCTCCTCAATGTCCCTCTCTGGTGCGTGGGTCCATCTTCCCTCTCTCTCAACAAGGAGTTCCCCAGCTCCTTCCTGGTGACTCCCCATTGCTTCCACTTCTGCCAGCTGGCCAGTTTCTCTGGCCCACCCAGCCCCTCGGTGCCCTTGCAAGGGGCTGAGGTGTCTGCAGGCTGTGAGAGCACACGGTGGGGGGACCCTCCTCCGATGCTGTTTTCATGCCGAGAAGCAGCGGCTTCTGGAGAGGATGGAGTTGAGCCCCATCCTGGTGAAGGAAGTCTGCAGAACTGACAGTGAGGCTGTTCTCACATCCTGTTTCTTCTTCAGCCTTTCAGGGTGCCCGAGAGCAAAGAAGAGCGGCATCAGAATAGCACAGAGCAAAGAAGACAAGGAGGACCAGGAGCCCATCAGGTACGCGCAGCACAGGGACGGGCAGGGCTGCTGGCCAGGCGCTCAGATGACACGAGGGAGTGCGCGTGGAGGAACCACAGCTGCACCAGGGCCTTAGATGTCAGCCGACTGCAATGTCAGACTGTCGAACCCAAAAACCAAACCAGAGTGTCCCTGCCCATGGGCCCACAGCGTCCTCTAAATTACGGGTGCTGTAACAAGCAAATACCATCCTTCTGACGTTCTGAGTAACCAATGCACAAGAAACATCCTCGACCCCGGGGGGGGGGGGGGGGGGAGCAGTGAATGTACTGGGAAAGGCAGATTCATGAAAGCGTAGGAAGGTGTTAGCTCTAGCACCAAAAGTGAACATTCTGCTGGCATTCTGGCTTATGAAAACCCTCTAGCTACACTCTGCCTCGCCCGAAAGCAGGACTGAGACCCACGGGTGCCCTGGCCTTGAATGTGTGGGGTGAGAACGTCAGCCCCAATTCACCTGGGCCTGTGCCCAAACGATGCCCAGGGGGCCTGGTCTCAGAAATCCATAACAGAGACCTTGTGCTCTCTTCCCAAAGTTTCAATCTCACTGGATATCCTTAGAGAAAAATTTTGATGAAAACACAATAAAATTAGTTAAACATTTGTTTGCAGTGCTGGCTGTGTTTCCTCTGCCGTTTGCCGTAACCCCTGACAGAGAAGTCTCGGAAGCTGGGTCAGCCTACTGTTGACCTTTAGCTCCAGCCAACGATTTTCCCATTTGTTCACAAAAGTGAACTGATGGTGCACTGTGCGCCAACACCATCCCGGGACCTTTCATTAAATACAGCCTCTCCTGCTTAACATCCTGTCTGCAGGGGTGTTGTAGGGTCTCCAGAAAACACGGCCAAACAAATAAGTGTTTTCTAGCTCTATCTTTTGAGAAGAACACAGATTTGTAAAATAATCTTTTAAAAATAATTCTCCAATTTCCCACTGACTTTGCATTTTTCCACCAAAGCTGTGATTCTCTCCAAAAGTGGTGTCTTCTAAGTAGACACCTGCATCTCTCTTGATACAACAAACTGGATCATCTTTTCCACGTGCTGGCATCCATCATTCCTCACAAAGGGCAGGCGTTCTGCTCCAGAAAAACCTCCTTTCAGCAGCTGCAGATCAAGTATTTCTGCGAGGCTGAACTATTTCATGGCCCCACTAGGTGGTGTCTTTTAGTGACCTCTTCCTTTCTTTTTCTTTTGCTTGAGTAGAAGAGGTGCTTTTTCCTTCATGTCAGGTTATTTTGACTTAGTTGTAGAGGCCACCAGGTATAAGACGGCAAGACAACAGCGTGTGTCTCATGTGTCTGCTCCCCAGATGCCCTGTTCCCGGGTGTGACGGCCAGGGCCACATAACCGGGAAGTACGCCTCCCACCGCAGCGCATCCGGCTGCCCCTTGGCAGCCAAGAGGCAGAAGGACGGGTACCTCAATGGCTCCCAGTTCTCCTGGAAGTCGGTCAAGACGGAGGGCATGTCGTGTCCCACGCCGGGATGCGACGGGTCGGGGCACGTCAGCGGCAGCTTCCTCACGCACCGCAGGTGAGTGGTACCTGTCTGGGCTCCCGGCCCGGGCAGTTCTCCTGGGAGGGGTGTGTCACGGCGCGCGCAGCTCCTAACTCATCACCCACCGCGAGAAAGAAAACACCGAAAACTGCGACACCAAACTAACAACCGTCTGAGGCTTGGGAAAAGAAGAGAAAAGGCTTACATTCGTTTTGAGAAGTACAGAGTCATCCCACCACATCCACACACTAGCACAGCGGGCTGAGACGTCGTCGACCAGGCTCCAAGGTCAGAACTAGGTTTTCGTTTTCCGTGCACGCGCACGCACAACACACGCACGCACAGCACACGCACGCACAGCACACGCGCACGCACAGCACACGCACGTCTGTGGGTTTAGCTGTTCATTTTGGCAGGCGGTCCGGTCCGGCGGCTCCGTTCCGAGAGCGCCCGGGAACAGGGAAGCCCATGCGCCCTGCGGACGTTCCCCGTCCAGGGCACCTGGTTACCGCCAACCCCGTGCGCGCATCGCGTTTTCTTCTTTTCATGCAAATAGATCACGATGTTTCTTAGATATCTGCCCAGGACAAGCGCCTTTTCCCTGCCCCTGGAAGCCCTAGACTGGCCGAGGTGGGCACTGTCCTTGGATGGACAAACCTCCCACTGCGCGCAGAGCGCCGCCACCTGCCCGCTGGAAGGCTCCAGCGCACGCGGCTCAGTCCCGTTCCAGGAACTCGAGCATAGGCTTCCCGCTGCGGACGTCTGCGTGTTCTCGGGCGAGCGCATCTTCAGGATGCAGGCTAGAAGCAAAAACGCTAGTTTTTACAGTTTGACAGGCAGTGCCAAAATGCCTCCAAAAAGTTCCTACTTTCTTAGATCTTTGGCTATCGATTAAATGTGTAAACCCTGCCCATGTGGCATAGGAATAAGGGTGTACGTGTTTTGCAATCTGACACAGAGACAAGTTCCATTCCTCTGATCAAATGTAAGTACTTTGGGTTCCACAGCTCTCACACCAGGAGGTGGGCAGCTGCGGGGGAACGGCTGCGTGTCCTGGGCTCTGGGGCATCTGCGGAGCCCAGAGTCCGAGCCTCGGGCAGTGGGCCAGGAGGCCTCGCCAGGGTCATGCCCTGTCCCCCCCCCCCAAATGCCACTGGGCCTCACCCCACACACCTCTGTCTGACACCCAGCTGCCACAACCAAGGTGATCTCGTAAAGATGCCTGCCTCTCCTGGGCTTCGGGCCTCTTCCCTGTTTCTTTTCCCCAGGGACAAGTCTTACCAGGGTCTCAGGCGAGGAGAAGGGAGTTGGTCCAAAGGGGTGCCCTCGTCCTGACAGGACAGAACCCCGGGACGCAGGCCACATTTAGCAAGGACAGTCATAGCTGACAGATTCGTGTTACTCGCACAGTTTGCACCCCGAGAATCTCTCCCTTCTAGAACCCCCATCAATGCTCTCTCTGCTCTGCAGACCCCTCCCCCAGAGCACTGTGGGTCTGCCCTCCACTCCCGTAGCCCCCCAGGGCTAGGCAGACTCTCCTTTCAGGGTCCCAGGTCCCTGGAGGAGCCACAGAGGCCCAGGCACGCGGGAATGACCACATGGCCCAGCCTCCCACCCACCAGCTGTGCCGGGAAGGGCCCTGGGGCTCTGGTCCAGGCGTCGCTTCCAGCGTGAACTGGAGCCAGGACTGCGACCTCTCCAGCCTCTCAGGCCCAGGTCCAGCAAAGGGCCCACCTGTGGCTGCAGAACTGTGCAGAGGCTGTGAAACCTTATTTTACTATAAAAGCTTAACCAGGACAGTCTGAACTGCTACCTTTAGTCCTCTCGAGGACGAAAAGGAAATGGATGCCGCGTAGGCAAGTGCGCTGAGCCCCCTGGTGCGGGGTGACTAACCGCGTCTTCTGCAGGGTCTGAAATGTCTGTGCGTGAAGGAGAACAGGGCAGGGGGCTCGTGGGTCGAAGGGATGAGCAGGGCCGCGAGCAGCGTTCAGAACAGACCTGCACTTATTTTTGTGGTAGTCAGAAACGTATACCATAAAATTTACCATCTTAACCATTTTTAAGTGCACAGATGAGTGCCATTAATTACACTCACACTGTAGTACAAGCATCACCAGCTTCCATCCGCGGACCTCTTCTCATCTTCCCAAACTGAAACTCGGCCTCCAGTAAACACTGACTGGGCGCCCTCCCCAGCCCCCAGCACCCCCATCTGCCCTCTGTCTCCGTGGACTGATGACTTTGGGACCTCATGTGCGGGGACCACATGCTATGTGTCCTTTCACGCCTGCCTTATTTCCCTCAGCACAATGTCCTCGTGGTCCATCCGTGTTATAGCCTGTGACAGGATTTCCTTCGTTTTTAAGGCTGAATAACGTCCTATTGTATATTGACCTGCAGTTTTTATCTGTCGCACAGCTTTCCATGTATTTTATTGGGCAGGCGCAGCATTCCTCGCTGAAGGTGTAACAGCAGTGACCCTGGGCAGGGGCCGCGCAGCGGGGTCTGCACCTCTCTCTCCCCGGGGCCTGTGGCTGTCCGGGGCTGACCGGCAGCCCTTAGGGCCCTGGTCAGGAGGAGCGTCCCAAGGACACGGGTGGCGCCGAGATGCAGGGCTCCTCGAACCCCCACGTGCTGTGAACACAAAGAGGCTTTTAGAATCGGAAGGAAAGATGAGACTGAAACAGAAATTTCCTGTTTTATTCTCTTTTTTCCCCAAGTTGTGACAACTCATTAGATGACAGAGGATCACCTTCTGACAGTGTCAGCAGATAACAAAGCAGCAGTAAACAGCAGATGAGGCAGGAACGCACACCGTGGCTCCCGGGGCCCCCGGAGCACGCCCACACCACTTTCCTCTCGCACAGGTCACCCCGGATATTCCGGGACAAGGACGTTCAGAGTCGACAGGAGCTCTGGGCACCCCGAGGCCCCATTTGTCGTGAAATCGTTTCCATCATTTCACAGGGAGTCTGTCAACAGGGGAGAGGCAGGGTGAGGGGATCTCCTCCCGGCCCGTTTCCTGAGCAGAGCTGACGGGCAGCACGTGGAGAATGTTCTGTCTTACCTTTAGGACAGGCCCATCTTTCTAGACAAGCAGTGTTCAACGTGAAAAGCGAGTCTTTCAAAACCAGATGCGTCCTCATATAACTAAGGCAAACGTTTCTACTGAGACGTGCTCCTGACACCCAGTGATAAAAAAAAAAAACTGAATTCCTTTTCTTTTCTAATTATAGACAGCACATTTTAAAAACATCTGCCCCCCAGGGCGAATCCATTTCTGCTGTTTCTCGAGCGTTTGAGGGTGACAGGGTCTTCCCGCCGGGCTCATCCCCATCGCTTGTGAAGGCAGCTGTGAGCGCGGGGCCCCACAGGGCTCAGCAGCAGGCCAGGGGGACCCTCCGCGCACCAGGGCCCACGCCAGGCTCCCAGGCCTGTGTGGTTGAGTGGTCTCGTCACCGTTAGGATGGACGCGGGATAAATCACAGGAGGAACTAAGTCGAGACTCTCAGGCCGACCCTCCCCCAAATGAGGCCCATGACCAGAGGCGACCCAAATGCCCAGAGGGGAGGAGTCAGGTAATTCTGTACAGCAATTAGAAGGCATTGTGGAAAATGCCGATTTTATATATGAGGAGCTGAAGGCCAGATGACACAGGTCAGGAGCACGCTCCTCAGTTCCAGCTCATACAAACTGAGGACAATGCTCAGTCCAGCCGGGAGGCCAACACGGCCGGTGCGTGGGGCGTGCAGCCTGTCCCCTCCATTCTACGTTTGGCTCAGGACAGCCACTGTGGGATGGTGAGAAAACACAGCACTCGCCCTCCCCAAGCCCAGGACCTCACATTGAGGACAAATGTTTACACCAAGACCCCACACATAGGGCAGATCAAATGGGATGAATGCTCAAATCAAGGAAGAGGACACGGTGGGAAAGACAGGTCTTCGACTCAGAGAAATCAGACAGGCATCTTAGGAAACTGAGACCTGTTAGGTACATTCCCAAGGAAACCTCAACCCGCACCCAACCCTCTCTCCTGAGTCCCTGGAGCTGCATCAGTCACTCATTTCGTTCAGCTAACAGTGATGGAGACGCCTTCAACGGCATCCCTGATCACCACGTCAGGCTCTGGTTGACAGAGTTGGGTACCACTTCTCTGCCCTTAAGAGAAGAGGAAGACTCTGGGCGGGAGGAGGCTGTGCATAGATAGAAGCCACCACGCAGCAGAGGATGGGGTCAGGAAGAGAGGGGCAGGGTCCAGGGCAGACCAGGCTAGACAGACAGGCTCTACCGGGAGGAGACTTGGGCTGCATTTTGAAGAAAGAGATGCCCTTCGCCCTGGGGAAGGGCGGTGTATGAGGGGGCTTTAAATGGAACGCCGAGTCTGTGTTTCACACGCCCCATCCTGGCAGCTGCGGAGGGTTTGACGGCACAGGGAGACGGGTGAGCAGCCCCTAGGGACCCAAATGCAAGAGGACGGGTGCTGGGTCCGTGCCATGGTAGCAAAGACGGAAGGTTAGAGAAACGTTCAGGAGTAAAACCAGCAGGGCCAGTGGGTGAAGGCTGCAGGGGACAGGGAGCCAAGCAGGGGAGCAACTGCAAGGACGGTGATGCTGTGAGTCAAGAACATGGGAAAAGAGGTACATTTACACAAAAATGGGCACATTGAACTGTTCAGGCCGCCACAACAACATGCAATAGACGGGGTGGGCTAAGCAACAGAAATTCACTTTCTCACGGTTCTGGAGAATGGAAATCCAGTATCGAGGTTCCGGCAAATCTAGTCAGTGGGAAGCTCCATCTTCCTGGCTCGGAGACGGCCACCTTCCCAGCGTCGTCAGCTGGCAGAGAGAGAAACAGCTCTCCAGTGTCTCTTCTTATACTCCTATGAGTTAATCCTGCTGGAGCGAGGCCCCACCCTCACGGCCTCACTTAATCGTACTCACTTCCTCAGAGGCCCCTTCTCCAAAACCAGCCACACTGGGGGTTAGAGCTTCAGCACAGGCATCTGTGGGACACGTTCAGTCCACAGCAGTGGGGGAAAGACAATTATTTCATTTGAAATACATAGGCTTCAGGTTTTGTGAGATTTTGAAGCAGAAATGTCTGCAGGCAGCTGGAAGTCAGGACAGCGCTCTGGAGAGAGCACTGTAAGAATGAGCAGGGTCTGGGTCAGGACCGGCCCCACAGCCACCCAGGGACCAGGAGCAGAATGAGAAGAGCGGCAGCAAGGAAGCGTGGGCAACCCCAGCATAGGCGGACAGGCGGACCAGAGTGAGGCCATGACAGAGACGGGCGTGCGACAGGCAGTGTTTCGAGGGCCCAGGCATCTGGGAGAGGAGAAGGTGGCCACAGGATGGGGTGGCAGAGAGAGAGAGACCCGGGGATTACTGGACTCCAAGTTTAGGAGGGCGGAGACGTCAGGAACATGGCAGTCACCTCAGGGAGAGGTCAGAGAAGGCGCCCGATGCCAAAGCAAGACGGAGATGGGCCAGAGGGCTAAGGAAAGGGGTCAAGTGGTGACAGGAGGTTGTGACACCAGAGAACCATAGAGGAGACAAGCAAACAGCACTCAGAGTGACCGTAAGGGCTTGGGAGCAAGGAGGGTGTCACAGGAAGAGAGAGACTGGGCATGTTATTCATCTGAAGGGAAGAAACCGGAGATGGAAGGAAATTAATGACACAGCGCGGGCTCGGGACTTGACGGGGCCAGATCTTAGAGGAGGTGAGAAGACCAAGCACTAGAAGGTCAGGAAAGATGAGTGAGGATGTCAGTGAGGAAATGCTGTGCACACGGGGCTTCCCCAGAGGACGCAGCCACGAGTGAGCGGGCACCTCAGGCAGGCGCCTTGGGGAGGGCGGGAATGCCCTGCTGAGGAGCGAGTGAAAGGCCATGAGCTGAGCGAGATGAGTAATGGGGATGCCGAGGCTCCCAGGAAACCCTGACCCATTACCCGTGACCCTCGGGGGAGGCGTCGTCTTTGTCTCCCGCAGCACTCAGCCGTCAGGGCGCAGAGAAGGGAAACAGACCTGCAGCTCTGACGCAGCCCCGGGGGAATGCAGGCACAGAGGTGACATGAGGCGTGGCTGGTCCAGAGGATGATGAGAGCAGGGTGCAGGATGGGTAGGGAAGGGCAGAGAAGCTGGGAGGAGGTGACTGGCTGGGAAACCACATCCAGATTCCTAACGTGCACCCACAGGTCTCCTTGACCTGGCCCTGTGCCCTTGCTCCCCTACCCACCTCCACCGCCTCACCTAGCCTCTCTGAGCTGCCAGGACCCCACACACAGCCTAGTGTTTGACGCCTCTGTCTTCCCGTTACCTAGAAAACCCTTTTCTCCACCTCCCCATCTGCCCCGTAAATGCCTTCCGGTCCTTCTAAATAATGTTGCTTAATGCTATTTAGCATTTGGTGTGCACCAAACACCTTTGTATATTAACCCTGTTAATCTTCATAACAACCCAGGGAAATAGGTACCCTAATCATCCTTTTCAAAGATTAGGAATTGAGGCAAAGAGAAGTGAAGTAACTGCTCAAGGTTGTACGGTTTGTCAGTGAGCCAGGGTTCCACCCCAGGCAGCCTGATGCTCCAACCCAGGGCCCCTCTCCTCTGTGCCTCTTCTCGACTCTGATCCTTTTTATCAACTTATTGAAACCGCCCCTGACTTCTCTCTCCAGGAAGCGAGGTCTGTCCCTTTGCGCCCCACCACTGAGTGACTGCAGGGTCTGTCGTGCTCTGTTGTGACTACCTGTGTGTATGCATGGGGACCATTTCTTAGTTCCCGCATGTCCACTGCACCTCGCTCATGCCTGCACATATCAGCGCTGAAGAAATGCTTTTATGCGTCACTGACTCAACACAGTTTTTAAAAGGCTGGTCAGAGTTGTGGTTAAAACAGGGAGCAGCCGTGTTCACTAAATGCAGCTTGAAGCACCTGGATGTCATCAGACACGAATGCTTCACCAGGTGCGAAAGGGCCTGGAGACGCGAGATGCCAGGAGCACGGTCAGAGGCCTTAGGCGGAAGGACAGGGAAAGAGGAACCCGAGAATGTTCTGCCTGGGTCTGAACTGACTCAGGAGGCGACTGGCCCAACTCCACCTCCTTGCAAAGACCCTCGGCAAGCCTGGGTGGGGATGTCAGGACTCAGGCACACCGTGGGGCCAGCAGAGGCAGGAGAGAGCTGCAGGGCGAGGGGAGGGGAGGCGGCTGGAGGGGCCTCTTTACCTGTTGAACCTGCTTCTTTGTGTGTAAGGATGCTGAACGTACATCTCTGCCATCACCTCAATCCCACTCCACTTCAAGGCAGATTAGGAAGATTCTCCAAAATTAAAGTCACGATTCTAACCCTGAAAAATAAATAATCTTAGAAGTCCTATCTTTTCTCATAGGGCTTAACCAAAATAATTTTTTAAAAAAATCACCTCCTAGACACTCTTAAACCTTTTCCACCTGGACCATATGATCTGGTTTATTTATTTTCAGTTCCCCCACTATCTATCATAAATGAGAAGGTAGTCTTTTTTAGAATGTTTATTTTGCTTGCTTCTTCTCAAGAGAATTGTAGTGAAAATAAGTCACCATACTGAATACTTACCAGGTGAGTTATTTTTGTGATCAATCTTCTCATTTAATGTAAGAGCTAGGAAAGGCTAACTGCCATAACAAACACACCCGACACTGGCCCCAACAGAGCAGATCTTGCCTTCTTGCTCACATAACAGAACTGGCTGGGGAACAGGACAGAAGTACTCTGCCATCTTCAGCACATTTTGCAAGAGTCTGTCTCCATTCCACAACCGGAGGGAGAACAAGAACGTGGAGGATCCACGGCAGAGAAGGAGGAGCACACACCTCCTCCAACTCCTGTGGGCAGAACTCAGTCCATTGTATCACCTAAAGCAAGGGCCGCTGGGAAGTGTAGTCCGCCGTGGGATGCTGGGAAATGTAATCTACCTGTGGGATGCTGGAAAATGTGGTCCACCCGTGGGATGCTGGGAAAGGTAGTCTTCCTGTGGGCTGCTGGGAAATGGACTCTGCCTTTGGGATGCTGGGAGTTGTAGTCTATCTATGGGATTCTGGGAGATGTAGTCTACCTGTGGCATGCTGGGAAATGTAGTCTATCTTTGGAATGCTGGGAAATGTAGTCCGCCTGTGGAATGCTGGGGAATGCAGTCCATCCATGGGATGCTGGGAAATATAGCCCACCCATGGGGTGCTGGGAAACGTAGTTTTTGTGAGCCCAAGAAGAGGAGGAAACGTTTATGCATCCTGCCTCTCTGTGATGTCGAGCTGCCGTCCTTTTTACAAAAACGTGTAAAGTCAACCACACGACCCTGAGATCTGTATGGTTCCCATTTTAGAGCTGAGAAAACTAACTCAAGGAAGACCAGTCACTCACCTTCCCATGCCAGTAAGGAGAAAGCTGGGACTGTCCAGTGTTCTCCATCCGTGGGTCACCTTCACCTCACTCACTCGGTACACCTGCAAGACCTAGGACAGGCGTTCACAGTGCAGGTACCCGAGAAACTATCATTAACGGGGGCAGACAGCTACCTTGTCTCCTAGGTTTCATTTTGGTCTCGCAGGATAGCTCACTAGCTGCTCTCCAGGGCTAGACCGGGAAGCAAAGTGGGGCGGACCTGCTCGACCCCAGCCGTCCTCACCCCGTGGAACGCCCACTGCTCTGGGCCGAGCACAGCCGTGTCCATGTCTGCCAGTGAGCGGGACGGAGAGGCCTTCCGCTCCCTCCCATGGCTGAGCTCTTGGCCCCTGTCGCCAAGACCACACCCGCACAGACGGAGGACACTAAAGGAGGTTCGCGTTGATCTTCTCTCAAGACCTTCTCTGATGATAAACCCAAATTCCACAGCGTCAGGGAGCGAAATACCGCCCGTCCAGCACCTGCGATCCGAGCCGTGGACGAGCCCTGGGGCCTCGCTGCGAGCACTCGGACCCTCGGCCTCCCACGCGGACGCTCCTCCGCCGTCCGGCTCTCTGAGTCCGGTCCTGGTCTGCAGCCCAGAGCGCGGAGGGAGCCGCGGGGCAGAGCCCGGGCGCTCCAGACCCGGCGGTGACTTTCTGTTAAGGCAGCATATGCGAAGCATCCTACTTCACACTAACACGAGAAGAAAGGCCTCCCAGATTCCAGCTCTGTCTGTGACCTGCCGGAGAGGAGGAGCGAGGAGCGAGGGTCCAGGTGGCCCCCTCCAGGAGGAGCAGACGCGCCGAGGGAGATGGGACCCTGCGCTGAGTGGATTCGGCGGGCTCCTTGGAGGGCACTCCCGGGAACGGCCGCGCCCTCTTCCACGCTGTCCACACTGTTCGGCCGTCTGGCCAGGCTGCCCCGCTGCGGGGGACAGGGAAGGTGCCCCTGTGGTCTGCCCACGGCCTCTTCTCCGGCCCGAGGTCTGGGGTGTTGCCGGAGGGGGCCGCAGGCAGCAGCCACCCTGTGCGAGCTGCAGCCCCCCAAGGAGGGTCGCCGGGACCCTGCCGAGGACCTGGCTCTGCGCCTCCGCGCGGCCGGCCTGGGGGCCCGGGGGCCTCCAGCCTGTTGCGCGTCCGTCCACCGGCACCCACCGCCCCGAAGGAGAGAGGAGGCCTCCACCGGCGCCACGACGAGCCCTCAGCTCCTGCGTCCTCACCGCCTCCAGCCCGCCAGCCTCGAGCTGCCCCCTGGGCACCGGCGGCCACAAGGGAAAGCCTCTGGGGATTTGCATTCGCCACCCTTCGGGGTCCGGCCTCCCCCGGGTCCTGGTCCCGACGCCCCGGGGGACAGGTCCCCTGTGCACCGCCCTGTGCTGACCGCTGCCCCCAAAAGCGCCTTGCGCTCCACCTCTTCCATTTCATTCTCAGTGGTTTCCTGTTTGAAGATGTTTGAAGATCCAACATCTGTCCCAAACTGCGAACCCCGAAGGGCCGCGAGAAAAGTCGGAAGCCCGCCCTCTGTTCGCCTTCCCGGCCCGACTCAGCCAAGGGTCCCCTGCAGCCTCTGCCGGGGCCTGTCACTGCACGTCGCCTCCTGAAGCCCCTCACACGGCCGGCTCCAGCTCGTCTCTCCGCTGGGGGGGCGGCATCAGAGAGCGGGGATGCAGGGTCCGCGGCCTCGGCCCCAAGGAGCAGCGCCCGGACGCGGGGGCGCGGGGGCGCGGGGGGCGCGGTGCCGCCGTCTTCACCGCTTTCGAGGAGTCTCCTGCCGGGTCTCTAACGTCCCATGGACGCAGGGGCTTGAGACAACGCCCGCTGGTCATCTCGGCCCCCACGGGTGGGCGCCCTCCGCTAGGGTCAAGGTTCAGGTCAAGCGTGAGCAGCGCGTCCCGCCCCGAGCTCGCAGCCCCTCCATGCTCCCTCGGGGTCTTGGCAGGAGTCAGTTCCTGGGGTCGGCGGACTGCGGCCCCTTCTTCTTGCTGCGGGCGGCCCTCGGGGGCAGAGTCGCCCTCGGGTGCTGGCCCCTCAGCCCCTCCCTGCGTGGCAGCCGCTCCCTCAGGCGGCAGGGGCACCTCCTCCAGCGTCCAGGGCTGAGCTTCCCGCAGGGCCCCCTGGTCACCGAGAGACCGCCCGTCGCACGCGCCCCTCGCTCCACGGGCGGGGGCGGATCCTGCGCGCCCTTGGGCTCGGCCTCCCACGGCTGCCGTCGTGGCCACCAGGCCGGGGTCTCGGGAGAAACAAAACCCTCAGCGCCGCCTCTCCCCCAGGAAAGAGCCTGTTGTAATTCCACGGGAAAGACCGACGGACAAGCCAAAACTCAACCGTGCGGACAACGAGGTCCTTTTTATCTCCAGTAAACAGGGAGGGAAACTGATCTCTTCAAAGACTTCAGGTCCGGTCTGTGATCTAATCTGAATTACAAACTCGGTGTAAAACGCGTGCACACGCACGTGCACACACGTGCAAAGGCTTCGAAGCTTCGTGGTCAGTGGGGGCAGCTCCGACCCCAGATCTTTTCACTCCTCTGATCATTTCTGATCAGCACAACATCACCTAGATTGTAAGCAAATAATGGTTCTCAGCAATGTGGCAATTTTTAAAACGTGACTGTACTACATATAAATTGTACAAGTCTGTTTTCTGTGATGGAGCTGGTTTCTGTTCTGTGCTCACCGTGGACAAGGACTTGCTCCGGGGGGCCCAGCGCCTCTGCTGTCTGCTCCCTGGGCAGTGGGCAGCCCCGAGGCTCCTGGCTCCTGTCCTGTCTGGTCTGATGTCAGCCCCCAGCCAGCCCCTTGTCTCCCAGTGTCCTGCCAGCTTCCTCAGCTTCTGGGCTGTCTGCAGGGTGGAGGGGCCTCTGGGGTCCCCCTGACGTGCTGTTCTGGAGGGGTGAGGCGGGGGAGCTCGCACCCGTGGCCCTTTCTCTTCTGCGGGTCCCCCTCTTGCGGAGACACAAGGGGACCCTGGGGCCTCCCCTTCAACCCGCCGGTGTCTCCGCTCTCCTTGTTCCTCCCTCTCCCTCCTCCTTCTTCTGCTCCGAGAACCTTGACCTCGTTGGACAGATTCCTCCAGATCTGCGGTGTAGACACCGACTTCTCTCCGACCCTGGGCCTGGCGTCCACGACACTCAACCGTGAAACGCAAACCCTTTTTCTGGCTTCAGCCCCAGGAACAGGTTCCTTCGCAGCAGATGCTTCTCGTTCCAGCAAAAATGGTGGGAAAATAAGTAGGAAGACACAAACGAGTGAGCTGAGATCCTCTGCCCATCACGTTCTGCAGCCCCGAGGAGTCCCCGCTCCCCCTGCATCCGCCCAGCCCCTCTCAGGGGGACCGACCCCCATGCAGCCGAGCGGGCAGCCCACGGCACCCACAGACGCCCAGGCCAGAGCTGTCCTGCCCAGGGTCATGGTCCCCATGGCCACGCGTGAGGCTGACAGGCGCTGAGGCCCCGTCCCTGCGGCAGAGGGGCCGTCGTATAACGTCGCCTGATTCGGTTGACATGAGCTTACCTGGAGTGGCCATGCGGGCGGCTCCCACAGGGACGCACGGTCTGAGCGGTTCCTGAAGCTGCAGCCATGGGCATCCTGTGGGCCCCACCCGCGAGCTCCGGGTCTGCCGGCCACCCCAGCCGCCTCTGGGGTCACCCACACTCCCGCCACACGGCCGCCATGCCTCCTCCGGAGCAGGACCCCGAGGGAGGACAAGTGGGCCGTCGGAGCGAGCCGGGTGAAGACAGGTCCCCACCTTCCCACCACTGCAGCCCCGTGGGGAGGCCACCCCGGACTCCCTCCTGAGTCTGCGGCCGCAGGGTCTCCTCGATTGTCCGTCATCTTCCCTCCCACGTGTCATTGCAGCTTGAGCAAACTCGCGGTAAATCTCTGTCCACGGAAGAGCATGGTCGCATGGCAGAAGCAACAGAAATCCTATAGGAAATGGGGGAACGTCTGGGCCAGGAACCCAAACTAGTAACAACCACGATGGTGTCAGTTTCCTGAGCTGCCATGACAAAGACCACGAATGGGTGACGTAAGACAACACGGATTTGTTCTCCCAGTTCTGGAGGCCAGAATCGGAAATCAAGACCCAGGCAGGGCCGCGCCCCCTCTGAAGGCTCGAGGGGGGACGCCCCTCCCTGCTTCTCCCAGCTTCTGGTGCCGCATCCTCAGTGTCCCTGGGCTGGTGGGCGCGTCCCCCGTCTCTGCCTCCATCGCCACGTGGCTCCTCCTCCTGTGTTTGTGTTTCCTCCTCTTCTGAGGGCGCCAGTCACCAGATTAGGCCACTCTGATCCAGTGTGGCTTCATCTTGACCTGATTTCCGCATAAGGCCTATTCACGGTTCCGTGAGTGAGGACGCCCACGAATCTTTTTGGGGGGCTCAATCAACCCGCAGCAATGATTGACACTAAATTTAGCTCTGAGTTCCCCGAGCGAAAGGGGAGAGAAAAGGAGCAGCAGCTTCTGTGTTGTCTGTCAGGACAGGGCTCAGCGGTCAGCAGCAGAAAACGCACGGGGGGCTGGCGAGACCCACCTTCTTCATCACAGAAGCACGCGGGGTGCCAGGGCCCGTCTCCACGCCTGACACGGGGAGCTCCCGTCTCAGGCTCTCCTTTTGTCCCGGACGCAGAGCGGCTCCCTCGTTAAGGACACTCCACACGGAAAGACCCCCTACAACCCCCCATCCTTGAGGGGAGAGACCCCCAAATACTATGGCCATTCCCTGTGGTCCATACTATGGACCACACCTGGCCGGCGAGGCTCCTGGGGCCTCTCACACGTGGTTTATCATTGAGGAAGAGGAAATGGGTACTGCATTCCCAGCCCTGGCCCCCTTCACCCAGCAGAAAGGGGAGCTCAGTACCGGGACCTAGAACACAAGAGTGGGCTGCTGCACTGACACAGGAATTTTGGGTGGAATGGCAAGCCCAGCCCCCTCACGACCTCAAAGTGGCTGCTGGCTCTCTGCACTCTGCATTCTCCTCCACCCCAGCCCATCAGACAAGATGGGGGCCTCCTCTGGAAATGAGCGGATCCAAGAGACAGGCCTGTCACGACCAATATTTGGGAAGTGTGAACAGACAGCCAAGGAGCACCAGCCACTTAAGGAGAGCATGCAGTAACATAACAGAAAGCACAGTGAACACACTTAAAAAGGGAAGAAAAGCTCAGAAAAAACAGACATTTCTGGAAAGAGAAGAAATATTTTTTTAAAAAACTATGATTTGTCATCAGACAGAAAAGGAGAAAAGAAAGAGTATTATAATTTATTATATTCGTAATCCAAGAAACAAAAAACTGGATAAGTGAAATAAACAATTCAGTTGAAGTTTAGAATATAAAGTTGAGGAAATCTCCTTTAAATTATACAGAGAAGAGAAAAGAAGATGAAAATATTTTTCATAAAATAGAGAATTCATGAGGTTTAGTGACCAACTAATAGGAGATTCTGAAAAAGAGAAGAGAGAAAATGGAAGACAGAAAATTGTCAAAGGAAAAATACAAGAAAAATTGCAGGGCAGCAAAGGTCTTGAGCTTTTGAGGAGATCTTGAGAGTTTTGAGAAGTTTCGGCAGCTTGAGAGCTTGCGTTCCTGAGTTCTGAGGACGGCCTCACTGAGGATGAGAAGGCACATGTCAATCAAGGACCCAGAGAAACAGCCAAGCAGCAGCCTGGGGGCGGCAGGAGGGGCAGCCACGGGACCTGCGGACCACATGGACCAGCATTCTCCAGCGCCCCAGGCCCTCCTGCGGGGGTGGGGGGTGGGGGGGGCGGTGCGCCTGCCCAGTGGGTGGTCCGGAGCCTGGTTTCCATAGTTACATGTCACTGTCAGCCCAGCCAATGCAGAGCCCTGCCCTCTGGCCGCAGACACAGTATTAAGCGTCTGCTCTCCAGCAGAGACCGCGGAGGGAAAGACCCAGAGAGCAGACACGTCGCAGTCCCGCAGGCCTGTGTTCATTCATTCACGTGGCAACATTACTGAGTGCCCTCAAGTTCAGCAAGGAGTGTTAGGCCTGAAAAGGGGTTCATGACAGAACAGCTGTGGTCCTTACCAGGTGCACGTGAAAGACCCCCCACGCCCCCCATCCTTGAGGGAAGAGACCTCCAAATACTGTGAAACCTGATGGCCTGGACCCAGACACTCACAAAAGCCTACTTTGCCCATAACGCCTCCAAAATGCCGCAGGTTGAGGGGGAAACAAGAAAGAGAAACAGGCACTTGGGCAGCCTGCTGGTCCCTGGCTCGACCCGCGCACGCTGGTTGACTTGGTGGGACCCCGCGAGCTGTAGGCCCCGAAGGCTCGCCTGTCGGCCGTGTGAGGCCCAGCTCCTGCTCCAAACGCTTCCCTCTGTCCGTGGCTCCCAGGATGCGCTGCTACGCACAGAGGAGGGGGTTGACTCAGAATGCATTCGGGGAAGAAACTCCAAATCTGAGCCAGCAGAGATTTGATAAATAACCAGAGGCAGAAGTTTCTGGAGCTCAGAGGACACCCTCTGCCCCCTCTGGACACATGCCCCTGGGGTCCCTTGTGAAACCACGGAGTCCCGGGAGGCAAATTCAAAGCCGGCTGCTCTGGTGGGCAGATGGTGCGCACTTTGATGCTAAGGCGGGGAGGCCGCTGCTGCGCCATCGACGTCTGCTTACGGAACGACATCCTGGTGGGAAGAGTCAGTGATGACACGTGCACAGCACTGTAACAGGGAATTGTGTGTGTGCTGTGCATGGAGCGCATCACACCTCGTAGGAGTCATTCATGCTGATGGGATCATAATAGCGACCGTGAATAGTAAAGAGCAAAATGAATGAGGACTCTCAATAGCACAAACCGGTGTAAAGGGAGCTGCTGGCACCTGGATGAACGTGTCTCCGGGTCGGGCCTGAGTCACAGACAGGACGGTCCCAGCCCCCGTCTGGGTTCTTTGGTCCTGAATTCTCTGCCTCCCAGCCACTCTCGGCAAGAAACAGTCTGAACACACCCCCGACCTGCTCTCAGATTACTTATTTTCCTTCCCAATGAACCCTCCTCCTCCCAACGTCTCTTGAACCACGTCTCCCCGGAATTTTTACTTCTTTAGGTATTTTCAGCTGTGATGTTCTCCTGCAGGAGGTCCCTTTGGGGCCAATGTCCTATAAAAACGTCAGGCCTCCGGTCTCCTTCTAAAGCGCTTGCCTGGAACGCTCCCCGGAATTCCCGGGGCGCCGGGGCCCGGGGCGGCCAGCGCCGCGCTGGAGCGGAGCCTGCTGACTGTTTGCTGCCCGGAGCGTCCCAGACCTGAGGCTTCTCGGCTCCCGCGTGCGCTCCGAGCAGCCGGGTTTCCACTAAAGAGCGTCCGCAGCGGCCCGCGGGGTCTGCACGTCAGGCTCCACTCCCACCGCGCGAGACCGCCCGGGTCGCTCTCCCTGAGACGGGGACCAGCTCGGACCCCGGGACCCCCGCCCCCAGAGGGTGAGGCTGGGAGAGCCGCCGCCAGACGGCGCTGGACCCGCGGCCGCGGCGATGCAGCTGGGGACCGAGGCCCGAGGCCGAGCGCGCGGGTCCGCGTCCGCACAGAGCGCGGCTCCCACGGCTGCCTTCGCGTCCTGATGCGGTTCCCGGCTGCGGCCGAGGGCTCCGGCCCCAGGATGGAGTCGGTTCTGAACCTCTGCGTGGGTCCGAGAATCCGTGTCTACGCGGTCTCCAGGTCCTCCCGCTGCCCGTCCCGGGCGGGAACCTGCAGTCTGGTGGCGCCGGGGACGCCCCTGCGGCTCCGCGGCTCTGCTTTTCTGAGCCTGCCCCTTCGTCCTCCCCTCCATCACTGTCCCCAACGTGCCTCTGGCCGCCTTATTTTCGGGGTCGGAACTCGGGGTGGGGAGACGCCCACTGTGGCAGCACCCCATCCACGAGTGTTCCCGGAAGGCCTGCACGTGCCTGGCGGGGCCTCGAGGAACAGCCCTGCGATGGGGGGAAACCGGGAAGGATGACGGGGGATCGAAACTAACCCAGGTCGAGGGTCGAGGGTCGAGGCTCCAGGGCGTCTGGGGTCAGAGCGGAAGGGGCTCAGCCAGGCCCCCGCCGGGCCCTGATTTGTAACAAGCAGTGAAGAGGAATCAGGAGGCGGCCGCGCAGAGGGGGGAGCAAGCTGTGCCGCGGGCATCCCCGCAGCCATGGGGGGAGCCGCCCAGTGCCGGGCCCAGGGAGGGTGGCGCTCTGCAGAGGGCCCCGGGGCTCAGGGCACCGGGAGATGGCTTGGGCTGGGGGCACTCCTCCCGAGAAACCACGTGTTCTAGCACGGGTGGCGGCTATGAGTTTCCCGGGTGCCTCCAGTGTGCGGTGCTGACGAGCTGAGGGGAGCCAGCCCGAGGCCGCGGGGCCACCAAAGGGCAATCACAGGTCACTTTGGTGGCAGGGAGAAGAGGAAGGAGTTCTGAGGGACACTCGGCTCAGAACACAGCTGTGAGGCTGGTCACAGGGTGGACAGCGATGACGAGGAGGCTGGCCTTGGGGCACCAGCGTAGAACCCCCTTAGGAGAATGACTCTGCTCCTGGGGAGCCCCTCAGGGCCTTCCTGCCCCCACCCCACCCACCGTGCCATCAGGATCCCAGAGCCTCTGTTTCCTGGGGTTTTCTGGGGAGCTGACCTCAGGGAAGGGAGAAGACAGGGCCTGGGGCTGGTGGCGCCCCACTGGGTTGAAGCCCCGTGCCGCTTTCCCCGTAAGTCTAGAGGCGCTGTCAGCAAACAGCTCACTCCAGCGAGGTTCTGGGAAGAGCAACAGACACAGTGGCCACTGAGCATCGCAGGGATGTTCAAGAACAGAGCCAGATGCCAGCAGCCCAGCAAGGTCACGTCAGAGACACTGCAGTGTGAATGGTAAAGGACGGTGAAAATGTCTGTTGTACAAGATATGTTTTCCCTGCAAACAACTGTAACATCCCCATCAGAAAGTATTTTAGAAAAATGTCTGAAGAGATGTTTAGAAATCCTCATTATATTAATGTAACATTGAACAGTGGTTTCTAGTAACAATATAATCTACGCCGTCACTGGGTATGGGATGGGTGTCGAGGTGGATAAACCCCTAGCCTGGCGTCACTGTGCTATGGACGGGGCCCACGGAGCACTGAATATACGGATGAAATACAAAATTATGCATGTGTGAAATAAATACATAAATTACTCTACACAAACAATTTTTCATTTCATCCGTATGTGAAGTGCCAGGTGGACCTGACCACCAGTGCAGAGGGTCCTCCAGTGGGGATCCTTTGGATGATAGCTGGGGTGAGTGGTGAGAGGTGAAAGGTGAGGGGTGAGGCAGGCATGGTGGGGCCCAGACTTGGGCTCCGTGAAGGTGCTCAGGATGAGAACGTTGTCCTCAACACGTCCACAGCAAGAAAGGAAAGAGGAGAGCCTCCTGTGCACGTCACCAGAGCCCTCAGCCCAGTTCCAGCGCAGAGCGCACACGGGCGGAGGGACAGCTGTGGGCACAGACAGGAGATAGCGGGCAGCTTGAAGCCGCACCTCTGGCACTAGCTTTAGAGCATTCAGTGAGATATTGACTTTAAACCTCTCTTTTTATGCCTGGGATTACTGCAGAATAACTCCCGTGTGGCGGGAGGGGAACAGAGGGACCGGGATGTGCCGAGACAGTGATGGAATCTGCATGTGAGCTCGTTATCCCGACCCTTTTACTTTTGTTTGTTTGAATTAGGTTTTGAATTCAACCCTTGTGTAAATTTGACACTTTCCGTAGTAACAAGTTTTTTAAAACAGGTAGTCACTCCATAAAATACCAAACAGCCCTAAAGACCCACAGTGAAGGGCACATCTCCCTCCAGCCCTGGGGCCCCAGAGCTGGGCCCTCACCCAAGGCCGCCTGCAGCCTGGGCTCCCTGGTGTCGGGCACTGATGTCTGAGAACCGCAGATGGGCACATCCACCCCGTGCACAGCGGGCTGAGCTGTGTTCCTCGATCTGGCTGTTTTTCCCATTTGCGACGGCCCTTTTCTGGCGAGTGGCCTCATGAAATGACGCGGGACATGCCTGGCTCATGACCCTTTCTGTGCAGGGCTTGGGGCCTCTGGAGAGCCGAGACTCACACCGTCTCCTGTCTTCTTGTCCTCAGTTTGTCGGGATGCCCGAGAGCCACGTCGGCCATGAAGAAGGCGAAGCTGTCAGGAGAGCAGATGCTGACCATCCGACAGCGGGCCAGCAACGGTAACCGCCATCCCCCGTCCCTCGCTGCTCAGGGGCAGGCAGCAACCACACCCTCGTGTCCTCCGGCCTAGCTGGAGCCCAAACAGTTATGGCTGGCCTTTCTCAGGCAGTGGAGGCGGAGTCAGTTTTTGCCCCACCTGTAAAGCCAACCCCTGACTTTACCTCCCACCACAACACAAGCCCAAGTCCAGGGTGTGCTCTCCAGAGTCCAGTGGCTCCTCCAGGGCCTCCTCATAGAGGGGCAGAATCAAGGGGCCCTCAGGCCACAAAGCAGACACGGCCCCCGCCCGCTTTCCTCTGCTCCCCCTTCCCTCCCGGCTCTCGGGGCCTGATGTTCTGGAGTCCTTCTGCCTGCCCCTCTGCCCCACCCGCACGCATCTTGTGTAGAAAGTTCTAGGGGGCCGATGAGAGGCCGCAGAGAAGCCTGCAGGGCGAGGACAGTACACAGCCCTGGGGACGTCTCACGGTCCCCGTATCCGTGAATTCGCCTGCTCACTAAAATGTATCTGTAACTCCAAAATCCACACTCGCAGCACAGGCCCCTCGCGGACTGAGCAGAGCCGAGAGAAATTTGAGTCTGGCCTGCTGCGTGCTCCCAGCAGAGGTGGAGCGAGGCGGCACTCGCCTGCTTGTTCCAGCCCATCCGCCAACAAGGGTCCCTCAGTGCTGCGTGTTTCCCACTTCTGTGCTTTTGCGTTTAGGAGCCCCCAGGCCTCGTGCTGTCTAGGTCCCTAAGGGAGGCTGCCAGGCGCCTGGGGGAGAGGACGCGTGTGGAAGAAGCTGCCTTTGGCCTGAGCTAGTGCTGCTGCCATGAGTTCACGTTAGCAAACCGACAACGTACATTAAAAAGGTGTCTTTAGACAAAACACACACAAAACACGCCTCCGTGGGGATCGGTTGACAAAACCACTGCGACCAGAGGCTTGCAAGGGGCCGGCAGGTCCCCCAGAAGCAACGGTTCCATGTTCGCTCGCCCCATGTGTGTGGTGACTTTGTAGGACAGACTCCTGAGTAAGGAGAGCTGGGTGTGGTGCGTAACTGCTCAGCAAACCGGCAGCCCTGAAGGCAGGGGCCGGCCTCCTGCTCAGCCCCTCAGGACTTCGTGACCAGCGGGCTTGGGCAGAGCGAGAGTTACGGTGAAACTGGGGAGCAAGGCGCTCGCCTGACTCTGTGTTCCGCAAAGGAACCAGCACGGTGAAATGAGGGTCCCTCCTGGCCGGAAGTCCCCTCAACCATCACAGATAGACGCGACCTATAACTCTGGCCCTGGGCAAGAGCCCAGCCCTCCCAGGCTGGGGCTTTGTCCTCCACCAGGGACCCACTGATTAGGAGACAGAACGGGAGGAGCTCCCTCGTGAGTAGGTACACAGGCCTGGGCCATGGTCCGGAGGCTTCCGCAGGACATTTGACCCTTCATTTGAGGCCCTGAGGACGGTGTGAGAGACTCAGCGTGCACCTGCCTACACGAAACGTTCCTTATGTGCGGCCCCTCATTTCCTGGGAAGATAGTCGGGGTCACCGTATTCATCTCTGGAAGGCTTGGGTTCCGCGGGCCCAGCTCTCTGCCTCCCACTTCTGTCCTGCACACGGTCAGGAGCCAGAGAAGTGGAGATTGGTCACACAGCGCACCGACCTCCGCAAGTTCTCAGCCCGCCTGCAGTCCCAGCCGCCGGCCTGGGGAAGCCTGTTTTGAGACACTAGGATCACCAGCGTCTCTTCTCTCTCGGCCATCAAAGGCTGGTGCTCATTGCCAGGAAGAAAGCAACATTACTGAGCTCTTTCCAAAACATTTAGTGTGACATTTCACCCCCAAAACAACTCTGGCGTTAGAATGAAAATCCTTAGACACGTTTACCTGAGTTTCTATCCGTGTATGACTTGCTAATGAAGGCAGTGGTAGTTAGACAGAGGCCTGGTGCAAAGTGAACAAGAAGGAAAGTAAGAAAGCACATTGGGAGAGTGGATCTGCAAACCCCGAGGAGGAGCCATCACTGTGCTAGGCTGGGCCGCAGGCAGGGCATCCACAGGGCTGGCGTCTCTGTGTTATTCACCGTCGCCTTACCAGGGGCATCCAAACTCAGAGTCCGCTTTCTGTAGCCACCAGACACAGCTGTTAGTGAGAAAGCCTAGTGCCCTCTTGAAGAGGTGACAGTCAGTGTGGGCTGTTCCTGTTCTCTGGAGGAGCCAGCGACCGGCTTCATCCTGGCTGGGCCCCCGGCGTGGGGCATGGCTCTGGTACGCCGGGGTCGCCAGGCTGGGGTTGCCATCGCCCATTTCTCTGCATCTGAACAGAGCTCACGCGGTTCTCGGCGTCAGGGCAGAAACAGCTCTTCCCGCTGTAGGCTCTATTACACGCGTGTCCACAGGCGAGGACCCTGGGAAGCCCCAGGTCGCCCGGAGAATAAGTGGCAGCAGGTCAGACCCGGGTCTCCCCAAGCCCGAGTCCTTGCTGGAGCCTGGGGCCCTCGGTCCTCCTGGTCCTCACCTGTCGGGGCCCCTTTTGTGCCAGGACCGGACATTGCTCCTAAACCGCAGAGCACACTTCTCTCTGTGAGAAGGCTGTGGTGCAGGATGCAGATAACCAGCCATCGTATCTGCATCTGTGTGGCTAACTCGATGACGAGACGGGGGAATTTACCGCTGTTCTTCAGGGCACAGAAGTGTGGATATCCCGTTTCCCACTGCACTTGTACCTTGAAAATCAAAAGATCCGGCTCTGATGTTGCCTTAGCTGTATGTGTGGAGGAGACAATCTCTCTTCCTCTCTCTTCTTGAACATCGAGGGTATAAAACCTCATCCCAGCTCACTCTTACGCCGTCATGTGTGACACACGAGCCCAGAAGCTTCCCTCCCTCGGTGCCCTTGTCTGGAGCCACAGGAGCGCTGAGGTCTCAAGGAGACAACCATGAGGTTCCGTAGCTGACCCTGGCAAGGCGCTTCCTGTCTTGGGATTCCAGCGCTTTCTCTCCAGCACTTAAATGAATGAGAAGGAGCTGTTCTCAATGTCCTTGAAGCTCTCTTCCAGCCCTAAAATCCTTTTTCTCAAGTTAAGAGAAGAGTCTGCGCTCATCTCTTCCCGACAAGATTGTCATTATTCTCCTCATCCCGCTGAACGA
The DNA here is from genome assembly GCF_037783145.1 of Equus przewalskii. Lineage (NCBI taxonomy): Eukaryota > Metazoa > Chordata > Mammalia > Perissodactyla > Equidae > Equus > Equus przewalskii. Next base: position 89,595,149 of record NC_091844.1, read on the forward strand.
TCTCGTATAGTCAGTCAGCACTCAGCCCCCTCCTGGCAGCCGTGTACTGAGACTTAAAGTTCACTGCTGGCCTGTCGGCATCTTTGCCGGGGGTCCCCTGGCTTCCCTGCTTTTTGGCCAAACCTTCAGGAGAGAAGGAAATGAGATCATTTTCTCTATCATCATAGAATACTGGAAGCTGAGGGGAGGAGCTCTGACCTTACGGACGAGGAGGTGCTGCTCCCTGTCCAGGCCATTACTTCACCCAGGCAGCACCCTGCCTGAGAGGGAGCAGGCCCGCCTGCAGAACTTAGTCAGAAAGTTTAGTTCCCGCTCAGCCCGGCAGTGGGGCCAGGTGCTGTGTGTCGCCCAGGCCACAGGCACCAACAAGCACGAGGCAGCTGCCTTCCCGGGGCCACCCCCGTGTGGGCCTAAGGGACCGGGGTCTTTGCACCTGGGTCTGGCAAGCTCTTCTCTCTAGAAATGGGTGTCACACAGAGGCACATGTGCCCGTGGCTCTCGGGGTTGTCCTGGGGGTGAGTGGACACAGATTGCTTTAAGGAAATTAGTTTCCAAACCTCAAATTCCACATGACTCTCTCCAGAATCCAATGGACCGAGATTCTGCCTGTCATCTGCCAGCTCTTTCCCCACCCCTTGTGTCACCACCTACCTTCTCCACCTTCAGAAAGAAAGGTTACTTCTGAGTCCTGGAGCAAGACATTTGCATGCACCTAACAAGGGAGGGCTCACAAATGCTGGTCTCCTGAGGGCGCATCCCAGGAGGGCAAGAGGGCAGGAGGGCAAGAGGGCAGGAGGGCAGGGCCAGAGAGCTCCAGGGAGAAATACGCAGGCACTGTGCTTCCTATTTCATCCAGGCAAAAACTCGCATCTTCATCCGCCCATCCGTCCATCTATCCGTCTATCCACCCGTCCACCCATTGCTCCTAGAATAAGAACTAGAGATGGAAAGGTCATCATGGAACCCTTGCCCATACTCTTATTGGGTTTAAAATGGTACTGACATCTGTCAGAAAGTTGATCTGATCTGTGTATTGATTTGATAATGAGCCAGATTTGCTAGTTAGTTTATGTAGTGGACATTTCTCATAAATTTTATAAACTAAACATTCTGACCCAAAGTTTTGATGGAAATATATTGAAAGCACTTTGCAACCTATGATTTTGCGGTAATATGTATATTTTTTTGGTAACTATTTAAACTCATAATAAAAACTTTTAGATGTCGACTTTAAGACTTAGGAGGAGGAAATTTGCATTGTTTTTAATTCTTTAGTTCAACAAAAATGGAAGCTCACTGCACTAGACCGCATAGAATGTTTTTCCTTTCCTTTCAATTATTTGTCAACTCACACTAATGTGTCAGCAGAGCAAAATTAGTTTGTGCTACTTTTCAGTCAAAACACAGATAAGTTTGTAGACACACAGATGCTCCACTGGTGTTTGCCATCTTGAGCAGCGCTCGACGTTTAACTTCCCTCGTTAGCCACCATTTATCGAGTTCACTGTGGGTCAGGTGTCGTACATGGTTCATTTATTTCTTGTAGCCACTCTGTCCGATAGGGACCATTTTTGCAATGGGAGAATTTGAGGTTTAAAGGGATTCAGAAAATTACTCATCACAAAATTCTCAAGTAGCATGAGATAGATTTAAACTCCAGGTCTGTCCTGTTTCAAACCCCAGCTTCTAAAACCTCTCGTCAGGTGGCTCAGAAATGCCTCCAGACCTCAGGAAATCTCCCCGGTAGTGTGACCTCTATCCCCTGCTTAGATGTGGTTTTCCATGAAAGTTGACTAGAAAATAATCATTGTTGATGCTTTTTCATGACAATTCAAGCCAGTAAAATGGCCCCGCCAGTTTTCACCTATGCTCCAGAAACCCCGCATTCTCTTCTCATAACTTTATCAGAATTCCTCCGAGCTTTCGTGGCAAGGATCTAGCACCGAGACAAAGTCATTGACATTTTGGGGTGTTTGACGTGCTTCCCTCTGTATCAGCTGCCATTGATGGAGCACCTCTGACAGCCAATGAAGGTGATTTAACTGGAGTTTTGGGGAAAGCTCTGCTGTCTCACAGATCTGCAGGGGCACGGTGGTCTTCACACTGCCCATCTTTAAAGGGACAGTTTGCTTGTAATTCCACTCCTCCTCTCTAATGGAAATGTGTCATCTGGATGTTTGGAACCGGCAGATGCGCAGAGCATTTTTCACCTTTCCTATTGAGAATTACCTGAAATTAAATATCTTGATCCAACAGCTCTGGGGTCTTCAGTGGATGGCTCCGCAGCAAGAGCTGCACACCAGCTTCGTGTGCAGGTTCCAGGCCTCAGAAAATCCACCCGTCACAGCCTGGGGAATCGACGTCTTATGAGTATTCAGGTCACCGCAGGCCTCGGCTTACATGAGAGATGTTCTCAGTGCCTTTGGACTGCTCGCAATTTAAAGGAATTCTGTGGGGAATCCCTATTAAATGATAAATTGATTCATAATTCAGTTGCTTCTCCATCCAGATTGTTATGCACTGGGTTTTCCTATTCGGGGTGTATCTGAACTTCTACTATAAAAAAAGAATGACATGACCACCTCCTTGATTGAGATTCCTGTGTGCCAAGTATTATATACATCATCTCAATTGATCCTATTTTTTTTCCTGGTAAGGAAGATTGGCCCTGAGCTAATATCTTTGCCAATCTTCCTCTATTTTTTGCATGTTGGATGCCACCACAGCATGGCTTGATGAGCAGTCTGTAGGTCTGAGCACTGGATCCGAATCCTGGGCCGCCAAAGCAGAGCTTGTGAACTTAACCATAACACCACTGGGCCGGCCCCGATCCTAATTCTTAATTTTGAAATATTGCCGTAAAAGGCTGTTCAGATATGAAAAGGGGAAGAAAAAATAATAGCCCACACCTGAGAAAGGGTAAACTCCATTACTGGCAACTTTTTAGGATACCATTGAATTGCTCTGGGGTGCACTTGATAAGAAGGGAAGCTTTGTTGTGTTCTGGACCCTGCGAGACGCTGGCAGGCGATGCACTCTGAGAGCTAAGTGGCAGGTCACAGGTCATGGTCTCAAGACCGTTGCTCTGGTTAGCGGTCCATGCCCAGTCCCTCTGGGTGAGGTGGGGGCACCGGAGGGAGGAGGGAAGTCTCTGAGGGTGCTCAGACCAGTACGTCTGTGAAGCCCCCTTAACTCCTAAGGCTGACTCGTGGGAAGAAATGATCCAGAAGGAAGGGTAAATGGGAAACCAGTCACATGTGCTTCCTCACTGCTTTTGTGAGGAACGGTGTTGGGGTGGAAATCGGACTGTTACCAGGAAGACTGCTGACTCTTCCAAACCATTTCACTAAAAACCACAACTAAGACCCAACCCCATTGATCCCAGCACTTTCCCTCTTTGTCTTTTCACCATCGCGGTGGGGAGGGACCCGGTTCACCCGGTCTCTGCAGTGCTACGGGGTTGTCTCAGGTTGACCGCACCCCTCGGTCTGCAGAGCTGAACACAGCATGTCGCCCTGACCCCAGCTCCCTGCAGAGGCCTGGGCAGCGTGTGCTCCCTTGGGTTTGAGTAAGGCTCCCTTGTTTTGCCGCTGACTGATGGGAATGGCAATTCCACACCCTGGAACGTCAAGGTGGTTGCATTTGCAAGATTTCTGCTCTTCTTCCCCGTAAGGACACACAACCATGTGAGACCAAATGGCCCAAACTAGAAAGGGTCAGGATCTCTCTGATCCTGGCAGTGCAATGTTGCAAGCAACTGAGCACATCAGCCAAGCCAGCCGGTGTTGACAGTGCCCCTTGTAATGCAACCATTCGGCCCCTGTGCCAGAGAGACCAGCACCAACCCCTGCAGCCCACTCAGGGCCCAGGCTCGTGGGCGGTCATCTGCCTGGGCTGTCCTCTCCACGCACAGGACCACGGCTCAGGCAAGCACAGGTACTCGATCCAGATGAGCTTCTCAATGTCAGCTCGTATGTCCTTTCTACCATTCAAGATGAGGGGATGCTTAGTTAAAAGTCAGATATTCAGAGAGCCCTTTTGTGACCATGGACCTGCAGCCTGTCCCTGCCCCCGTCATTCTCTTCCACATTGGACGGCTTCCTTTTAGTCAATGGGGTGGGCCGTCCTCAGCTCTCGCTGCATCAGGTTTTTGCTCACATGTCTGTCAATAGTTTTCCCACCTGAATCTCAGCGTGGTGGGGGCAGGGACCGTCAGTCTCGTCTGGGGGTGAGACAGAGAGAAAGGCAGAGAGGGAGGGAGACAGAGTGGCTAAGTGAAGGAGAGACTAATGGACGGAACCAGGTAAACCCGCATCCGGGGCAAAGGTGCTTCAGCTGTGGCAGAGGCCCCCTGGGGCTCTGATTACTTATCTGAGGAGATTCACTTCCGGTGCCTCGGGGCGGGTGGTCTGCGTTCCCTCAGTCGGTTTCTTCTGGTTTAGATGCCTTTACGGTAGGGAGGGCAGTGGCAGGAGACAGAGGGACACACAATTGTGACTATGCGTTTTTTAATTCAAGAGTATATGAGTCAGGAAGGGCGCTGGTGTTGAGAAGGATAATTTCCAGGGCTTTCACGATACCTCGGAGGTGGGGCCTTCTGGCCAGGCGTCTGCGATTGTATTGCTGGAGCATTCATTGTGTCCCGGGGGCTGCGGCTTTCTGTAAGTTTGCCGTGGCTGAACCAAGAAAGAAGGCATACACGGACTTCTACAGAAACTATGATTCCATGAACGATTTTGAGCAGACAAGGAAGGCTGGCACCTTTCAGAGCCCCGAGTGATTTTGGAGTGTAAGGAACTTCTCTGGGTTGAGTGCCATGGAAGTTTGTCACCCGTTGACCTGTGTTCCTGAACTAGGAAACATGAATATTTGGGCTAAGAACTAGTCTCTCTTGATAGATAAACAATTAAGAAATATAGTGGAAAAAAAAGAGTCTATTTTCCCAGGACATTCAATTCCGAATATAAAAAGAACAAAGAGATCTACCTGACTAATGTTTTCTTCGCAGTCGTTTTCACGTTCTTGCATTGTCGCCGCAGGTATCGAGAACGATGAAGAGATCAAACAGTTGGATGAAGAAATCAAGGAGCTGAACGAGTCCAACTCACAGATGGAGGCCGACATGATCAAGCTCAGGACTCAGGTAACAGTTTTTGAAGCCCTCAACCGTGGCCGTCACGCGTGCCTGGCGCCAGAGAAGCACGCAGAGCGCCAGCGTCCACAGAGGCGTCTTCTCCTTTCCTTTGCTCTTCTTTCCCTTCCTTTTTTCGCCTTACGTCTTAGTTTTCTGCTGAGATCATTTCAGTGGCAAAATTCACTGGGACAGGCGCTCCTCGCTGGTCTGGTTTTGTCTCGCTTGTGCATTTTGATGACACACTGTGTGTGGACAGTTGTCCCCAAGGACCCCCAGTCCCTGAGTAGACGAGCTGTCTTGCTCCGAGACACTGAGGGCCCCGACGTCACTGAGTGCCACCTTAAACAGAGAGCAGCCCCTGTTCCCTGCTGTCCAGATAAGGAGTGCTGTGGGGGCGGCCTCTGTGCAGATTCCCAGGCTTGGGCGTGGTCGGCACAGACCCCCTGTGACGTGCAGCCCACCAGCTGGGGTGCAGGGAGGGATGAGTGGGTCTTTATTGAGCACCTGCTAGGCGCCCGACCCCAGGGCTCTGGTCACGTAGCCCCGCTGTGCTCCCGTGGCCCACAAGGTGAGTATCCTTGTCGTCATTCCACACACGCCGCATCAGAGACTCAGAGAGGTGCCGTCCTCAGCTACGGGAAGGCCACAGCTGGCAGTGGCCGTGCCATGGTGCTGGGGGCTCCTCGTGCGCCCTGCTGCCTCTCTGAGAGCCGCAGGGCCCCCGTGCCTGGTGCAGGTTCTGGGAGTGGACGCTCACTGCCCAGAGTGGGCCCCTGTGTTGCTGTCACAGGTAAGGCGAGGCGTTTCTGTCCTGTTAGGAACAAGGGCTCTGACTCCCACCCTCCCTGTGGGCCTGGACCAGCCCCTCCCCAGCGGGACCCTCAACAGCGTTACTGGGATTCTCGGGAGCAGCTGAGAGGGACTTGCCCTCGGTCTTATGGGTCTTGTGGGGCCAGGTGGAGGTCATGGCTCTGCTCTGCTGCCTGCTGGCCCTCGTCCACAGTGGGCACAGCTTCTTTGTGTCGGGGGCCCTCAGGCTGGGTTCCCACCAGCATAATTGAAAGGGATCCCATGGGCCCCTCCCTGTGAGGACAAAAGATGAGTGGAGGGTGGACGGTCTCTACCTGGCCGTTCCTGTCCTGTCCCGTTGTTTTGATACCAGCCTACTTAGTGCCGGCAGCCTCGCCCTCAGGCTGTGCTCCGACCGCCACCACCGTCGGCTCGGTAGGCTTGTTTGCCTGGCCAAAGGCCCGCCCGGAATGGGCTGGAGTTTTCCCTGATGTTTATCCAAACGTGTGGCTTTTCACAGCCACAGGCCAGGCCGAGGTCCGGAGGAGGCGTTGGCCCTGTGGAGGACGCCACGGCACATGACCCTCCCACGAGCCCCTTGGCTGTAGGGAACGTCAGACGGCCAAGCAGCAGTGAGGCGTCCGGCGGGCAGACGAGGCTATCCCGCCTCCAGCAGGACTTGCTCGTAAGGGTGAACGGCCCGGAAATCATGGTTAATCCCCCTCCGAATGGCACATTTCTGACAGTCGTGAGGATTCAGAATTTCCTCCTCTGCCCAGCGTGTTAAGTCCGCAGCTCGCCGGGCGCCCCATTCCGCAGGACTCGTCCAGACACCCCTTCCCTCCCACCCCCACCCTCCGCGGGAAGCCCTGCCTCCCGGTGTCCCTGTTCACCCGTGGACGGGGAGCTCTTGCCGGCTGTGAATAGGACCAGACGCCGGAGCCCTGCCCTGGCTGAGGGATCAGCGCCGTGCTCCCTGGCTCTGAGCTCCCTCAGGACCGCAGACACTTGGGCCAGAAACACACATCGAGGCCCTGTGCACACACGCCCGCCTGCCTCGGCCTCCGCAGTCCCTTGCTCCCTGCTAGCTGTCATGGCCCACTCGGGGCCTTTTTGGTGTCCAATGTGACTATTTGCTCCCAGCAGCATCTCTTTGCATCGGACGTCAAAGACAAATCTTAAGGGTCAACGTGCGTCCTCACTGGCCGATGAGAGGTGACTTCCCAGGTGCACCCGGGCAGCTCTTCTCCTCTGGGAGGCTAGCCTGGTGTCTTCAAATTGATAGGGATGCACTGAGCCAGGTCCCGAGCTCTAGTTTTCGGGGCCAGGGGATGGGCTGCAGGTCAGGGGACACCAGCCCTGAATGTGGAGACAGGCAGTGGCCACAGGCCACATAAAGCCACAGTGAGTGGATTAGACCTCAGGCAAAACTCCTCAGGAAATCGTTTGAGCCGACACCTGGAAGAGCCCCTTCCAACCCATGCCACTCCACTGCCTGGTTAGCTCTGAGGACATGCACGGTGCAGCCGGGCAGCCCCGGGGCCATGTTAGCCCAGGGGGGGCCTCTGCCTCTTTATCCTTGGCCAGGGTGAGGTTAGCCCCCTGCTTGTCTCAGAAAACTCTGGAAGGTTGGAGGTTCTGTGGCTGGCTTTCTGGTGCCTCTGACGCCCTCACTCCCATCCATGCCACCAGGAAGTGGGGAGACCCACACCAACGTGTTTTGTCCCGTCTGACTGGAGGAGAAGGCAACCTCTCCCAGGCCACTCGGCCACAGGTGACACACAGGGCACACAGGCTCGCCTGCAGGGCCCAAACGTCCCGGCAGGACAGCCAGCGAGATGGTGAAAGGGTCAGCTGGCCCGCTCCCCCAGACGAGGCCCCAGGGATGTCAGAGCCCTTCCGGCCGCGGCCCCGTCCAGGCGCCTGGCTCCCACTGTCGGGGCCACTCTCACTGCCTTCTGCGCCACGGCTCCACGTGAGTCTTCAGGGTAAGAGTAGCTTCTACGGCTTCAAAAAAGTCTTATGAATGGCCAGTCCGACCCAAACCTCTCCTTTCACAACCGCAGAACCTGAGGGAGACGGGGGCCCTCCCGTCCCAGGTCCAGAACCTGGACACCAAAAGTGACAGAGTTCAACGGTCTCTCCGCTTAAAACGGTCAGAACAGTGTGAAGAATTACACGTATCTTTAATATCAGCAAATCAGTGATTTCTTAGCTATATTTCTTTCTCTTATGGATCTTATTTTTAACTTGGGCCCCAGCTGGATTTTGTACACACACCCCGCCCTGAGGGGGCTCCTCCCTCTGCCACAGGAACTAGACGCTCCTCAGACGTTTAGACAGAGGATGAGCTGTCGACATGGGGGCGCCCTTCTCCTGCTTCCCGAGGCTGAGGACAGCGAGCCCACAGCCAGGAGCACGTGGCTCATGACGGACAGGACAGGCTACTAGCCGCTGCCTGTCCCCTGTCTTGTGCTCCCCACACGCTGCAGGCCTTTCCTGGGGTGGAGCCCCTCCCTCAGAGCCACCCTGGCTTTCAAGAGCCAGGCGCTGGGGAACACCTGGGACCCATGGTCGCTCTAGCATGGGTTTGCAGGGAGGGCACTCTGCCCGCCGTCCTCCCTTTGGTAGCTCCTTCCACAGCACGGACCAGCCAGCCCTCGATGGGGCTGCATGGGGAGGGAGAGGAGCTCCTTTCTCCAGTTTCTGTTACCGCCGTGTCGTGTATCCACCCCAGGGGGCTCCCAGGTGTCTCCCCTCAGCTTGGCCCCTTGACTGGACCAGAAGCCCAGGACTAACATGTTTTCCTACTGCAAACACTGGGCGTCTCTACATGAGGGGCACATTGGGCACGTATCATCACTCCCGTTTGCCAGGAAAAGAACCCCGAGTTTGCCTGACTGATCTAATGAAGCTGAAGCCGATAGCTCCCCTTAGACTCCCAGCTTCTTGGCATCCTTGGGAGAGGCGCCAGGCCAGGGACTCTGAGCAGGGAAGCCCTGTTTGAGAAACTTGGAGTTCAGAGTATGAGCTGGAGATTCAGGTAACGCAGGGGCAGAAGGGGGAGACGACTGGAGGAGCCGAGCTGCGGGACTTGGTGTGTCCCTGGCAGTCCTGTCTGTGTCCACACGTCCCCTCTGACGCTGCCGTGGGCCTGCATGCTGCTCTGGGTCCTGCGAGTCTGAGTTTCCTGAGCGGGACACGGCGTGGCCCCCTCTCTGTGGCCTCCAGGGCACAGGGCTCTCTGCCACCAGCTCCTTGACTGCATTGGTCCCAGTTGCGTATTTGGGTCCACTGCTGTTGTTCTTGCCACCCACGTGGATCCATCAGGGCGGCTCTCCTCCCTACCTGTGTGTGACTCCGGTTGTATAAGTGAGTGCTGGTTGTCTGGCTGTAGGTAGAGGCCACCAGGGCACTACCTAAAGCCCCTTGACCATGGCAACAGTTGCGTTCTCCCTGGGGCATCAGAGGAAGAAAGAGGGGGTCAGGAAGCCTTCCCCTGACATGGGAATGTAGGAACACCACCACTGTGGACAGAGAGTGTCCACCTGCCCCTGACTGAGAGACACGGACATGCCTCACCAACAAGTCAGCATCTTAAGACTCATCTGTGGCAGGATTAGGTTCAAGCCAAAAAAGAATTGTTAGCAGCGAGTCAGTAAAACTCAAGTAGCTGACGTAGCCCATCGAGCCAGTGGCGAGAGCAGGACAGGAGAAGGAAACAGTCATCGCGTGATAATCTGTGCACGATGACAAGCAGGACTTTAAAGAAATTGAATAGAGATCGAACAGCCCAGAAGCCTACTTTCCATTAATTCATTAATCCCACCTCAGAAAGACAAACCGTTACAGTCCAGTTACCAGATTTTCAAGTGTAATGAATCAAAAGCATAAATACCAAACCCTTACAATGACAGATTCTGAGCTCTGATGCATCGACAGACTGTGGTCATTCAGGGCAGGAGCGCATGCTTCCCAGGGCTGGCCTTGTGTTACATGTACACAAATTTGTGCGTTTTAGATTACCACAATGGAGAGCAACCTGAAGACGATAGAAGAGGAGAACAAAGTAATTGAACAGCAAAATGAGTCTCTTCTTCATGAGCTGGCCAACTTAAGCCAGTCTTTAATTCATAGTCTAGCTAATATCCAGCTGCCACATATGGTAAGTGACTGAGAGTTCGAGATGAGGCGTTTGGTGGTCTGCCACCTCGCACAGCATAAAGTAGATGTCTGTTTCTATTACTATTTTCATGGTTCTTCAGACTTTGGATGTTTGTGGTTACCACCCCAAAACCATAATGTTAACTGCTAGCCAACATTGGTGGGGCTGACCCAGTGTATCCCATATGGTTAATATGCTCTGAATAGGCCTTTTAAATATCATAAGGACAGTGGCACTAGGCTATGATGCTATTTTATGCTGATGTGAATGTCCTATTAAGAAAATAAAAGTTGTATATGAACTACTATTTAATATCTCGTAGGATCCAATCAATGAACAAAATTTTGATGCATACGTGACTACTTTGACGGACATGTATACAAATCAAGATCGTTATCAGAGCCCAGAAAATAAAGCCCTTCTGGAAAATATAAAGCAGGCTGTGAGAGGAATTCAGGTCTGAACAGCTGCTGTAGTGATGGAATCTTGCTTAAAAAAGGATGCCTCTTGTTTTTTGCTGCTGTAATTTACCAGAAAGTGTTATATATTTATTTCTGTTTGAAACAGTGTTATGCTTACAAGACTTCATAATGATTTTATGTCTTGCTTTAAAGATAGTACCTGCAGAATAGTTTTTGAATACATTCACATTTTGTACGTTTTCATATAAGCTGACATAGTGTGATATGCCATGTAATGTTTATAGCTGCTAATGTATGCACATTTGGGGGTATATATATTTCTGAAGAGGTAAGCCAATCAAAATAAATAGAGTGTAAATTCTTTTTAATGCTTTAGTGATTAAATGTTTTAGTATTTTGAACTGAAATGGACAAAAAAAAAATACAGCTTTGAATGATCATGTGGTGGCCGTGCAGCCACTTTTTAGACATTATCATTTTGCCTCATGTTGGAGGATTTTATGGAATTTAAGAAATACATTTTGTGTGCATATTGTTTCATAGCAAGAATTGGTTGCAAAAAATGCTTTATTTTTGAACAATGCTTGGAAATATTATGTAATTTTTTTGTTTGTTTGTTTTAGGAGGATGGTGTATGGTGGGGGCAATAAATGAGGTTTTTTGCATTCCAAGGAAATGGCATATGGATTAACTGTAAGAAATGAGATAAATAATTTATTGTAAGACCACATCAAGCCATGGAAACTTGGCGGAAGATTCCAAGCAGCTTAAACAGCACTTTTAAATTAACTCCTGAGCATTACATGGCGTGACTATGGGAACTTCAGTTAAGACAGGGGCTTAATGCAGGTGGACGGCGTGAAGATGTCTTTTTCCATTTTCAGTAAACTTTGGGACAACCTCCTCTTCCCTCCCTGAGTTTTGTGCCCCACTGAACTGTCTGTTGTTGCCATGTGGTTTACCCAACAGAATCCGTGTGTTTTAATTTAAGCTGAAAGATAATTTAAGAATATTTATTTCTCCTTTCCACTTTTAAAAATGTGGTCATTATCATTATTTTACGTTTCTTTTACGTTTGGGGGATGAAAGCAAATGATTTGTGGGTCTTCGAGTTACTGGACTGAGTTTTCTGCTGGATTGTGGGAAAGCAGCTCAGTAAAGGGTCTCCCCCGCCCCCGCCACCGCCTTTGGCTCTGAATAAGCATTTGGTTCTGTTCAGAGAACTCTCAAAGCGACCTTCACACTCTACCTTCCGCTGGAGACCACTGACCGCCCGGCACTCGCATAGCCTTCTTTGGTTTGTCCCGACCTATCCTAGGCATGAATGCAATCAGATTTTAAGAGTAATGAAATCTACTTCAGCACTTTTTTGCTTTACACTAGATCATCTTAGCCTCGTTGTACCTGGAGATTTGGTTGTTTTCTTCAGTGACTGCACTTACATGTATGCATAAGACCACTTTCGATTGCTGCGTGCGCCCCTCCCGAGTAGTCCCCAGGACGACGTGTTGTGTTTTCCGATGTCGACTTGATTTACATGGAATAGCATCTCTTCCTTCCATGTCTTGATGTTATGCAGGAAGTACAAAAGTACTTTAAAATTTTGTTATGAAAAAAAAAAGATGGGTTTTGTAAAAATAAAAAAAAAAATATTTTTAGCAGAACAGGACTTACAGGGTCATTGTCCCCACAGCGTGCCAGTCGATTATTTGCACTTACCTTGTCCTCTATATCCGTACGGAGGTGTGCAATTCCTGGTGTCAGTGGCCTTGCGACGCTGACCCTGGAAGAATTGGAGGAGGCCCTCACGGCTGACCCGATAATGTTGCTAAGGGAGATTACAGGGATCTCACAGCAAATATTCTGATACAATACTCAACCTCGGTATATATATATGTATAAATATATGTATATCCCAGCGGCACTTTATACTGCTCACTGTACAAAAGCTGACAGTTTTCCACGAGGACTTTAATACCTAGCTGGGAAAGATTATGTAATTACCGGGGCTCTGCAGCGCCTTCTCTGCAGGCGCCCTCTTTCTGTTGTGCGACTAGTTGTAGCTGCCATGCTCAGAATTGCCTTTTTGAGAGCTGAAGCAAGGTGCTTCTTGTCACCTGATGCCATATCTATCGTCCGGGGCCCCAGCCTCCCTGCGGGGCCCGCTGTTCATATCGGCATATGCATTTCCCGGCCGCGTTGTGTCTGCAGCTTCTTTGCCAATATAGTAATGCTTTTAGTAGAGTAATAGGTAGTATCAGTTTTGGATTCTTCTTGTCATCACCTATGTACAATGGAGAGGGGTTTTAAGCACAAATCTGCTGCTCATCTAACGTTGGTACATACTATCCAATCAGAAGTTACCGTGACTATTATATAGGCATCACAAAGTGTCACATAGAGAATGCTGACCTTTCGTATGGGATTATTGTGGGTCATCAGAGTTTATTTATTCTAACTTATTGTTCATATTCATTTCTAAGTTAATTTAAGTAATCATTTATGAAGACAGAATTTTGTATAAATATTTATCGTGCTCTCTGTGGAACTGAAGTTTGATTTATTTTTGTACTACACGGCATGGGTTTGTTGAGACTTTAATTTTGCTATAAATGTGTGGAATCACGAGTTGCGGTGATAACTTCATTTTTAAATTGTGAACTTTGTACAAATTTTGTCATGCTGGATGTTAACACATCTTACTCTCAATAAAAAAGGTGTTGCCACATTGTCCCGCTGGGTGTCTGAGGGGCCGCGTCTTCACTGGAGTCTGCGCGCGCCATCCTGGCCGCAGGGCCCACTGGGAGCGTCCCCCCCAAGCCTGTGGCTTTCGTTTTAAGATTTTTAGAGGTTTAGTTCTCTACTCCAGAGCACGTAAGAGTAAATGACTCTTTTTAAACGACATGAGTAGTTTAGCAGGTTCACTCTGTCGTCTTGTCATGTCTGAGCGCAGGTCTCTCCCCAGGACAGGACATTCTCCTACACGACCAAGGGCCGTCGTCACACTTGATGTGACATCGTCCTTATTTAATGTGCATCCATACCCAAAAGTTCCCAGTGGAAGCAATAGTGCCCTTCACAGGTTTCCCCCTTACCTGGCTTTCTCAGGGATCACACGCTGTGTCCAGCTGTCCTTGGCCCCTCATTCCTGAGCAGCTCCTCAGCCTTCCTCTTCCTCCCAGCACACGGACGTTGGTCAACGTCCAGGGCCGTTAGTTGGTTTGTGGAACGTCCTCACGTGGGCTCAGTCTGATGGCTGCCTCCTGGCGGTTCTGTTTCAATGGGAGATGTGCCCTTCTCAGCGTCTCACATCCAGGGCACACAAGGCCACTCACCAGGTGATTTGTTCCCTGCATGCTTCATCATCCATTGTTACTTTCACGCTGTCAGCAAAGACCACCCATCAAACTTAAATTACCCTTCAACGATGATTTAATGATGAATTACCCACTTTCCTATCATCTACATTAGTAAAAGTCACCCTTTAAAGTTCCAAAACATGCTCTCCTATAATAGACACACTCCCCTGAAATACAGACTTTGAGGAAGAGACTCTCATAATTTTGTTCAGTCCGACGTATATTCCAATTGGACTCCTACTGCTCCAAGACTCAAGGCCACTGAGCCGCTCTGCCGGTTACTGTTGTCTGACATTTTACACGCAACAGCCGGTCAGCTTTACCAGAGCTGACAGCGGGGAGGGTGGGAGGACGCACCATTAGGATCCCATCGTGGCAGTCTCTCTGCTGTAGGGAGCAGCCTCTGCCAAAGGCCCCGTCTTTAGGAACAGATAAACCTAAACCGGATGGCAGCCAAGCAGCTGCCGTCAGTGACTGAAGTCTGCCACCTTGATTATTAAAAGCCATTTTTTCCCCTTAGGAGCAATGTGGCTGAGAATCACTATAAGCATTTTGGAAAGCAGTTTAGCAATAATGTCAAAAATCTTACAAAATTCAAATTTTTGATCCAATAATTCCAGACGTCTATCCTAAAATACCAAAACAATTGTAAATGCACTGAAATAAATAAAAATAACCCAAAGCCCTATTATGGAGGAATGATTAAGCAATTGATGATAAATGCACGTTATAGAGCATGATGGAGTTAGTTAAAATGGTGGTTATAAAGACTCATTAATAAGGTGCTTGTAGTGAAATTAGTGAGTACTACAGAAAACAAAATTATGAGCACGTTGAGAAGCAGCTCACCAGCTGGTTTGAGTCAAACTGACGTGTGCTGATTGCTGAGAGCCACACGCTGCCAGCTGTGCGTTGGGGGTGGGAAAGGTGACACCAGGTGTGCAGCAAGCCCAGGCCAGCAAGGGGCAGGTGACCAGCCTCAAAGAAGCTGAGTTAATCACCAAAAAAGAGAAGAGAGGAGTGGGAGGAGCTGGCAAGGCAGATTAGAAAGCAAATATCTCCAGGTTTAGGGCAAGAATGAGAAAAGACTGAAGAGCAAAGAGAAATAGTACAAGGAGCTGAGCCCTTGATCAGCTCCCCAGGACCCTCTGTCTAAAGCTGGCCTACTGTGTGCATTTTGCCGTAAAAGTATCAAAATGGAAGGCTGGGATCACGTGTTTCTCACCAAGAACAAAGGAATGAATTTTTAAAAAAGAAAAATGCTCAGGTCTCGCGAGGATTCTAGAGGGTTTAGGGAAGAGGGCTCTGGGAATCCCCTGTGGTCTGCGTTACATGGTCGCCTGAGCATCGGAAGCGGAGGTGAGACAAGAACCTGGAGCAGACGGGGCAGGAGACTATGCTGCGTGTGGAGTGCTGCTGCTGTGGCCGGCGGGTGATTCCATCAGGAAAGTCCATCTGGAGCCCAGTCTCCCGGCACTGCCGATTGCGGAAGGTAAGACGCTCCCCGTCTCCCACTCCCTCCTCCTCAGGACGTGTTGCTCTGGTAACTTTAGAAGCCCTCAGCCCCCAGCACGGCTGATGTATGTTCCTCTCAGCTCCCACCACTGCCCTCTTCTGTGCGCACAGTTGATGTGAGGCTCGTTCTGCTCAAGGTAGACTCAGGAGCAGTTAGGGTCCCCATCAGCAAGACGTCTCCCTCCACTCTCTTGACTCCAGTCAATGTGGCCATGGATCGATGTGGCATTTTAACACAGCAGAGCAATGCAGGAGAGCCCAGGGTCTTAAGCAATTTAAAATATATATTAAGGGGAAAAACATCAAACTTTTATACTTTGTCTTTGTATTCCAATCACCATGACACCCAAAAAAAGTTATTGGTCACTGTACAGACTGTGAATGAAATGGAAAAACAGTATAAAGATCAAATCCCACATCATAAATGCAGGGGGAGCAAGCCTACCTTACCACGTGAGACAGACACAGCCCGCTCTGGGGCTCACCGTCTTTCTGTGTCTAACGCAGTGGCCACGCCGAGGCCTCCAAGTTAGTCCCCAGAAGACCTAACTGTGTTAGGGGAGGACGCCGGAATAGCCTCTGTTTGGCAGATTAGTCATCTCTGGTGTCTAATCCCATCCTTAATTCCAAATTTTCTCCTCTCTTCTTTTTTCGTCTGCATGGTTTTTCTCCCTGTAGTAGTATATATATCCTTTAAGTTGTCTCAAATCATTTTTTGAGCAAGGCAAGATAAAATAAACAAGGATAGGCCTTGTAGGGGAGGAAAAAAAGTTTTTTTTCCTTCTACCCTCCTAGGTTCTCAGCTGGGTCTCTGTAACAAAAGACCACAAAGCGAAAAGCATGCAAGTTTACTTAGTATTAGTTTTACATGACACGGGAGACTTCAAGAGGAAATGAAGACCCTGAGAAGTGGTCAGGCCTGAGTATTTTTATGCTAGGTTTGCTGAAGAGTGGACAGTCATGGAAAAATGTGACGGGACGGAGAGCTATGATCTCAGGGTGGTCAGCTGGGGAGATGTAGCAAGGCCTGCTCGCTTGGGCTCCTTCAGCGCCCTGCCATCTGGAGGTCAGCATGCGCCTTTCCTGGGGGCGGGGGGGGGGGGGGGAGTGGGGGGCAGGGAACCTCACACGTGAGGTCTATGACCCGCTTCAGGGAAGGGCAGAGAGTCCTTCTGGCACCTGCCTTTCCCCAAATCCCTCCAGCTGAAAATATTCAATATGCCAAAGTGCCATATTTTGGGAAAGCATGTTCTGAACCCCATCATTGTGCAGAAACAAAGGTGTTTGTGTGTGTGAGTGAATGGCATGCAAGGAAGGGAGATTAATTCAACAGAAAAGGGAAGAGAGAAGAAGGCAGATGATGGACTCATAAAATAAACATTACTTCTTCGAGCCTGAAAGGGAAATAACATTAGGTAAGTCATGGCTATCTGTAATTTAGTAAGTGTCCAAGGATGTTCTCAGGGTTCATAGTGCAATTGTGTTCTGTGACTAATACGGCAGAATGTCATGCCGAGTTCAGCTTCGTTTCCCAAGGAAGTGGTCGGCCTTGAGCAGCACCACCCTGTCCTGAGCCAGACTGACCTCACACTTGCTCGTCCCCTGTCTGCCCTCCAGACCTTCCACAGGGCTGCTGCTTTGTCACTCATCCTCATTTTTGAGAAGAAAGAAGCTGTATTCCTCACCGCTGCTCTCAGATGTACAGAACGGAGCAGATGCTCTAAGGTTAGACGTCAGATAACGCGGTGAAGGGATGTCATTGCATTTTTCAAACACCACCTTACCACAAGAACACTTCTTAAAAAACTGATCCTGAGCATGTGTCAGGGTGTTACTGGCTTATTAACAAGGCACCTGGGACAGAGACTTGAGTGTGAGTTCTAAGAGTTCATTCCCAGGGTTGCAAAACATCGTGTCTTTATCAGGGGCCAGGATAAAATGGGGTGGTGCTGACCTGGCCCTAAATCACAAATAAGGAGCAATGGCTCTCTGGCCCCTGGGCAATGACACTCCAACCCTCCCCCCTGCCATGCCAGACTGGCCAGCTGGCAGAAAATGCAAGCAACTGTCCTCTTTAGTATGAACAGCTAACAAAAAAATATTCAGCTTCTAATAAAAACTACTAATAATTATGATTTTTCTTTTTCTCATGTTTGAAACAAATTTTTCTTTCTCATGTGTGAGGCATAAACAGGAGGTATTACACTTATTTTCTTCATTTGATATGTGGGGACAAAAACATGCCCAAGACCATTTGGGGGAGCAGGTTAGAGAAGTAACACTAACGTCTGATATGTATTGGCCCCCAAGCCAGGTTGTTTACGTGCTTACCTCCGTGTAGGTCCCTCCCTGAGCAGTGTCCACCCCAGAAATCAGGTGTATCTGAGGCAGGAACACGTCCTGGGCAGCATCCCATCCTAACTGGAAGAGTCATGGAAAATCTAGCTAGAGGAGGCCCCTCTTGCTTCCTCTCCTTACATGTTCCCAGAGTGGAGAGGATTTCTGCTCCCTACCAGGGATGATGTCACTGGATCTGATATGATGCTCTCTCCCTCCTCTCCTAGGAATGACTCCATTAAAGAAAGATGCAGCCCTATGACGTTAGAATTCAAGGGCCGCATCATGACGTTTCGATGAACAAGGGATTGCATATATGACGGTGGTCCCATAGATTAGTACCATAGCGCCTTGGTGTGTAGGAAGCTGTACCTTCTAGGTTTGTGTAAGTACACTTCATGATGTTCACACAAAGACGAAATTTCCTAACGACGCATTTCTCAGAACATATCCCCATTGTTAAGCAATGCATGACTATAGATGCATCTTAAACATCTACTTAAGACATGGCCTATCAAGAAAGGAAGGTTAAGGCCGGCCCCATGACCAAGTGGTTAAGTTCGGGTGCTCTGCTCCGGCGGCCCAGGGTTCACATGTTCGGATCCTGGGCACGGCCATGGCACTGCTCATCAAACCATGCTGAGGTGGCGTCCCACATAGCACAGCCAGAAGGACCTATGACTACAATATACAACTATGTACCTGGGGGGGCTTTGGGGAGAAGAAGAACGAGAATAAAAAAGAAAGGAAGGAAGATTAAGAAGAACGCAGAACTCCTCAACTTTGAAGTCCTCTATAACGTAAGAGCTAGACAGAGGTCTTTAGGAGGAATCTAAAGTTCCTGAGAACCAACTTAATGCAGAAGTTAATCAGGGTACGAAGCAGTCAGGGCGGGGGGTGCGCTGGCATAGGAGAGCAGAAGATAATTTCCCTCTATCCTTCTAAGCTCTTGGCTGGGGCCCCTGAAACAAAAGACAGATTAACGAGAGAAAAGAAACTAAAGTTTATCAACACATATACTCACATACACATGGGAGACCCCCAGGGAGATGAGTAACTCAAACAGGCGGCTTAGAATTCAGGCTGAATACCGTCTTCAGCGAAATCAAAGAGATAAGGGTGTGGGGGGGCCAGTGATGGGAGGGGTCCAGGTTAGGTGTACTCCACAATCATTTTATGCTCAGAGGTGCTGTGCTTTGTCCCCGAGGCAGGACCAAATGGATTGGTGGCTAGAAGCAGAATGGATGCACCACGGGAAAAGAGGTGTTCTGAGGTGAGAACATGGATCAAGTTTCCAAGGCAGGTAGTCAGGGTAGAAAGCCTGATCCTTTCAGCTGTAACCCAAGAGTGCTAGGTTTAGCTTAGGGCTACACAAACATACTACACCGTTGGAAGGCTGTTACTCATTCACATCTTTCGGCAGGTATCTGTCTAAAGTTAGCTATTGGTGTGATTCTTAACCTTTTTTGTTAAATTGTCTACAAAGCGGAAGGTGGAGTGATTTCCTCAGTAAACACGAGAGTTATTGAGTACCAGAGACCTAGTTGAAGCTGCAGTTGCTAAAAAATGAATCCATCACCCTGATAAAGGTTATTAAAATGAAACTCAATAAAAGCTAATACTGGTGACAGCATGTGGTTTTACATCTTTTAAAATAGATGCACTCCTAAAAAAAGTCGTAACAAATATTGTAGCTATTTTGAGCACAAAATTGAGAGTCATTCTTATGGAAGGAATTTGACTGAGAGATGACGAAAATATATGAATTTAGGAAATTTGTTTAGATCATATTTAAAGGAATATGTATCATTTCCAAACTTTGATATAGCAGTCCTACATTTTATCCTGTATTAAATTCTGATGCACACAAGTTTATTTGTCTGGAAATATCTATTTCTGGTAAATATGAGTCCCCCCTTTTAGGAACAATTGAAAACAAGGGAATAAGAAGAAAGATTACAGGACCAGAGTGAACAAATATCAAATGAAAGCAAATGTACATTTTTGAAATTCAGCATTGGAGGTACTTCTGTCTGTGGAGGAGACTGGACCTCAGTCCTTAAAGAGCATCAGTGGGTCCATGGTGGGATCGGGGCAGTAGGAATTGCACACTTGACTGGAATACCACACGCAAAAAAGGAAGTCTTCATGCTGCAGCTGTTGGTGAAAGATGTGTAAGAAGCCATTGATACCCTCTGCTTCTCATCATGTTATATCTATTTCATTTTAGTGACTGTTGGAAATAATGAGGTCTTCCAGTCTTTCTATCTTATTTTTTCATATAATATTCTTCAAATTCATTAAGTTATATTAAGGTGGCTCACACAGAAACATGGCCCATAGAATAGGGCAAATCAATAAAAGGATCTATGTGATGCTGCCACCATCATAACATGGAAGCTTGAGAGATGTGAAGGGTTCGAAAATCCGGCAAGTTTGCTCTCGGGTGATAGACTCGGGCATTCGGAAGACTGCCTCCGTTCCCTACACTTATTTATAGTAGGGTATTACATTTTCCATTGGAAATTATTATGAAATAAATGGTTGTGTCCCCCAAAAGTCATATGTTGTAACCCTAACCCCCAATGTGAGGGTGTTAGGAGGTGGGTCTTTGGGAGGTGGTGAGGTCATGAGGGTGGAGCCATCCTGATGGGATTAGTGTCCTTATAATCCTCTCTCTCTCTCTCCAACATATGAACGTGCAGAGGGCCACCTGCAAACCAGGAGGCAGCTTCTCTCTAGACACTGGATCAGCCAGCGCCTTGATCTTGGACTCCCAGCTTCCAGATCTGTGAGAGATAAATTTCTGCTGTGTAAGCCCCTTAGTCTATGGTATTCTGTTACAGCAGCCCAAACTGACCAGGACAGAAATGTTAATGTTAAAGTAAAAGGAGAGAATTTTCTCTCTCTCTGCACAGTGACCATTTATCTTAGATTTTGAGAGTTGATGATAGTGATTTCACATACCGACTGTCTGTGAGGCAAGTACGCAAAGTTCTCAGAAGACCAGTCTTAAAATAACTACAGGCTTATTGCAATAATGAGCAATTTTCCCTTTTAACTTGACTGTAGACAGCACACAAGCTCCTTATGCGCAAAAATGCTCAGATGACAAAATTTCATCACTGGTTTTTGGGTTGAGTTGGGGCACGGGAAGAGATTTGGGATAAGGAACAAACCAGTCAGATTCTTTTTTCCATCGAACAGAAATATGTTCCTTATCATAGAAGCACCAAAGGCCCTGAAGAGGATGATAGATTAGCAACAGAAAGGTCTAGAAAACAGGAGACCAATTTTCACAGGTGTTACCTGCTCTCTCAGAGTTACGTCTGTTGGCACCAGCTTCCAAAGTTGTCTTGACTTTCTTCCCTGAGCGTCTCCGGGTAAAGCTTCTCTCTCACTCATTTGTTGCGATCCTTTTCCAGCATTGTTATGACCAGATTTGCCAACTACGGTATAGACAACCAGGCCTCCTCCTCCTCCCTTCCCATCTTCAGGGTTGCAGAGTCTCTGCAGTTCACTCGAGACATCCAACTTGCCACTGCTTTGTGAATCACATGCTACCATTTGCTACATTGCCAAAAATATTTCCCGGAACCCAGTGAAGTGTTGATTCAAAAATACTCTTAAACACTCTAGGCTTATCTGATGCAAAGTATGAAAGATTAGCCCATGGTCACATTTTTTAAATTCTTTCATTCCTGAAGAACACAAGGAGAATCCTCTGTCACTTTCCACATCTAGAAAGCCTTCCTTCAGTCTGGATTTGAATCCTGACCTGTCTCATTCTCTGATAAATGAAATGGTTCGGTTTCTTAGCCCCACTGAGGCTGCCTCACCTCTGATCTTTAGTCCTCCTTGAGATGAGTGTCCTCAATTCCTTATCCTTAATGCACCCTGCCTTCCTGGTACAAAACTAGGTTTATTAGCTCCAGCAAGCTTTTCCCAAGACCTGGCTGCCTGCAGAATAGGCTTGCAAATTGGATTTCTTTGTTAGGATAGGCTTGTAAGAGCTTAAGAGCAGACTGGCATGGACCAATGGGAAAGGGTGCTGAATGCTTGGCTTGCTGTGGCTGTGGGTGACAAGTAGTATTGCTTTTGAGGAAGAACACTGTGAGTGAAGACCATAGGCCTATGTTCACTTAGAACTTGGCTTGGCACAATCTAAGAGAAATCTCAATTTAAGGGACTGCAGGCCGAGCCCCCAGCCGTGTTTCGTTAACCCATCACTGAGTGCTGCATATCATTCTGGGTGGTGTAGGAGATCAGAGCATGCCACCCCAAATATGTCTCTTTGGCATAAGGATTGCTTTGACACTGGCGAAGCTCTAAAGACAGAGCATGCTTCTCTTTGTAAGGGGGCTTTTCTGCTGAGGGAACCTCCATACGTAGGGGTCTCCCTCTCTGAGCAGGAAGAGGAGGGTGAAGCCCCAGAGACTTATCACTGGAGAAGGCTCGACCCAGATCTGCACAAAACTGGACCCTGCTTACACAGCCGGTCACCCTCCCACCGCACCCTACTTTCTCCCATTTCCCTGAAGGTGATATTTAAGCCTGAATTCTAAGCCACTTTAAAACTTACTCACTTCCCTGCACGTACACATGAAGCATTTTTGTTGTTAGTGCGCTTGTGTCGATTCCAGTGACAGAGCTTTCAACGTCACAACATACAGTATGACAACTGATGGATAGGTGGTGTGGTTCCTGATGCGGGCTCAGTGAGCAGAGTCGTCGAAAGAAAGATTTCTTGGACTCTCAAGGTCTGGCAGTAGTGCTCTTTTATTTAGAGAACAGTGTGGAATAGCATGGGGACAGTCGGACCCATGGGCAGTAAAGAGCTGCTGCAGGCATGGGGATAGGACCCACAGGCAAGAAGAGCTGCTGCAAACATGGGTTGAGGGCAGGGCTAAATTTATAAGGCATAGGTATGTGAGTTATCTCTTTACAAGACAAAGGAAAGAATATGTAAAAAAGTCGTTAAAATGGTATCAGTGCAGGTGGGGTTTGGTTATTGGGTGGTCCTCTAACTTTAGATGTGAATTAGACCAGATTAAGTCAGGATGTCCTATGCTTCCCCATTAAGAGTTTCTAGAGATAAGGTCATCCCTCCTTCCTCCTGGTGCAGAGAGGGAGACACCCCCACAGATGGAGACTTCCTTCACAAATGCAAATGTCTCTCATCAAAGGGCAAGCAAATTCCACTCCTCAGAGCCTCCTTCCCGTCTGCAGTTTTTAAAAGTAACCAGCCCAAAATAATCCTCATCAGTTCCCTGACGGGGAAATGCACCCATGCCCGGGCTATGAGAGCATTGGATCTTAACCACTGGACCACTGGGGCTGGCTGTACATGAAGTACGCTTGTTGATAAACTTCTGTTTTTCTCTTGTTCATCTGTCTTTTGTTATGGGGGCCCAGGCAAGAACACAGAAGGGCAGAGGGAAAATTATCTTTCCTACTCTATGGAGGAGGAATCCTGAAATGAGCAGGGTCAATACTCACTCTGAAGGTGAGCCTAGGAAAGTAATATTTAAGGAGAAGCCAGAGAAATTCTACTTTATCACTGGTTCTTTGCAGCAGACAGTGGCCCTGGGACACAGATCCTTGGGCTCATCTACTGAGAGCCTATTAAGGTTTTTCTCAAACAACAAGGCATGAAAGCCAACTGACGTGGCAGACCCTGGGTACCATCTTTACATACACAGGCCTTGGTTCCACTTTCAGGCCTTTGGGGTCACCCTAGATACTGTCCCCCCTCAGGTGTTCCCCATCCACAGCTCATAAGTGCTTCCCACACTTGTCATTCTTTCTGGAACATTCTTTAGGTGGTGGAACAAGGAGGGGTACAGTGCATTCCACCCCAAGACCAGAGTTCTCCCCAGGTGCAGGTGAAAGGGAGAGCAAGGCTGGATCTGCCTGGTTGGAAGTGTAAACGACCCAGGCAGATCACTCTGGGGTCTCAGCCCCATCTATGAACTTCAACAGCTCTCAGTGGGAGGACAAATGCACATTGAAAACTAGAGGCTTAATTCTCCCTGTGGAAGATGGGGGAAGCAACGTCCCATTTCTCTTTTCTCTCAGAAAGTCTTTCTCTGTCCTTTTCAAATGTATGTAAATCTTTTTAGTGTCTAAAATAAGCCTCCGCCCATCTCAGACTCAGCAAAGTTTCCTCAAGCTTCTGAAAGCATATCTTTGAAATGTGATCATCAAGGACATGGCACCCACCTTCCGGTTTCCTGGGAGATGAGCCTTCCTTGTCACCTGTCTCCAAACTGTAGTAGGTTGTATCCACTTGGCTCTATAAAAACTGAGATTTCACGACTTTGTGATCTCTTAGCAGGTTTCCTGAGATGCCATCACGTCCTGGCTTAATGCTGTGGGGGAGGAAACACTGTCCCCCATCCTCCCAGGTTGACAGCTGGGGCTTTGAAATAAACCAACAACAGGAAAGTTAACAGGAGAAAAGATACACACATTTCTTAACTTTTAATATTACATCGGGGGGCATCACAGGAAAAATATGGACACCCCCCCAAATTGGTGAGTTTTGAGAGTTAATACATCCTCTTCATGAGGGGAGGAGAGAATGCGGGCCTTGTAGAGAGGGTCAATGTTTTTTAGGAAGATGATGGGCCCTTAGAAGAACAGAAGGGGGGGGCGTGACAGTTTGTGACACTTGTCAGGGTGTGGTGTGCCTTTAGTCTCCTGTCCTGTCAACAGTCAATCCTCCCTGTTGGTGAAACGCCCAGGAAGGGATTGATGACAATGGAGATCCTTTTGGAGGACCTGTTTTTAGGCAGATGAAGGGGAGTAGAATACATCCCCCCAAAATTTGCCACTTTGGCATGTGGATTATTTTGAGCTGAAGGCAACCAAGACCCAGCCCATTCAGATCGACCAGTTGACTTTTGCCAGGTACTAGTGCCAGCGTCCCTCACCCCACCCTGAAAGGCACTGGGGCCCAGTACTCGAGTGCCTACCCCAGGCATCCTTCACCCGGCCCTGGAGGGCAGTGACGTGCTGTTGGTGTAATGCCTGGCCTGTACCTGGCTGGCCGGCAGGTTGAGTGTGGACAAGGGACTGTCTGAGAACTGAGGAGCCTCCTGAGGACGTGGGCCCGGTGGAACCCTCACACTGCAGAGACCTCGTGAGGAACTGCCTAGGGCCGAGCTCCAGACTTACTTACATCAACTCTAACTCAAGGTAACAGGTGATTAAAGCCTTGCAAGGCTAAGCCACACATACAGGTATGTTAATTTTAGTCTAAAACAGCTGTAAGTGGTGTATTTCATCATCTGCTTCATCTTCAAAATTTAAATTAAAAAAAGAGCCTTTCTCCGTCTCCTGTGACGTATTGTAGCTTCCCAATCTAAGCTTCCAGATGAAGGGGTGCAGGAAACCTGCCACGTGGGGTTACGACTAAACCCCAGGGCGTATTTGTCAAAGCGAGTGGCTTTACCTTGGAAGAACTGCCCCTTATCCCCTTTATCTATGAAGCTGCCTTCTAGCTGGTGACAATGAGATGACACCACGTGCTGTGGTTGTGCTTTATTCTGCAGTGGGAGGTTTCCCACAGTCCTTCAGAGAGGAAGGGGACCAGAGGCCGGCCCCGTGGCCTGGTGGTTGAGTTTGGCATACTCCGCTTCGGCAGCCTGGTTGGGTTTCTGGGCGTGGACCTACACCACTCATTGGCAGCCACCCTGTGGCGGCAACCCACGTGCAAAATAGAGGAAGATTGGTACAGATGTTAGCTCAGGGCAAGTCTTCCTCAGCAAAAAGAAACAAAAGAGGAAGGGGACGAAACACATACCTGTGTGCTGCTCTGGAGATAGAGACAGAAGACAAGTGTGTGAGTCTGTGTGTCTGCGTATGCTGCTTTAGGTGACGGCTGTCCAGCAGCTTCGTCCGTGATCAAATCCTGGTCACAGAGCCGACGGCCAGCACAAAGTGGAGGCAGGCCTCGAATAATCGTACGTTCCCCAACACTTTCTCCAACAGGGCACAGAGTTACCATTAGCGGAATAAGGGTTTCCCAAAGAACAAAGAACCGCAGACTGGGCAGCTGAAAACCACAGAAATTTATTCTCTTACAGTTCTGGAGGCAGAAACCTGAAATGCAGGTGTGGGCAGGGCTGCTGCCCCTCCAACGCTTCCAGGGGAGGACTTTCCCGCCTCCTCCACCTCTGGTGCCCCAGGGGTCCCTTGGCTTGTGGCTGCATCACTCCAGTCTCTGCCTCACCTTCACATGCCGTCCTCCTTCCGTGTCTGTCCTCACATGGTGTTCTCATCTCCATGTGTCTCCTTTTCTTATAAGGACCCCAGTCACGGTGGGTCAGGGTCCACCCCAAAGACCTCATCTTGACTTGAGCACGTCTGTAAAGACCCTATTTCCTAAAATGGTCACCTTCATAGGTTCCCTAGTTAGGCCTTCAACTTGTCTTTTGGGGACACAATTCAACACAATGCAAGTGGAATGGCCACCCCTAACTGTGTATGGTCATACTTTAGACAGGGGGTGAAAGAGCCTGAATTTATCAATCCCCTAGTTTATCAAGCTGGAAACGCTTTGAGGTTTTGAAGGAATGCCTAATGAATGACAGGATCTAGAACCAAGGTGAGTAACGAATTGACCCCTAGAAAAAGAAGGGGCTGACCCTGGCTGAGCCCCACCCACCCTGGCCACTACGGGGTTGGTGTAAGTCATCACCGGCCTGCATTTGGGAAGCGCATGAAGTCAGGCTCTGGCTGTCCATGTAGTCTGTGCCCTCAGGATCCTTTAGGAACATTTATGCCTCCGGTCAGCATTGCCCCGGCCCTCGGCCCCAAGACTCCTGCCCTCGATAGGGCAGTGCCCTGGCTCCACACAGGCTGCACCCTCCTCCAAGGTGCACGGGGTCACAGGTCAAGGAACATGCTTGCCTGGATTCCATGCCCACCCATGTTCTAAGAACTCTGGAATCTCCTTCCCAAAGGATGCCATGCTCACCTCCAGGGCCCGTGCATGCACCCTAGGCCCAAGGGGGCTGTTACAGGTGGGGGGCACTGTGATGAAGCCTGGATGATAGGCCAGGAGGGAACATCCCACTACAAGCCAGGTGGACAAAGCAGGCCCCGGATGGAGTCTCCACTTGTGTGCTTGCTCTAGGCCTGACAAAAGCCAGGGGTAGGCCTCCCTAACGTCCCAGATCCTGCCCCTGCAGCTCGGGGGCCCCAAGATCACTTCTAAGTTCAATGATTCACAGAACGCAGAAAAGCTGCTGTGTTCACAGTTAAGGTTTGTTACAGTGAAAGGACACAGATTAAATCATTAAATCATCAGCAGGAAAAGGTGCAGAGCCGAGTTGAGGGGAGACCCCACGGGAAGTCCTAGCTCATCTCCCAGGCGAGCCAGATGTCCCCCGGCTTGGGGACACCACCAGGCCCATCCTCCTGAGAAGGCCTGTGAATAAGACTCTGATCACACTTATTTCTCTGCCAGACACACCGCCAGGCCCTGGGGGGGTCTCCAGACCTTGAACAGCCCTATGTGCTGTGTATGAGTTCCTGTGGCTGCCGTGACAAAGTACCCCAAACTGGGTGACTCCACACAACAGAAACTTATTCTCTCTCAGTTCTGGAGGACGGAAATTCAAGGTCAAGGTGTCAGTAGGGTCGTGCTCCCTCTGAAGGCTCTAGAGGTGGATCCTTCTGGCCTCTTCCAGCTACCAGTGTGGCCAGGAATCTTTGGGGTTCTCTAGTTTGTAGATGCATCACTCCAATCTCTGTCTCCATCATCACGTGGCCATTCTCTGTGTATCGTTGTTCACATCATCTTCCCTCTTTTTTGTATTACTTTTTTTTTTTGCAAGAGAAGACTTGCCCTAAGCTAGAGACGTTGGATCAAGGTCCCACCTGACTCCTGACTAATTACATCTCAACAATCCTAGTTTCAAATAGTGACACATTCTCAGATACTGGGACGTAGGACTTCAATGTGTCTTTCTGGGGGACACAACTCAACCCATAGCAGGCTGCCAGGCTGTAATCCCATGAGAGCACCTCTCCAGGGAAACTCGTCGAGTCAGTGAAGACCCCGGGTCAGCCCCAGCATTTGTTCAGTCTGCAATCAGCAGCTGAACACGGTGGGTACAATGGTCACAGAAATAGTTTTAAACAAACCATTGCTGAGATCCACAAGAAGTGAGTTGAGAAATCAAAATAAAATCAACAATTCTGAGTCTTTGGTTCTCTCAACAACAGAAACAACAGAAAAGCTTGAACTCATGATTTGTGCCATGAGTATCAAAGTCAGAGATTCAGAGGCCAAGAAGGAAAGCTGAACCTTGGCAAAGAAAGCTTTCTAACGAATGCCCTTGTTTCCACCATTTTCCGTCCAGTATTTCATGTGGTATTTTCTCACAATACAGCCGCCAACCCCACATGGCTCCGAAGACAAAATTATCAGAAAGAAAAACAAGACAAACTGTTTGGTTAACACACAGACTGGCATTTGCAGGGTCTCCATCAGGATCTGGCCACTCTGCTTCCTAAAGTGGGAGCCACGGCACAGCCTTCGGTCCTCCTCGCCCTGTGTGAGCTCCAGTGCTGGCTCAGGCTGGTCTGGGGCTCCTGCGAGGTGGGAAGCCCAGGTCGAGGGGATCGTCCTGCCAGCTGTGACCCTGCCGAAGGGAAGGACATTATTAAGTCCAAGAACAGTATTTATGTCTCTCCGACCACGGTTTTATTGCCTTGTGGTGTGGAGTGTGGTTTGGGTAAGAAATCACAAATTTCCATATTAGGAAAACTACTGCGGACCGAGGAAGGAAATGTCACTGATAATCCTGGTGGCTGCCTTTACAGGTTCATCGAGACGATTAAGTGACCCTCTGGTCGAGAGTCTGGAGTGTGGAGGTGAAGTCACTTTGCGCACGTGAGACCTCAGCTGAGGAGGAGGGTTTGATCTCTGAGGAAAGGGCAGGCTGGCAGAGTGGAACACTCGTACCGAGGACCCTTGTCTGCAGTGCCAACCCAATGAGAAGCGTAATCGTTTTAGCCCTATGGCAGTTCTGGGGGAGGTGACTCCCACCTCACGAATCAGGATTCGGAGGCTCTGAGAGGTCAGTGTGTCCAAACTCGGGCAGTCAGGAACGTGGAGCTGGATTTGGAACCACCCCTGTCTGGGTCCAGGCCCTGCCCATCCCGCCGGAGCGCGGCTCCCCGCTACCCCGGAACCCTCAGACAGCCGTTGGGCCGCGTGCCTCCACAGCTCCGAGCAGCGAGTCAGGCTCCGCGGTCTGTGAGCGGGGCAGCCCCTGAGGCGGGGTCAGAGGGAGGGAGGGGCTCCCGTCTCTGCCCCTGCCCTGGGCCCCTTCTGGCAGTCACCAGGCAAGAAGCTTGGAGGCCTGGCTGCAGGGCGGAGGGGAGCCTTTGAAGCAGAGCTCAGACACACGGCCATACCTGGTCAGAGACTCCTTTGAAGTCGTATTGAGTTTACAAAGGAGGGTCCTGGAATTGCTCCTAAGACAAACTCATTAGTTGTATAACCGGGGATGGAAAACACATCCAAGGGCTGAGTTTCAGGTCCTGTGGTTGACGTTCTTTGGCTGCTGGGTAAATGCTGCCAGGTAACGTGAGCCGTGTCTGCAGCGACTCTGTGCAAAGGCTCCAGACAGATCAGGAGGCATCCATCGGGGGCTGCACCTGGGCTGGCTGAGCCCGCAGCCACTCTGGCTGCAGTCGGACTGGCCAGCGGGCCCACAGTGTTGTTCCCAAAGTGATTAACTTATTACACAGGATTACAGGGCATTTTTGGCAGCACCTCACAATGATTTCACCCGTTAGCCAAGCATGCTTAGCATGTACGGGACACTTTTGGCTGGGGAGCAAGAGGTTTGCCAAAATTCAAGGTAGGCACTCGTCAGCGCCCTGACCCAGCCTACCCCGGAGGGCTGGAGTGCCAGAGCAGTGCCCTCCAAGCTGTGGGCAGAGACTTCTGCATTTTACAGAAATAACTCACTCTAGAGGAGAAGTGGGCTTTTCCGTGTTCTTCATGGCTCAGTTTACCTAAGCTTTCTGCCTTGCCCATGAAGGCGGATGCCCTCCTCCCAGGAAGAGGTCCTGTGTCGTCTGGACAGCCGATCCCATGACTTAGTCCCAGAAGTCTGGGAAAGCTCAGAAGTGCCAGACTGGGTGACTTTCTATGTACGCGTTGAGGGATGAGTATTAAAAGTCTTGGATGGAGTCTGAGTGAGTGTTTACTAAACCCAGAAAACACAAAATTGGTAAGGATAAAAGATCGGCTTAAAGGGTTCCTAAGCAAGCAGCTTTGCTGCGCCGGGGGCTGGGGCTCTGGTATTCCTTACTTGACAGGCTCCTCAGGGGCCTGTTCCTTCTATGGCAGCAGGCCGCTCACTTTTCCAATCTTACTGCAAAAGCCTCTGCAGCTGTCTCGCCTTGCTGGGACATCATCCCTCGTGTAGCCGGGGCGTGTGGTCTCTCCCGGCCTGGTGCTTTCCCCGGAATTCCCTTTAGCTCAGGGGCATTTTCCTTGTGTGTGTGCAGAGTGCACACACATGCACACGCTTACTTTTCCCATTGGTGTCCACAAGGCAGGGACGCATCTCACCCATTAGCCTTCAGCTCAGCGTGGAACAGCCAGTCACTCCACACATCCCTGTGACCAATAGACCAACATCCTCTGTTTTCACCTGGTGGGGTGGGGGGACAGGAGCTTCAGGTGCCCAAAGAGGGCAGGGGGCGCCAGGACAGAGGGGTGGGGAGAAATTCCCACAGTGGGACTCAGGGTGTATATAGAGAAGTGATCTACCATGATTTTGAGTTATTTGCTGTTCCCTTCTGGCTGTGGACCCATTGCTTAATGACCACCTGCTATCCAGGAGGCTTATTTATAAGCCTGTGTTTCCCCAGACTGTGGGTTTCTCATGGGGGCCCGTTCACCAGCTGGAGTCGATGCTGAGCCAATGTAGTGCTCACATTCTCCTCTTGATCCGTCTCTGCCCTCACGCCGCCATCCTGGGGACCCACCTCTGAATGGGGAGTCATCAAGACCCCCTGTCTGCCCCAGTGGGGTGGAGTTACAGGGCTTGCCAGGCTGGGTTACTCGTTCCTCCCCCCCCTTCCCAGGCCTTGGAGTGGTGCAAATGTGCAGGGGGAATCCTGGATGGATCCCCTGGTCCTTTCAGGTGCCTTCAGCTCACCCACCTCTGAGACTGTCACTCAGTTGACCTCTCCTCTGCTCAACACTACGAGTGTACACCTAAGTCCTGCTTGGACCTGACTGACACCAGGGCCGTGAGCGGGAGTGAGACACAACACCTGTCTCGTGGATTTGGGCTCCCTGCTTCCTGCAGCCTCCCTGCAGGCCCCAGGACTCCGCACAAGCATCAGTGGGTGGGCTGGGGGACCTCAGGCTGTGCCCAGGGCCTGTGACTGGGAAGAGCATTTCTCAGCCCCACCACCCTCTCGGACATGCCTTCTGCTGCCTGACTTTTCATCCGGGCACAGGGAAACCCTTGAGATCTGAGAAAACCATGAATCTAAGCTCGTCGTGTAACTAAAGGAATTTACGTAAATATTCTGCAGGCACAGGAGCAATGGGGACATGGTTCTCTGACTGAGAGGCGCGTTTTAGGATTTCTCTCTTCTTTACCATGTTGGCAACAATTAGATGCCTAAGTCTGTGAGTGGGAAGGATGGAGAGACGGATGGATAAAGAAGGACTGATTCTCCACAGTTAGCATTAAATTGTAGAATTCCAAGTGTATGTGGCTAAAGTGCGGACAGCAAGCTGTTTTCTGGCCCATAGACACCTCCCATTGCCTCCGGGGGGTGGAGCCCAACACCATCCTGCTGTTCACCGCCTGCAGCTCTTTATCGTGGAGCCAACACTAACCCAGAGCTTGCTGGGAACCACTCTCCGCTTCCTCACGCGAGCCTTGCAACAGCCCATGAGGTAGGCAGGCCCTTTACTATGACTCCAGGTCACAGTTTCAGAGCTTAATACTGCCCTGCCATGTTATTTCTGTCCCCAGAATCTGTGTCTTCCTGGGAGCTCAGAATGTGACCTTATCTGGAAATAGGGTTGTTGCAGATGTAGTCAAGTCAGGATGAGGTCATTGGGATGGGCTCTGGGCCAATATGATTGTCACAAAAGGAAGACACCACATGAGGACAGATGCAGCGGAATGCCATGTAAGGATGGAGGCAGGGGTTGGAGGGATGTGACTACGAGCCAGGGAATGCCAGGGGTTGCTGACTGTCACCAGAAGCTGGAGAGGAGCCTGGGACAGACTCTCACTGTGAGCCTGCAGAGGGACCCATTCTTGCCAGCACCTTGATCTTGGACCTCGGGCCTCCAGAACTGTGGGGGAACAGGCTTCTGCTGCTCGTGGTGCCCAGTCTGTGGTGCTCTGTTGCAGCCGTCTAGGCGCCTGGCTCGGGGAGTCACTCACCATCTCAGCTGTCTGCCCGGGCCAGGTGCCGGGCCCTCTGTTCCTGTGGGCTGCCCAGCGCTGTGGGATGGGGCTGAGCATGCAGGAGGCACTCAGAAGGGTTCGTTGGATGAGGGTGAAGGTTGCAGGCTGAAATCTTTGTCTCAGGCCTTGCTAGGTTCCGAGAGGGGCTGACTCATCGTCTGGGAATGACCCCATGGCCTTCTAGACTCCGGGGGGGCCCCCCTGGGCCCTGGGAAGCTTCATTCCACTCAAGTTTATTGACGAGAACTATGTGGGCACCTCATACACTTCCTCATTTAATCCTTACAACAGCCTGTGAGTAGGAGCTGGAGTCCTCATTTTACAGATGGGGAAACTGAGGCCGAGGGAGAGAGTAAGAAAGTTGCCCAGGGTCACGGAATTGGTGAGCCTGCCTCCTAGTTTTGTCTTGTTCCAAAACCCCTGTTCTTTTCTGTATAAATCGTTGAAGAGTGTTCAGTCTAGTGGGGAGACAGACAGGCAGACAGATGACATCACTGCACCGCGAAGAGGTTGTAGAAAAGACAGACTGTGTGCTTTGGGGGACACTGTGGGCGCTAACGTCATGGATGCACTATTAGGTTGGGGCCCCAAAGCAGAGCCTGATGAGTAAGGGGGGCTCTTGGGAGTGAGGGCAGCCGACTGCACAGGGTGAGAAGCTGGCCATCGACCTGATGCCCCAGGAAGCTCGCCAGCTGTTCAACCTCCAGGTGAGGCAGCCCCAACTCAGTCCGCCTTTGGCTGCGGGCTGCGTCAGGAGGGGAAGAGCTCCCAGCATTTCTGGGACAAGGCTCCTGGGAGCCCTAGGCAGTTTTCCAGAGAACATCAGCAGTGACTGGGATGGGGTGCAGCCCCCCAGCGAGGTCTGGGAGGGTGGCCACCAGTATCCACTGCAATAGGCGAAGCACACAGGTCAGTGCCTGGCACACTGCAAATGCTGAGTCAGCACCATCTTCCTTTCTCCTCCCTGCTTCCCTCCCTTCTTCCATCCTTCCCTTGATTATCTACAAGTGCATGGGCAAATTACCGAAATCTCTGAACACTGGTTTTTTCTTCTGAAGAATGGGGATAATAATACCTTCTGTGAGGGACGTTGCGAGGCTCAGATCCTAAGGCGTCTGTACAAAGGTAGTCGTGGGGAATCCTTGCCACAGAGGCCAGTACTCGACCAGGAGTAGAGATTGTTTCCATGTGTGTCCAGGGTCGCACCTGGTATGCTGTAGAACTCAGTGACAGCATTCACAAAACACAGAGGATGGAAGTTAAGGAGCATCTTTCACTCATTAATCTTTGCTTCTGTGTATGGAAACCTAAACAACTAAAGATTGTCCATTAGCACAATCCCCCCGAAAGGAATGTTTGCTGTGTGACATATAACAAGATTTGGGGCAGACAACAAGATCTGGAAATTGGTCATCAGAGGGAAATGGGGATATTTCACCTGGGTGCATGGCAGTAGAAAAGTTCAGTGGCTTTGATCATCCTTAAACAATTCACCCCCTGGGAGGTCGAGATCCTGGAGGTGTGAGGGTCCGTGGCCTCTGAGGGCAGAAGCAGGAAATAATGAACAAAAGATATGGGAAGCACATTTAGCTTAAAATAAGGAAGAGCTTCATTACTCAAATGTAAATTCTTTAGGCTAAATCATTATCCTGGCCTCCCACTTCCACCACACTTCCTCATCCAGTGCTCTGCAAACAGGTGTGTGTCAGTCAGGGGTCTTCAGAGAAACAGCACAATAGGACAGATGGATGGATGGATGGAAAGAAAGACAGATTGATGGAAGGAAGGAAGGAGGGAGGGAAGGATAGATGGATGGAAGGATGGATAGATGGACAGATGGATGGAAGGAAGGAAGGAAGGAAGGAAGGATGGATGGATGGATGGATGGATAGATGGATAGAAGGATGGAAGGATGGATGGATGCATGGATAGACGGATGGAAGGAAGGAAGGAAGGATGGATGGATGGAAGGATAGATGGACAGATGGATGGAAGGAAGGATGGATGAATGGATGGATAGATGGATGGAAAGAAGGAAGGAAGGATGGATGGATGGATAGATGGATAGAAGGATGGAAGGAAGGAAGGAAGGATGGATGAATGGATGGATAGATGGACAGATGGATCGAAGGAAGGATGGATGAATGGATGGATAGATGGATGGAAAGAAGGAAGGATGGATGGATGGATGGATGGAAAAAAAGACAGATTTATGGAAGGGAGGAAGGATGGATGGATGGATAGATGGAAGAATAAAAACACAGATAGATTTTAAGGAATTGGCTTGTGCGATTGTGTGGGCTGACAAGTCCAAAATCTGTGGGGCAGTCCAGCAGACTGGAAACGCAGGTGCGAGCTGATGCTGCAATCTTGAGGCAGAATTTCTTCTCTGAGAAACTTTGGTATTTGCCTGTAAGGCCTTAAACTGATTGGATGAGGCCCACTCACATTATGGAGGGTAATCTTCTTTACTTAAAGTCAACTGATTGTAGATGTCAAAGAATGTTAATCTCATCTACAAAACACCTTCAGTCAACACCTAGATTGGTGTTTGATTAAATCACTAGGTTTGATAGCCCGCCCAATGGACACATAAAATTAACATCACGGCTGGCTTAGGGGATAGCTGTCGAACTGAAAAGAGAAGCCAGCTGCTCAGAGATGCCCCTGTCTCCTGGGAGTGGCAGTAAGTTCTTAGTGTTGAGTGAAATATGGCCTTTGCCCAGTTAAACTGGAGGGGCCCAGAGATGTTTGGACAGAGAAGTGGCAGAGTTGAAGCTGTGACATGTTCTCTGTCGGCTGTGGGGAAGGTGGACCAGGCAGACACAGGAGGCAGGCTAGCCAGGAAGGGTACTCAGTGGTGGTCCAGGGGTGATGGGGAGGGCCGGACTCTCAGTGGTTATGAGGCAGGAGGATAGAAAGGACTGAAGTTGATTGAGCAACCATGAGCAACTGGAATTAACAGGATTTCCCAACTCCTTAAATGGGAGGGACAACTTCCAGGTTGGAAGTTATGAGAGAGTGGTTTGGAGGATCAAAGCAGTGATTCAGAAGAAAAAATAGATTTTTTAGGAAGAGTAATGTTTTAGGTTTCTGACATGATAAGCTTGAAATTCGTGTAAGACATTAAGGGGAGACCTCTAGAAGGCACTTGGAAATGAGTGTGGAGGCCAGGAGTGTGCTGTGGGGGAGATTTGTGACTGGTTAGTATGTAGGACCGCTGGATGGCTTGTTTTGGGTCCCTAGAAAGCTGTTCCACGTGGTAATAGGGCTGATAAATTCAACAACAGACATTTAGCCTCCAGAGGGGCCAGACCCCTCATTCAGCTGGTCCCAGATGTGGACCCTCGAAACTGTGTGAGCTACAGGAGAGTGCTGACACAGCAATAGGAAAGTACTGGGGTACCCCCTGGTCCCATTCCAGCATGCCTTCAAGCACGCCCCTGGTAGAACGCCAGCCTGATCTTCCGTACTCCTAAAAGTGCCCTGTGGTCAGTAGTGGGCAGAGCGAGTGGTTAACAGGTTCTGGGGTCTCAGCCCGCATGCCTGCCTCAAATCCCGCTGCAGTGTGTGAGTAAAAAGGGAAGGGGAGAGAGACAGAAAGAGAGCGAGAGGCAGAGAGAGACCGAAAGACAGAGAGAGAGACGAGACAGACAGAGAGTGCCCGCTTGGAACCGCCCCTGGGACATAATAAGCTCTCTAAAAGTGTTTTATAAAATAACAAAAAACCCATCGCACATATGTGGAAACGGCGGCCAGGCGAGGCGAAGCAACTTGGCCGAGACCCCAGCTCGTGAGTGCAGATCTGGGGTTGAAACCCAGGCCCCCATCTTCCCCCTGCAACCCGGGAGCCCCGCCGCAGGGACGGGGGCGCAGTGACCGGACGCCGCGGCCGGAGGTCCTCGCCCCGCCCCGGCCCCTGGGGAGGTGGGGGTGGGAAGGGAGGAGCCGCGCGCATGTGCACAGCTGGCGCCCCCCGCCCCCCGCACACAGCTGGGACCTGGGCCTTGGCCGGCCGGGCGGGCGGGTGCAGTCCGGAGCGGGCCGGGGACGCGCCGGGCCCTTCGCGGTTGGTCGGTGCGCCCGAGCGTCCGTGCGCGCCGTCGGCCATGGCCTTGCGCTCCGCGGGCCCCGCGCGCCTCTGCCTGCTGGCGCTCGTGCTGTGCTGCGGCTGGGGGGCGCTGGCCTCTGTCGCCCCGAAGCCGGGCGCCGGGTGCCCGAGCCGCTGCCTGTGCTTCCGCACCACGGTGCGCTGCATGCATCTGCTGCTGGAGGCCGTGCCCGCCGTGGCGCCGCAGACCTCCATCCTGTGAGTGCGGCGGGGGCGCAGGAGGGTGATGGACGAGGGGAGGTGGGGGAGGATCGCGGCGTCGGGGGCCGGGCAGGGGCCCGCGGCCCTTTGTCCGCGGTGGTCCGGGCGCAGAGGGCGGACCTGGGCGCAGTTTGCGCGGCCTCCTGAGCCGCCTTTGTTCGGCGCAGGGAATGCCCCGCTGGACTGGGAAGTGGTCGGGAGCAGCCCGGGAAAATCCTGCTCTCCTCCGGACGGCCCTGCCCGCTCCCCGCGCGCGGCCGGGATCCCTCCTGTTGGCTCCCCTCCTCCGCTCCCCTTTCTCCCCCTCTGGGCAGTTTCCTCGCGGAGCGCGCGGCTCCCCCTCCTCGGCTCAGCCGGGATCTTCCCCCTCCGCCTCCCGCTCCTTTCCCCTCCTTCCCTCCCTCCCTCCCTCTCCTCCTGGAGAGCGGCACCCCCTGGCCCCGCTCTGGGGATCCTCCCTCGCGGACCCTCACTGACTCACGGCAGCGCCCCTCCCAGTCCCCGCGTCCGCCTGGGGCGCCGGGAGCCTCCGGCGCGGAATGTCCCCGGCCCCGCGGGGCGCACAGTTCTCTGGGGCTTTCCCTGAGCCCGGAGCAAGCCTGGCGGCGAGGTTCCGGGAGGGGCCCGGTGCGGGCCTCCGAGTTCTGAGGCAGCTCGGGTCTGGACGGAGCCGGGGTCCGAGCTGTTTCCGCTCGGGGCTCGTCCCTCTGGGCTCTAGCCCAGGCGCACCGCGATCCGGGTGTGCCAAACTTCGCGGATACTTGGCGCTCGGCTTGTTACAAAGTGTCGCCCGCTCCGGCGGCCCCGCAGGCCCGGAAACCCGCCCGCCTCCGCCCCAGTCGGTCCCCAAAGGCCGAATCCCGTCCCCAGAGGGCCCGAAATGCCGCAAGAGTTCGCTGCAGGCCTCGAGGTGTTCCGATACGACTTTGATTAGAAATTTTCAAAATCTGTAAAGGCAGGCATGCGTTTTAGGCGCCGCCTGTAATTCAGCGTCCTACAGCTGCCCTTCTGAATGCCAAAAATAGTTTCCACTTTTCTTGGCTGAGCCAAGTTCCTCTGGCACCGCTGAAGAGCCTGCAAAAGTTGTAAAATTTTGAGCGAACTATTCAGGAAGTGGGCGGTTAGTGTCCTTACTTTTAAAACCGAGTGCATGGACGGAGACCTCTGCTAGTGGTCGCTGAGTTTGCAGAAAGCTTCCTTCAGGGTCTTTGTCGGGAGTCATTCCCAGCCTGCGAAATTGTTCCTCTCAGAGAGATAAATAGGGCTTTCCCTCCAGAGCGTCTGAGCGGCCTGCCAAGGAGGGACCCAAGGGGGCGTCAGACTCTCAAGAAACGGACTGAAGCGGGGGAGGCGGGGGGTGGGGGGGGGGAGGCGTTTCTCCGTAGGGTAGTTTAATTCTTCAGTGAGTCAGTGGAAAACGCTTGGACCCTGAAGCCATTTTCCACATCTGGCCAGTGTCTAATACTTGTCCTATGCTTTGCCCTCAGATCTTAATTGCTTTTTAAAAAGAACAGTATTTTAAAATATGAGTGTTGTGGAGCAAAAATGGGATCCTCCGGCCTGCTGCACATGGTGAGATTGTCTGCAGAACCCAAGGGCGTTTGTAAAGTGGGGAGCGGGATGTGGGGGTCACAGGAAAGGAGAGTGACGTGATAGTTAGCATTTGCAAGATTTCCAGAAACTGTTCGTTCTTACACACTTATATGTTACACTTTTATGGGTCTCTGTAGTTTTAAAAAATGTTTTGAGGTGACCATCCTTGGTCTCATCAACTCTGAGGCAGGCAGAACAGATGCTGAGATAAGCAAACCCCTAAGAGAACTGAGCAGATTTTCGTTGAAATGAGCACCCACCCATTTTACATCTGTGCAGACCAGGCTCCGGGAGAGGAAGCTCCCATCATGGCCACTGTGGACACCAGGGAAGAGGGTAGAACTGAGTCCTGGTGTGACAGGTTCCAGCTGGGGGACAGTTCACCAGTCGCTTGGCCCCTGGAGGTTGGGGGCTGAGGGCACAAGTGGAGACTTTTTAATGACCGTGGGGAGGGGGTAGGTTTTTGGAAACAAAGAAGAGACAGTCGGATGGAGTACATCCTTCAGGGAGTAGGGAATGAGGGAACAGGGCCAGTTCTGGGGGCACCCTGTTGATGTGTCTCTGGGGTCCAGTCTGGCAGTTGCATGGTGGGACGCAGTCATATTACAAATTCCACTCACACAGAAATACTTAGTTTTCGCTTCCAGCTTTTCTCCCAGGTCTCTGCCCTCAGGCGTATGATTTTTTTTTTTTTTAAGAAATTATTTGGTAGAAATTGAGGACTTAAGAGATATGAAGATAGGGGCTGGCCCCGTGGCCGAGTGGTTAAGTTCGCGCGCTCCGCAGCAGGCGGCCCAGTGTTTCGTTGGTTCGAATCCTGGGCGCGGACAAGGCACTGCTCATCAGACCACGCTGAGGCAGCGTCCCACATGCCACAGCTAGAAGAACCCACAACGAAGAATACACAACTATGTACCGGGGGGCTTTGGGGAGAAAAAGGAAAAAATAAAATCTTAAAAAAAAAAAAAAAAAAAGAGATATGAAGATAGATAAAGAGCCTGGCCCCCAAAGTTACTTGGGCCATCCAACCATCGCATCATCCCTTTGCTTTCAAGAACTGCAACCCCCCCCCCCCACCCAAGATTGACTCTCAATCACTGGGAAATGTCAGACTTCTCCGCACAATGTTCCAGCAGTGTGTGTCGCACGGCGTTCCAGCAGTGTGTGCCGCCCGGCGTTCCAGCAGTGTGTGCCGCGCGGCGTTCCAGCAGTGTGTGCCGTGCGGCGTTCCAGCAGTGTGTGCTGCGCGGCGTTCCAGCAGTGTGTGCCGCGCGGCGTTCCAGCAGTGTGTGCCAGCTGGGCCTCATAGTGGATTGTGTTGATTCGTGGTTGGGGCTTCAGAAAATAACGTCTGAGGCCACCTTGTGATTCAGGTTCCGTTTGACCCTTGAGTCACACCAACTGGAAAGTGCAAAGTGGTGTCCTAGAACAGACGGCAGCTGGCAGCCGGCGCCCTGTGGTCTGGCGGCTCTGCAGCTTCTCTGCAGCCCCTGTAGAAGCCCCTTCACCACTGGGTGGAGTATTCAGTTCCTCTCAGAAGTTCTTGTAGAAATGCTTGTTTAATTTTTGAGCATTACACTCTATTCATTGCCATGATAGACGTCTGTCACTGTGATAGTTGAAAGGCTAGTATTAAAAGATGAAGGCTGACGTTTTTCCTTGGCCCCCTTCCTGCCCTCCTCTCAACCCCAGCCTTTTGGCCACAGGCCCAGGGCTCTGGGCTCTGGCCTGTGGGCCTGCTCCCTCCACACCTCCTCCTCTGCGACACCTTCCATTCCCTGTAGCCTCCGCCGTGAGGTCATGGGAATCATCAGCTCTTCATCACTGACATCCGTCTTCCAGTCCAGACCACTCCACAGCCCCAGAGTTAACCCCGGAGTGCCGTCCACGTGACAGGAAACCCTGGCTCTGCAGGGAGCCTGGGGATGTGTCCTGGGGGGACCCTGGAGGAACTGTGGACTGGCCCCTGTGGACTAGGCAGGGGGCTAGGGAGAGCCTCCTCAGGGGGCACACTTGGTTGAATTCTCCCCAAGGTACAGGGTCCACCTGGCAGACAGCCGTTCCCCCACTCCTCAACTTTCTGATGACCCGCTGTGTGCCTGGGTCTGTGCCTGGTCTGGTACCTGCCTCATGGAGTTCCTGGTCCAGTCGGGAGCGTCTTGTGCACCAGGCTGTGTGGGCACAGCGTGCTCTGGGCACCATGCACTTTTGGTGGTCTGGGCCAGTGGATGCCTGTTGTCCGGCCCCTGTCCACATGGGAAGAAGATCCCAGTGTTGCCACTTCATGGATCTGGTCCCCGCCTTCCTGCAGGACCCCCACAGGCCTCTCTGAGATCCTGACACATAGGTGGAGGGAGAATCTTCAGGCCATTTCACTGTTTCCTTTGGTCCCTGGGACACTAGCCCTGAGTCACAGCTTCTGCCTGTTCACCAGCCTCTGTTGGAGCTCCCCAGCCTTGGCTATCAGGAGAATCTAATTTCCCACGAGCTTCCCTTTGCACAGAGATGAGGTCTCCTCGTTCAAGGTGGATTGAGGTAGAAACCGTTCCCCTGGCCAGGAGGTGGGGTTGGGCTGAGGAGGGCAGCTGCATGCTGGGAGGCCCGGCTCTCTCCCCTGGCACTTTCCCCACTCTCCCTCTGGCTCACAGGAAGTTCCCTCCCTCCTGACCCTCTGGGGACACCCTCAGCTCCTGGGAAGGCTGGCCTCTTCTGGGGTGGGAGATTCACAAGGTCGGTGGACATGAAGGCTGCATCCTGGCTCCTCTGGGCTCTGCAGAGCACTAGTGCGTGCCGCGATGGGGACAGCAGGCTCCAAGGCGGAGCCTTTGGCTTCCATAAAACAAATTACTATATTTGTAAATTCCCTGTTACGATGAAATCTTTATTGTCGCAGCTCAAATGCATTTGAAAACTGTCATAGGAAGCCTTCTTTTCAAAAATATTTATTAATTACATGGAGTGTGTGGGAAGTAACTTTATTTTTTTTTTTTTGCCAATCTTCCTCTTTTTTTTTTTCCTCCCCAAAACCCCAGTACATGGTTGTATATCCCAGTTGTCAGACGTTCTAGTTCTTTTGTGTGAGCCACCACCACAGCATGGCAACTGACAGACGGGTGGTCTGGCTCTGAGACCAGGAAGCCAACCTGGGCCACCGAAGCTGTGAGTGAGCACGGAACTTTAACCACTAGGCCGTCAGGACTAGCTCCGGCTACTTTTTAAATATTTAGGTATTGGTCATTTATCTTTCCCAAATGGTGATGCACCAGATATTTCCTCCCACTCACAGCTGCTCTGCAGGGTCCCGTGCAGACGGGGGTCTGTTCCTGAGCTCTGACTGCACCGCGTGCTGTGTTTAGAGGAGGAAACTTCGGTGTCCCAAATAAGCCTGGAGAGCTGTCTTGTGGATAGCGGAGAGCTCTGAGTGTGACGTCTCCATCAGGAGTGGGTTCTGGGCTTAGTTATAACCCGGTCACCATTTGAAAATGTGAACTTGTATTTGAAAGCTGTGCCTGGAAAACGCTCCTCTTGTTGGGAATTGAGTTGAAGTTCAGCTGTTGGAGGAACTCCCTGCCTCCTTCGTGTTTTAATGAGTCCAGGGAATAGTCATCATGGGAAAGCCCATCAGACAGCTTCTGCCTTGAGCGTGGCTTCATCCACGGTCCAAATGCCACCATCATGAGGCACTGGGCTCCTTCTCCACTCAGCCTGTGACTCAGTTTCTCTACACAGTGATGACTGACAGCTGTCGGCTTCCCTTCTAATGGCGCTCAGTGCAACGGAAAGAGAGTGAATGACTCTTTCTTGGTGCAGAAGCACAAGTTCTGGAACTTGACTGAAAGGACCACCTGCCTGGTCTCAAGCACATGGGGTGGGGCAGGGAGGGGGGCGGAGTGGGAGGTCTTGCCCCAAGGCCTGGGCCCCGCCTACCTCTGGAGCAGTGGATGGAACCTGCTGTGCCCAACTCGTGGGCTGGAAGCAGGCCACGCCCTTTGCCCAGAGGAAGGAACAGGGCGTTTTTGTTAAAGTGGCTGTTGGGCAGACTAGACGAGAACTGTCCACTGCACTGATTAAAGGTTTAACGTTAAAGATGTCAACAAAAACAGTGACAAAATTCCAGTCTGCAGCGCTGATCTCTTCATCAGTTTGAAAACTAGGTAAAAGTTGGAAGTCAACATGCAGTATGCTGAGTCTCACTGGCAAAGTATGTTTTTTATCTTTCTGATTGGAGATGCCAGGCTTCTTCTTGTGCACTTGAAGAGACGACATAGATGCCAATGGTGACCATGTGGGGTCCAGGGGGGCCCCCCGCAGAGCTCCACAGTCAGAACCCAGGGCTGGGAGTCGGGGACCTGGGTCCTCCTCGTCTCCTCCTTACTATGTGGACTGCGAGAGCTTCTTTGGGTCGCTCGTCTTCAGCACCCAACACATAAGCTCTCTTCAGTGTCTGGGTTTACTGAGCATTTTAATCTTGACGGTTTCATATGCTTTTGGGGCACAAAGAAAATGCAATTTATTTAAAAGTGCATTTTTTGGTGAATTCAATTGAAAAGCAGTTAAAGTTTACTGTATTTGATGCTTAAATAGTCAATCAGGACATTTTGTGTTACTCCCATCTCTCGGTGAGGCCAGTGGTTCCCTGGGATCTGGACGGGACTGTAGAATTGTTATGCTCTGAGTGCTGCGTATCCACCTGGACGAAACAGCCTGATGATTTCAGTGGGGGAGGGAATGCTTTTCAGGTGTTTAAAGTAATGTCGTTGGTGGCGTAAAAT
Source organism: Equus przewalskii (assembly GCF_037783145.1). Lineage (NCBI taxonomy): Eukaryota > Metazoa > Chordata > Mammalia > Perissodactyla > Equidae > Equus > Equus przewalskii. Next base: position 89,638,018 of record NC_091844.1, read on the forward strand.
CTTTCTAAATGGATAGTTCCAATGATTTATAGTCTTTTTGTCTCGAAGTTAATTTTGGAAAATAGAAATTGTACTTTTTCTTCCCTGGTCACGTGGTTTGTCTTCAGATGCCAGAAGTCCGCAATCAAGATAGACAAATCCTGAGATCAAAACTAGCAAGAAAGCTGAGTGAGCATATGCCAGTTGAGTGAGCATATGCTAGTTGAGTGAGCATATGCTAGTTGTTTCGTGGGTTAGTTCTCAGGGTCCACCTTCCCCGGCTTGGCTATGAGGTCGGTTATCTTTGTTAATTTGTTGTGACAGTTTCTCTGTTCTGGACACTGTTGCCTCTGTCCTGTTTCTCTGCCTTCTTAGGGATGGAAATCTGGGAGACGCTGATCCCCCAAGAACTTTACCCAAAGATCCTGGATAAAGGGTGGTCAGACCCTCCTCTGTAGGTCCCCAGGGGACTCCTTTCCTTCTCCTTTAGGGTTTACTTCAGACTTCTTTTTTTTAAGAAAGCGGTTTTGTTCCAAATCTGATTGCCCACGGGATCTTCAGCTCATTGAAGAGAGGGGTCCCGGCTGGACGCCCAGCCCTTCAGAGAGCTCGGCCAGGAGGAGGGCCCACAGTGGCTGCGGCTGGCGGTTTCTTCGCTCGGCACCCACTCTTGGGAATGGAGCTGCTGAGCTCAGAGGCTCCCGGGGCAGCCTGCAGGATCATCTCGTCTTTTGTTCTGGAGTCAGGTCTGAAGTAGAAGCTTAACCAGTGACTATTCCCTCATTTGACCTTTGTCCAGATGAATTTTCACTTAAAAAAAGCCTTATTGAGACATAATTGACGTTAAGAAAGTGCACATATATAACGTGCACGCTTTGGTGAGTTTTGACATATGTCTGTTCCTGTGAAAGCATCACCACAATCAAGATAATGAACCTCCCTGCCCACGAATTCTCCTCTGGTCCTTGGCAGCCCTCCCTCCGCCCTTCTGCCTGGTTGGAGATGACCTGGCTGTGTTCAGGGGGGCTGTCGGCCTTTGTTCTCCTTTCCTGGAATGTCTTTGTCTGGCTTTGGCTTATCAGGGTAAATCTTGCCTCATGGAATGAGTTGAGCACTCCTTCCTTTTCAGTTTTTTGAGAGTGTGGGTAGACTTGGTTTTAGTTCTTCCCTAAACATCGGGTGGAACTTCCCAGGGAAGCCTCCTGGGCTTGGGGTTGGTTGTCTTTGTGGGAAGGATTTAAGCTACAATTTCTTCAACAAATAAAGGGCCGTTCAGGGTTCTTTCTTTCTGAGAGCTTTGGAAGACTGTGTCTCCCAGGGAGACTGTCCGTGTCACACAAGTTGGACTTGCCATCATAAAGCTGTTCCTCATTATCCTCTTAATGTCTGAGAATCTGGGGTGAGAGTCTCTTGTTCCTGAAATTAGAAACGCCTGTCAGTCTCTTTTTTTCCCCTGATCGGTCTGCCTAGAGGTTTATCAGTTTTATTAATCTTTGCAGAAACTCCACTTTTGGATTCATTGATTTTTCTGTTTCGTCGTTCTCTTGATTTCTGCTTTGATCTTTGTTGTTTCCTTTCTTCTACCTTAGATTTCATTTGCTCTTCTCCTGGTTTGCCCACACGCATGCCCTTCTCAGTGCTCAGCTGAGTCCTCCACACTCTGCAGATCCCTGGGGTTCTCTCTCTCTCTCTCCCTCCGTCCTCTCTCGCTGGAGCATCCGGGTGTCTTGTCTCTGTCCTGTGAGTTCGTTGCCTTGGTCTCCCCAGATGCGCAGCGTCATCGTCGTCTTCTCTCCTAGGCAGCCATGGGGCGGACGTGTGGTCACCTCGTTCGTTTTCACCTCTCAGGGATTGTGTCCATTGTTCACTGATGTACAACATCTCGAAAACAGTTGTTTCGTGTATTTTATCAGCTTTTTGGTTGTTCCAGACAGGACGGTAAGTCCGGCACTCTTATTCTATCGTGTTCAAAAGTGGAAGTCCTCATTCACTTTTTCAAGAAAACCTTTAAATTCTTCTGCAAAGAGGTGTGTTAAAAAGTAAGTAACAATTAGAGTAAAACAATGACTGAGTTCACATGCCCAAGTCTGCAGTTAAAAAAAGTTAAGAGCTCTGCAACCCTGCTGCTGTCCCCACCTGCCTTTGGAATGCCTGTGTGCTCGTCAGCGTAATCGGGCTTCAGCTGCTGTGAGGAGCGGTCGCAGAGTCTCCGTGGATGAAGACAGCGCGTCCCCCTCGCTCACAGGGCCCTGGGCGGATGTCCGCGGTTGGGCAGCTGTCGTCAGAGGCTCTGCTTGCAGCCAGGGGTCAGCAGACCATGGCCAGTGGGATAGCTGCCTGTTTGTGGACTGAGTGCATTGGGACGTGCCAGCCCTTCATTGTCTTTTCTCCGTGGCCGCCTTCTAACCACAAAGGCAGAGCTGGGTCATTGTGACAAGTCAAAATATTTACTACCTAAGAAAATGTTTGCTCTCACAGTGACTCAGGGACTCAGGATCTGTCCATCCGGGGGCTCTGCTGCCAGTCCCTGGCCCTCCAAGCTGTCACGCAAGGGGAGCAAGGGAGCGTGAATGGGATGCCTCACTGCTGTTCACGTTGCGCTGGCCACATGTCCCAGCCTGGGAGCAGGGGCCCTGGGGAACGTTGATTTGTGCGTGCCCAGGAAGAGGAAGTGAGTTGTTAGCATCTTGTCAGTTTATGCCGTGCTGGACTCTGTCTTCAGCTTCCCTTCACAGGTTGTTTCCGTGTCTGCGCACTCCTCCACAGGGCGCTGCCGGGCATGGGCAGGGAGCAGCTCTGTGCTCTCATGCTTTTCCACAGAGATTGGCTAGGCAGCCACCAGGCTGTGCTCCCACTGTTTCTGTGTCTGTGACCGACTGGGTTTCACCACCCGACCCTGCTTAGTTTAGTTTAACTCCTGCTGTGGGCTGTAGCAAATTCCATCACGGAAAAATGCAGGTTAAAAACTTCCTCTCTTTTCAACAAGAAGAATTTTGTTGTTTATTATTTGGGGATTAAAGGCGGATTATTTATATTCTGTAGAGAGTTGCCGGATGTGATTTTCTGTGGCAAGTGTCGAGTGGCCTCAGTGACTATAACCCACAGGTCACAGCCACATTTCTCGTAAGCAGGTTGCTCAACTAAAGACTTTTCTCCAAGGGACGAGACCAATTTGGGTTTGACATGACGTCAGCCCTGGATAATTACAGAAATAAGGGGAGAAGTGGTGAGGGGCTGGAAGGAGAAAAACCACGAGGAATCCTTAATCCTCAGGTTGGATCGTTAGCTTCCAGGAGCCAGGAATCAGCTGTGTTTCTGAGTTTCTTGCTCAGGAGGTAGACTGTGCATCTCCTGCCGCCTGCATGCCGGGGATGGACGCGTCCTGTGAGCGTGCGCGCTCCTGCCTGCTGGCCGGAGGATCCCGGTTCTTCCTGTTTACTTCCCGTAATTCTCAAGTTGTGTATAATTTTGAAGGTCTTTGGAAACTTGCCCCCCTGCCTTCTGTCATAGGCCCCTCAGCTCTTTGTCGTCATTCACCTCTCGCAGGCGTGGAGCTGGGTGGGCACAGGACGGATGAAGTCAGCCACTCCCCCTGAGCCCCCCTGGAGGGAGGTTGTGCAACCTGCCCGCTTACCCACTGAATTGCACCATCTTGTTTAGTTTTCTTTTACAACATATTTTTAAAATATTTTTATGCAACTTGTGCGTGGTCATGGTAGAAAAATGTGAAAATATAGACACACAAAAAAATTACATTCCTTTCATTAGCGGAAAGTGTTAACAAGTTGGGCTTGTCCCTCAGATACACACATGAACAAACATTTAAATGAGTGCTTATGTACACAGAAATATTGTATGTCCATGTGTCTGTCTACATCTACAGCTCTATCTCCATCTCTATCGTCTGTCTGCATTTATCTAGCTTCTACGGGTCATCTGTCATCTATCTCTATGTGTTTATGTACCTGTCTATCTCTATCATCTATCTAGCTACGTCTATCTATCTATCTGTCTATCTGTCTTTCTATGGATCTATCTATCCATCTAAGGATCTATTTATCTACATATTATCTATTTATCTATGGATCAGTCTATCTATCATCTATTTCCAGACATTGGGTCGTGCTTTACGTCCTGCTCTGTAGCGCATGGTGCACATTTTTAGTCCTAGTGACACGTTGTGGCCATGTGTCTAGGCAATAGTTGTCTGCACCATCATTGCTAAAGCCACATAGTATTTAATTTCGTTTGGAATTGCCAAATTTGTTTAAGTGGATTCTTATTATGGGTCATTTCTCTGTTTCCACTTTTCTGGTAGTATAAACAATAACTTTCCAAATGCCATTGTGTATATTTTTTGGATTATTTTAGAGCACCCTGGGGTAAGTTTTTCCAGCCCTCGAGGCCTCAGTTTCCCCATCTGTGGGCAGCTCCTGAGGAATAACGAAGGGCATCTATGTGAGTGTTCTGACCCGGAGCCTGTGGGGAAGATGCTTTTACAACGGAAGCTTTTATTGTATCCTCGAAGAATGGATTTATTGGGCCATGCAAATTCAAACAAGGGGCTGTGCCGGAGGAGGCCAGAGGAGGGGGCGCTCTCCCTTATCAGGCCCGGGGAAACGGGGTGCTTGTGATGGGCGCTGTGTTCCTCTTGGTGGAGTGCAGGCCCTGAGCTCCTGGGTATGACTTTCGTTATTTTGTGTGCTGGTTTTAATGGAGGCAGATACCAGTGATGCCAGGAACTACTGCTAGGAAATACCATTAAGCAGGTTTTCAGGGCATTGTAAATATGCATTTTTCTCTGACAGACCAAACGCAAATGTTCAGGGAGCATCTAATTTTCCCTCCTGAGGACAGCTCCTGCAGGGGGCCTTCTGCAGTCCTAGGACCCAGGAAATATCCCGTAATGTGAGCTTCCTCCCTTCTCAACTTCCTAAGTTGCCAGTTCGGCATAGATCTAATGTTAATTATTTGCTAAGAATTAAGGACAATAAAACTGAAAATTCACAGTTACTCTAAATAAATATAAAGCCGACACTGGTAGAGATGAGAAAATTTTGCTTTTGCAGTGATTGGAGCTGTAAGATTAATATTTTCTCCCTTTTTGGGGAAGAATAAGACTATTACAGCTCTCAGGCAGGAATTTCTTTACTCAGAAATGTCGTGGAAGGAGGCAAGATAGCAGACAGATGTGAGAGTGGGTTCCATCAGTGGAATGAGGCTGTAACTTATCTGAAGTTCTTGCTAAACATGTGCTTCTCTTCTTCCTCACAGCTTCCTTTGGGGAAAGAGAACCTAGATTAGCCTTGTCGCTTCCTGGAGTCACACAATATTTCTAAAAGTCTATCACCAGCTGAGCAGGACTTTAACTTTTAAAAATAGTGATTAAAAGTGGATACCATTAGTCATCATTGTTACTTATTCAGACATGTGGGATGTTTGTATTGGCATGGCAACAGGTGGCTAAATATTAATCTTGAGCATTTGTTTCCTTGTGCGTGTTTTTTTGTTGTGTAATTTTCTTCGGTCAGTGCCTGTGCCACCCTATCCATCACCCATTCACCCTTTGGTCCATAACCACGCACTCATGCATCTATTCACTCACCTATCTTTCTATCCATCCACCCTTCAATCCATAACCACCCACCCATCCATCTGTGCAATCACCCATCCATCTACCTAATCCATCCATCCATCCATTCCCCCACCTATCCATCCATTCATCCCCCCACCCATCCATCCATCCACCCACCTATCCATCCATCCATCCCCACATGTACCCACCCATCCATCCAACCCCCCCATCCATCCATCCACCCATCCGTCCATCCACCCATTCATCCATCTGTCCTTTCTTCCATCCACCCACCCATGCATCTTTCCATCCATTCATCCATCCATGCATCCACCCACCCATTCAGCTACCCCTCCATCTATTCATTCTTTCATCCATCTGTCTGCCCAACTGCACATCCCTTTCTCCATCACTCTCTCCCTCCCTCCTTCATTTCTGGAATCCTTGTTAGGTGTCAAGTGCTGGTGCTAAGACACACAGACCCTGCTGCTGGGGGCTCACTGTCCAGGAGGGGCCAGGCTGTGAGGCACACCCAGTTGTGTAGGCAGTGCACCGCTATCCTAACACAGCCCTGTCCCTTCCCCGTCCTACCCTCTGATGGGTTAGGAGTGGGGTTGGAAGCCTAGCTAGAGGGTTCTGGAAAAGGAGATAGCTGTGGAAAGAACTCTGTCTGTATACCTAAGCCCCCTTTTTCCTAAGTTCAAAATTCACTGGCTTTAAATCCAACTTCTTCGTTGTTTTCGTTAGTCTCAGAGAAACTTCTTATTTCTCTGAGGATTCTCTGAGTTCTGTGTCTAGCAGCCCTTTTCAGGCAGTTCCTAAGAGAATGAAGCCCAAAAGAAAATGATTTGAGTGATTATTTTTTTCAATTCTTCCAAGATCCTGCTTCGCTAGCATCTGGATGCTGGAGATGAACCAGCTCATTCCATACCGTGGGGGTTGCCTTAGGGCTTCTCATTTTCTCACTGGAGAAGCCCGGTGAGACCACCAAAAACTCAGTGCAAAGTAAGATGACTGCTCCGGCATCGCGGCCAAGGAGTTGCAAGTAGGCAGGTTAGGCTGGTAACGTGGGATAACCTTATTTAAAATGAAGAGGTCCACGTAGACCGCCAGGAGGAACTGCCTTGGCTAAGGTTTATTTTTATTCTCTTTACAGGGCTCCGTTTTTTTCCCTCAGAAGGATCCTGACGCTTCACCTCAAACCATCTCTTATCAGCTCCTTTCGGGGTTTCTCGTCTGTCCCGTACCGCTTTTGACCTGTGATATTTTCTGATTGATGAAACTATTTCGCTGAACACTCTAAAAATGTTTTCTCATTCAGTAATTAACTTGGGTTGCTTTTCTTGTCTTCCTAAAAACTTCCTGAGTTCTGTGTCTGTAGGAAGCCCCCCAGATTAGACGCTCTCAGAGCCTCTGGATAGAGAGTAACTATTTGTTATCAATATTTGTTGATTCCATTTTGTGATCCGTTTCCTCAGTGGAGGCAATTCAAACACAGTTAGCCTGATTTGAGCCTTTTAGAAAAGCAACAAGCAAAACTCAGTATATTTTGGTAAAGCCTGAAATTGGTTCTGTCTTGGGCTTGGTTTGTGCTGAGGGTATGTGACCTTCTGCCGGCCAGTTGGCTCAGTCCTGGCTGAGTGCCCAGTGGGATAACATGATTTGTCTGTTTATTTTGCTGAACTCAAAGAGCAAGTTCTGTCTCTCTCTGTAGGAACAACTATAATTAACCTGTTGAATTGTTTAAATTATAATTGTTGTAACAAGTAGGTTATATCCCAGGATGCCTGGGTGTCTGTGATGGTCAATTTTTTGTGTCAACTTGATTGGGCCACAGTACCTAGATATTTGGTCAAACATTATTCTAGAGGTTTCTGTGAAGGCATTTTTTTAGATGAGATTAACATTTAAGTCAGTAGCTTTTGAGAAAAAGCAGATTTCCCTCCACAACATGGGTGGGCCTCATCCAATCAGTTGAAGGGCTCAGGAGAAAAAGACTGGGATCTCCTGAGGTGGAAGGACTTCTGCCAGCAGATGGACTTTGGACGCAGATAGCTGCTCTTTCTTGGGTCTCCAGCCCACCAGCTCTCTGCAAATTTTGGACGTGCCAAGCCTCCACAGTAAATGTCTCTTTAAAATAAATCTTTCTCTCTCTCTATATATATACACACACACATACATGTCATGTCCTTGTGGTTCTGTTCCTTGGGAGAACCCTGACTGTTGCAGTGTCCTTGTTGAGTGTCACGTGACCCTAGTCCTCCTGGTCAGCTGCCTGGATCTGGGTGGGCACCTGACCAAGGACAGCCAGTCCATGTGCTAGCCAGTTGCTTGTGGTCAGACTTGGCCTGGACAGATGTCTCCCAGGGGCGCTGGAACTAGAAAATACTAAGGGACAAACAGCCAGCAGTGGAGGCTAAAACCGTCAGGCTGTGGCTTCGAGAGGAGCCAGAGCCCGCGTCAGTGGCGCAGAGCTCCGAGGAAGCAGAGAGCAGACACGCGTGGGAAGGCGGTTGGAGCTGGGCACCTGGACACCTGTGAAAGCACGCCTGGCCCGGGAGAGAGACCCTCTGAGAGGGGCCGGAGTCCACAGCTGCCTCTGCTCCTTTTCAGGACTGCATGTTGTTGAATGAGTTTTTATTTCTTGTCTAGAAATTGTTTAGAAAACAACTTGATTAGTTTATTTTAAAACATAAAAAAAGGAAAGAAAAAACCCTGTCTTTTAGGGATTTATTATGACATAAGCAAGACTGTTCATTTGAGATTTTTTTTTCTTGCCGAGGAAGATTCGCCCTGAGCTAGTAACATCTGTGCCAGCCTTCTTCCACTCTACATGTGGGTCCCGCCACAGCGTGGCTTGATGGGTGGTGTGGGTCTGCACCCAGATCGAACCCGTGAACCGGGCTGCCAAGCAGAGCACGCAGACTTAACCATTGCCACTGGGGTGGCCCCTCCAAGATTTTTAAAGTGCTTTAAGGAAAAAGCAAACTATGGTTAATTTTGCAGCTGTAATCCTGGGGCATAGAAACTTTGCCTTTTCGTGTGCGTCTGTGTACCATTCCTGCCTCACTGATTTGCTTTCCATAATGAGACACTCCATGTCCTCGTGTATAGGCCCCCCGCCGTCTCTCCCCCACACCTGTTTCTTTCTCCGTGCGTTTTCCTCCATCTGAGATCAGGTTGGCGGCTGAGGAGACCTTGTTACTGCCGTCAGCTCGTCCCTGGGCGTGTCTCCCCTGCTCACCCCCAGGGTGGTCATTTTCTGTGGACAGGATCATCGTCATGAGTCACTAAGCTCCTGCTGTTAGCCCCACTTTCCAGATGGGGAACCGAGCCCCTGCTGCAAGGTTGGGGACATGTCCCCCCAAGTGGGTCGTGTCGTCCAGCGGGGAGCCCTGGCCACACTCGGAGCACTGCAGCCCCCGCCAGGTGCCCTTCCTTCTGGAGCATGTGCCTGCGCGTGCGTGGGCTCAGTGACCCCTTTTGCCCGAGGTCCACCAACCCTGGAGGAAGAAGGGTCTGTGTAAGGGTGCACGCTGGCAGAGTGGTTCTGGGCGCATACAGTGTGGGGCGAGAACTCCCCTGGGTACAGCATCTGCCCGAATGGCCCCTCCCGTGCACACTCACTGAGGCGGGGACCTGTGCAGCTCAGAGTGCCCTGTGGTCCTGCATCCTGGGCCTGGGAGCCTGCTGCTTTAAGGCGAACCCGCTCTTGCCCCGGGCGACCCCTCACATGTCCCATGTGCTAGCCCTTCCTCTGGGAGGGTCTCCCGCAGGTTTGGGGCTCCAGGGGATAGAGATAGGTCGCTGACTTCTCTGTGCTCACGCATAGCTGGGGTCACTGAGGTGAGAAGGGAGACCGGGCTCCTGTGCCCAGGAGGAGCGGAGGCCGCATCAGCTGCTGCCCGGGTTCTTGGGGCCCTGATGCCTCCGGGCTGTGGAGCTCGACCGCTACAGCAGTGCCTTCGCGGGCATCTCGCGGTGTTGTGTTTCCTACGTGCGCCCCAGCAAGCCACGCACAGGGCAGCTTCATCGAGGGGCGTTGTGATCCATCACAGACATTCCTGTGGATCGAGCGGATGCTGCGGAAGTGAGCCAGTGTGTACTTGCGTTAACCGACCTGGTACAGGAGAGGAAGAGCCGAGAGCCGGGAGGGAGAGGGGGAACCTGCAGGGAGAGGCCTCGAGAGGGAGTGGCCGGCACACGTGCACCCGCCTGCGCTGTTCAAAGTCTATCCTGGCGTCTGTCCTGGTGTCCGTCACCCGGACACAGGACGATGGGCCTCGCCTCACAGACGTGGCATGTGGTGTTCTCACCTCTGTTCCCACGGGCTCCAGGCATCGCCTCCTTCTGGGTCCCCTTGGCCTCTATGTCTGTCGCTGTCCCCAGTGTTGGCAGACGTCCACCAAGGTTAGTTGTCACCTGGGTGACCTCACCTTCCCCAATTCCCGCCTTTCACTTCCCTTGGGTTTGTTAGAATTACGGACAAAACTAGAGTGACTCCCAAGGGAGCAGGCCCAGGGCTCCTGGGCAGGGTGGGCACCGGGCTGGGTGGTGCTGAAGATTCGTGTATAGACTCTCAGCTCGTTGGTCCTACGAAGTTCTGCACTGTTTGCATCTACTCTACCTTTGTTAGTTTTCAAATATTAGGACTCAGGTTTTTTCTTGTTCGTTATGCTTTAATTCTGAGGGTAGAATATATTAAAAATGACAAAAATCTCTATAGGCAAACCATTTCCTTAAGTTGATGGCCAATGTTAAAATGTTATTTTTCATGTCATTTATAATATTGTCACAGTCCACTTAATGAAATTTGGTTCAATTTCAGTGAAAATTATCCTCCAGAGTAGGTTTTTCTCCCTGGGATGAGGGGGGAGCTTGACTACAGTTAGCATGCATGGTGCAGAATTTCATGCAAATACAGTGCATCAGCAGCGTGGTAACAAACCTGTTTAAGCAAAGAGGAAAAAAGACAAACGCACAAACGCGCTGCTGCGTGGATCACTGCAGCTTCTGGGACCCAGTTTCTTCTACTGATTTAAAAACAAAGCAAACAAAATAAAGTGGAAAAGGTTAGTGCCATAGGTTAGTGTAAGAGGTTAGGTAGTTGCTCACACAGTGGGTTGGTGGTGATGTAGCAGTGGTTAGCAGGTTCGGGGGGTAGGTTAGGGCGGTGGTTAGCAGGTTCGGGTGGCAGGTTAGGGCGGTGGTTAGCAGGTTCGGGTGGCAGGTTAGGGCGGTGGTTAGCAGGTTCGGGTGGCAGGTTAGGGCCGTGGTTAGCAGGTTCGGGTGGCAGGTTAGGGCCGTGGTTAGCAGGTTCGGGTGGCAGGTTAGGGCCGTGGTTAGCAGGTTCGGGTGGCAGGTTAGGGCCGTGGTTAGCAGGTTCGGGTGGCAGGTTAGGGCCGTGGTTAGCAGGTTCGGGTGGCAGGTTAGGGCCGTGTTTAGCAGGTTCGGGTGGCAGGTTAGGGCCGTGGTTAGCAGGTTCAGGTGGCAGGTTAGGGCAGTGGGCTAGAGGAGGAGGTCAGGAGGGTAGGTGTAGGAGAGCAGTTGTGGAGCAGCTGCTAGCTGAGTCCGGTCCATCAGCAGGTAGATGACACTGTAGATAGTCCAGTAGACCTTGGGCTTCGGGCCCCAGCTCAGCCGTTCCAGACGCTTCCGAGCCAGGTTTCCACTCTCTTCCACAGGCCTGAGGTCCGTGACCCCTAAGGTAGGTTCGCCTCTGTGCTGTGGTTGACTTTTGCTAATGACGTAAAATGTTCCGCTCTAACTGAGAGTGTTCGTTTGGTCAGTTCTGACGCACGGGTACACCATGAGACGTCCTCACAGCCACCGTAATAAAGACGTCCCCCCCAGGGAGGCAGCCCGTGAGACCCGAGATGACGCTTCACACTCGCTTGTCGTGGCCTTTTCTCTCATCTTTGCTCGTTTTGTGACGTAGCTGCTGTGGGCACGTACAATGCTCACTCATGATGTTGTATTTCTTCTCTCAGATTGTGAAATGTTAGCGTGGCGTCTGTGTCCACCACCTCACGTTTGTTCTCAAGCTGACTTCCGTGATACAGTCGCACGTTTCTCCATTCTCGGTGCTTTGCTTATCACTCTGACCCATTCAGAGAAAGCAGAAAGGTGTCTTAGTTACTTAGTGTGTCTGCAATGGGGAAAGTCTATGGTTTTAGACTTTTCTTTTCTTAAGTTTGAAAAAAATCAGAAATCAGAAATCTCATCTCAGGCAGTTTCCAATAATTCAGATTCTTATGTCAAGAAAGATCATGTTGAGGTGTAATCTTTACAATCAGCTATATTTTAAGAGTCTTGCTGGTTGGGAGTCTGGAGAAAGGTTTGTGGAATTCTGGGGCTCACAAAGAACCTGAGGAGAACGGCCAGGACAGTGACGGACATCCTTGAGGCAGCATCTCTGATCGTGGAGCAGAGTGAGTCAGTGCTTGCCCTGTGGACCATGGGCGAGTTAGACCCTTGCCTCTCTAGAGGGTGTGTTTTTTCCTACGGCAAACAGAAGACATGGTTGACACATAGCATTGGGTAAGTTTGAGGTGTCAATCTTTTTGTTTTACCAAGTTGTGTTTTGTTTTAGGGAAAAGGGTTTGGACCATTTCAGGGGCGAGATTAGCTGTTCATCATACCATTGCTTAATGCACCACGTGTCACTCGGGCGGTCACTGATTGGTAGCCGTCCGGCTCTGAGGTCACAGGTGGGACTAGGCCTTTGGAGAACGTGTGTCCAATAGGGGAGGTTGGTGTTTTCACCGTCACTGGACTGCTAGACAGACTACTCCTCTGAAGAGAGACACTTCGTTTGGGAGGACATGAGAGAAAGGGATTTTTCTATTCAGGGCAATCTGAGAGGTGTTTACGAACAGGACCGTGGCTGTTTAATTTGGACTTTGAAGGATGAGTTAATTTTGATTCGTCACGTGTGCCAGAACCGCCTACTAGCTGTGGGGGTTATATAATCAGAATCAGACACATTGGGAAGCCACGGATGCATGTGGGGAATGTCGCTGGCTGTGGGGTGTTCTGGAAGGATCTCTGAGATTGGGAGGAGGGCCTTGAAATTCAGGCGGAGGAGCTGAAGCTGTGCAGGAGGAAGCCCTTGAATGCTGTGAGGAGAGAAATGGCGGGCTAGCTTCAGATCGGGGAGTTCATTTGCAGATAGCAAGGTGCATCGCTGTGTGTGGGCGGCAGTGTCAGCCGCAGAAGGGGTGATTGTGAGGCAGCTCAAGACGTGATACTGTTAGAGCCTAGAAGCTGTGTGCGCACACGCGTGTGTACAGGGAAGGGACTGAGGAAGAAAGAGGGGTCTGCTCGCCTGGAGAGTTAGAGAGAAAAGTGTTTTATAAAAGGGCATCTGATTGAAAATAAAGTAATGGGTGAACACATGGATAAACAGACACATGGTGTTAACTTTGAACGTTGATATTGCTGCCAAGCTGGTAGTCTAGGTTTTTTTTTCACTTTAAACAAGAGAAATATATTGCTTGTAACTAAATATTTGTTGTTCAGTTTTATAGTCTTATTTTTTGTTTCAACCATAAATACTTTAGGATGTATCTCTAACAGATAAGAACACCTTCAAAAAATAACCACAATACTGCATCTAAAAAATTAACATCTTAACATTATCATCTGATATCCCATCAGTGTTTCACCTTCCCCGATTCTCAAGTGTGTGTGTGTGTGTGTGTGTGTGTGTGTGTGTAGGTGTGCACACATATGTATATGTGGGGGGGCTATAAATAGTTGGTTTTTTTGAGTCAGGATTCAAAGACCATCTACACACGGCATTTAGTTGGCTTGTTATTTAGGACTTTTAAATCTGCTGTTCTCCATGTTTTATTTTATTTGTTAACAAAGATCACAGGTTGCGCGTCTTGTAGGATTTTCCATGCTCTGGATTTGAGTGACTTCTTCTCTGCCCGTGTGTCCTGTGGCTGGTCGTGACCTCTGGAGGAGGGTCAGCTCTGGCGTCTCTCCTGGCCGGTCGGCTGCATAGGTGGCGTCCTGCGCTCCATTGCCTGTGTCGGGACACACGTGGCCTCTGGTCGTCCTCTTTTTTTGTAATGTTCAGACTGAGGGATCTTTGGTTTCCAGCGTTGTCAGCCTGACTCGCTCCCTGAGACTTCCCACCAGCCGTCAAAGTGCTTCTGCGTGCCTGCTGGTCCCCACTGACCCGTTCGTCCAGTTCTAATTCTGTAACTCCCTCTGCAAAGACTCTGCTAAAATAAGAATTTTCCCACATCAACAGTTTGGCGACCTGATTCTCAGCCTTTCACCCATTGAGTAAATAGGTGAGTGTATTCCAGCAAGTTTATTTCCAGTGGGAATTTACAGAGATTCAAGGGTGTCTTTCCCGTTTGTGTGTAGAACCCATTGTTTCCTGGTAATATGGTTACCAGTCGGAAAAGCCGCTGAGCCTGGTTGAATCAGATTGCCCCGGGCAAGAAGCATTTGAGCGATCCACAGGCAGGCGTCTGCTCTGAGAACAAAGGGGCCTTGAATAGGGGCAGACAGCGTGGAATCTGCGCCTGTCAGACTTCCCGCTGGCCAGCTGGGTATTAACCTGTTGTTCGGGGACAAGAATTCACGCCACGCACCCTTCCCTTCCCCACCGTCGCCTCAGCTGCTGTGAGGCCTCGGGGAACTCTCGCATGGCCGTGTTTTTGGACATGAAATCTGGCATGGCACGAGCGTTTCAAGGGAAGTGGCTATATTAAGATCACATTAGTCTTCCCACCAGTACATGCATCTGAGCCAAGTTAAAGCTGGGAACGCTGAGCGCCACTCTGACTGTTCTCAGATCACGCTGGGTGAGGGGCCCACGGAAGAAGTCTTAGGGACGCAGCCAGCGGAGGACAGAGGCCCGGCCTGGGGGACGAGGCCCACGTCCCCTCCTCAGCTGCCCCTGTTGGGCTGTGTGGTTTCAGGTCAATCTGCTCACTTCTCTGAACCTTTCCACTGAGTGTGAGATGAAGGAGCGCCATGCCGTGTGAGCGGGAGGTGGCCTGTCTCTTTGAGAGGGTGACCCCCGCTTCCTTGTAGAGGGATCCTTCCAGACAGAGGGTATGCCCCCCGCCTGCACATTGCCTCCACGCTCTGATCCCTCTGTCACTAGTCAGTTCCTTGCTCTGCTCATCTAATTTCCTGTAGTCTTCACAGCGATCCTGTGAGACAGGTGACGTTATCACTGTATCACTGTAGATGAGCGAACAGAGGCTCAGAGAGGTCACGGCATTTGTCCAGGGTCACACAGCCAGGGAAGTGCCGAGGAAGGATTTGAACCCCGACCTGTCTGCTGCTTCCTCAGGGCAACATTCCCCCAACCTGCTGCCGAGCTAGAAAACTGACAGACTTACTCAGAGCAGTTGGAAAAGGGCTCCACTCTGCCTGGAGGACACATGTCTGTGTGTCTCCACATACTTAGGTTCTTTCTCTTTCTGTGGATGAGTCCTGAGACGGCAGGCTTTCAGCCACGGGAGTTGGTTATGCAGAGAGGCGGCAGTTGGAATGGGTATGAGGCTCGCCGTGGCCTGCTCGGGTCTGAGTGCAGCGCCCCGGTGTCTGCTCTCCCGCATGGCTCCGTGCCCGGGCAGGTCCTGTCTCCTCACCCCCCGCTGTTTATACCTCAGCCTGTTTGGCTTCCACAGGCTGGAGCTGGAAGCCAGCCTCAGCCCGGGACTGGTAGACCCACCAGGGAGTCCTGTGATGTCACAGAAGGCGCCCACCATCCACCACGGCGTGTTCTTCCCCTCAGACGGTGCACTCACTGATCTGCACCTGTGTCCTGTTTCCATAACAGGAAGACGGCTTGCACAAGGTTCAGCAGAAGCGAGAGCTCCTTTGTCCAGGCCTGGGATGGTGCTGGCATGGTCCTGGGGGGAGCGTTCTTCCATCCATTCGGTGTTTTCTTGGCTGTTTCTGATGAGAACGATGTCAGTCTGCTCATGTTTTCACTGACACGCGTAGTTGGAAAGCATGCATGTCATGTCTTTCGTGCAGGGGTCTTGCCTGCCTCTTGTTGGCTTAGAAGGTGGGAGAGGGGCCTTTTCCCTCTAATGACACTGCTGTCCTTGGTGTAACCCTGCGCTGGGGGCTTTCTGAGACAGAATAAAATGGCCTTGGGAAAAATCAATAGTCACAATTCTGGCCACTTTTTTGTCTGGGAAGCAGAAAAGATACTGATTTCATTTATTTTATTTTTATTTTTTTGAGGAACATTAGCCCTGACCTAAAATCCACCACCAATCCTCTTTTTGCTTGAGGAAGACTGGCCCTCAGCTAACATCTGTACCCATCTTCCTCCAGTCTACATGTGGGATGCCTCCACAGCGTGATGAGCAGTGTGTAGGTTCATGCCCAGATCCGAGCCGATGAACCCTGGGCGGCCGTAGCGGAGTGCGCAAACTGAACCACTACGCACCAGGCCAGCCTCCTGATTTCATTTTTTAAACACCCATAGAAAAGATTGGGATATCTTCCCAGGGGAGACACTATGCATGAACTAATAGCTTTATATTGTTCCTTTGTAAGGCAGAAGGAGGGCTTTGTGTTAATTAATTGCGTTTGCATGTGGCCTGAAAAACAATACTCCTGAAACATAAAGCCTAGAAATAGGCTGATCTCCTAGGGTAGACCAGGTGAGACACAGCCCCGGGCCAGCCCCTGGGGGCTCCCTCACTGCACCCTAGGCCAGACTCTGGGCTGAGGCCAGATGCGGCTGTCGCCTGGTTTTGTCTAGACTGTGAGCTGTGCGTTTTACATTTTTAAATATTCCCCAAAAAATCAGAAGAAGAGTAATATTTCCTGACATTGTAAGTTTTTGAATTTCACACTTTGTGCCATGAACAGAGTTTCCTGGAGCGGCGTGCCTGTGGTTCCAGCACCGTCTGTAGATGCTTGACCACAATGACAGACGAGCAGAAGCCGTAGACACCACAGTGACCGTGTAGGTCGGAGCCGGAAGTCTTCCCGCCTGGCCTTGTGGGGAACAGGCTGGCTGCACCTGCTCTAGGAGGGGCACTGTTTGCTGGTGCTGGGGAGGCGGGGAAGGTTCTGGAAGGTGTAGCAGACGGTCCCACTCTGGAGGACGCAGGTGCCTTCTCTCCTCTCACAGCAGCTGCTCAGCACCAGTGGCAGGGTGGAGTGCCGACGGGGTGGGCCTTCCTATAGGGGGCTGCCCTGGGGGTCCCGGGAGGGAGGAACGTGCTCTGGACTGGGGCCTGGGGGCCCGGTGAACGCGGCACAGAGATCTCAGTACGCGCCTGAATAGCGAGCGCAGACGCAGGGCTGACCAGTGGGTCATTCCAACGTGAACAGTGTCCCCGACGCTCCAGGGAAGTTTGGGAAGGGAGAAACCCATCTTCTTGAACGTTTTCCATCTGAGGGCTGTTTCTGAAGCCTCCAACTCCAGAATTACCCTGGCTGTCAGGAATGGGCGACGTTTCTGGGTGGCGGACCTCCTGAGCCCCCTGGGGAGCCCGTGCCCCTCTCTGCGGGTTTGAGCTCAGGTCTCAACGTTCCAAGCTCCTTGCTTCTCTTTCTAAGCTATGTGACAGCTGTGATAAAGAATGCGCTCGGAGACTGCTGAGAGCAGCAGCTTATCCGACTGAGGGCAGGGCACCAGGAGATGTCCCTGCGTGGCGACGCCGGCAGCCAGCAGGGTGGGGCTGCCTGGAGCCAGCAGGGTGGATCCGGCTCAGGGAGAGGTCCCTGCCGCAGGACTGGGCCCTGTCTGTCACTGAGAGTATTTAAATATCAGTATTTAAATACCACCACTTCCCTTTTATACTTGCTCATAAAAAAAAACCCAAGACCTAAAACCAAAATAAAAACATTTATGTATCTTCTTCCTTTGAATGTGTCAACACCTCGATTTATTTCCAAAACTCAATTTCCTTTTGAAGCAAAGTTTTCTGTCCTGTGCTTTGTATCATCCTGTCAGTTGTTTTTAAGGTGTGTATTGGAGGAAAAAAATGGTGCTTTTTTTGCCCTCCTCTTTATTTACATCCATTGCTCACTATTTTCATTGACCTGAATTTTAAAGGCCTTATCAGAAGATAAATTTGAAGAGTTGACTTACTTCAGCAATTCAGCATCCCGCCTTCGGGCGGTGAGTTAGACGGAGCCGGTTGAGCGTCCAGCAGAACTTCGGACGAGGCAGCCACCGGGAGGGCCATGGAGCTGAGTCTCCCCGACCTGTAACACCCCCTTTCTCAAGCCCTGTGCTCAGAGAAACGGTTACAAGCTGAAGCCCCTGTGGGAAGGACCTCAGAGCCGAGTTTCAGTTCTTGATCCTGCACAAGTGGGAGCCGGTGGTGCAGAAGGCTCAGCAGCTTCCAGCCGGCGCCTGCACGAGGCCCTTCCTGAGTTGTTCTGGGCGACAGTCCTTCCATTCAGCCTAATTGATGGAGACCCCACTATGCGCAGACCCCATGCCTGTGAGCCCAGAGAGGGCCCAGGTGTCATGGTGCTTAAATTCCAGAGGGAGAGACGACAAAAAATACAACATTTGGCAAATTGTCTCCCAGGCACCCTTGTGTCTCTTGAGTCCCTTTGGCCTCTGGAGTCTGGGATTCTGGATGAAAGTGGCCGCAGCGGAGAGCTCCGAGCTGTGCCATTGGAAACAGGCTCTCTTGTGATCCAGAACCGCCTCATTTTAGCCTTGGTTCACACGGGCCCAGGTTTCACTGCTCACTCCTCCCTTGATCATGTAGGGACCCTGTCAGTGCCCTGACTCCTCAGAGGGCCCATGAGAGAAGTCAACTAGGTGATGCTCAGCAAAGGGCTCATCGCCGCCTCTCCTCCTCTCTCCCTGGGATGACCAGCAGAGCCAAGGTGGGAGCACAGTTCCCACTGGAGGCTCTTCCTCATTTTGCACCTCGAGGCTCCTTAACCAGGAAGTGACCCACCTGTTCACTGGTTCCCATGCATGTCACCTGAAGAAGCAACGCTCAGAGTTGGGTCTGCGCCTTGGTGCCAGTGTTCAGGCGGCTTTGTTACTGGTCAGTAGTGAGATAACAAGGGAGCTTTCATAGCAATGTGACCTTGCTGTGACATCCAAGAACATTTTTACTGTATTTTACAAAAGCATCAGTCCACGATGGAGTTGGGGGGAAAAAGCAAACCCAGCAAACAGGTCCTTTGCTGCAGGTGGCTGGAGAGGCGCTGACCTCCAGTATTTGGACTGCTGACCCCGCGTGCGCTCATCTGCTTCATGGTTGTCGGTGGGCCACCTCATGCCGTGGTGCGAAGGGCCAGAACCGGGCGGCTGGGACTCTCAGGTCTGATGGCTCCATTCTTGAAAGTAAAAGCGGTTGTTAATAATTATGTGGTTAAGGGCTGTCTCCTGGGGTCACACGGACAAGGATGTGCAGTCACCCTGTGCATTCCAGAAGGATGGTCTCTCTTACTAGTGAAGCCTGTGCTGTCCACTGTCCGTATGTAGAGACATCATGTCAAGGACCCGGTGCAGCAGACCAGCAGGGCTGCTGGCCCTGTCTGGTGGGTGCAAGTGGAGGTTCCGGAATCTTCCCTGGTCCCCTTGGAAGGTCCCTGGCTTGCAGCCAGGCCTGGGACCCAGACTCACACTTTTCATCGTCATATGCTGCTTTTTCTTTTCCTGAGCTGCATTTTTGTTTCTGGTTTTTAAAGTTTCAGTACCTTGGATAAAGATGGGGGAGTGCATGCCCATTACACGCCTAGGCAACACACGCCAGAGAGGACTAGCGAATCCTGGAATGCAAATCAGGGTCCAGAAAGACCTCTGGAGGCCGGAAGGATGAGCCAAGATAAACAGGATGAAATTTGTGTCACTGTTTCTATTGAATCATTCATTAAAATCGTGCTGTTGGCTTCCAGTGAGGGGCAGGGAACATCCACACAAAATCAGTCGCCGAACCTCTTTTTGGGATGCTGTTTCCTACACCCATGTTCCTGATCTTTACGAGGGTCTGGTGAGCACTTCTGCCTGTGCCTCAGTGTCAGTAAAAGCTCCATCTCCCAGAGGGTGGGCTAAGGCTTGTTTCGTTGCTAATGAGCCCCAGGCTGGGTCACATTTTCTCTTGGCGTTGGCTGCTGGACGCTCTGAGCCAGACTTGCATCCTGCCTCTGACGTCTGCTTGGTAATCTTGTTCTTTTTCTGACCTTGTTTTCCTTTTCTCTTTTTTCCTAATCCCTTAGATGATTTCATCTGTCTTTTTTATGCATTTGTTTTGGATGCTGCCTCTAATTACTTGTGAGAGGAAGAAGATAGGGATGCAAACAAATAAAAATAAACTTATCCTGTTGGCCATCTGCCCCCACCAGCAGAAGGCCATAAAAATTCTGTAATTTCTAGCTGTGGCCCCTGTTTCTTCAAATCTGCTCAGTAAATATTGAATTGAGTTAAATTACATTTTAAAAATGGGCTGCATAAGTACCAGGTGTAGGGGGAGATGTTGGTCAAGGGCGATTCTTCGGTCACGTTTCCCAGGCGTAGCTTGAACCCGACTCCAGACAGGAAAGCACCGTGTGCCCAGAAAGGCGAGATCAGTCATTTTGCTGCGTCCTGAGAGCACAGAGCTCAGACGGAGGGAGGAGACGCCGGAATCTGCTTCTCCTTCCTGGAGGCTGGTGGAAGGCATGAGAGTCCTGCTCCGAGGCCAGGGGTGTTATTGCTCCCAGCGCCGTCAGCGGCATGAGCTTCCTGTTCACGTGGGTGCCCCATGTGCCCCGTCCTTGTGGGGGTTGTAGAGCACCAGCCGCGGGGAGGAGACGAGCACTGGGCTTGGGGGAGCTCCGCTTTCTGGGGAGCTGTGGGCAGACCTCCTCTTTGACTGGAGGAGACATTACCTCATCCTTCAAGGCTGCTCCCTGCAAACTCTGCTGAGGAGTGGCCGGGACAGAGGGGTCAGGGCCGTGCCTTCTTAGCGTTGCTGGCAGCAGTAGGCAGGGTGAGGCCGACTGCTGGCCTCTCCCGGAGGTGCGGTCTGGTCCCGCTGCCATCTGTGCTGGTCAGACGTGCCTGGAGATCACCGTGCCGTGGGCACCGTATTTCACAGTGGGCAAACTGCAGTCCGCCTGTCGGGGTGGGACTGGGATGGGCTCTGTGTGCTTAGTCAGGTAAAGAAAAGCGTGGAAGGCGTAGTGTGTACGCCTGTCTTGGGCTCAGAGCCCCTCCGGCCTCAGGTGAACTGGGATGTTCCGATTAGGAATCCAGCGCAGGCCCCAGGCCCTAGGATGTGTGCGGACGCTCCATGTGTCACCTGGTGGGCAGTGCCAGGGGACGTCTGGGTTATGTTGTGGCAGTTGCTCTTGCATTTCCCATAGCTCTCACTGATTTTTATTTGGTACCTACTCTTCTCTAGGTGTGTTAGCTCCTTAAATCCTCAGAATGCCTGATGAATAATCGCCTTTTCTATCATGTGGTGGTTGATGTTCCAAGAAATGTCATGGAGGCATCTGGGACCAAGTGCAGAGTTGGCGTCAGTCTCCCCTTCTCTCTCTCTTTTTGTTTTTTAAGATTGGCACCCGAGCTAACAACTTTTGCCAATCCTTTTTTTTTCCCCCTGCCTTTTTCCTCCCCACATCACACCAGTACATAGTTGTGTGTTTTTAGTTGTGGGTCCTTCTACTCGTGGCATGTGGGACGCCGCCTCAATGTGGCCTGACCAGCAGTGCCAGGATCCAAACCAGCGAAACCCTGGGCCGCTGCAGCGGAGCATGTGAACTTAACCAGTGGGCCAAGGGCGGCCCCTCCCCTTCTCTCTTGAGCATCTCCTGCCAGTCCATGGGCTTGTGAGAAGAGGAGGATTGTGCAGCGAGAGGGGAGGGGCCTGCCCCGAGTGCTCAGAGGAGAGGCCCACCCAGGGGAATCGGGGGGTGTCCATGGCTCCGATGAGGCTCCACTGCCAGACTGCATGCTCTTCTGCCTTCCAGTGTGTGCGACATTCCGTGACCCTCGGGTGATGACCCCTAAGCCTGAATGGACTTGCCAGGTTTTTGAAACTGACAGCCAGGCCTGTGCTGGGTAGTATTTTTTGAGGTCAGTAAAGTCATGGCTGCTGTGGTGTTCAGGGAGCCTGAGGGACTGGAGTGGGACCGCAGAGGGACAGGAGTGGGCTGGCCTAAGGACAGTCAGGGTGCCGGGTGGGGACTGCCTTCCTCAGGGACAGCTGACGTCATTTGAAGGTGCCTTTTGGAGGTGCGGGCCCAAACTGTGGGCATCCACCTTTTGCAGGCCGGATGCGGCCCCGAGCTGCTTTGCTGATTGTGAAGTCAAGATTTCAAACCTGTTTCAACACACTTGTTGTTAAGAAACTCATTGATGAAGGTGCATTTTAGGGTTCTCCTTTGTAGTCACAGTAAACATGTGAGCAGATGAGCTTGGTTTTGCCCAAACCACAGGCGCTGATGTTGGCGTGAAGCCTGTGCACATTCTTGCTTTCCTGCAAGTCCGCGTGCAGTTCGCAAACCAGGGCTCCCCGCTGTGTAAGCCCAGTCACAGGGATACGGGGGAGACGGTGTGTGCCGCCCACACGGCTTTTGGGCCTTGTCTCAGAGGACAGGTCTGGTGTCCTGAGCAAATGTCGTGTGCGAGCAGGAGTTAACTGGGTGAGGAGTAGAGACAGGAGCCTTGTAGGGTAGGGGACAGCCTGTGCCAAGGGCCCCTGCCGGAGGGACAGGTGGGAGTGTGGGCCTGACGCTTCACGACGGACAGATGGGGCCCATGGGAAGGCTCCCCTTGCCCTTGATCAAGAGCCTTGTCTTTGTGTGGGAGGAGTGGGCATTCCTGGGCTGCCGCTAGACCCAAGGGTGACGTTGGGTTTGCAGACATGGCCAGGCCTCACGAGGGTCAGATCGGAGGAGGTGGGCCTGGCCCAGTGTCAGTGGTGGTGGCATGGAGGAGCCACGGTGTGAAGGGTGTTTATGGAAAACAGAAAGGCCTGGCCCTGCTGCGTTGGATTCGAGAGATGAGGAGACGTGAAGGACAAGGGGGTTAAGCCTGGTCACACTACCAGGTTGATGGTGCCTGCATCAGCCTGGTTGAAGTGAGAAGAAAATGTGATTTGTGGGGGAGGGTCCTGAGTTTTGGTTGAAGACTGGTGAGGTCCCAGGTGCCTTGGGCGTCTCATCTGATGTTTTCAGTTCTTTGTGCTCAGCAAACAGGGAAATTCACACCACGAGCCTTGCCAGGCATTTAAGAATGTTTTGTTTTAATGCAGTCATAGTAAGATGGAGCAGAATGTGAGATACATGGACATTTTTAACATAAAATGCTGGCTTTCAGGAAACAATAGCTCCTGTTAGGTTGACTAGAGGCAGTGACTGGATGATGTGACCCTTGCCCCCCATCAGTACTTGCCCAGCAGAGTTGGGTAAGTCAGGCCCCTCCACCCCCGTCCTCTGGACAGAGAAGGAAGCAGTGGGCTGGGTCACACGGCTCCTTCCACCAGCTGGGCCCCTCCATATGGGGCTGTTGCCTGTCCCAGAGCGGAATTTAGCATTTTTAGTTTTGAATGGAAGTAGGGATGTAGCTAGATAAACTGCTAATCACCTGAGTTTAACTTTTACCCATTGGAACAGGAATAGGTTATAGTTTCTTCTCCTCTGAGAATCTGCAAGATGAGATTTAAGTTTAAGAATTGTGCACTGGGGCCGGCCCCGTGGCCGAGTGGTTAAGTTTGCGTGCTCCGCTGCAGCGGCCCAGGGTTTCGCTGGTTCGGATCCTGGGCACAGACATTGCACCGCTCGTCAGGCCACGTTGAGGTGGCGTCCCACATGCCACAACTAGAAGGATCTGCAACTAAGATATACAACTATGGACCAGGGGGGATTTGGGGAGATAAAGCAGAAAAAAAAAAAAAAAAGAATTGTGCATCTATCTAAGAGTTGCATTATTTTTATATACTTGGGTAATTTCTTATCATCTTTGAAATTATGGCGTCTTCTAGTGTGAAAAAAAACAGTTTAACTCTTTCTGTCAGATTTTCTGTGCCACAGAGCCCCTGTTTTCTTTTTTCTACAGCAAACATTAAAAACCAGTAATTTTAGTGAGAAAAATGCACTGCATCGTCCTTCAGCACCGTAGTGAATTTGTTTACAGGAGCGGTGCTGGGCGTCCCTGTTTAGGCCTCAAGGAGATAGAGAGCACTTGGATTTTGTTGTCTCTTCAAAGCAACCTTGGCAGTGTTCCTCACCTGAGAGGTGTCTAACTTGCCGACCGTGGATGGTCAGCTGCGTCCCACAGGTGCCGGTGAAACAGTGTACGGCAGGCGTCCGTGGGAGCTGCCTGCTGAGTCCAGCTGAACCTCAGAGCTGAGCGTTCCTGCCGGAAGCCTGCTCTTCCAGCTTCCCTCCACACTCCAGCTGCTCCTCTGCCTCTCCTTCCTCAGCTCTCCGCTTCTCTCTCTGCTCTGAATGTTGACCTTCCTCAGGGCCTCCCTGGGGCTGCCCTCTCCTGTCGTGTCCGCTCCTCTGCACAGCTTCTGTGGAGAGCTTCCCAGGTCGGAGGCTGTAAGCGTCAGCTCTGTGCCCACAGCCTGTACGTTTATAGTGACACGCTGGACTTTTCCTCTGAACTCCAGGTCTCCGAGCCTACTCGGCACCTTCCCTTGGCGGTCTCACCCACATCTCAGGCGCGTGCCCTGAACTGAACTCTTGACCCCCCCGCAGCCTTCCAACCCTCCCATCTCAGTGTTTGGCTCACACATTCGCCAGGAGCTGCAGTCAGTCACCGCGAGTCCTTCTTTCCCGCACGGCGCACATCCAGTCCACCAGCAGCCCTGGTGCTTCTTCCCCAAGACACAGCGCCAGCCGCTCCACTGTCTCCAGCCACTGCCCAGTGCATGCCTGGAGCTCCTCACTGCGTTCCGTTTCACAGGGACTGACTTCGAGCTGTTCAGTTAGCATTTGCTAAATGCACAAGCAAATGAAATTATTAGGCCTTAATCATTGGCTGTAAAGAATTAAGTGGGGCGTATAAGACTACGTCATAAGACATCTTAGTAGATATTAAAAGTAAATCGATGGATTTATGTACGCATTCCTCCACTATCATTAACACGAAAAACACAAGCTTTGGGTATTCATTCGGCATCTGAAAGGCATGCATTCATACAAAAAATGGACATAATTTAATTCCAGCCAAATATCAGTGAAAAATCATAAGGCTTGGTTTTAGAATGCTTTTTCTTTTAAGAATTTTATTTTTATTTTTCTTTCTTCTCCTCAAAGCCCCCCAGTAGGTAGTTGTATATTTTAGTTGTGAGTCCTGCTAGTTGTGGTGTGTGTGACCCCACCTCATCATGGCTTGATGAAAGGTGCTAGGTCTGCGCCCGGGATCTGAACCTCGAAACCCCGGGCTGCCGAAGCAGAGTGCACCAACTTAACCACTCGGCCACAGGGCCAGCCCCAGAATGCAGTTTTTTAAAGTCTACGATGGTATGAACCTCTAATGCTCTTCCCCTTCCGTAGGAATGGACAGGGAGGCGTGATGGAGATTCAGCATTCCCAGTGGCTGGAGAGCTGGGGACGATGTTTCAGCACTTGTCCCTTTAGAGGGGGTGCTAATTTCTAAAATCAGTGAATTACTTCTTTCTGTGTTTTCTCCTCTGAGGCACAACACTTTAAGAGCTTTTAGGTTTGTATTGTGGATGCTCCCAGTGCTTACCAAAGAACCACAAAGTCAGTGTTTGCCACTATTTGACTTATATAAGGAACGTTCATGTTGAAATTATACAAGTTAAGGAGGATCATTCTGCAGTGAGCCTCAAGATGACTTTTAACACTGTGATACAAATGTGATCAGAATTCTTATGTAACATGAAAGATTGCCCAAATACTTTTAAAAAATCCACACTAGTAATGAAAATGCATTGAGAATAAAGACAGTTCACCTCTGAAATGTGTTATTTGTAGAGAAATATTTGAAAGTAGCATCCTGGCTCTCATTAGTTAGAAACCTCACCCCCAAATATGAAACAGACTTGAGAAAGAACAAAATCATTGTATCACAAAGTAACTGCCGTTGAGTTTTGATGCTCTAATATGGTGGGAGTTTTCAGCCTGTAACTGAAATACTTTTGGTTCTCAAATCAAACAGGATATACCGTGTAATTTTGGGCTTGTTGACAAATCATTCTTAAATTCTTTTTTTCATTTAAAGATGAATTAAAACGTGTCACTTTGGTGAATAGGAAAAAGTCAAGATAATCTTATTTTAGAAATGAGTGTTACTGAAGATTATGGTAAGATGATCTTTATAAGACAGTCTTTAATAACTGTGCCTTTTTTTCTCATAATAACTCTTGATGATTAAATTAAACATCATGGCGTGGTCTGGACTTCATCTGTCACTGTGACGGGGTCTAAGGCACAGAGCCCTCGAGTGGGTGAGATGAAAACTGGCATCTCCAAATCGTCTTTTAGTTCTAAGCTGCACTTCTGTGGTGTGTAATGAATTGTGATTCTGATTTTGGATATAAACCTGTACTTTGATGCTTTATCCCAAACACCTTGATTCTTCCCAGTTTTTCCTTCTTGTTTTTTTCTGGTAAGTTTTCTGTTTCCATCAAGATGTTGCAATTATGGAAACATTAAACCGAGACAAAACTAAAAAATCACCCTAAAACTTCTTGCCTTATGAGCTTAGATTCTGCTAGCCTTTTTAATATAAAATATAAATGGACCTGGGTTCTGTCTTTGAGAATCTGACTTGAGAAATTCCTGTTTCGTTTGTAATGGTTGCTCCAGTCTGTTCTCTGTATGCAGATGGCTTGTCCTGGCTCCCTGCTCCCTTAAGGTGGTCAGAAGTAGCTCTTCAACATTTTGAAGAACTCTTGAATGTAAGTGCTGCCGGGAGCAGGGTATCTGCTGAATTCCTCCAGCAAGGGTGGAAAATGGCTCCTTGATGGCCTCCGCTGGGAGCAGTCAGGTGCTGAGAGAAGAGCCCTGGGCTGGTCCTAATTCCATTTTCAGTGCTGCTCCTTACAGAGTGGGTGACTTTCGGCAAATTACCTAATTTTTCTTAGTTCCTGAATTCCTGTTTGCCACGTTCAGGGATTTCTTCCAACCTGATTCCAATTCTCCTCCGTCCTAAAACCAACCACCTTTACCATGCCCTAACTTGTCCCCACCAACATCCCCACTGTGTGTCACTTCTGTAGCCAGGTAAGGTGGAAGCAGACTGTGAAGTTCACCATGAGCTTGCCTACAATCATAATTTCTAGGAGCCTTTGAGTGAACTCCTGTCCTACACTGAGATGCTCTAAGTGTAGAAACTGCTTTCTTGAGAGATTGTCACCCAATATGTACTTAATGCACTCCGTGAATGAGTCAGCGAGATCCGGGGGCCTGTGCGGATGCCGGTCACCGTGGATGCTCACAAAGAGCTTCATGGTGTGTGGAGCACTTTGCACGTCCCTGGTCTCTCACCACTCGGTTACTGTGCACGTGGCGTATTATTACTGTCCTTGGGGTTTGAGGGTTCGAGTGCCTCTGTTTAGGAAGGATGGGCACTTTCCAGCTCACGCAGGAAGGGGTGCCGAGCTGTACCAGTGTCTTCGGGGCTTTACTCTTGGCCTCAGTGAAAGTTTGCAGCTGCCCTCTTGCTGTCAGCTGTCAGTGTTCACGTGTATTCAGCTGTGGCTTTCCCAGAGCTTTCTAGAATCTACCTCCACTCCCTCATTACGCCCACTTCACAGAGAAATTTCCGAAAGTTCATTGTTGGGAGAAGTGGCACTGAAGGGCAGCTGGCAGGTGAGCAGAGGGCCTGGGCACTAGCCAGCAGGTGTGGATGAGGGCCGCCTGGCCGTGTTGCCCAGCACACCCAGCCCCGGGGCCCCAGCCAGAGCAGAGGGGGCTCCACTGCGGGGTATGGGGGGCGGGGACGAGCAGAGGGAGTGCTTCTGAAATGCTCGTTAATTTTAAAGTTTAGGACAGTTTTTTTTCATGTTAGGATTATTTGTGGAAGTAGTTATTATGATTGTGAAAATAACAATTCTACTAGTGAAATAACTGAGCACACCCAAGTGTGTGAGGTAGGTAATGAATGACCCTATGGCCGTATTCTGTAGGGTTACACACATTGTCTGCCCAGGCGTGTGTAGACAGCAATTTAAAAGTTAAAAAAGAAGATGAGTTAAATTACATACTTGGTTTTAACCGCTTTTTAGCTGGAGAGTTCAGTTCGCATGTAACATAAGCTTTATGTCAGCAGTGACAGGTGGGCTCAGGGTCAGACGTGGAGGAGGCGCAGAGGGGACAAGCAGACGTCTGCTGAGTGTGTGTGTGTGTGTGTGAGTGTGCACGTGTGCATGCATATCCACACAGGTGCACATGCTTACACATATACATGCAGCCACACGTGTACACACTGCTGGAGAGCAGTCGTTTTCACACTTCACCTTGCTTCCCCTGGAGAGATTGTGAAAATGCACATCACCAGGCCCCGCTACAGAGTCTCTGATTCTCTAGATTTGGGGCCGGCCCAGAATTTGCTTTTCTAACAAGTTCCTGGTGCAGCTGCTGCTGCTGCTGAGGGGGCCCCACTGAGAACGCTGCTTGGGAGAATCGTCACCATTCCTAGGTTAGCACATCCCTCCTGATTCTCCCTACAGAGCGGGAATTAATTCAGGTAAAAAGCAGCTCATGCACTTTGCGGTTAGGACTTAGAATGTGGGTTCATGTTTGAAATGACTCTTGACTCCCTGTCCACAGCGTCTCCATTCCCTCAGTCTGTCTCTCTGGGTTGGGGTCACCTGGCCTCTTACTCTCTGCTCTTCCGTGGCTCTGGAGGATGAGCGTCCCTGAGGAGGCCCGTGTGTACGTGCAT
Organism: Equus przewalskii; assembly: GCF_037783145.1. Classification (NCBI taxonomy): domain Eukaryota; kingdom Metazoa; phylum Chordata; class Mammalia; order Perissodactyla; family Equidae; genus Equus; species Equus przewalskii. The sequence goes on from NC_091844.1 coordinate 89,666,397, forward strand.
GTAAACGCTGAGTGTGTAAACATTCTCCCCTCTTTCCTTCAGAATGGGTAATTTATAATGTTTGCTTTCAAGTCCACTCCCTTTTTGTCTGGAGTAGTTGATATGTCGTTAATTCCATGCAATGAGTTTTTTCATTTCGGTTATTGTGTCTTGGTTATAGAATTTCAGTTTGATTTCTTTTTTATCCTTTTAATTTCTCTGCTAAGATTCTTCTTTGTTAGAATGGGGACTCTCTGTTTTACCCTCTCTAGGATGGTAAGTGTGCCATCTTTTTCTGGCTTTCTGGCTAAGAGAGTGGGGAATTGATCCGATGCTTGAAAAAAGATTGAAATATTCCCCTTTAACCTAGACCAGCGCTGTCCAGTACCACCAGTATGATGCGACCACGTATGGAATTTTAAATTTTCTAACAGGTTCATTAAAAATTAGAAAGATACAGGTTAAGTTTACTAAGACTTTAACTATATATCAGACATACTCATTTCAACTTGTAATCAACATACAAGCTTATTGCAAGTAATGACAGCTTTAAATTCCATTTTTCATATGAGGTCATTGAGATCTCTTGTGCGTCATCCACGGACCCCATGTTTTGGTTAGGCCACATTGCAGGTGCGCAGGGCCAGGTGTGCGGGGCTGCTGTGTCTGTGGCAACACCCTCTCCATCACTACCCGAGTTTGGCGGCGCCGATGCGTTTTGCCACATCGCAGAGGCTGGTTCCTAGTCTTGCCGGTAGCCTGCTCAGGTCGAATTCTGAGTTGCCAAATCCTCACTCATTGGTTTGCTTTCCAGTTTCCAAATTGTTTTTGCCATCATCGGTCCTCTGTCACTTGAGTATGGATTTGCAGAGAATGGGAGTCAGACATTATGGGTGTTCAAGCCACGGTCTTTACTCTGGACTTGAAACTTGGTTCCTGAACACAGTGTCTGGATGGTTTCTGCTGTGTGTGAGTATGTCACGGTGTTCCAGGAGGAGGTTTTCTCTGTTTGCACCTGGCTCATCTGTTCAAATTCGGTGAAACCTCATGTTACCTGTGAGGGCAGAGAGCTTCTGCCAGTCACTTGGGTTCACACTGCAGCCTCAGCCAGAGCTCTTTCCTCATTAATAACTGATCCACATTTCACATGTTAGGACTCTGCATCCGCCTTCACTGTTCCTGACTTTCGGCACGCCTCCAAGTAGTACCACCTGCAGCATTCAGAATAGGAATGGAAATTAAATCCTAGCCTATTTAGAAACAAACACTGCAGTGCAGCGGGAGGAGTGTTCTGGGCAGAGCGTGTTGGGGGAAGAAAGTGGCCCGGGGAGGGCTTGAGGGTGCAAACTCGGGTCAGATGGTGCCTGTGGTTGCCTGGGTGGGCAGAAGGGAAAATGAACTCCCCTTCCCCAGACCTTGCCCCAAAGCAAGAAGGCAAATGACAGAACGCACCATATTTCGTTTGCTGACTTGACACCAAACACGACTAATTTTAGTGACTCAAACAGTTACTTTTTGAGAAGCCTCTTATTGTATCATAAACTAGAACCAATTCTATAAATTATTTACAGGTATTAAAGTGTCTCAAAGTAATCAGATTCCAGAAAAGATTATGAACATTAAAAGAGCTCAAGGAAGGTAGTAACAGAAACATCCATTCATGATTTGGAGCAAATGTTGCCCCAGGATCCCCTGTTAGTTTCCCTAACAAAGCACCACACACGGGGGCTTAAACACTGATGTGCTGTCTCGCAGTTCCAGGGGCTGGAAGTCGGAGATAGGGGCTGGCCGGGTTGGCCCCTCCTGAGGCCGTGAGGGAGAATCTGTGGTGGTTTTCGGCAACCCTGGGCGTTTCCTGGTTTGTGACACAACAACTCCAGAGTCCACATGGTTTCTCCCTGGGTGCCTGACCTCAAATTGCAACTTTTTCTCAGGACACCACTCCTATTGGATTAGGACCCACCCTGTGACCTCATTTTATCTTGATCAGCTCCTATAAAGACTTCTCTCCCAATAAGGTCACATTTGAGGCGCTGGGGAAGGATTTTAACACATGAATTTCAGGGACACAGTTCCACCCATAATAGTCCCTACTGGACTGGGTTAGAAGGGGTTGGACCTGTGAATGAGGAATCTTAATTTTTCTAAGACGTTGATAAAGGAAAGTGGTCTTTCTGTTTATTTTTCAGTGACTTTCATACTTGCTAAATTTATGGATTTTAATTCAAGCTGCCAGGGTAAAGGCAGATCTCTGTCTGCATCCCTTCTGTCTCTGAACTCCTGACCCCCCGGTCAGAGCCCCCCACGCTTGCTCTGCCCCAGTGTCAGCTCTACAACCATCCACGTGCTTCTCCTGCGCTGGGCCAGCTGGTGGGTCCGTCTCTGGATCGAGCCTGTCCTGCCCCCTGGTCTCTGCTGGGCTGGCTGTTCAAGTCCTCCCTCTGTCCTTGAAAAAATAGATAACTAGTCTACCAGTGCATGTTTAACTGTATGTAAAATACCTGTTTAGAAATGTTAGGTCAAAATCCATACATTAGTTATCCTCATTTTCCCAGTTCACCTGCTCAATGAGCATAGTGGTTTTGACACATTCGGTCTAAACTTCCTCACTGGGAAAATGTAATTGGTGGTTACCTGATAAACAACCAAATTCCAGCTCATGAAATTCCACGCAGGAGCTGTGAAGTGTTTCCACAAGTACGTGGCCCGTGGGGCTCGCCTCTTGAGTAGATGCAGTTGATC